>NC_045764.1:110687577-111406077 GCF_008692025.1 Phocoena sinus | reverse complement strand
TCTGAGACAGATATTCTCAGTGTTCTATAAGCTGCGTGCCACTCCTAGCCAAGGCTGAAGAAATGTGTTTCTCTCTGGAGGCTTGCTGTGATGCCTACCTTCTCACCATCCCCTCCCCCCATTTTTATTTATTTTTAATTGAAAATGCAATGTAGTAATAACACTGAAGGACAAAAATTTTTAACTACATTTGTATACCTGTTTTAATTTTGCATGTAGTCTACTACCACATAAGGCCCTGCTATTCTGGTAATTTCTAGTTGATGCCCCACATAGATTGCCTGGAAGAGTGACTAATATGCGTTTTAGACTCATTCTCTTTTAATTCACAGCAAAACAAAAAACAGGTTAAATACAGTGCAATATTTGAATTAAATATTTAAAGCTAAATGTAAGCAGATTACTTCAGAAGGGGAGGTGAAGTGGCATTTGGTTTTAGATGGGCTATTTTTATGCTAATATAATGGGAATAAACAGTAGCAGGGAAGATGGGGGCCTGGGGGGCTGCTGGTGGGGAGGATTTTCGTGGATTCACAGCTATCCCAGAAGGTTACAGTGATTGGAGACTGATGGGATAGAAACAAAGGATTGTGGGGCCTTTAGGGACTTTCCACCCCCTCACTTGTTCCCGTAAACCAATTCTTCTCCCTATCGTGCGCCACTCCTTCTCCCTATCGAAACCAATTCTTCTCCCTATCGTGCGCCACTCCTTCTCCCTATCGAAACCAATTCTTGGAGTTTTTCAGTTGACGGGGACTTGCCAGACAGCGGGTAATTTTCCAGTTGCCCGTAACAGGTATACGCCCTAACCGCCACAATGAACAGACAACTATAACGGCCAGAAGGTGGGACAAAAGTTCCTAAGCCAATGAATTCAAAAGTCACCACATTTACCCAATCATTGTGAGAATATACCCGCCCTATGAGTAAATAAACCTATAAAAAGTATGTGATTCCGCTTTTAGGGGTTCCCCATCGGCCTCCTGCGTGAGGTTCAGGGAACCCCGGTGCATCGGCTCCTAATAAACCTCTTGCGTGTTGCAGCGGCTCTCGACTCTTGGCGGTTCTTGGGCGAGTTGGAATCCCTCGTAGACCGTTTGGGTCTAACATTTGGGGGCTCGTCCGGGATCCCCACTCGCCCCCGGGTCACAAGAACATCGGGAGTCGGAGGTATCAGGTAGGCTCGAGCCCAATTGTCTGTTTGTTTGTCGTTTGTTTGTTGCTAGCCGCCATTAGGAAAAAGCCGTGCGAACCGGCTTGCTGTGGAATCTGTATTGGACTCCTGGCTAGGCAGACGTGCCGAAAGCTGGTGTCCACGGGCCCCGGGGGACGCCCTGGTGGTCCATCTGGAAGGAGAAACAAATTTTGTCTCCCCTTCATCTGGTTCTGGCAGGTTATATAAGCTGCCATCTGAATTTGAGTTGGTTTCGGGTTTAAGTTCGCGGCGGCTGGTTCTGGCAGGTTATATAAGCTGCCATCTGAATTTGGGTTGGTTTCGGGTTTAAGTTCGCGGCGGCAATATCAATGTGTGTCTTTTGAAATTTTATTGTTTTTCTGTACTATTATCTTTCTTTTGACGGACGACAATGGGACAAACTATGACGACTCCTCTTTCTCTTACCCTAAGCCACTGGACCGAAGTTAGGGCTAGGGCCCACAACCTTTCGGTAGAAGTAAGGAAAGGAAAATGGCAAACGCTGTGTACCTCTGAGTGGCCTACATTTCAGACAGGGTGGCCACCCGAAGGATCTTTTTTGTTAGATAAGGTTGGGCTAGTCAAGTCTAGGGTCTTTAACACAGGACCCCACGGACACCCAGACCAGATACCATATATCTTGGTCTGGGAAGATCTAGTTCTCTCCCCGCCTCCGTGGGTCCGGCCCTTTGTTTCCTCAACAGGCACGTCTGCATGCGCTCCAGCACAATCGGAGATATTGGCCCTGAAGAAAACCCCAGACACGGAAAAGTCATCTGCTGCCCCGGACCCGCCAAAGGCGATATATCCTGACCTGCAGTCTGATTTGCTTCTTCTAGATTCCCCACCTCCTTATCCTCCGGCCCTAAATCCCATGTCGCCCCTAGGACCCCCAGCTTCACAACCCTCCGCACCAGTAGGGCCACCTGTTATGGCGGAAAGGGGGGGTCCCTCGGCGGGCACCAGAAGCCAGAGGGCTGTTTCCCCAGATTCTACTGCTTTACCCCTTAGAGAATATGGCCCCCCCGATAACCACGGGAATAGACCCCTTCAATACTGGCCCTTTTCCTCTGCAGATCTTTATAATTGGAAGATGCATAACCCTACTTTCTCTAAAAACCCACAGGCTCTTACTGCTTTAATAGAGTCTCTTGTCTTCTCCCACCAACCCACCTGGGATGATTGTCAACAGCTCCTCCAGACTCTCCTCACAACTGAGGAGAGGCAACGGGTTCTCCTGGAGGCTAAAAAGAATGTGTTAGCCGCCAATGGACAACCTACCCAGTTGCCTAACGAGATTGATGCCGGGTTTCCACTCGTCAGGCCGAATTGGGACTTTAATACCCCGGAAGGTAAGGAGCACCTGAAAATGTATCGCCAGGCTCTGGTGGCGGGTCTCCATGGAGCGGCCAGGCGCCCCACGAATTTGGCTAAGGTAAGAGAGGTAACTCAGGGGCCCCAGGAATCGCCAACCGTGTTCCTAGAACGCTTAATGGAGGCTTTTAGACGATTCACTCCTTACGATCCAACCTCTGAGGAACATAAGGCCACCATAGCAATGGCCTTTATTGACCAGGCGGCCCCTGATATTAGAAAGAAGTTACAAAGGCTGGATGGTCTACAAGGTTTCTCCCTTCAGGACTTAGTAAAAGAGGCAGATAAGGTATATAATAAGAGGGAGACAGAAGAAGAAAGAGAAGAAAGAAAGCAGAAGGAACAAGAGGCTCGTGAGGTAAGATGAGATAAGAGGCAAGAAAGACATTTGAGTAAGATACTGGCCACTGTAGTCAGAGGAGGAAACAGTAGAGACAGAAATAGACAGGAAGGGCGAACAACGGATAGAAGGCGGCCATTAGACAAGGACCAATGTGCCTACTGTAAAGAAAAAGGTCATTGGGCAAGAGAATGCCCTAAAAAAAGGAACGGGGGAAGGATCACTAAGCCTTTTCATCTGTACGTGGCCGAGAATAAAGGTATTGCAAAGGGAGTACTAACTCAGAAACTGGGCCCCTGGAATCGCCCGGTTGCGTACCTATCAAAGAAATTGGATCCTGTGGCAGCAGGATGGCCCGCCTGTTTAAAAATAATCGCCGCGGTGGCCGCTTTGGTCAAAGATGCTGACAAACTGACTTTGGGGCAGAACCTAACGATAACAGCCCCCCATGCATTAGAAAGTGTAATTCGCCAGCCACCCGACAGATGGCTAACAAATGCCAGGATGACTCATTACCAAGCCCTGCTGTTAAACTCAGATCGTATTAAGTTTACCTCAGCCACAGGACTCAACCCGGCCACCTTGCTACCCGACCCTGACCTGGAAAGCACTACCGTCATCCATGATTGTCAGGAAGTACTGGCTGCAGCACACGGTAGCAGACCAGACTTGATGGATCAGCCCCTCCCCAACGCCGACGTTACCTGGTTTACTGACGGAAGCAGTTTCCTAGAGGAAGGTAAGCGTCGGGCGGGAGCTGCCGTGGTAGACGGGAAAGAGGTCATCTGGGCAGCCGCATTACCGCAAGGGACATCGGCCCAACGGGCTGAACTAATCGCCATGACTAGAGCATTGGAACTAGCAGAAAACAAAAAAGTAAACATCTATACGGACAGTAGGTACGCATTTGCTACCGCCCATGTCCATGGGGCCATTTACCAACAAAGAGGGTTGCTCACCTCGGCGGGCAAAGAAATTAAAAACAAAGAAGAAATAGTGGCACTGCTAGCTGCCCTCATGCTCCCCACTAAAGTCAGCATCATTCATTGCCCCGGACACCAGAAGGACAATACCCCGGTGACAAGAGGCAACAACATGGCAGATAGGGTGGCACGAGAAGTGGCTCTACGGGAAATCATACTAGAACTATCAGATGAGAGTCCTGGGAAACCAAATGATAGGGGAACAATTACCCCAGCCATAACTAAAGGAACATTATCTCCTCAACAAGCAAAATCCATGCTACAACAGATTCACAGATGGACACACTTGGGAACCAAAAAGATGGTGTCCCTACTACACAAGACAGGTTATGATACCCCTGGACTAACTAAATTAGCTGAGCAGATTGCACGAGAGTGCATTCCATGCCAACAGGTAAACTCCCATAAAGGAAAACTTGAGGTCGGAAAAAGGCTCAGAGGAGACCGCCCAGGAGCCTATTGGGAGGTCGACTTCACTGAAATACGCCCTGGAAGGTACGGTAACAGGTATCTTCTAGTTTTTATAGATACCTTCTCAGGATGGGTAGAAGCTTTCCCGACGAAGAAGGAGACAGCTACTGTGGTGGCCAAAAAGATCTTAGAAGAAATTTTCCCCCGGTTCGGGGCACCAAAGGTAATAGGATCAGATAATGGTCCCGCCTTCGTCGCCCAGGTAAGTCAGGGTGTGGCCAAATACCTGGGGACTGATTGGAAATTACATTGTGCCTATAGACCCCAGAGTTCAGGACAGGTAGAGAGAATGAATAGAACTCTAAAAGAGACCCTAACTAAATTGTCCATAGAGACTGGCGGTACAGATTGGACGGTGCTCCTTCCCTTAGCCCTGTTCCGGGCTAGAAATACCCCCTCCCGCTATTATCTTACTCCATTTAAAATACTATACGGGGCCCCACCTCCTCTTTTTACGCTAAGGGAGAAATTAAGTCCTGACTGCCAGAATAACACTGACTTATATGCTAGGCTGTTGGGACTCCAGTTGGTCCAAAAGGAGGTGTGGTCCCAGCTGGCAGAGGCTTACCGACCAGGAACACCAGCAGAGGCTCATCCCTTCCAAGTCGGAGATTCCGTGTACGTCCGTCGGCACCGAACCCAGACTCTAGAGCCTCGGTGGAAAGGACCATACATCGTCCTGCTCACCACCCCCACGGCTATAAAGGTAGACGGCATCGCTGCGTGGATCCACGCTTCACACGTGAAGGCCGCACCAGCATCTGCAACATCGGAATGGCGAGCCCAAAAGACCAGCAACCCGCTCAAGCTCAAGCTTCTGCGATCATCAGATTTATAACTTTAACTTTGTTACCCCTACTGACTGTGAGTAATTTTAGTCCTCACCTGCCCCAGCGTTTAACCTGGCAGGTAATTTCCCAAACTGGAGATGTAATATGTCTGTTAGCAATATCGCTCCCCAATGGACCTGGTGGCCAAACCTTTTTCCTGATGTTTGTAAACTGGCCATAGGGGCTCCCGGTTGGGATTTAGAAGACTATTATGATCAACATAATGTTCCAAAAATTTTATCAACTAGAGCTGATTCCTCCGGAAAGGGTTGCAAAAACGGGATTCGGAGGACTGGGCTCAGAGCTCCTGCTTTCTACATATGCCCCGGGTTCCATCGCCACAGGTCCCTTAATTATAAATATGGAGGAACTGAAAACTTTTATTGCAAAAGCTGGGGATATGAAACCACAGGAGACACCTATTGGAAGCCCACCTCTGGCTGGGACTTTATTAAGGTGACAGCCAATTATACACACCCAACCAACCCCTTAACTTATAGGCCTGAATGTACTAAATGGTGCCATCCCCTTAAGATCTCTTTTAGTGAACCAGGAAAAAAAGATAAAAAACTGGATAAATGGCCATTCATGGGGAATCAGGTTTTATAAAGAAGGATATGATGATGGATTACTAATGACCATCAAACTAAAAATTGAAACCCCTACTCCAGTTCCTATAGGCCCCAACCCTGAGATAGGGCACTCTTTGCTACCTTTGGCCCCTCCCACAGCGTTACCAGAGATAAGAAACCAAACTTTTGAGCCAAAAGAAATGACAATCAAGCCCAAGACCCCCCGGGACCGAATGCTCTCATTGGTCCAGGCGGCTTTTGAGGTTTTAAATGCCACAAACCCGGAGGCTACCAAATCATGTTGGCTTTGCTATGCTGCTCCTCCCCCTTATTATGATGCTATAGGATATAATTCTAATTATAATAATGTTAACACTCCAGATCAATGTCGATGGAAACAAGAAGAAAATAGTAAATTGACCCTGGCCTCAGTATTAGGAAACGGTACATGTGTAGGAACGCCCCCCTCGTCCCACCGACATCTTTGTGCCAATTTAAGCCTCCCACAGGGCTCAGGGTATCTCCTCCCTCCTCCGGATGGATGGTGGGCATGTAACACAGGATTGACCCCCTGCATTTCTTTAGAGGTCCTTAAAGCTTCAACCGATTTTTGTGTGTTAGTTCAGCGAGTCCCCAGACTCATTTATCATTCAGATTCATCCTTTCTAGATGAATATGAGGGCAGAAGAAGGTTTAAGAGGAAACCCATAACACTCACCCTGGCTGTACTCCTAGGACTAGGAATGGCAGCCGGGGTAAGAACAGGTGCAACAGCCCTCATTCAACAACCCCACTATTATGATGCCTTAAGACAAGCTGTAGATGTTGACCTCCGGGCGTTAGAAAGTTCCATAACTCAGTTAAAAGAATCCCTCACCTCGCTTTCAGAGGTGGTAATGCAAAACAGGAGGGGATTAGATCTGCTGTTCCTTAAGGAGGGCGGACTATGTGCTGCACTAAAAGAAGAATGCTGTTTTTATATTGATCATTCTGGGGCTATTACCAAAACAATGGACAAACTTAGGGAGCGCCTGGACAAAAGACAACAGGAAAGGGAAAATCAAAAAGGATGGTTTCAATCATGGTTTGATAAATCTCCCTGGCTTACTACTTTAGTTTCCACCTTGTTAGGGCCCCTCATTATTTTATTGTTGCTTTTAACTTTTGGACCATGCATTCTGAATCGCCTGATAGCCTTTATTAGAGAACGCATTAGTACGGTACAAGTTTTAATGCTAAGGCAACAATACCAAAACTCGCAAAAAGAAACTGAAACTCCATGATTGGAATTAGTTACAAAAAAAAAAAGGGGGGGAATGTGGGGCCTTTAGGGACTTTCCACCCCCTCACTTGTTCCCGTAAACCAATTCTTCTCCCTATCGTGCGCCACTCCTTCTCCCTATCGAAACCAATTCTTCTCCCTATCGTGCGCCACTCCTTCTCCCTATCGAAACCAATTCTTGGAGTTTTTCAGTTGACGGGGACTTGCCAGACAGCGGGTAATTTTCCAGTTGCCCGTAACAGGTATACGCCCTAACCGCCACAATGAACAGACAACTATAACGGCCAGAAGGTGGGACAAAAGTTCCTAAGCCAATGAATTCAAAAGTCACCACATTTACCCAATCATTGTGAGAATATACCCGCCCTATGAGTAAATAAACCTATAAAAAGTATGTGATTCCGCTTTTAGGGGTTCCCCATCGGCCTCCTGCGTGAGGTTCAGGGAACCCCGGTGCATCGGCTCCTAATAAACCTCTTGCGTGTTGCAGCGGCTCTCGACTCTTGGCGGTTCTTGGGCGAGTTGGAATCCCTCGTAGACCGTTTGGGTCTAACAGGATGAGCACTAAAAATTGAAAAAGCTGAGAGTGGGTGGGAAACAAAGATTCTGAGTGGGCCAGAAAACGTAATGAGTTATTTAAGAAAAAACATTTAAATCAAGGAATTGAATGAAAAGAATAGAAGATGAGATGGCAGCCCCAGATATACCTGGAGCCCCATCTCAGAGTACCTCTAGAGCAAGGGGAGAACTAATCAGAATTATCTATAAGCAGAGCCCAGACAACACAGTGTTAAATCTATGACAAGCTCTCCAAGTAATATGCATGTGCTTGCCTTTGGTTGTCCTAATTGGTAAAGTGTTTCTTCAGCACATGGTCTTGCACATGGTAGACATTTGACACATCTGTTGATTGTTGGCTGCTGATGAAATTATCTGAAACAGCTGGCTTTACAGCTTGTACAGTGGTGGACATGGTGGGCATTAGGATTGTTACAGGGTACAGAGTAAAGCTGTGAGTCCTTGGGGCTTGATCCTTAGAGAAGACTCCATCTCTAAGATGTGACAAAAGCCCCTCATGGATTTGTCAGGTCCTTGTTTACTGTCACACGGCCAAAAAATTAACCTTTTTCCAGTGCAGCAAATACCATCATTCATGTTAATTCTCTAACATTTCTCTGCACATCTGTAGATTAATACAGTATCTTTTCACTGTGACATGATGGGTGAGAATGCTTCACATACTATAAGGTCCAGGAGTCTGTCACCAGCATCTCATTATTATAAATAGTAATGGCAGATCTGGACTTACGAACATTAACATTAGCATGGCTGGAGCTCCCTTGCTGGAGAAGGGTTCATTATAAATATTGACTGCAATTCCCTTTTTAGCTAAAAAAAAGTGAACTCTTCCTACAGTAATATAATCTCAAATTATAGGCCCCTAGCCTCCTGGAAAGAAAGAATAGAGGGAAAAAAACAGCGCTAAAAGAATACCCAGCCAGCATAAAAATGTTGTGTAATTTAAATAAAGTTAAACAAAGCAGGGGATAAAAGTAATCAAGTAGTAAACAAAGGGCGGGAAAATTAATACAAACAATGAACCAACAGGACGGTTAATTAGCTTGCTTTGCAAAGAACATTTGATTTCTCCCCTGAAAGCAGTGATGGTGACAAATAATCCTGACCTATCAAATATCTTCAGGTACAATGTAATATGTCCCCCCCATTGCCTATAAAAGAAATGCCACTGAACTACTGTGCATGGTGGTGAATTACCATGGTTGCTTCTAAATTACTATGCATGGCATCTTTTCTCTGGGTTGTTTGACAATGGTCCTTCTGTTTTTTTTAAGCTCTACAATTGCCATTTGAATTATTCCGGAATAGAAGTCTCAAACTCAAATACCCACAGGGTTCAAGCAGCAGCAGTGGGGGTAAATGGATGGGAGTAGCGGGGAGACCGTGATGAACTGGAGAATACTGCTCCATCTAAGGCAGTCAACTCTTGCCAAGTGAGCCACATGATCTAATTCTTAAAGAGAAGCTTAAAACTCAGATTTGTGTGTCAATTTTTTATATCAAAAGGGCCATACAAAACTGCCTAGGTAACTTGCAGGGTCCAGTGTAAAATAAAAATGAAGAACCCCTTGCTCAAAAATTACTAAGAATTGCAAGCTGGCAAAGGTGTGGACCCCTCTCAGCGCAGGGCTCTATGCTGCGACATAGGTTGCCAGCCCATGAAGCCTGCCCTGCAGCTATACAAAACAAGCTCAGGAATCACCCAGTTTGAGACCCTGCTCTAAAGGTTCTACATTCTCTTCCCACTTCCCCTTGTGACTCAAAGCAAACAAATGCAAGATGGCTGGAAGAGTTTGGAGCATGCCCTACAGCTAAAGAACAGAGAAAAACATGGCTGGTGGCTTACAAGGGAAGAAGTCTCTCCTTTGTCTTCACCAAGTCTTAAAACCAACTGGGGGATTCAGTGTTGATAGGTATGTGCTTGTGGAAATGAAATCTTCAGCCCTATTAATTCAAAATACCTAAAAGTCTGTTGCTATAGCCAAAGTCCTATAAAAAGTGATACTCCCCTGAAAAACCTTCCCATTCGTGGCCCATCTATAGAGTTGGGTATGTGCAATTGCCATCAAAGAGGAACAGTCAATCCACAAGTGATTGTCACAAGTCAGACATCCTTCACACACGCGTCATAGTTTTGAGGGGCTTCCCTGGTGGTCCAGCGGTAAAGAATCCATCTTCCAATGCAGGAGACGCAGGTTTGATCCCTGGTCGGGGAACTAAGATCCCACATGCTGCAGGGTAACTAAGCCCGCGTGCCACAAACTACAGAGCCCACATGCCCTGGAGCCCACGCGCCACAACTACAGAAAGAAAACCCACACGCCACAACTAGAGAAAAGCCTGAGCAGACCGCGCTCTGTAACAAAAAGATCCCGCACGTCTCAACAAAGATCCCGAGTGCTGCAACTAAGACACAAGGCAGCCAGAAAACAAAAGCAAAAACAAATAAGGAAAATAAATAAATAACATTTTTAAAAATATAATCATAGTTTTGTTTTTTGTTCATGTTTATTTATTTATTTAATTTTTTGGCTATGTCAGGTCTTCATTGTGGCACATGGGCTTCTCTCTAGTTGTGGCGCACAGGCTCCAGAGCACGTGGCCTCTGTAGTTGCAGTTCACGGGCTTAGTTGCCCCACAACATGTGGGATCTTAGTTCCCCGACCAGGGATCGAATCCACATCCCCTCCATTGTAAGACAGACTCTACCACTGGACCACCAGCGAAGTCCCACAATCATAGTTTTGAATACATTAGTTAATATGATTGTTTAGACAAATGCTTCCCATTTAAAGTGACGTTTGTAAGGCATACTAGGGTCAATAAATAGGCTGCTTGTAGCTGGAGGTGACTGGCACATACCTCCACCAGCATGCTAGCTGGAATGTTCCATTTACAGGGCTTACTGGACAGTTTTTAAAGATTAAAAATATCTTTCATAAAAATGAAAATAAACCCTTAAACTGATCTGTCATATACATTTCATATTTCCATACGTCAGGTTTATGTCAATTGAGACAGACATGTGCTTTTTGTTTAATTACAATCATACTTTTCAGAATAGCTTAATACAAACAAAATGCTAGTCACCAAATTGGCTTTGTTCACACCCAGCAAGATTCTAATCCAAACTCAAGAAGAAAAAACCAAAGCTACTTGGCTCCACCAAAGCCAAAGTGATGGAGATGCTCTATGGAAATCAAGCAAAAATCACAGGACTTAAGCCTGTCAAGGTAGAAAAATGAAAACAACTCCAGGATCTTTAAAAAGTTTGGACTGAACTATTCTGCTAGTTCACACTGCTCCCCTTTTTTTTTCACTTAACATTGCATTTCCTCTTTCCTAGTCTGATGTGCCCACAGTTTATTTTTCTTTGCTGACTGGAACAAAATAATTTTTATTTTTTAATTTGTATTGAAAGTTTGATATAAAACAATTCTAGATGCTCAACCTCTTTCCCGCACCTATTGCTTACAGTAAACCTCTTTTCAATGAATATCTAATGAAGGCAGCTGTTAAATAAAAATGAATGTTATATAAAAAAGTAAGAGAAAAACCAAACCTATTATTCAATGCAGCAATTTTACCTCCACATGTAGACCATATATGCATATGTGCAGAGATAATGGGTGTATCTCTGGAATAGAAGTAAATGGAAATAGTATTACAGCATCAAAGAGAATAAATTATTCCACTGTAAATTTATCTGTTTATTTTTATCTCCGCACCTCCACCCCTGCCGCTAGAATGCAGTGGGGTAAGAGATCTGCATCTGTCTTGTCCCACTGCTATGTTCCTAACATTGCCTGGCACATAGTAGATACTCAATAAATAGGTGTTAAATTGAATTGAATACATAGGATCAAAACAAGTTATCATTCCCTGTTTCTAGGATTGGAAATAGAAGGAAACATGAGACATGTAGCAGGACTACCAACTTCCCTAAATTCCACTGGCTTTTTTATTCCCTAAATAGAGCCTAACTCCTGTGGTCACTGCACCCAGCAACTCCGTTGCTTTCTGGTCAGCCTCTAATTCCTGTAGCTCATGCAGACACGAGCTCGGGCCTCATTGAAACAGGCTGGGACAAAGATTAACTTCTTCCCAGAACCTAGTAATGGCTAATGAGCTCTGTGGAATAATATTTCTAAGTATTCATCATACCGGAATCAATATCAATGTGCTGTCAGTGTGTGCATTAGCCCCACAGTCAAACAAAGAACAGCCCTTATGGCCCAATAATGACACTGGGCGTGGATAGCTGGGGATGGGCAAGATGATGCAGAGATGACTATAGCAGCTCTCCTCAAACACAAGGCTTCCAGGATGTTGCAGAGACGGTCATTCTTGTACTTTGTCAGAGGTAGGCAGCATTTAGATTCAGCCACTGATAATACTCAGCAAAATAACTCTCTTTTATCTTCCTAACCCATGAGATGGATTACACCTTCCTGACTGTAAGAGAAGTCTACTCTTCTATTCCTTGCTGGTGTTGGCAAGGAATTCAAATGTCTTAAAGTTAGCAGAGCACTACATATGTAGCTGGTAAGACAGGTACAACAAACTTGAATCATTACTGACTCAGGTAAGACCTGCTTTTATTACAACTCCATCATGCCCACACTCATTCGTGTAGCGTTTCCCATCCTCAGATCCTGCTAGAAAGATATGTCAAGCAAGGGTACTGGCAAAAGGTCTGAGCATCAAGTCTGCATTACTTTAATCTCCGGGATCAGAGTAGGATCTGACCAAGATCCATGCTCATCCCTGTAGTAAAATGGATCTTAGTGCTGTAAATGAGATTTCATTCTACGTGTGAAATCTGATTTTCCAATTACAATGAGAAGGGTGGGGTGAGTTTGATAGAGTAAAGACGACTGCTCTTATGGTATACACAGTTAAGATGTTCTAAAACTAAGATGACTGTGGGTAAGCAGGTGGGCATCACAGTCAAATCACATTGATTTGGAATCCTGGTCCAATAACTTATTAACTATATGACCTTAGCCAAATTTGGTAACCTGGCTAAAACTTAGTTTCTGTAAAATGTAAATAATAATAACTTAATCCTCCTATAAAATGAGATTGTTACTCTCTATCTCATAATGTCATTATAAGGGCTGAATAAGTTACATACAATGTTTAGCCCAGTGCCACTACATAATAAGAATTGAATAAATAAGAGCTGTGGTTGTTACTATGATTTTTCTTTTTATCACCCCACCATGGCCTAGTTATCTACAAAGAATTAACTTCTTTGTACCTTTGTAATTCAGTGAAGAAAGCCATAACCAAAAGCATGGAAGAAGTTAGTTTCTTGTCAGGCTTCCATGGTCTAAACTTGGCTGCACAATAAATATGATCTTAATGATCTTTCACTAATCACTGTGAAACAAAATTCTCTAAATTCTAGAAAGTTTCAGTGAAACACCACAAAATGCAGCCATAGAGCAATCTCTCCCTTCCCCCATACACACACACACCCCATTCACCCCTTGGGGATATATTAAACTAAGACAACTGAAATAGCCTTAGCCAGTAATTAAGACACACAGCTAATCAGAGAGCAGCACAGGCTGTGGCCCTCTGCAAAGAAAACGAGCACCCAGGATGACAGCTCCCGTTACTAGGGCTTTGTTCTCCTAGAGCAAAAAGAGCACAAAAGCATAAAGTTGGGGAACTACAAAAGCATTTTGAACATTTGCAGAGGTGAGGAGAGATCACAGGCTCCTCTAAACTGGAAGAAGATTCTACCAGATAACTGCGTCAGCCCACACCCTCCAGCGCCTTCCCCACCCTCAAAGCATGACTCCACTTTTCCTATCATTGCCTTTAAGGAATCTGGCTTCTGCGACTTCCAGTAATGGTACAAATCACCCATGATGAAGCAGCTGAGAGCACTGTTAGACAAAAGAAACAAAAATTAAGCAAATAGGAAACTCCTTAAAATGCTACCTTTGGTTATTTTTATTCCTAGCAATTTATGTTACCAAAGCAAGTCTTTCTTCATTGCTTTTCCTTGCAGGTAATACTTTAAATGAATTCCAATGGCCACTGAGTGATTTTTTCCAGACCCATAATCTAGCCACTAGACGCACTTTCCCCTCCCCCATCACCATCTAGCACTCCTCCCTGTCACCTTAGAGCTTCTGACTTAGCTGTATTCACACCCAGAAGTCCCAGCAGAGCTTTCTGTTCACATTTTACGACATAAAAAAAGCAGGCAATGAACCCATGCTCCTAAGTGCCTGCGATAAAGCCAGGCTGAGCTGACCTCTCCCATCCCAAACAGCTGCATGTCAGGCACATAAACTTAAAGGACCAAGAGCAGCATGTGTGTGATGTGTATAAACAAACTAATTAAGTCCAAGATCTTTCATCCCAGCTAGCGCCTAATGGGACCAATAGGCTCGACTCTGTGCAAAAAAAACCCACAAAACAACAAAAAAAACAAATCACTCCAAGCTAGCAAGAGGTATTGCTTTTCCTGCTTCCTGTGATACATCTCTTTTAGGCTCAATAAACAGCCTCAAAGAAGAGGAACTCAAGGGTTGCCATTCATTCCTGTACGACTTTTCAAATAAAAACTATCAGCTTGGCAGCAGAGAGCCAAAGACCACTCCCTGATCCCAAGTGGACACACTGATCCATTGGACTGACATGCACCTCCTCCTTTCCTTCCCTTAGTAGCAATCAGCTGCACCGGGGAAATCCATTGCCCAAAACAAAAGACAACTCACTGCTCCTTATCTGATAATGTCAGGTCATAATTTTTAGAAAAAAAAAAAAAATAATGAAGAGGCCTAAAGACAGAGCTAGGAGTTGAAATAAGCACCATACGTGTTTACATAGAGTTTCAGAATTGAGTTGAGGTTATGACTGAGCCCAGAGATCTGTATTCGCCACAATCACTGAGGACTCTGCTATTTATTCATCTTATCAGATTCTAGTTAAAGTTAAGCAAGAGGTAGCAACACCATTGCCACTTGCAGAGGCTCTCCATAGGGTTACCCTTCACTGCAACTGCCGCAGAGAGGAGACTTGTTACAAGTCAGCCTGCAGATAACTCCAGCTATTTTGAGGATTAGCTAGAGATGAAAAAATATTGTGGCAGTCTTTCAACTAACTACGAAGGACACGGGTCGAAGGACTACGATGTAAATCGATAGGCTCAAGTAATTTCATTTTGTTTGGGTCTATGTTTTTAAAAAATTCTGTCTTGAACATTCAAGAGATCCCCTTTCACATCAGGGCTATGTCAAATGCTTATTCAGCATTCGTTCCTTGCCATGAAGAAACTGAAACCCAACCGCGGTAAATACTGAATTTCCTACTGTAAATCACTTAATATTTCATAAATCACAAGAACAAATAGGGGACCAATGAGCTCTCCCCATAAAAAAGAAATAGGTATCTTTACAATCTTTAAATACTGTGAACTGCTCAATTTAGAGCCTATTTGGGGTTTTGCAATAGAAAAATATCTTATGTTTATGAAAAATTCCATGAGAACACTAAAAATAACAGGCAGAGATAGAACAAGAATAATTCCACATATTTTGATCCCTCTATGACTCTTATAGGCCTTTGTCTTAACCCAGCAGCCTGAAAACAGATTTAGGTAAAACAGCCCTTCTTTCCCTAGTCCATTTTAAGCAGACAACATCCCCCCATCACCGCCTTAGCAGACACCGACTAACCAAGAAAACAGCCATAAAATTAAGGCCCAGACATTTAACACTCACCATCTCCTGCTCCCACCGCCTTCTTTTGATGTTTACAGCACATCTGTAGGATGCAATACTAGGAGATGCCTTGTTTGACCTGCTGCATGATGCTGTGACATCAGTTCAGATGATGCAGCTCATTATGGGAAAGACTGCTGTTGCTATGGCAACTGGGATGTGCTAGGAATCCTTGCTGCATTTCCAGTGGAGCCTGAGACAATACGGAAGCCCTGTAAGAAACAGACAATATGAAAAATTTAGATCAAAGGAAGAGGATCCCTCATTGGGCTAAAATCCATAGGTTTAAAAGGGATTTCCCTGAAGTCATTTTGGAAAAAATAAAAATAACCTCCTACTTTGTTGTTACACACTTAGAAAAAGGGGAGGGGGGAATTAGATTTAGTACTAAAACAAATAAAAACTCAAATGGACAATGTTTCTCTGTTAGGCAATTTGATTACTTTTTCCTCTCTGGACAGCATTTCAATTACTTTTTTAAAAAGTTATTAAAAAGAATTTTTCTCATTTGTCAAAGATGAAAAGAACAAAGCAAGGAACAGAAAAAAAATTAAAAATGGAATCTAAACAGCTGAGAAAGTGACTCTAATTCTAAAGAAAATAGGGTTTAATTCTCAGAATATGGACAAACTCCTACCAACAAAGTCTGTCCTAATCATTTCCACTGATGGACACCAACCCAGACACATGACACGTGACACAGAACCTTCTCATGCAGACTAGCTCCAGCTCTCACTTGAGCATTGGATAGGCACATGGAAGGAGGTTTAGAATCTAGGGGGCACACCACATCACCTTCAACTTCTCGGGCCCCTTCCTTTGACATGCAGAGAACCCCTACCACTCAGAGCCAAAATGCAAGAGTCTTTTTCTGGGACCAAACCTGGTAGTTGGAACAAATGGCAGACCTGCTAGAAACTCCCAAATCATTGGCATTCCAAACATTGGGGTTCTGTTTTCCTCTCTATGGGGCAATGAGACACACAGGAGGAAATTACTCACAGCCCTCCCCCCACAAAAGCTGAAACTGTGAAAAGCCACATTTAGATAAGACATAGTGAGGTATTTCTGTAGTTCGTAAAAGAAAAGCAAATCTAAAGCAATCATTTCTTTCCACTCCTGAGCAGAAACAAACATTATGTGATGCGAACTGGGGAGAAGGAGACATGGACAAAGCAGCCATCTTTTGCATATTTAATACTCTCAGACCGTGGATAGAGAGAGAATCAAGCTGACCTACATACATCCACACTATCTGCACAACTCTGGGGAAGAACAACATTCTAAAACCCCCAAATCTAATGAGACAATTATGTCGTCCCCTCCTACTTGAGATTTTAAATGGCATTGTTAACCAGCAGCATGGGGGATGGGGAGATGAAATAGCAGAAGGAATTCAGGCAGTGGCTTGGTAAATGGGGGCTGATAAAATGCCTGAAAGACGCCAAGATCCTAGCAGGGTGCACCATCAGCTATGCACAGAGCATCCCCTCCCTGATGCAAAGCCAGGATTATTCTTGCTTCACCTAATGAGGAATTGGGAGGCCAAGAGCAAGATGTGAAGCTGCCTGCCCAAGTCATCCATGCTCTCAGTCATGTGCAGAGCCTGACTCCCACCCTTTATCTTAGGCCACATGCCACACCAAGGGAAGTAACAGGCAGCCACTCCAGTGTAAAGAGCACTGATCTGGGATTCAGGAAACCCAAGTGTTAATGCCAGTTCCTCCAGTGAGCATCTGTGTAACATCAGGTCAATCAATTAACCTCTCTGGGCCTCAAGTTTTTCACCTGCAGAGATGATGGATTTAGCTAATAACCATGGTTTTCAAGTTTTTTGTTAGTCGTGGAACCCTATCTTCTAATGATACAGACCAAAGCTGGGCTGCCCTGGGTGAGAGGGGATAAGAAGCCCAGAGCCAAGTTTGATGAGCTCTTCTCAACCCCATGCCCCATCTCACCTGCTATGATCTGACCTCTGAAGGCACTCTGATGAAACCCTCAGCCACTGGGGAAGATGGAGTGAAAGTCATGGCGGTATAACAATATTATAAGCCTTTCCATAACTGAAATCTATGGTTCTATAAAAGGGAGAGAAGAGGGTGGGATCAGGTGTTCCAGACTTGAATATGGCTTCTCAGTATGAGTTTCCTTTGCCAGAAAAATGTCATTGGTTTGGTGGGAAGAGATGGATGTCTCATCAATTCTGAGGCCAAGTCAGACTTTTAACAACCTGAAGTGGCTGAATTACTGGCCCCCAAAATGGCCTAATAAAAAGTGGACCCATAAAGCAGAAGCAAGTCATGAAGTATTTTCTTGCTGTGTGAATGGGGCTGTAGTAATTCACCTTGAATTTCCTAATGGCCTTTCTCACTACCTCCAAATCCTCAATTTGTGGTGTTGTTTTGAGGATTGCATGCACTAATGTTTATAAAAGCATTTGGAAACCAAAAGCGGAACCTTTGTTAATATTGTCGTTAACAGCCCACTCACCCCAGTCAGGGGAGGCTATTTAGCTCTCGCCTGTAGGTCCAGTAAGATTCTGGACTCTGGAATAAGATGGTTAGGAAATGGCTTACAAGGTCTGCACAGCTACCAATGCGGGCTTACCCCTCACTACTCACTTTGACAAGGGGTCCTCCCAGAGGACAGAGCCAGGGCCATGGGCAGAATGGATAAACACCTCCTCTTGGAGAACAGAGTCAGGGCCTTACCAAGGAAACTCTCCTACTTCCAGGTGGCCATTCTTACTAGCCAAGGGTCATTTCTACCCTAAGCAATGTTACTTGGCTATACTGTTGACATTTTATTATTTTCAGGTTTTCAGGAGAACAGAGCTACAGAATTAACCAAAGGTTGAAATCTTATGCAGAAGGAGAAGGGGTTTAGTTAATCCTTTACCACCAATGCCCAATTATGGAATTCTGGCTTCAAAATTGGCCTTCATTCACAAAATATACAAATACTCTAGCACTCTAACCACAGGCCTACATGACCATATACCCATGCTGGCTGTAGATGTTGTTTTAATCAGTACACTATATACTTTCTGAGAACATTTGTTGGCAAAAAATATTTGGACACCAAATTACAGTGGTCATTTGTGGCTCTTACTGTTGTCAAATGCACACCATCCCTTCTACTTTTTTTAGATAACCACACAGATATTATTATTAATCATGGGTGATCAGAATAGAATTTGCAACCATAATATTAATAATAAGCTCAGTTATTATTGTAGTTAGCTAATGTTTGGATTTATTATTTCCTCTCAGACATTACCTCGTCCACATTCTAACTTATATGCTTTGGGTGGGAATCCAACCAAGGAATGCAGAATGCCTCTCAGTCTTAAGCCAATAAGCTTGTTCCATCCCCAGACATACAGAAATTAGTTCAGAGATGATATGAGACCCCACTGAAGCCAATAAGATACAGTGAGACATTTTAAAGAAATCACTGTTGGCTCCTGGTTTTGAAAGGGTGTCAAATCTGAAGTAGCTCATCCATTTTGTATTCATGAGTGAAGAATCTGTCTAAGCCAACAGAGGGAGGGCTGAGATAAGTTGAGAGAAAAGAAACTGAGTTCTGATGACACTGCTTGGGCCAGAAATCAGCCCTACTCTGACTCTGTAGGTTATAAGAGCCAAAAAGCCCCTTTTCTGCTTCAGCCAGTATGTTTTGGGGTTTCAGTCACAGTAAACAGAGCCCTAACTGATCCAATCATTGAAGAAACTGTGTAAGGCATAAATTGGCACCATTAGCATGAAGCATACTTGGAAGAAAAAAAAAAAGCTTGGGCTCTGGAGTGGTGCATGAGACTGAACAGTGAGACCCCTCAAAGGGTTAGGGTCAGGGCCAGAGCTGGCAAGACCCCCTCACAAGGAAGGCACAATGCATTATTCATCTTTTCTCCTGGACATTCCCGGACTTGACAGTGACTACATACTCCAATCAGCTTAAGCCCCATTCCTCTGTCCTTTCCCAGGCAAAATTCCCATCAGCAAAGGCCAAAAAGCCTCCAAAAGCCCAGGGAGGATGGATTAGCTCCTGACTGAACACCTCAATTTGGAACCTGAAGCAAACCTTGGGGTGATTTTCGCCAAAGAAACTGGCCCCAACCTGTTCAAAGGTCTCCCTGTCATCTTCTGAATTTACGATTTTCTCTTGCCCGACTTTAGAGTTAATATGGTTTGCTGCTTCACTAGATTTAACGCCAAACAAAAACATTCGACATAAAACCAAGTGGCTTTAATGTGCTGGTGGAAGTCCAGTTGTGCTGAGTTATATAGGTAAAGGAAATACCTATATATATATCAGGACCAACATATGATGAGGGTTTATGTGCTGTTTAAACTTTGCACTGGCATTTCTGGGGCTTTCCTGTTGTAGTACTCAATTTTTTCATAGGTCTTAATCTTATCTATTCAAGTAAACAGCTCTTTAGGGTACTACGAATGTCTTCCGCTAATTTTGATTCCCCCATAACCTTTAGTGCACTCCTAGGCATAAGTAATCCCCTAACAAGTCATTCTTAATTTCTTTTTTGTTAAAGTAACATTGTTTCCATTCCAGGCAAAGAAAAATTTCCTAACAGCTTTCTCCTTATCACAGCAGAGTTTGAAATGTTATAAGATTTTACTAAGGCTTACATGTGTAAATCTTTTCCCCTTCCTTTTGCTGCCTAAAATAACAAAAAGTAATTTGCTACTAAGAAAATCTGACCAAAAATGATAACACAAGCCAGCAAACAAACATTTAATATGTGTCATCAGAGACAGAAGGAATAGTGATCATGATACCTGTTTCAAGTTATTTACGACTGAGTCTTTTAATTAACATAGCATTTTCAGCCCACACGGTCTTTTAAAAAACTAGATTCCTCCCCTTACCTGAGAAAAATCATGAATAAAATAACTAACCCTCATTTACATTAAAATAACTAACCCAGCATAAGCATAATGCATTCTAGAAATATGGAGTTTCCTGAGATAACTTTAGTTAGAAAAAGTGATTCTTTTCTATGGAAAAGAAACAAATTACATCATACCTTCACATGTAAAATTCCTACAGTAAATAATATGCTAAAGGGCTCACTAAATCAAAGTTACAAGTAGCTCTGATAAAAGAGATTTGTTTTACAAGGTACAAACATTTTTTTTAGTGAATAATCCAATTTAGTAAATGTACTCTTAAAAATCAGCTCTATATAAAGTACAGAGTTACACACCATTGGTAAAGTTATCTTCATTTGCTAGAGTGCTATGAAACAAACAAGAGAGCTGAAATGTTCAGCCAATTACAAGTATCCATTTTGCTTTACATCTGAGTCGTTATATCAGGCTGCCTTATATTCCATTAACTGGACGCATGTCTGTCATGGAAACAACTTCAAGCATCTTCAAGGCAAAGACTAAGTCTTCCAGAGCAGAGTAGGTTGTGTAGCAAACACTTGTCGTGTACATTGCCTAGTAAATGCTTCTTTACATGAGTTTGTCAAACTCAGAGACTTGATCCTGGCCAGCTAAAGACATGCAATTAGAAACTCCCAAACCACCAGTCAATCATAAATATACATGCATATAAACACATACACATATTGACTTGAAAACATAGGTGAGAATGAGTTTTTGCACATAATACCAATATTTCCCTCTTACTCTAGCCAGTGATAATATTTTACTTTCAAATGTACTAATTTACTGCTGGTCTAAACACTCTATCAAAATGTATTTATTGTAAAAACATTTCACCATAATACAACATATTATTGCTTCATTGAATTCTTTTGAAACAGATTACACAGACACAAACATAAAAGTAAATCTAAAATATTCATAAGTATACATATCACATAAAGAACATATACCATAATAAATACACTGAGGTAACATACAAAACAATAAAGTCAAGTAATAAAAGCATTGCTTTACCTAGCTCTATGTTTATAGTGCTTGCTCGGTGCTATGGACTGAATATGTGTATCCCCCCAGAATTCTCATGCTGAAATCCTAACCCCCAAGGTAATGGTATCAGGAAATGGAACTTTTGAGAAGTGACCAGGTGATGAAGGTGGATCGCTCATAAATGGGATTAGCGCCCTTACAAAAGAGGCCCCAAAAAGCTCCCTTGACCCCTTTTACCATGTGAGGACAAAGCAAAGAGCATTGTCTATGAACCAGGAAGTGGGTTCTCACCAAACACAGAATCTTCCAGCCCCTTGATCTTGGACTTCCCAGACTCCACAACTATGTGAAATTAATGTCTGTTTTTTATAAACTACCCAGTCTATGGTATTTCTGTTATAGCAGCCCAAACAGATTAAGATTCCAGCTCCTCAAAACTAAGTTGTGTTTCTATATACCTACAACAAAAGAAAAATTAAGAAAACAATCCTATTTACAATGGAGTCAAAAAGAATAAAATACTTAGTAGTAAATTTAACCCAGGAAGGTGAGAGATAAGTACACTGAAAATTATAAAACACTGATTGATGAAAGGAATTAATGAAGACACACATAAATGGAAAGGTAGCCCATATTCATGGATTAGAATAAATAACATTGTTAAAATGTCCGTAATACTCAAAGCAATTTTCAGATTCAATTTAATCTCTATCAAAATGCCAGTGCATTTTTTACAGAAATAGAAAAACAACCCTAAAATTTGCATGGAACCAAAAAAGATCACAAATAACTAAAGCAATCTTGAGCAAGAAGAACAAAGCTGGAGGCATCACACTTCCTGATTTCAAACTATCATACAAGGCTATAGAAAGCAAAACAGTGTGGTACTGGCATAAAAATAAAACACATAGATCAATGGAACAGAATAGAGAGACCCAAAACAAGCCCATGCATACGTGGTCAACTAACTTTCAACAAAGGCACCAAGAACACAAAATGGGAAAAGATAGCCTCTTCAGTAAGTGGAGCTGGGAAAACTGGATATCCACATGCAGAAGAATGAAATTGTGCCCTTATCTTATATCATACACAAAAATAAATTCAAAATGGATTGAAGACTTAAGGAAAAGACCTGAAACCATAAATTCTCAGAAGAAAATATAGGGGAAAAGCTCCTTGATATTGGTCTTGGCGGTAATTTTCTGGATACAATATCAAAAGTACAGACAACAAAAGCAAAAATAAATGAGACTACATCAAACTAAAAAGTTTCTGCATAGCAAAGGAAACAAGAAAGAAGAAAATATTTGCAAACCATATATCCAATAAAGGTTTAATATCCAAAATATAAAAGAATTCTTACAACTCATACCAAACCACAATCCAATTTAAAAATGGGCAAAGCATCTGAATAGACACTTTTCCAAAGAAGACATACAAATGGCCAAAAGGTATATGAAAGATGTTCAACCTCACTAAACAGGAAAATGTAAATCAAAACCACAATGAGATATCACTTCACACCTACTAGGATGTCTGTTATCAAAAAGACAATAGATAACAAATATTGTCCAGAATGTGGAGAAAAGGGAGCCCTTATACACTGTTCGTGGGAATGTAAACTGGTACTGCCACTATGGAAAACAGTATGGAGGTTCTTCAAAAAATTAAAAATAGAACTACCGTATGATCCATAAATCCTACTTCTGGGTATATATCCGAAGGAAATGAAATCACTATCTCAAAGAGATATATGCCCTCCAATGTTCATTTCAGCATTACTCACAATAGCCAAAATATACAAACAACCTAAGTGTCCATCAAAAGATGAAAGGATAAAGAAAATGTGGAAGACATATATAATCTATGGAAGATATCTATATATGGGATTTATATCTCCCATTCCATATATGAGTGTGTGTGTGTGTGTGTGTGTGTGTGTGTGTATATATACATAAAATACATTCAGCCATAAAAAGGAAGGAAATACTGCCATTTGTAACAAAATAGATGAACCTGGAGGGCATCATGCTAAATGTAATAAGCCTGAGAAAGAGACAAATATTGTATGGTATAAATGGAATCTGAAAAAAAATTTTTTTAACTCATAGAGAATAGAATGGTGGTTGCCAGGGCCTTGGGGAAGATATTGATCAAAGGGTACACACTTTCAATTATAAGATGAGTAAGTTCTGAGGATGTAATGTACAGCATGGTGACTATAGTTGATAATTCTGTATTGTATATTTGAAATCTGCTGAGAGTGTATCAATAGACCTTATGCATTCTCACCAAAGAAACCAAAAAACAAAAACCCAGTGACCATGTGAAGCGACAGATGTGTTAATTAAGTTGATTGTGGTGATCATTTCACAATGTATATGTATAGCAAATCATCACATTGTACAAATTAAATATATTACAATTTTATTTGTCAACTATACCTTGATAAAGCTGGGGGATAGAGGGAGAAAATAACAACAACAAGAAAATAGACACCCGGATCTTGTACGGAATTTAGCCAACAAGAAAAAAGACACCCAGATCTTGTACGTTTCCTAACTAATAAAAGATCAAAATACTTCAGAACCTGTTTTAGTTGGTGTGCTGGCCCTTGGCTTAATGTCTTAAAACACCCAAGAAGTGTGGCATAACTGTAGATAGTACCTGCTGTAGTTGGTCAGCACTTTAATAATGTGCCATTCAGGTTTTAAAATGTTAGTCGTGTGCTGTAGAGTATCACGAATAGTACAAGAGATGAGTTAGACTGAACAAAAAGATGATGTGTCACAGTAAAAATGAGCCAGCACCATTTATCTATCTGGGACTTCAAGTGGTGATTTAAAATAAGTAAATACCACCACCCCACTCCCCCACCCCCCGCCAAAGTGGCACCATTCTGAGGCACTGTTTCTGATGCTGTGTGGGCTCCCATGTATTGGTGGGCTTTGAAATCAGCTTTGGAGTCTCCTTCATAGGAGACAGCCTTATGAGTAACTGTCATGCAGACGGTGGGACCTGAGGAGAGTCTAAGCCCCACCTGCCCCATGGTCTCCCTCACAAACCTGCTTTGGTTCCTAAATTACCTCAGAATCCACTCCACTCAGTTGGAAGCTAATGAATGTTTTGGAGGAGAGGTGTCACCATCTGCCATCGCAGCCACTGATACCCGCAAGGCAGTGCGTGCTGTGGGACAGGCACTAAGCAGACGAGTGGGAAGACAAATAGGTTGAAGCCCCACCACTAACAGCCACGGGAAATCGGGCAAGGCATTAACCTCTCTCAGAGTCCCCAACTGTAAAATGAGGAGTAACTGCTCTGCTTACCTAACAGTGCCATGAGAATCTAGTAGCAAATGCCGCATTTGTAAGTGTTATAAGAAAGGAAGAGGGAAAGGAGGAACTGAGTAAAGGGAAAAAGAAAATGTTGGAAGGGAAAAGAGAAGGAAGAAAAAGAGGAAAAGAAAGAGGAAGAGAGGTAAGTAAAGGGACAGGGGAATGAGGAAGAGAAAAAAGGGCAGGGAAAAGGGAAGGAGGAATGAAAAAAGAGGGGAGGAAAAGAGCAAGGGAAATGGGGGAAAGTGGAAGGGGAGAAGCAACAGGAAGGGAAAGGGGCACAGAGGAAGGGAAAAGGTGTGAAGGAATGTAGGTTTTGGAGCCTGAATTCTTCTAGGTTCTGCTCCCACTTAAGTGTATGTCCTTGGGCAAAAGCTTCACATTTTTCCTCTGGGAAATGGGGATAATAATTCTGCCTTTCAATGTTATTATTAAGATTATCTATTCATTTTTTCAACCAATATTTAGTGAGCACCATTCTAGGTGTTTGGCATGCATCAGTCAACAAACAGACCAGAATCTCTGTCTTTGGGCAGCTGACATTCTAGTGTGAATCGAAGTGTCTAGCATGGTACTTGGCATATACCAGACACTCAGTAGATGTTAATTAACATTTTCATTGATACTAACAATGTATGGTGTTTATAAAATGTAAAATATTATTATTAGCTCAAATTAATCAGATTAGCCAGATTCTATTTCTATGGAGAAATGGAACTTAGAAGAGGTAAACTCTGCTGAGGAAGGGAAGAAAGTTCTGGCAAACCAGATGGTACCAGGGAGAGAGACTGAGGTGGAACCCCTGCGTGCCCAGGATGCACCACCCTGCAGCATCAGTTGAAGAAAACTGCTCTTCGACCGAAACACCCACTGTGGACTGTTAAATGAGGAGAAAAATACTACTATAATATTTGAGATGTTACATGTATTTTTCAAAGCCCCCTAGGTTATTCTAATGATCAGTCAGGATTGAGAACTGCTGAACTAAAAAATTCATATGTGAATAATTAAGAGTAACTTTGCTGCATTGTGTGAAGTATAAGTATATAATTAATGTACATGAAGGATCGCTATGCACTTCCTGTGGCTAGAACAGGAACTTCGGAGTTTTTCTACTAAGGGTGACATATTTGTTCTGATCCACACTTTACTTGTTCACTTGACTTACAGAAGGTGAGGGGGAGTATGCAAGATAAGAGAAGTAGAATGAAAGGATCTTGAATGTGCCTTAAAGAGGGCTCAGTCTAGGGGGTGAGGGGGATGTGGAGCCACTCAGAATTTTAAACTAGGAAGAGGCATATTCTAAAGGCTATCTTTCTAAGAGTTCTATAATATGTCCTCATCTGGAATTCCTAGAAACAGGCTCTTCTATTAATCTCTAAATTGGTATAGTTCTCCCTTTTTTTTTGTATCTAAAAGCTATCTTTTAAAAATACACTCTCAGACTTCCCTGGTGGTCCAGTGGCTAAGACTCCGCGGTCCCAATGCAGGGAGCCTGGGTTTGATCCCTGGTAGAGGAACTAGATCCTACATGCTGCAACTAAGAGTTCACGTGCCACAACTGAAGATCCCACATGACACAACGAAGATCCCGCACGTGGCAACAAAGTTCCCACATGCTACAGCTAAGACCTAGCGCAGCCAAATAAATAAATATTTAATAAATAAATAAAAATATACTCTCAGCTTAAATTACTAAGGAGACATATATACAGCAAAGGTATACAGAGTAAGGGATTCAAATATTTTAGTCAAATATGAGTTACTTTTTGAGAAATAAGAAAGAATAAATGAGAGAAAAATTATAATAATTCTTATAATAGCTAACTATGTGAGAGGCACGGTTAGGGTAGGTATTAATTCATTTAATCATTAAATAATCCTGTGAGAAAGGTACTGAGTCTCATTTTGCAGATAAGGAACAGAGGCGCCAAGAGTTGCTCAAGATCTTGCTGCTATAAGTGGAAGAACCAGGATTTAAATCCAGGTGGGTGGACTGACTACAGAGCCTGTACTATTTTTTCTTTTAATTAAAGTATAGTTGATTTACAATGTTGTGTTAGTTTCTGGCATACAGCAAAGTGATTCAGTTATACATATATATATGTATTTTTTTCATATTCTTTTACATTATGGTTTATTACAGGATATTGAGTATAGTTCCCTGTGCTTCACAGTAAATCCTTATCGTTTACTGATTTTACTTATATTATATGTATCTGTTAATCCCATACTCCCAATTTATCCCTCTCCTTCCCCTTTCCTCTTTGGTAACCATAAGTTTGTTTTCTATATCTGTGAGTCTGTTTCTATTCATAAAGAAGTTCATCTGCATCATATTTTAGATTCCACATATATGTAATATCATATGGTATTTGTCTTTCTCTTTCTGACTTACTTCACTTAGTATATTTATCTCTAGGTCCATCCATGTTGCTGCAAATGGCATTATTTTATTCTTCTTTATGGCTGAGTAATATTCCATTGTGTATATATACCACATCTTCTTTATGCATTCACCTGTCAATGGACATTTAGGTTACTTCCATGTCTTGGCTATTGTAAATAGCGCTGCTGTGAACACTGGAGTGCATGTATCTTTTCAAATTATATGAAAATAATATAATTATTTTTCTCTGGATATATGCCCAGGAGAGGATTGCTGGATCAGATGGCAACTCTATTTTTAGTTTTTTGAGGAACCTCCATGCTGTTCTCCATAGTGGCTATACCAATTTACATTGCCATCAACAGTGTAGGAGGGTTCCCTTTTCTCCACACCCTCTCCAGCACTTGTTATTTGTAGATTTTTTTTTTTTTCGTAGATTTTTGATCATGGCCATTCTAACTGGTGTAAGGTGGTACCTAATTGTAGTTATGATTTGCATTTCTCTAATAATTAGCGATGTTGAGCATTTTTTCATGTGCCTATTGGCCATCTGTATGTCTTCTTTGGAGAAATGTCTATTTAGGTCTTCTGCCTCTTTTCTGATTGGGTTGTTTGCTTTTTTGTTATTGAGTTGTATGAGCTGTTTGTATATTTTGGACAGAGCCTGTACTCTTAACCTCCAAGACACAGCATATTGAATATAATCCCCCAAATGTTTATATTTATCTCTGGAACACAGACACTCCCTCATTAAAAGACCTTTCCAGGCATCTTGCCTTGACCACTTGGTTCCCCAGCAGCAACCCAGAATTCAGTCAGCAGTGGAAAAGAGAGACCATGCTCACTCCAATAATCCACAATATAAATTAGCTGTGTATAAATCATGAAGAGGAGACTATGCCTTAAAAAGCTTCCAATTGGCCCCTCACATTTTAGAGGCTACCAATTGCAAAAGTCTTGCCTAACAAAACTTTGTTGGTACAATCTGACGCTAATGGGCATGTATTAAGTTTTCAATAAATTCTTGTTGATCAAAGCAATACCCAGATCTGAACTATTCAGCCACTAGCTCAGGCATTTTTCTATTACAAACTCAGTTTTTATTATTCCTATGCATGTTTCCACAAGTTTACTAGATATTGATGCATCCATATACATTATGCAGTATTGTAAATTTGGTTTTAAAGTTTATGTAATGGTGGCCCTGCATAAAGTTGTGGTTTTTTGCTCAACATTAAATTTTTTATATCTATCCAGGTAGACAGAAATAGCTCTAGGACATTCATTTTAACTGCTGTAAAGTATTTCATTTCATGAGAAGCCCAAAATTCATTTATCCATTTTCCTGTTGATGGACATTTATATTGTCACTGATTATTAGTCAAATACCCTATTTGGTATACGGTAAGATACTAATTTTATTTTTTAAGAAAAAAGACCTACAAAAACAAATCCAAAACAATTAACAAAATGGCAATAAGAACATACAGATTGATAATTACCTTAAACATAAACAGATTAAATGCCCCAACCAAAAGACACAAGTGGGCTGAATGGATACAAAAACAAGACCCATATATATGCTGTCTACAAGAGACATACTTCAGATCTAGTGACACATACAGACTGAAAGTGAGGGGATGGAAAAAGTTATTCCATGCAAATGGACCTCAAAAGAAAGCTGGAGTAGCAATACTCACATCAGACAAAATAGACTTTAAAATAAAGACTGTTACAAGAGACAAAGAAGAATACTACATAATGATCAACAGATCAATCCAAGAAGATATAGCAATCATAAATATATATGCACCCAACACAGGAGCACCTCAATACATAAAGCAAATGCTAACAGCCATAAAAGGGGAAATTGACAGTAACACAATAATAGCAGGGGACTTTAACACTCCACTTTCATCAATGGACAGATCATCCAGACAGAAAATCAATAAGGAAACACAGGCCTTAAATGACACATTGGAGCAGATGGACTTAATTGATATTTATAAAGCATTCCATCCAAAAGCAGCAGAATACACATTCTTCTCAAGTGCACATGGAACGTTCTCCAGGATAGATCACGTGCTGGACCACAAAGTGAGCGTCGGTAAATTTAAGAAAATTGAAATCATATCAAGCATCTATTCCAACCACAACACTATGAGATTAGAAATCAACAACAAGAAAAAAAACTGTAAAATATACAAACATGTGGAGGCTAAACAATATGATATTAAACAACCAATGGACTACTGAAGAAATCGAGATGGAATCAAAAATTACCTGGAAACAAATGAAAATAAAGTACAACAATCCAAAACCTATGGGATGCAGCAAAAGCAGTTCTAAGAGAGAAGTTTACAGAAATACAATCTTACCTCAGGAAACAAGAAAAATCTCAAATTAGCAACCTAACCTTACACCTAAAGCAACTAGAGAAAGAAGTACAAACAAAACTCAAAGTTAGTACAAGGAAAGAAAGCATAAAGATAAGATCAGAAATAAATGAAATAGAGATGAAGAAAACAATAGAAAGGATCAATGAAACTAAAAGCTGGTTCTTCGAAAAGATAAACAAAATTGATAAACCGTTAGCCAGACTCATCACAAAAAAAAGGGAGAGGGTGCAAATGAATAAAATTAGAAATGAAAAAGGAGAAGTTACAATGGACACCACAGAAATACAAAGGATCATAAGAGACTACTACAACAAGCATATATATATGCCAACAAAATGGACCCCCTAGAAGAAATGAACAAATTCTTAGAAAGACACAAGCTCCCAAGACTGAAGAAATAGAAAATATGAACAGCCCAGGCATTTATTTCCACATTATAGTGCCTATGCTGCTCAAGGAACCAAGGTGCTTAAAGACAACGCTACTGATCAAAGAGTGTGGCTGCACAAGGTGCATGGCATGGCAAGGCTACAAGGATGTACGAGCTCAATAACTGCTAGAACTCTTGTTTCCCTGGCCTAATTTTCAGGCTTTGGGTCCGTGCTAATTTGAAGGGTTGCTTTATAAAAAAAAAAAAGAGTCAGTAAAACACACCGTGGCTCCAGAGGGAAGCAGAACACAGGGCTGGGAATTGAGAGCCTTGAGTCTCAGTCCTGGTAACTAGCTCTGAGGGTCATTCATCTTCTCTGTGTTTCAGTTTTTGTCACGATACATGCCCTGCCATTTCTGGGGGCTATTGTGAGATTCCCTGAGATAATAATGGGGAATGTGCTTTCTGTATTTAAAGTCTACAGGCCAGCCCAGTGAAAATGGCAAAGGTTTTAGAGCCCAACAGACCTAGGTTTAAATCCCAGGTCTGTCATTCACTAACTGTGTGATCATGGGCAAGTTACTTGCCCTCTCTAAACATAATGTTCTCATCTGTTGAAAAGGGTTAACAGTAAGACCTATCTCTTAGAATAGTCAAAGTAACGAAATGAGCTAATTATAGAAAGCATCTGGCACATATTAGTGCTAAATAAATGGTAAATATTGTGCTTGTTTGCCAGCCATTCTTTCTCAGGTTAGTCTTACGTAGACTATAAACATCTTCAAGGCTTTGATAATGAATTTTTAAAAATCCCTACAGCTTCTGGCATAGAACTGAATATGTGAACGGTGACTAGTAGCAGCAGCAGAAGAAGCAATCTAGTAGGAGCAAAATCAGCCACAGCAGCATCAGCTGGATCACTGTTAGAGCAGCAGGTAGCAGCAACAATAACAGAGCAATAGTAGTAAGGGCAGCAATAAGTGCAGTAATCACTGCAATGCTATCCCAGCCTATGCCTTCTTCTACTGTGGATCATCTATCCCCATACTAAGAAGATAAAGTCTCTCATGCAAATAAGCACTGATTTATAGGCATCAAGTCAAAAGAAATTAAGCAAACCCTGCAAGCTGAGGAAGCTCAAATGCTAATGGATGTTAAATACAGGTTTCATCATACCAGTCCTGTAAATTGTCATCTGTTATCAGATGCAGCAACTCAATGCTACCGTTAAATGGGGAAGATGCTAAAGAAAGAAGCTGGGAGAATTCTGAACAGTGGTGAGCCTGATTCATTCAATACTTCAAGAGAAAGAATCCTAGGCACCTGTGCTCTCAAACTTCAGCCTTGGTTAGAAACTTCTTCTCTGACTCTCAAAACCCCAACATCTTAAGAGGCTCCAGTCCTGCAGATTCGAAGTCAGTTTTTCGGGTGTCAGGGAATGAGCAGAAAGGCTTAGATAACTACCTGAAAGAGAGGCCCAAGTCTGTCCCAGGTACTTTGGGGAAAAGGACGAAGAGGTTGGGAGAGCGACCACAGTGAAGCCAAGAAAATAAACTTAAAACACCAGATGGATTATCCCATCTATCCTCACAATCTAGGTTTTCTTTTTGTGGTGAAGATTTTAATTATTGTTTGATAAAGTAACAAAAGCATAGATGCATTGGAATTTCCTCCTTTTTGCCCTTGTTTTTAATGCATGGATTCCCTTGGGGAACATGGGGGAGGAAGTTTATTTAATAATATATACCTGGGGGCTTCCCTGGTGGCGCGGTGGTTGAGAGTCCGCCTGCCGATGCAGGCGGCGCGGGTTCGTGCCCCGGTCCGGGAGGATCCCACGTGCCGCGGAGCAGCTGGGCTTGTGGGCCATGGCTGCTGGGCCTGCGCGTCCGTAGCCTGTGCTCCACAACGGGAGAGGCCACAGCAGTGAGAGGCCCGCGTACAGCAAAAAATAATAATAATAATAATATATACCTGGTATATATTTAAAAAGAAAACAATTACAAAGAGCCAAAAGCGGGCAAAGCTTGACCATGAACCACATATAAAGAAACATCCTTCCAATAAGAGCAATTCCAAAGGGGAAAACACATTCTCTGGTTAGCAAATACATGTATGAAGACACCAGCACACCTATCCAAATACACGTATACAGACTCGGTACAGCCAAAGAAACACAGCACATCAAAATGACAACACAACAAGAAATAAACAACCTAATGGAATAACTCAAAGGAATTAAAATAAGATATATTAGGAAGACTCTCACTTACCACTACTAGACAGTATTTTTATCAACGCGGGAATGAAGGGCAACAATCTGCCCTTTGGGAACAAACAAGTCAGGAGCCTTTTTCTGTAGAGGCCTAATGAGCTCTCCATAACCCAGCACTTTCCTCTTTCCTCAGTGATAGGAAATCAGAGGTCACAAAGAAGGTTCCATTTGGCTGAATCCCAAGCGGAGAAGCAATTTTGCTCAGAGCTTTCTGAGCAGAGAGCCCAAGGGGTAGAAAGCTTAGGTTCTCTTCTGCTCTGCAGGGGATGCATGTGGGCAGTAATTCCAGGAATGGTACTGGAAGAAAGTGTCCATGGTTTAAAATCCATCACCTATCTCATCACCGCATCTCCAAGGCTGGTCAGGGCTTACAGGTCTTGAAATTTCCCTTGGCTCACCCAGGAACGGATTTCCTGACTCCAGATTCCTAACTTGCCAAGCTCAGCATTTGCCAACAGCGGCCTTCGGCTAGGTAATGGAAAAATACAGAATCTGGTGGCATCAAATGGGTGTGTACTAGCAAATATCCACCAAGTGGCTGATGGTGAGCCAGGATGGATACAGAAGTACAAGGACTGAGCTAATAATTTTGCGTTCAGTCAAGTAACATTGTTATCTCACGGTCAGCTCTTTCTTCATTGGTGGCAAAGACTCCTTCATCTTTTTTTGGTCCCAGAGGCAGCAGAAGCTCTAGAAATGCTTGGGGCAGGTAATGGCAGGGCAGAGAGAATGGAGTGACCTAGCACAAGCAGAGGCAGCGCTGGAGGTGGGAAAAACCAAAACTATGCTCCCACCCCCACCACAAATACCCACTAGTTATTTGAACGATGAGATTCAGGGTTACCAGCTTGGGCTTAAGCAGAGTGCTCAGCCCTAAAACAGACCTAATGGTAACCTAGCAAATGTTTTGTAAACTCTAAAGCACTATATAAATGTTATCTTTACTATTATTACCAAAAAGATAATATCCAGAACTCCACCATTTGAAAATTATATTTTACTCTTATTTCTTGTTTTTAAGCTGTTAATGGTCTAGGTGGTTTCTTTTTTTTTTTTTTTTTAATAGATTTTATTTATTTTTTTTTTGGCTGCGTTGGGTCTTCTGTTGCTGCAGGCTTTCTCTAGTTGTCGCGAGCAGGGGGCTACTCTTCATTGCAGTGCGAGGGCTTCTCATTGCAGTGGCTTCTCTTGTTGCGGAGCATGGGCTCCAGGCACGCGGGCTTCAGTAGTTGTGGCTCGTAGGCTCTAGAGCGCAGGCTCAGTAGTTGTGGCGCACGGGTTTAGTTCTTCCACGGCATGTGGGATCTTCCTGGACCAGGGCTCAGACCCGTGTCCCCTGCATTAGCAAGCAGATTCTTAACCACTGCGCCACCATGAAAGCCCCTAGGTGATTTCTTAATTTAGAGCACTTATTAGTCATGTCAAGTATTCTCCGCAGAAATTCTAGATAAATCAATCAATGAGGATAGCAGTGAAAAAGAAAAACACACTTTCAAAAATTTGTCCTTTTCTTCAAGAAACATTATTTTCTGTTATTAAAGAAAACATCACTCAGCCTGAAGTACAGTGGACCCATGAACAACATGGGTTTGAACTAAACAGGCCCACTTACACGCAGATTTTTTCCACTAAATATGTACTTTAGTACTGCATGATCCATAGTTGGCTGAATCCATGGATGTGGAACTGCAGATATGGAGGACCGACTATAGTTATAGTAGATTTTCAAGTGCTTAGGGTCAGTGCCTCTAACCACCTCATTGTTCCAGGGTCAACCTGGTTGACTTTACCAGTAACCAAGGCTATTTCATGCAACCAGGAGTTGGTTTTTTAATTACAGCTATCTGACCTAGAGGACTTTCAGAAAAAAGAAGAACTATGCTCCATATATTATTCCTACTTCCACCCATTACATACAGAGAAAACGCATTTCTGGAAGTTTTAGAATAGGAGTTTTCCTTTACTCCAGCCGTCAAGGTTCAGAGATACAGAAGTCTAGCTTCAAAGACTAAAATATTGCACTGTGTGATTTAGTACCAGACTCAATGTAAGTATAATGAGACTTCTGGCCACTCCTGAGGTTTTCCAAGCCTTGATGGGTAAAATCTGAAGGGAAGAGGTAGTGGAAGAGAGGCTGCCATCTAAGTGCTGGAAACACTTCTATTTGCCCAGATACAGGGACCTGAATTCCCTTCAGAGTGGGTAGAACCTTCGTTTTGAAAAAAACATCTAAATGTACCTTGGTTACATCTACCAATTTTCCTTGGAGAACAATGTGAAATAACCTAAATGTAGGTGTTTTAAATTTACAACATAAGTATTCTTTTTGGTAGAGAAGGTTTTCACTTTAGGTTGAGCTTGAGCAGACTTTAGAAATTCTTTTTCCTTTTTTTCATAAGGGAGCTATGGACTGAAAAAAAGGCTCACCTAAAGGGAGTGGATATTCCCAATACTAGGATGAGACAGAGACTTGGACAAAAAATAGGGACAGAGAAAGCCAACCATAGACTGGGAGGGGAGGAACTTTGTTCTCTTTTTGGGTCTTGGGAGAAGTATGCTTAGATTCTTACAAGTAGAACACTCCAGTGTATGGTTAGCTGGCCTCTGCCACATAGAAGAATCCAGAAAACTAGGCAGGTGTACACTAAAAGGTCCCTGAAGGTACTCTGGAGCTATGTGCTTTGAAGATAACAACACCGCTATGAATTGAACTGTGTCCCCTCCAAAAATCCATGTTGAAGCCTTAACCCTCGATGTGATTATATTTGCAGATAGGGCCTATAAGGAGGTAATTATAGTTAAATGAAGTCATAGGGTGTGACCCTAATCAAACAGGATTAGTGTCCTTATAAGAAGAAAAACCAGAGAGCGCAAGCATGTTTTCTCTCTCTCTCTCTCTCTCTGCCATGTGAGGACATAGCAAGAAGGCAGCCATCTACAAGTCAGGAAGAGAGGTCTCATCAGGAACTGAATTGGTCAGTATGTTGATCTTGGATTTAGCCTCCAGAACTGTGAGAAAACAAATTTCTGTTGTTTAAGCCACTAAATCTATGATATATTGTTATGGCAGCCTGAGCCAACCAAGACACATACCTAGTAACTTTTAGGATACTTTTTGTATTTTTTGTTTGTTTCATTATTCCTTCACCTTAAATAGTCCTATTAAACCTGACAGTCTAACAGATCTCTCAAGGTATTTGAATGCCTAATATGCTCTGTAAACTGTGCTAGGCAAGGGAAAACAATGACAAATAAGGTAGACACAGACACTACCTTTATAATTAGTCTAGACTGGAAGATATTAAACAAATAAATATGAAGATAATTCATGACAATTGTAACAAGTGCCATCTTATACATATGACAGCATTGAGCAGTCTCTCCCATGCTGTGCAGAATTAAGGGGAGATCCTGATCTTTGTACCCAAGAATAGGGCACAGCTAGTGTGGTAGTGAAGGCAGCCATGGCCTGAGGGAGATAAGAGATGCTTATACCACATAATGCAATGGACAGGCTTGATGAGGAGACTGGAACACTAGACTGAAAGCCCCATGAGGGCAGCAACCATCTCTCTCTTGTTCACTGCAACATCCCCAGCACCTAGCATCCCTTGGCATACAGACACTCCACACACAGACACTCCACAAGTATTTGTTTTTAAATGGATAGGCACAAATGACAGTACCATGGGGGAAATCTCAAAAATAAATGGGAGAGGCATGAGCTTCAATATGGTGGAAGAGTAAGACGTGGAGATCACCTTCCTCCCCACAGATACATCAGAAATACATCTACACGTGGAACAACTCCTACAGAACACCTACTGAACGCTGGCAGAAGACCTCAGACCTCCCAAAAGCCAAGAAACTCCCCACGTACCTGGGTAGGGCAAATAAAAAAGAAAAAACAGAGACAAAAGGATAGGGACAAGACCTGCACCAGTGGGAGGGAGCTGTGAAGGAGGAAAGGTTTCCACACACTGGGAAGCCCCTTCTCAGGCGGAGACTGCGGGTGGCGGAGCGGGGGAGCTTTGGAGCCACGGAGGAGAACGCAGCAACAGGAGTGCTGAGGGCAAAGTGGAGAGATTCCCGCACAGAGGATCGGTGCCAACCAGCACTCACCAGCCCGAGAGGCTTGTCTGCTCACCCGGGAGCTGAGGCTTTGGCTTTGGAGGTCGGATCGCAGGGAGAGGACTGGCAGCGTGAACACAGCCTGAAGGGGTTAGTGCACCACGTAGCCGGGAGGGAGTCCAGGAAAAGGTCTGGTGCTGCCGAAGAGGCAAGAGACTTTTTCTTGCCTCTTTGTTTCCTGGTGCGCAAGGAGAGGGGATTAAGTGCACCGCTTAAACGAGCTCCAGAGATGCGCGCGAGCCACAGTTATCAGCACGGACCCCAGAGACGGGCATGGAACGCTAAGGCTGTTGCTGCCGCCACCAAGAAGGCTGTGTGCGAGTACAGGTCACTATCCCCACCTCCGCTCCCGGGAGCCTGTGCAGCCTGCCACTGCAAGGGTCCCGGGATCCAGGGACAACTTCACCGGGAGAACGCACGGCGAGCCGCAGGCTGGTGCAACATCACTCCGGCCTCTGGCACCACAGGCTCGCCCCACATCGGTACCCCTCCCTGTCCCCGGCCTGAGTGAGCCAGAACTCCCGAATCAGCTGCTCCTTTAACCCCGTCCTGTCTGAGCGAAGAACAGATGCCCTCAGGCTACCTACACGGAGAGGCGGGTCCAAATACAAAGCTGAATCCCGGGAGCTGTGCGAACAAAGAAGAGAAAGGGAAATCTCTCCCAGCAGCCTCAGGAGCAGCGGATTAAATCTCCACCATCAACTTGATGTACCCTGCATCTGTGGAATAACTGAATAGACAACGAATCATCCCAAATTGAGGAGGTGTACTTTGGGAACAAAGATATATATACTTTTATCCCTTTTTCTCTTTTGTGAGTGTGTATGTGTATGCTTCTGTGTTTGATTTTGTCTGTATAGCTTTGCTTTTACCACTTCCCCTAGGGTTCTGTCTGTCCGTTTTTGTTTTATTTTGTTTTTTACTTATGCTGGAGAGGGTGTGGAGAAAAGGGAACACTCTTGCACTGCTGGTGGGAATATAAATTGATACAGCCACTATGGAAAACAGTACGGAGGTTCCTTAAAAAACTACAAATAGAACTACCATACGAACCAGCAATCCCACTACTGGGCATATACCCTGAGAAAACCATAATTCAAAAAGAGTCATGTACCAAAATGTTCATTGCAGCTCTATTTACAATAGTCAGGACATGGAAGCAACCTAAGTGTCCATTGACAGATGAATGGATAAAGAAGATGTGGCACATATATAACAGTGGAATATTACTCAGCCATAAAAAGAAATGAAATTGAATTATTTGTAGTGAGATGGATGGGCCTAGAGTCTGTCATACGAGTGAAGTAAGTCAGAAAGAGAAAAACAAATACCATATGCTAACACATATATATGGAATCTAAGGAAAAAAAAAAGTCATGAAGAACCTAGGGGCAAGATGGGAATAAAGACAAAGACCTACTAGAGAATGGACTTGAGGATATGCAGTGGGGGAAGGGTAAGCTGGGAGGAAGTGACAGAGGGGCATGGACATATATGCATTACCATATGTAAGGTAGAGAGCTAGTGGGAAGCTGCCGCATAGCACAGGGAGATCAGCTCAGTGCTTTGTGACCACCTAGAGGGGTGGGGTAGGGAGGGTGGGAGGGAGGGAGACGCAAGAGGGAAGAGATATGGGAACATATGTATATGTATAACTGATTCATTTTGTTATAAAGCAGAAACTAACACACCATTGTAAAGCAATTATACTCCAATAACGTTGTTAAAAACATAATTATTATTTTTTAGATTTTATTTTAATAACTATATTTTACTTTATTTTACTTTATCTTCTTTCTTCCTTCCTTCCTTCCTTCCTTCCTCCCTCCCTCCCTTCCTCCCTCCCTCCCTCCCTCCCTTCCTTCCTTTCTTCCTTTCTTCCTTTTCTATTTTTTCTCCCTTTTATTCTGAGCCGTGTGGATGAAAGGCTCTTCGTGTTCCAGCCAGGCGTCAGGGCTGTGCCTCTGAGCGAAGAGCTCCAGCCAGGCGTCAGGGCTGTGCCTCTGAGGTGGGAGAGCCAAGTTCAGGACATTGGTCCATAAGACACCTCCCAGCTCCATGTAATATCAAACAGCGAAAATCTCCCAGAGATCTCCATCTCAGCACTAAGACCCAGCTTCACTCAACAACCAGCAAGCTACAGTGCTGGACACCGTATGCCAAACAACTATAAAGACAGGAACAAAACCCCTTCCATTAGTAGAGAGGCTGCCTAAAATCATAATAAGGCCACAGACACCCCAAAACACACCATCAGATGTGGACGTGCCCACCAGAAAGTCAAGATCCAGCCTCATCCACCATAACACAGGCACCAGTATCCTAGACCAGGAAGCCTACACCACTCGCTGAACCAACCTTAGCCACTGGGGACAGACACCAAAAACAACAAGAACTACGAACCTGCAGCCTGCAAAAAGGAGACCCCAAACACAGTAACGTAAGCAAAATGAGAAGAGAGAAAAACACACAGCAGATGAAGAAGCAAGACAAAAACCCACCAGACCTAACAAATGAAGAGGAAATAGGCAGTCTACCTGAAAAAAATTCAGAATAATGATACTAAAGATGATCCAGAATCTTGGAAATAGAATGGAGAAAATACAAGAAACGTTTAACAAGGACCTACAAGAACTAAAGAGCAAACAAACAATGACGAACAACACAAGAAATGAAATTTTAAAATTCTCTAGAAGGGATCAATAGCAGAATAACTGAGGCAGAAGAACGGATAAGTGACCTGGAAGATAAAATAGTGGAAATAACTACTGCAGAGAAGAATAAAGAAAAAAGAATGAAAAAAACTGAGGACAGGCTCAGAGACATCTGGGACAACATGAAACGCACCAACATTTGAATTACAGGGTCCCAGAAAAGAAGAGAAAAAGAAAGGGACTGAGAAAATATTTGAAGAGATGATAGTTGAAAACTTCCCTAATATGGGAAAGGAAATAGTTAATCAAGTCCAGGAAGCACAGAGAGTCCCATACAGGACAATTTCAAGCAGAAACACGCCAAGACACATATTAATCAAACTATCAAAACTTAAATACAAAGAAAAAATATTAAAAGCAGCAAGGGACTCGGTGCTTTGTGACAGCCTGGAGGGGTGGGATGGGGAGAGTGGGAGGGAGGGAAACGCAAGAGGGAAGACATATGGGAACATATGTATATGTATAGCTGATTCACTTTGTTATAAAGCAGAAACTAACACACCATTGTAAAGCAATTATACCCCAATAAAGATGTTTAAAAAAAAAAAAAAAAAGCAGCAAGGGAAAAACAACAAATAAGACACAAGGGAATCCCCATAAGGTTAAGAGCTGATCTTTCAGCAGAAACTCTGCAAGCCAGAAGGGAGTGGCAGGACATATTTAATGTGATGAAGGAGAAAAACCTACAACCAAGATTACTCTACTCAGCAAGGATCTCATTCAGATTTGATGGAGAAATTAAAACCTTTACAGACAAGCAAAAGCTAAGAGAAATCAGCAACACCAAAGCAGCTTTACAACAAATGCTAAAGGAACTTCTCTAGGCACGAAACACAAGAGAAGGAAAAGACCTATAGTAACAAACCCAAAACAATTAAGAAAATGGTAATAAGAACATACATATCGATAAACAGCTTAAATGTAAATGTATTAAATGCTCCAACCAAAAGACACAGACTGGCTGAATGCATAGAAAAACAAAACCCGTATATATGAAGTGGGTCGACAAGAGACCCACTTCAGACCTAGAGACACATACAGACTGAAAGTAAGGGGATAGAGAAAGATATTCCATGCAAATGGAAACCAAAAGAAAGCTGGAGTAGCAATTCTCATATCAGACAAAATTGACTTTAAAATAAAGACTATTACAACAGACAAAGAAGGACACTACATAATGATCAAGGGATCAATCCAAGAAGAAGATATAACAATTGTAAATATTTATGCACCCAACATAGGAGCACCTCAATACATAAGGCAAATACTAACAGCCATAAAAGGGGAAATTGACAGTAACACAATCATAGTAGGGGACTTTAACATCCTACTTTCACCAATGGACAGATCATCCAAAATGAAAATAAATAAGGAAACACAAGCTTTAAATGATACATTAAACAAGGTAGACTTAACTGATATCTATAGGACTTTCCATCACCAAATAAGAGAATACACTTTTTTCTCAACTGCTCATGGAACATTCTCCAGGTTAGATCATATCTTGGGTCACAAATCAAGCCTTGGTAAATATAAGAAAATTGAAATCTTATCAAGTACCTTTCCTACCACAATGCTATGAGACTAGATATCAATTACAGGAAAAAATCTAAAAAACACAAACACATGGAGGCTAAACAATAAACTACTTAATAACCAAGAGATCACTGAAGAAATCAAAGAGGAAATCAAAAAATACCTAGAAACAAATGACAATGAAAACAGGATGACCCAAAACCTATGGGATGCAGCAAAAGCAGTTCTAAGAGGGAACTTTATAGCAATACAGTCCTTCTGCAAGAAACAAGAAACATCTCAAATACACAACCTAAACTTACACCTAAAACAATTAGAGAAAGAAGAACAGAAAAACCCCAAAGTTAGCATAAGGAAAGAAATCATAAAGATCAGATCAGAAGTAATTGAAAAAGAAATGAAGGAAACAATAGCAAAGATCAATAAAACTAAAAGCTGGTTCTTTGAGAAGATAAACAAAATTGATAAACCATTAGCCAGACTTATCAAGAAAAAAAGGGAGAAGACTCAAATCAATAGAATTAGAAATGAAAAAGGAGAAGTAACAACTGACACTGCAGAAATACAAAGGATCATGAGAGATTACTACAAGCAACTCTATGCCAATAAAATGGACAACCCGGAAGAAATGGACAAATTCTTAGAAATGCACAACCTTCTGAGACTGAACCAGGAAGAAATAGAAAATATGAACAGACCAATCAGAAGCACTGAAATTGAAACTGTGATGAAACATCTTCCAACAAACAAAAGCCCAGGGCCAGATGGCTTCACAGGCGAATTCTATCAAATATTTAGAGAAGAGCTAACACCTATCCTTCTCAAACTCTTCCAAAATATAGCACAGGGAGGAACACTCCCAAACTCATTCTACGAGGCCACCATCACCCTGATACCAAAACCAGACAAAGATGTCACAAAGAAAGAAAACTAAAGGCCAATATCACTGATAAACATAGATGCAAAAATCCTCAACAAAATACTAGCAAACAGAATCCAACAGCCCATTAAAAGGATCATACACCATGATCAAGTGGGGTTTATCCCAGGAATGCAAGGATTCCTCAATATACGCAAATCAAACAATGTGATACACCATATTAACAAACTGAAGGAGAAATACCATATGATCATCTCAATAGATGCAGAGAAAGCTTTTGACAAAATTCAACATCCATTTATGATAAAAAAAACCCTGCAGAAGGTACGCATAGCGGGAACTTACCTCAACATAATAAAGGCCATATATGACAAACCCACAGCCAACATCATCCTCAATGGTGAAAAACTGAAACCATTTCCACTAAGATCAGGAACAAGACAAGGTTGCCCACTCTCACCACTCTTATTCAACATAGTTTTGGAATTTTTAGCCACAGCAATCAGAGAAGAAAAAGAAATAAAAGGAATCCAAATTGGAAAAGAAGAAGTAAAGCTGTCACTGTCTGCAGATGATATGATACTATACACAGAGAATCCTAAAGATGCTACCAGAAAACTACAGAGCTAATAAATGAATTTGGTAAAGTAGCAGGATACAAAATTAATGCACAGAAATCTCTGGCATTCCTATACACTAATGATGAAAAATCTGAAAGTGAAATTAAGAAAACACTCCCATTTACCATTGCAACAAAAAGAATAAAATATCTAGGAATAAACCTACCTAAGGAGACAAAAGACCTGTATGCAGAAAATTATAAGACACTGATGAAAGAAATTAAAGATGATACAAATCGATGCAGAGATATACCATGTTATTGGATTGAAGAATCAACATTGTGAAAATGACTCTACTACCCAAAGCAATCTACAGATTCAATGCAATCCCTATCAAACTACCACTGGCATTTTTCACAGAACTAGAACAAAAAATTTCACAATTTGCATGGAAACACAAAAGACCCCGAATAGCCAAAGCAATCTTGAGAATGAGAAATGGAGCTGGAGGTATCAGGCTCCCTGACTTCAGACTATACTACAAAGCTACAGTAATCAAAACAGTATGGTACTGGCACAAAAACAGAAATATAGATCAATGGAACAGGATAGAAAGCCCAGAGATAAACCCATGCACATATGGTCACCTTATCTTTGATAAGGAGGCAAGAATATACAGTGGAGAAAAGACAGCCTTTCAATAAGTGGTGCTGGGAAAACTAGACAGGTACATGTAAAAGTATGAAATTAGATCATTCCCTAACACCATACACAAAAATAAACTCAAAATGGATTAAAGGCCTAAATGTAAGGCCAGACACTATCAAACTCTTAGAGGAAAACATAGAGTGTTCTCACTCTATGACACAAATCATAGCCAGATCCTTTTTGACCCACCTCCTAGAGAAATGGAAATAAAAACAAAAATAACCGAATGGGACCTAATGAAACGTAAAAGCTTTTGCACAGCAAAGGAAACCATAAACAAGACCAAAAGACAACCCTCAGAATGGGAGAAAATATTTGCAAATGAAGCAAATGACAAAGGATTAATCTCCAAAATGTATAAGCAGCTCATGCAGATCAATATCAAAAAAACAAACAACCCAATCCAAAAATGGGCAGAAAACCTATATAGATGTTTCTCCAAAGAAAATATACAGATTACCAACAAACACATGAAAGAATGCTCAACATCATTAATCATTAGAGAAATGTAAATCAAAACTACAATGAGGTATCACCTCACAGCAGTCAGAATGGCCATCATCAGAAAATCTACAAACAATAAATGCTGGAGGACTTCCCTGGTGGTGCAGTGGTTGAGAGTCTGCCTGCCGATGCAGGGGACATGGGTTCGTGCCCCGGTCCTGGAAAATCCCACATGCCGTAGAGCGGCTGGGCCCCTTGAGCCATGGCCGCTGAGCCTGTACATCCAGAGCCTGTGCTCCGCATCAGGAGAGGCCACAACAGTGAGAGGCCTGCGTACCGCAAAAAAAAAAAAAAAACACTGGAGAAGGTGTGGAGAAAAGGGAAACTTCTTGCACTGTTGGTGGGAATGTAAATTGATACAGCCACTATGGAGAACAGTATGGAGGTTCCTTAAAAAACTAAAACTAGAACTACCTTGTGACCCAGCAATCCCACTACTGGGCATATACCCTGAGAAAAGCATAATTCAAAAAGAGTCATGTACCACAATTTTCATTGCAGCTCTCTTTATAATAGCCAGGACATGCAAGCAACCTAAGTGTCCATCAACCAATGAATAGATAAAGAAGATGTGGCACATATATACAATGGAATATTACTCAGCCATAAAAAGAAACGAAATTGAGTTATTTGTAGTGAGATGGATGGACCTAGAGTCTGTCATACAGAGTGAAGTAAGTCAGAAAGAGAAAAACAAATACCGTATGCTAACACGTATATATGGAATCTAAGAAAAAAAAAAACAGGTCATGAAGAAACTAGGGGCAAGACAGGAATAAAGACACAGACCTACTAGAACATGGACTTGAGGATAGGGGGAGGGGGAAGGGTAAGCTGGGACGAAGTGAGAGAGTGGCATGGACATATATACACTACCAAATGTAAAATAGATAGCTAGTGGGAAGCAGCCACATAGCACAGAGAGATCAGCTCGGTGCTTTGTGACCACCTAGAGGGGTGGGGTAGGGAGGGTGGGAGGGAGGGAGACGCAAGAGGGAAGAGATAGGGGAACATATGTATATGTATAACTGATTTACTTTGTTATAAAGCAGAAACTAACACACCATTGTAAAGCAATTATACTCCAATAAAGATGTTAAAAATAATAATAAAAAATAAATGGGAGAAAGTTTGAAAGGACTATAGTCCTAACCTCCAGCATATAAAAACATAAAGTTGCTGTAATAAGAGTATGAAGAAAAAGTGACACTTTATTACAATTCTCAGGGACATTCCAGTAAAACTGAGTGAAGATTTGTTTTGGGGACCATGTCAGAAATGCTCTCTAATAAACAGCTGTTGTTTCTACCCAACAGCCATTTCCAAAAGTTCTGAGATATCCAAAGTTTTTGTCTCTTAAGCTTATTTTCCTTTGGGAAAGAGGATCCAAAATTACCTTTGGAAACCACCCTCCACTATTCTCCAGTCATGTGGAATTGAATCCAACCCTAGCTGCAGGGGAGTCCCAGACTGGCTTTAAAGAACAACGTATCCCATCCCTGGGGCTACACTGATTACTTCCAGAATGGCACATCAACCAGTCAGAGCCAAGGAAACATGTTTAGTCTTCCTCTGGAATTGGTAGTGAGAGCATATAAAACCACAAAGTGAGCCAGTAAAGCTGACACCCAAACGAAGCAAGCCTAGAGACTGATCATGGTGATAATATGTGAGCACTGGATCAGACCACACTGGAAGCTCAGCCTGCCCGTGTACTTTATGTGAAGCAATACATTCTCATCTTACTTAAGGCACTTTAGGTTGACTTTTCTAGTGCTTGCAATCTAGAGAATCCTAATGGACATGCCCTGCTTCCCCTGTCCTTACTCTCCTCCAGGCTGAAGTAGGCTGAGTCCCAGGAGCAGTAGGTCTCCCTACCTTAAGCCTCTCTATAAGGCTGCTGGAATTTCTCTGGCAGGTCTCCACAGTCATTCTACCAGCAACGAAGGTCCTGAGAGAGCTCCCTTTGACCTATGATTAAGGGCTCCGGCTTACAACCTGCCCTCTCTGCATCTGTTTCCTATGGCAGGAAAGCAAAATGCCCAATATGAGATAGATGGGGAAATCCCTGGGCTTGAAGCTCAGAGTTATTGATGCAATAACAGATTTCAGCTGTCTCCCTTTCTTTTACCACTTTGTCATATCACAGCTACTCAAAACCAAGAAAATGAAACCTCAGTGGCTCAGTGGAATTACAGAGACAGAGAGTACAAGCCCTGAAGACAGAAGGGCAGTTTTGACTCTTTCCACACTGCCCTGCAGCCAAGATTGAGTGGCCATGGCCCTTCCCTTCAGTTCTCCATCACAGGTCTCCAGCACGCAGCTACACCCTGTGGTCATAGGATGCTATGGACTGAACTGTGTCCCCCAAAATCTGTATGTTGAAGCCCTAATCACCCCCCTCCCCAATATGACTGCATTTGGAGTTAGGGCCTATCAGGAGGTAACAAAGGTTAAATGAGGTCATAAGGGTGGGTCCTAATCCGATGGGACTTATAAAAGAGGTAGAGGCATCAAGCTCTTGCTCTCTCCCCACACACACAAGCACCAAGGAAAGGCCATGTAAAGACACAGTGAGAAGGCGTCTGTCTACAAGCCAGGAAAAGAGTTCTCGCCAGAAACCAAATCAGCCAGAATGTTTATCTTGAACTTCTAGCCCCCAGAATCATAAGAAAATAAATTTCTGTTGTTTAAGCCACCTAGTCTATGATATTTTGCTATGGCAGCCTGAGCAGACTAATAAACAGGAGGTTACAGTTACCTAAAGCCAGTAGGAACAAACCGTGTGATAAGGTTGTACAAAAAGCTAACACAATCTTTACTTAAGAAAATAATAATGTATGGTTGACAGACAGTAACTGTCATGTTTTATTCTACCACACATAAAAAGAAACAGTCAGAGGGCCAACTAGGACGAGTTAGCCAATGAGTCACCACTGAGGGAAACTGAAGTTGCTGGCTTGCAAAAGAGGACATAGTGGTTTTCAAATAGCAAAGAGGTGTCATGCTGAAGAGTGAGCTAACCTTGTTCTGGTACTCAAAAACTAGAAGATCAATGGAGAAAGAAAAGGCAAAGCTGCTTTCAGTTTAACGTTACAAAACGTTCACAAAGAGTTGCCCAGCAAATGAAAGGGTTGCCTCCTTGGGCCCTGGAGCACCTTATTACTGAAGATAAACAAGCAGAGGCTGAATAAGCATCTCTCAGAAATATCAAGCAAGTAATTCACACTGTGGGGCATAAGGTTGAACTATAAAACCTCTATCTCTTCCTCCAACATAGAGTTCTTATGAGAGATCTTATGAAGCCATGACTAATAGCATAGTAATTAAGAACCAGACTCCTGGTTTCAAAACCCAACTCTGTCGCTTACAAACTGTGTGACTCTGAACAAGTTACTTCCTCATCTGCAAAATTAGGGCACTAAGAGTAACTTCTTCACCTTGTGGTGGTGACATCAGTTAATATATGTCGAGAACCTAGAACAGCACCTAGCCCATGGTAAGCCCCAAGTAAACATAAGCCTTTGTTATTGATAGCTGAGTGACAGCTTTGTTCTCAGCCCCATTATAACAAAAGCAGGATGTAAAGATATGTGCATGGTCCTGGTTCTCAAGACTAATATATAAAAGTAGGCGCAAACGATGATAGCTACCAAGTTTTGAGTTCCTACTACAAATTGAACACTTTATATACATCATCTCTAACCTTCCAACAATCAGCAAAACAGTCATTACCATTCCCAATTAAAATGACAGAACCAAAAATTAAGATTAAGTAATTTGCAGCTAGTCACAAGGTGATAAGAGGATTCAAATCCACTTTTACCAGGCTCCAAAGTGTAGGCTTTTTCCATTCTGTCAGCCATCTCAAAACTAGTCTGTTCCTTTCAATTACCTAATTTCATCACTGCCAAACCCTATGGGGTAAATAGAGTAGACAGTATGGTGTGTGAGTTGTACATATAGGCTCTGGAGTCAGGATCAAAATGGTGACTCTGTGATACTAGCTATGTTCTTTAACTCAGGTCACAGCTCCTTCATGATAAAATGAAGAGGACATTAACAGTACCTATATGTGTTTAGAAAGTACCTGGCTAATCATTATAAGGTGTTAACCATTATTATCATTCCCATTGATACATAAAAGAAACAAGCAAATCAGCCAAAGAACCTAGACGATAAATCAGGTTTCTTGTTTGTCAACCACTTTTCTACTAGGTCATATAGTTGTACTGATATGACATGTTAGTGTTTTTCTTCTGAAAGACTGCATATCATATTTCCACAAACTTAAATATTCCTAACACTGAGCTCTTAGTCAAAATGATTATGTTTCTGCTACCTCTGCAAAGCTCAACTATCCAATACGTTTTTTGCTAATGATTCAATCCTTAACCATAACAAATTAGGCCACTGATCATCCCTCTTCTGTCCACGCCCTCCCCACATCACTCAGGAAAAGAAGGCGCCCCTGGTCCTATATCCCAGCCACAGCCGCCACAAGCAAGAACACTGCTGGACCTCAGCCTTTGAGCTTCCTGCACTGCTACAAATCCCAGTGTGTAGCTGCTATGGAAATGCTACTTGCCTCACATCTGGCTTCCATTTGCTTTACCAAATGGTCATGTTTTCACTTTGTGATCCTTCCAATGACCCATGCTAGACTTCCGAAAAAACCCACCATGGGCAAGCATTCCCTCTTGGAGAAACTCCTTGCCAGCCCAACCCTAATTATTGTTTTTTCCTTATTATAGTCCCTGATGGTGACAAAGGAACACTCATGCCCCTCTCCTATTGTGGGTTGGAGACCAAAACAACAGCCCTGGAATTAAAATTTTAAAAAATTTTTTAAAAAAGAGAGGCAAAAAAAAAAAAAAAGAGAGGCAACTAGAGAGTGACAGTGCCTATTCTCCTCTCTCTCCCTCACTCTCAAATTAGGCCTCTGACCCACACTCTCACACAGATAATGGGGTTTCCACCAGCCTGAGGATCCCGATTCCATGCCAAATACGGCTCCCCCATATGGCAAAAAAAGGCTGCAGCCATGGGACAGCTGCTGAGCTGAGACTAAATCCTGTTTGGAGCACTTATGGCTCAGAGGGTGTCACCTCCAAGATGTTAAGGGCTCCATCTCTCCCTCCCAGCCTGCCCATTAGGCTTAGAAGCAAGCATACAGCATAATCACCCGTGCCTCTCCTGGGTCCCTGAGGGGAGCCCCCTCCTCAGGGTGGAGCGTCTGTCATATGGCTACCAAGCATCTGGTTTTAAGCAGGTTTTTTTGAGAGGTGAAATGGTGCCAGTGTTGTACTGTTTCCCTTCCCTGTGGGCATTCATCAGAGTAAATGACTAGAGAGTAGATTAGCCCTTTAAGAATCTGAGTCCCACTTGGCTAAAATGGATTATTTGGATCCAGAGTGTTGAACTTCACATACTAGGCATCCCTTCTAGTGTTAAAGTGAAGGGGAGTTTGAGTTGTTTTTCAGAGTTTATATTGTTGTCTGATTGTCTGATTGCCCCCCTACACACCTATATACACTCACACACACACACAATACATTCACAAACATTTTGTAACAGAAAGTTGGTTTCATTTTTTTCCTTATAATTTCTCCATGTCCTTGTTAGTGATGTGGAAACATTTTGTACTTCGAATTCAGCTTGGTGAGTGTTAAAGCTAAATCGGCAAGAGGTTGGGCAATACTAAGGTCAAAAAGGCCATCTCCTCCCCCAGCACCAGAAAATGCCAGAACTGGAGGATTGGGAAGGCAGCCTGGTTGGGGACAGACACAAAAGCAGAAAACAAGTAACATTATCCAATGATATGAACAAAGAAGGAGGAGAAGGAAGGTTTAGAGAGGGGCAAAAAGATTGATGAGAGGTGCAGGAAGAAATGAACATTTATTAAGGATCTACCATGTACTAAAACTTTATGATTCCATTTTTATGCCCACAAGGACCTTGTAAGAAAGAAGGCACCCCATTTTTACAGACAAGTAACTTGTCTGACATTGTCTAGTAGCTAGTAAGTGTGATATAGCACCTAAATCCAAGTTTGTTAGAATCCAAAACCCCATGTTTTTAAATGCATCAATCTGTCTCTGTTAAGTCTAAATAACTGTGTTCATGTTTAACCACAAATAATGACTGTAACTATGGACACATAAAGTGTTAACATTAGAGGAAGCTAGGTGAAGGGTATATGGGAACTCTCTGTACTATCATTGAAACTCTTCTGTAAGTCTAACATTATTTCCAAATAGAATTTTTAAAATGAATGTAACTGCATTTCACAGAGCACATGTAACCCAGACAAGGAGCTAGCGATACTATGGATTAAGAGCCCAGTGATTCAAGAATCAATAACCAAGCTTCACATGATTTACTCACTGTACTTTTGACCTCAGATGCTAATGAGCCCAAATGTTGCTTCTTACTAAAATGAAGTAATTACTTTAAAAGTTGCTGTCAATCTGAAGATACAATATTCAATTTGGCTGTACCCTGTTAATGTCGCTAATTTAAGCATAGTATTAAAAACTGCCATTACCCACAGTGCCACGTGCTTACAATGATTATACCTCACATTTTCAGAATAGATGCCCAAGAGTCTCATTCATATTATAAGCAACTAAATAAAGTAAAATATTTTAGGCTTTAGGTGATAAATGCCTACTACTATTCTAATGATTGGTAACTCAATCATCTAGTTACAAAAATAATGCCTTCAGTTGTAAAAGTTCTATATGTTGACCTGGTATCATCTTTTCAGATATTTATTAGACAAGAAAGAGGACCCAGATCCTTCAGAGGACACAATCAGGCAAAAGAGAGTGACAGCCATCTAACCTTGCTTCTACTTTTCCTGCTACCACCTTTTGTGTTTCTAAAGGGGTATCTCAGAGTCCTGCTTTTCATTTGGGTGTGCTCTCCTTTGACCCTCCTTGTGGTACTCCTGGGTCTCTCGGTCTTGACACCCTATCCTGGCTGAGAGGTAGGCATGTAAACAATCTACATCTGACCCTCTCCGCCAGGAAATGGAATACTGGGCAAGGGAGGAACAGATAGAAGATAAATGGAGCTGAATCATTCTGATGGCCGCTAAAGAGACTTTGCATGAGCTACTCCAGCTGAGATCCCATGGCTTCTATACTTGTGAGATCTTATTTTTTGTTATTGTGTGAGCTAGGCAAATCTATTCAATAAATTTTTTTTCTTTTACTAAAAGTTAGTCAGTTTCTGTTACAAGCAAACTTAGAGGATCAGAACATTGTATCTGGAAGGCATCTTAGAAATGAGGTAATAACAATGCTCCCTTACCTCCAGCCACTATGTTGCAGTTGAAGAAAGTGAGTATTTTAATTTGTGTTTACTCTTGCTACATGGAAAGTCAACTTTTTGTCCTTGAAACTAACAGCACTCCAATGTAAACAGTGCCTGAGGGCTTGCCTATAAATATTTCATAGGATATTGCTATTTAAAAAAAGAAACAAAATTTGCTTTAAAGAGTTACTGATGCCATGAACTAGCTCTGCCTATAAATGGAGACCTAACAACATAGAATATTAATACTCCTGCAGTATTTCCTATCACGGAAATAAGTTAAAGTAGACAGAAAGCACCTCTGAACTCTTTTTAAAGTAGCTCATTTAAATAAGATATTAGAAGAGACATTGCTGTAGCAAAAAAAAAAAGAAAAAAAAAACAACTCAGTGGCTTAGAACATTAAAAGTTTACTTTTTGTTCAGAGCGCAGTCCAATGTGGGTCATTAGAGGGACTCTGCTCCACAAAGTTATTTAGGACTCAGGTTCTTCCATCTTGTAATTCTGATCTTTAGTCTTTGAATCTCTCCATTCAGCAGACAAATGGAGAAGAGAGTAGGACTTGGTGATAGGAGACTTTTATGGGTCAGGCCTGGAAGAGGAGCACAAGAGGTTGAGAAATGAGGTCTAGCTTTGTGCCCAGGAAGGAAAGAACACATTTACTAGTGAGTTCCAGTGGGCTCTACCACAAGCAGCAAATTCCTGGACTTGAAAGAAAATAAAAAATCTGACAGTAATTTCTTTAGTGTAATTTATCTCTATCTAAATACAGAGATTGCCCTACCTGAATTAGCTACACACAGATATGATTTGAAAATACTTCATTTTACAATGACACAAGAAAAGCACTTCAATTATCTAAGTAATCAAGATATGCAAGATTTCTTATTAAAAAATGAAAGCAAAAAATTTACTAGGATATAAAAAAGTCGAATGATTAGGCCTCAGATGGAAAAAGGGGCTATTTCCATAGAACTAGTTTGGTTTTGCCTGCCCTGTGGTCAATATAATCATATCAGTAAAAGGGGGAGAGGAGAGGGGGCAGAGAACCAAGACTACAGAAACTCTAGTGTAAATGGTCAGGAAATGACCAAACTGCGATTTTCTTTGATGGAACGTGATCTATGGAAACATACTTCTGGAATTAAGGAGCAGAGAAGGACCCTTCTGGGCAGAACTTTCTGTCTTCTGCTGGACTCTCGCTATCTTCCTACTCCATTTCCATTGTCAGGCGGGCTGCCGCCACAGCAGAACCGGCTCCAGATGTTCCTGATGTCATTATCTGCTATGTGACTCATCCTGCCTGCCACCTTCAAATTAATGAGATTCTTGTTCTCAGTCTTGTGTCCTTCCTTGGGTTTCTCCTGGGCCACAGGGAGGGCGAGAGCATCCCCACAAAGGGGGCCTCATGTTCACAGGGAAGAGCAGCAAAGAATGGTTCTCTTTCCTAAACACCCCTCAGAGTAGAGTACAGTTGCCAGGGGGCACACAGTGTTCCTCACCCAAATAGGGCCACTGGCTCTGGTCATCTCCAAGATCTCAGGCCTGGGATATCCACAGTAAATCCCCAAGGTCTGGGTGCCTCACTCCTGGCACACCCACCTGGAAGAATAAAGCCCCTCAATTCCCTTGTTTCCTAATGATTATCCGTACCACAGTGGCTTAAAGAGGAAGGAGTGGGTAGATGGAGGGAGGGCAGGCCTAGCCAGCAGGCCTGCTTCGGAGGCAGCCAGCGGGCTGGGCTGGCAGGCTGCTGAGAGCCTGCTGCTTCCCACAGGGGGTTTTGCTCACCGGATCAGAGTGACACTCGAGAAGGCAGCAGCTGTGGCCAGAGACATCTCCTCTAACTCCTTCTTAGCTAATGAACTGGAAGGATCCAGAGGGAGCCAGGAAAGAATGGCTCCCCTGGGGTGTGCAGGGAGGCCTCTCCTCCCATGAATTTTCCATTTTTAATTAGGCTTGATGGTTCAGTCAGGATAAGACTCTTGAGACAAAACATCATACTGAGAAAGGAGGCCCAAGTCTTCATACATCATATCTCTTAGGATCACAGACCCCAATACTTGCCAGGACTGGGCCCCCTGACTTGTTTTAAAGGGGTGAAGAGGAAAGAAACAGGGTATTTTTAAAGTATGTTTTCTATTTCAAAAGGAACACGTGATAATTATTAAAAATTGAAACAGTTTTGAAATATAAAACAAAAAAAGAAAATGTGGCCCATAAACCTATCTCCCCAGAGGATAACAATTTAGTGTTTTTATTTAGCTTTCTTATAGACATACAAAGATACCTGTGCACTATTTGTACATAAATGTAGATATTTAAGATGAAAATTTGATCATATTATACACTCTTTGCCTCTTGCTTTTTTCCAGTTGCTGTAGTTCCAGTTGCTGAGATAGATCTATCTCATTTGCTTTAACAGCTAAATAGTGCTCCATTTTAAGTTTATGCCTTTATTTCACCATACTTTATTTCACCATTCATGCATACTTTTCAGAGTATTTTAGTAGAATAAATTCCTGACATAGTGATTACTAGATATTCTAGTTTACTATATATATTTTTTATTTTAGTAATTTTAATAGACATTGACAAGTTGTAACTTTTTTGTTGTTGTTGTTCATTATAAATAAGCTTCCAAAACATATTTAAGTTGAGTTGTTTGAATGATTTGGCCATGAAACAAAGCTACCAGAAAAGTTCCTGCCTAGATAAATTAACTGTTTTCAAAATCTAGGAGTGTGGCTATGGAAATAGTTGGCAAAGAATTCACCGAAGATAGACAAAGCTGTGAACAGACAAGTCATTTGAACAATTTTACATTCAATTTCCGATCCTGGAAATTACACACAATTGTATAACATTAACTTCTTTTAAAGTAAAAATCTTGAATCTCTTCATGTTTCTACAAGAAAGTCAGTCCTGGGTAGTTTGGAGACTAGAAATGAAACAGGGTCTATAAGGAAAGAGTCTAATATCCAGTGCCACAGTCCTCATGGCATGAAGGGGTGGGAGTGAGGAAAGTCCCTGGCCTGACACACACTTCTCTTAAGTAGATGCTAGATGTCCCTGCCCTGAACACTGGATTGGGGTATCAATGGTACCTCTGTCCTTGCATGTAACAGATGGAGAAGAGAAACCAAAAGAGTTACCCTCAAACTGCTGCTTTTGGGGTCACAATTCTGCAACTAACATAAAATCCATCTCTTTCTGTCTCCCCAACTTCCCTTCCTCCATAAACAATGAAGCAGGTCTGTATCCTCACTTTCCTAAGTCACTGTTGAACCCCATTCCCCAATACACACTAGCCTGAATTCAATCCCAAATTGGTGTGTGTGACTAACAGAGGTCGGCATGGGAGCTTTTGACGTCACTGGAGACAAATGTCAAAAGGGAAGAAGAAATGGGCATGTCCATTCTCATCTAAACATGTTTCAGTCTTTGTAGAATATAAAAAGTGCTAGCTTGTGTCTGAATTAGAGGGAAACAGAATAAAGTAACACGTTTTATGGACATGTTTGAAAAATAGCAATATGAATTCATATGGCTTTAAAATATTTACTTCTATCTACAAGGTAAATTTTGTTAAGTGTGATTCAAAATTAATGACTACTGATTGTATCAAAAGCCTGTGTAATTGAAGACAACAGAACAAAAAATCAAAGAGAAGGACAAGGAAAGGAAACTTCCAAGAGTGAATAGATTAATTTTGAAAAAGATGATTTGGGTAGTCAGTTCTTTTCTTCATTCTCAGATTCTAAATATAATACAAAGAGTTCAAATAAGAATTATACGAGAATGCTGGGACTTGCCTGGTGGTGCAGTGGTTAAGAATCCGCCTGCCAATGCTGGGGACATGGGTTCGATCCCTGGTCCAGGAAGATCCCACATACCACAGGGCAACTAAGCCCATGTGCCGCAACTACTGAGCTTGCTCTCTAGAGCCTGCGAGCCACAACTACTGAGTCCACACGCCACAACTACTGAAGCCCGCATGCCTAGAGCCTGTGCTCCGCAACAAGAGAAGCCACTGTAATAAGAAGCCTGTGCACCACTACGAAGAGTAGCTCCCACTCACTGCAACTACAGAAAGCCCACGTGCAGTGATGAAGACCCAATGCAGCCAAAAACAAATAATATATATAAGTAAAATAAGTTAATTAAAAAAAAAGAATTATATGAGAATGCTGATAATAATGGTTGCAATAATGCCATCATCAGACAATATCACCATAAAATGCCAATATAATAGTTCATGTATGTAAATACACACCTTATAAGTAATTCCCTTTTAAAAAAGGAAAAAGGAAAAAAGAAAGAAAAGCACCGTTTTTTCACCATGCCCTTTTTTTTTTTTTTTTTTTTTTTGTGGTATGTGGGCCTCTCACTGTTGTGGCCTCTCCTGTTGCAGAGCACAGGCTCCGGACGCGCAGGCCCAGCGGCCATGGCTCACGGGCCCAGCCGCTCCGCGGCATGTGGGATCTTCCCGGACCGGGGCACGAACCCGTGTCCCCTGCATCGGCAGGCGGACTCTCAACCACTGCGCCACCAGGGAAGCCCTCACCATGCCCTTTTAACGTAGAATTATTATTCATTTTTTTTTTTTTAGAATTATTATTCTTAGTGTAGAGTCAGATTAGATAATCACTCTACCTAACAGGAAAGTGTATGATCATGAGTGCACATGTGCATATGTGTGTGTATATACACACATACAGACATCCTGCTGTTTCATGTAATTTTAAATCAGTGTGTTCAAGTGTATATCTTACGGTATATTAATAACAAACTTTACGAAGGAAACCTAAGCTTACTAGATCAGTCTTAATTTTTTAATTAAACAACAACAACAAAAATGGGCTTCAGAATCACATAAAACTGTTCAAATCCTGGCTCCACCATTTACAATTCAGAGAACTCGAGACAAATAAATGACCACTCTAAGGCACAGTTTCCTCCACTGTACATGGAGTTACTCCACAGGGCTGTAATGTGAATTAGTGAGATGAGAACATGTGCATGCACCAGACAAATTCTGAGGATTCAGTAAATTTGATTATCTTCCCTTTAATTCAAACATGAATAATTTATGCAAAATTCTTCCTAAGCTATACATGGTACTGTTATTAATAAACAAATATCAACAGTTAATAAAGTTATAAAACATAATTTTACATTTTTTACTAGTATTTATCTCATGAGACCATTACTGCTAGTTAAGTATATAGCCACTTAGCCTTAAATACTATAATTGACATTTACCAAGAGAATTTATACTGAGGATATCAAAACTCCTCTCTAATCTTTCAATCCAGTGACCAAAAAGAAATGCCAAACCTAAAATGAACTGTAACCAGGATTGTTAAAGTATAATATATGGCTCCTGCTTATTGAAGAGAAACAAATGTCTCAGAGAGTTTGTTTTTAAATCACTCATAAGCACAGCAAAGGAAAGGTAAAACAAAGGGAACCAACTGACATAATACCTGAAATATACTACCCTTTTCCCCTTTCTGCTGCCAGAAAACAAAGCCCTTAAAATACAGGCCTCTAATCGATGCACATTACCTATTCCAATGTTTAAATTTGCCAGTGTTCCTAAATGGGAAAAAGTTCAAATGTAGGGAAGAAAAGTCAGGAGTAGCAACAAATCCTGAGTAGATGAAATACTGGAATCCAAGTAAGATTCAGTCCATGTTAAAGAAAGAGACAATCAATTCAAATGGGTTCAGTCCATCCTCATGGGATCCCACTTGTGCTTATGGTTCCAGTTTGCTCTTGCTCTCCTGCACTGGCTACTTTACAGCCATCTTCCCTTCCCTGCCTGCTCTGTGTCCACAAGCTCCAACTTCAAATGTGAAGACGACAGCATTATAGAGACTGCCTGACCAGCTCCCACAGTTACATAAGGTCACACCCCTACAATAAATCCCTGTGTGTCTGTATGTGTACATATATATATATGTACATATATGAAGGGATTTGTTACAGGTATGAGACCTTATATTATTGTGGGAGCTGGGGGTATATATATCTGACGAACCCTTACAGATACACACCCATATACTTAATACGTTGATACTTTTCTTGCTTTTCTCTGGATATCTCACATCTCTGTGCTCTCTTCAACATAGAAGGGAAAAGGCAAAAATAATTTTAAAACATCTCTCCCTCTCTCTCTCTCTCTCTCTCTCTCTCTCCCCTTCAGTTAACTAGGTCATAACTAAAAGCCATTACATGGGACATTATAGGATAAAGAATACCCAAAAGCCATTTTCCATCTCTTTCTTGTTAGCAGAAACCCAATTTGATTCAGGCGTCAGAGGTCTGCTTGCCTCCTGGGAGGCTGGGCCTTCCTCGGCCCCAGAGGATGCATCTTGAGTAGCCCAAGCCAATCATGGTCAGTTATTTTCCTTCCCGGTGATTGGGTTAGGAATGGCCATGTGACATAATTCTGGCCAGTTGATGAGGGAAATGTGTTGGGTGCAAAGAGGTTTTAGGAAATTTCCCCCCTCCTTCTTAAAAGGGGACATGCAAAAGAGATGACCCTTCTCATATCTTTGGATGTTGTTTTGCTGGAAGATGGTTTCTGGAGCTGCTGTAGCCCTTATGGTAGGCAGGATAATGCCCTCCAAATACGTCCATATCCTAATCCTCAGAACCTGTAAATATGTTAGGTTACATGGCAAAGGGGAACTAAGGTTGCAGATAGAGTTAAAATTGCTAACCCTTAAAATAGATTATCCTGGTTTATCCAGGTGGGCCCAATGTAATTCCAAGAGTTCTTAGAAATGAAAGAGGGAGGCAGAAGAGGCGAGTTGAAGGGAGATGTGACTATGGAATAAAGGCACAGAGATGCAACGTTGATGACTCTGAAGATGGAGGAAGGGGGCCAGAGTCCAAGGAAAGTGAGCAGTCTCTAGCTCTGGAAAGGTAGAGAAATGGATTCTCCATGAGAGCCTCCAGAAGGCAAAGAAGCCCTGCTAACATCTTAATTTTAGCCAAGTGAGACTCAGGTGAGACATGTGACCTACAGAACCGTGAGATAACAAATTTGTGCTAATAAGCAGTAATAAGAAATTAATAGAGCCCTCTTTGACTATAATGCTAATACACTTGAACTCAAGAAATCAATGGCAGGAGTAGAGTAGGAGAGCTCTGGCTTCCCCCTGGAGTTTTAGTTAACTCAAACGCAGTATGTTCAAAATAATTAGTAAAACAAATGCAGAGCATGTTACTAGCCCAGTGTAACACTCCTACTGAACTTGTCACTTACGGATTGCCATGTCCTGTTCTCAGCATCACGTTCAAAGAGGAACAGTTGCAACTAGAGCATTCACGTGATATCAAAGAAACAGCCAAGAACCCTGAGGATGCTCACCTTAGAGGAGACTTGAAGGAAGTCTACAAACCTTAAGAGGCTGGGATGTGTAAGTGGGAATGAGACTGTTCTCTATGGGACAGATTATAATCCATGGGTAGAAACAGGAATCAAGCTTCATCACAATATATGGAAGAGCTTTTTATCATTCAGAGATGATCACTGATGGAGGGTGTTGCCTTTGAATGTACAGCACTTGATGTCACTGGAAGAGAGTCCTAGACAGAGTGGGTCTCATTCTCTTCTAAAATCCCATCTAAATCTAAGGATTTATGGGTTTATTTTTTAAGTGAGAGTTTTAGAAAGTAGTACAATGCTTACCATATAGGAGGCACTTAACTCACTTGAGTGAGTTGGGTTTGGAGGCATAGGACACAGACTGCAAAATTCATCTACTTCACAGCTTGCTCATGTTGTTAACGCTTTAAGAGGCATATCTGGCCTGTAGAAACAGGCCAGAAAACACTAGCAGTACAATTATCACTAAGAATTATCAGTAAGAATTAGTGTCCAGATAATACAATTGGTTCTTTTCACCCTGGTCTTTCCACAACTCACAGAGAGGAACAGAATTTATTTTGTTACTCCTCAGGTGGTTTCCAACCAGTGGTCATAACATTTCTAGCTATTCATCATTCCACGCAATCGTTCAGTAAAGACAAAACAATGAACTGCTTAACAAGCAGTATTTGGTGGTGATGAGGGTGAATAGTATCTTTGTATTTGCCTCAATGTTAGGACCCTTTTCAGGACTGCCATCTGGACTAAACCAAATGACAATGCTGATTTCTTGCTGGCCCAGTCTCCATGCCTTGTTGCCCCTTTGGTTTCTCCAAAATCCAAGGCTTGTCTGACTCAGAATCAAAATAAGTGGCTAGTTACTAAAAAGGTTTTCGGAGTTTTGTTTGGTTGGCTGGGTTCTGTTGTTGTTGTTGTTTTGGGTCCAGGCATTACCCTTAATTCCCTTAGGTTAAATACTACATTGCCCTTTCCTATTTCTCTAAAAATGCATATAGTTCTAGTTCAGAATGGGAGTGAGGAGGTCACACATTGATTGCTTTCCTAGGCCTGGAGGGACTGGGATATCAGAGCTCTGAGTGGTGCAAGGGGGAAAAGGGAAAAGACTAGAAAGGGGGAAAACAAAGATGCACGGCACTACCCAGAACCACAGGGAGCTCTAGGCATCTCCTGTGGTATAACACCTTGCTTAGGGACAAATTTTAGAACAAATTTAGCTGATGAGTGAACTCGCCTTAACTGTCTGCTTCCCTCACAGTGGCAGGTCCTGGTCCTGAAGCCACTGTGTATAGTGTGACTCTGTTATCCTGATTGGACCAAGAATAGGCATGAAGTCTAAGCTGGACCAATCAAAGTCCATTTACCAATATCTGAATTGAAATAGTGAAGAAGGAAGAAGGGAAAGACAGAGAAACAGGCTGAGCCTCTTGGGATGCCTCATCCAGTTACCATGACACAGCTTAGAACCTGTAGGCTGACCATATTGTACTTGCCAAAGGTCAAAGGGGCAGAGGAAACAGGCCTATGGCAAGACACACCTGATCCTAGGCCCTCCAGAGGCCTGGCTACATTCTTGCTCCGCGTTACATGAGTCACTCCTGGTATTTTGCAAGTTATTTTTTCCTTAGCTAATCTTGACTAGAGTCTGTTACTTGTCACCACAGAATCACAATAGTACCTATCTGTGGTGTCTTTTTAATGTGTCAACTTAACTAAGCTGAACCACATTTTCCAGAATTCCCTTTCCTATATATTTCTGATGAGGGTCAGCACAAGAAATATTCTTGTGGGAGATTTGCTGGGCAGAAATGATGCAGCAACCATTTTGCAGCTCACACAGGTTGCTGCTTATCTTTGCTCACTCACCTCGTTTGCATGCGGCAGCAGCTGGGCCTGCAACTTGCTCTACTTTCCCCTGGATCTTCCCCAGCTTCTCCAACTCCTGGGCCAGGTGTGTATGTTTAGCTCTGTAATGAAGAATTCGAAATGTACTTTTATCCATATATTACTTTATCTTGTTGATACCTGGCCCATCCTCCCAACCTATCGAGATCTTTTTATCTGTCATTCTGTATGTTAGCTAACTAAGCTTCATTACAATCTAACGCCTGGCTGTCCTCCCCATACCCTTTCTATTTATACTCCTCAGGGTCCTTCCACCTTCTAGAAATCTATTAAACACCCTAGGCAAGAATGGAAGGAGATCTAATATATTACTGTGCTGCCCCCTCCTTTTACATTGAAACAAAAGTTTCTGAAGATAATGGTAGCCCCAAGGAATGAGTTTTGCAGATATGGAAATTTTGATCAGGCCTGGTAGTGAGGTATTTGAAGGCAAAAGAGGGCCTTAAGGTAGATGGCTGCCTCATCTGGCTACTCTTGTGACAAGCTTTGGCCACCCCACAGGAGATAGGAACCCCCAGCTTCTCCCATCTCTTACATAGGGCAAACATTCCTCATCCTTTGTCTTCCTTTCTCAGAGGACTGTAAGATCATAGGTCAGAGAAAGTGACTTGTTTCCAGCCTTATCCCCCAGGTCTAGAATATGCCTGGCACAAGTAGCTACTCAGTAATAACTGTTGCTCTTTGCTGCATAAGCTTGCACAAGGCTCACTTTGACATAGAGGGCTCAGGAAATCCTAGCCAACCCTAAACTGCAGCACAAATACCACCCTCCAAGTCCACAGCAGCAGACACATCACTGGCCCTAACAAAATTTGGGGGTAAATAAGGGAGGGAAGAAAGAAAAAAAAAGGGTGATTTACTACTTTTTATCAAACCTATAATACAATTCCAATTTAAAACTAGAGACTAGTCAAATATATTATTAACCTTAAGCCCTTTTAATTCTGAGTCCTTGAAATTAATTTAAACTAAAATGCCCCACCTGAGCAAAGTGTGCATATTATGTTAACTGTTTAAGAAGAGAGAGGGAATATGAGATTGGTAGACAGATAGATATCAAAAAATAAAAAATGGCTATCTAGGGACTTCCCTGGTGGCACAGTGGTTAAGAATCCGCCTGCCAATGCAGGGGACATGGATTCAATCCCTGGTCCAAGAAGATCCCACATACCGCGGATCAACTAAGCCCATACACCACAACTACTGAGCCTGTGCTCTAGAGCCCACGAGCCACAACTACTGAGCCTGCGTGCCACAACTACTGGAGCCTGTGCACCTAGAGCCCATGCTCCACAACAAAGAGAAGCCACCACAATAAGCCTGCACACCACAACTATGAGTAGCCCCCACTCGCTGCAACTAGAGAAAGCCCACATGCAGCAACGAAGACCCGATGATGAAGACCCAACGATGAAGACCCAACACAGCCATAAATAAATAAATAAATTTATGTTAAAAAAATGGCTATCTATAGAGGGAGGAAAGGCATAAAGTGAAGAGGACAGGATAATAAGCCAAATTTCTTTACATATACTTCTGTTGATTAAACTGTGGAATCATGTAAATATTTTATGTCATTATAAAAAAAATTAAATTTTAAAAAGCAATACTTTTATCCTGAATCCACACTCAAAAAGCTATATACTATATGACTCCATTCATATGACATTCTGAATAAAAGCAAAACTACATGGACAAAAAAACAGATTCAAATTGCTGGGAACTGGAGTGGGGGTTGACGGTAATGGAGCTTGGGGCAATTCGGGGGGATGATAAGACTGTTCCGTATCTTGGTTTTAGTGCAGGGTACATGATTTTATGCTTTCGTCAAAATATGCAGAACTATACATTAAAGAGGATAAATTGTACAGTATATACATTATACCTTATTAAAAAGAAGTATAAAATATCCTTAATAATAAAAAGCAAAAAAAAAAAAAAAAAAAAAGAACCTAAATGTGTGTCTAGTTGGTGGTATAACCACCAGAAACAAATCATGCCAAGTGACTTGAAAACACAGTAATGTGTCTGGTTATTCATTATTTTGGCATATACCCTCATTACAAAAAAGAATTTCAAACAATTCTAACATTTTCAACTAATCACATTGTTAGAGTAGCATTAATAATGCTACACTTGGACTACTGTGTGTTTAGTGGGGGATAAGGAAAATGAGTAATTGGTGTTAAGAAGAGATTTCGATGTAGAAGAAAGGTACGGATTAAGATCAATGAAATTAAGTAAAAACCCTCTTTTTTGAATTAGAAGTATCAGTATGAATTCATAATTTATTTTATGTTAAAAAATATTTCTTGTATCTGTCTACTGAAAAGACCTAGAAATAATGACGAAACCAGAAGCAATAAGCACCCATAGCATCCAGGTAGTGGTCTCTAAAATACCCCAGGGCTTCTTGGAGAAATGGTAAATTCATGTCTGGAACAGAAAATGTAAAAGAGGAGCCAAGAGCAATTTTTTACACCAGAAAATAAAGAAGTCATCAAACATTACTGGAGTTGTATCTAGAAGACCCAGGAGTCAACGTGAATGCTCCTACTGGGCAAATATGGGAAAATTTAAGCACCAATAAGGATAATAATACCTGCAATGGATTAGAATATATCACATGCGTTTAAATCCCTAAGTTCATAATGACCCTAAAAAGCACTGGTCATTGTTGCACGCTAGGGAACCACTTACTATCTGTAAAGCTGATAAATAGAAAGAAAGAATCAAGCACCTGTCCTGCCTTTCCTTTATGAACCATACCTTAGGGAACCCTAGTGGTTGTTGAGGGCAAAATTTTCTTTAAACTGGAAGTAGTCTGCCTAATAAAGGAAGAAGCAAAAACACTGACGGGATTCTGTCAGATGCAATTATTAGCCAGAGGAATGAGCAGGACTTCTAAGCAAAAGAGAACAATTTAAGGTGAGAAGACACAGGAACATTTCTCATATGTAAGCATTTCATGAGAAAGTTGTATCGATCACTGAAAAGTAAATGTGTTTAAAATTTTTTTCTTTTAATAATTTTATTGGGATATAATTCATATACCATACAATACACTCATTTAAAATACACACTTCAATGGTTTTTAATATATTCAGATACACACAACCATCACCACAGTTTGAGAATATTTTCATATCCCCAAAAGAAGCCTCATACCCATTATACCCTCCCCACCAGCCTGGGCCATCCCCGTGGGTATGAAGTGGAATCTCACCGTGGTTTTCGTTTACATTCTAAAGACGAATTTTTAGTGTGCAGAGAAATTATTTTTTTGAACCTTTATCACTCAAAGTGAGGAGAAAAGATCCTTTTGAAATGAGAACAAGTTGATTCACAATTCAAAAAATAATAAGATGAATCCTTTTTTCTGAGGGACTCTCAAGCCAGTTTTCAGGAATAAAAAGCATACTAAAGGATAAATCCTATAAAGAAGGAAAAGGCTAAGAACATGAGAAGATGGAGCATTATGTTTTTTGGTCACATTTTGACTGATAATTTGACCCCTAAACATTACGGTGAATAAAAACTTTTATTCCCAAGAACTGGTTTTTCAATCAAACGGTGTCAGAATGAGCAGACAACTCCTGAATTTAACAAACAGAAAGGGGAGAGGAAGGGGGGTAGCATTTGTGTTTTGGAACAATTCTTTTTTTAATATTTAGTTATTTTATTTATTTTCCTTTTTTTCTTTTTTTTTTTCTTTTGGCTGCATCGGGTCTCAGTTGCGGCACATAGGATATCTGTTGAGGCATGTGGGATCGTTTTCGTTACAGCGTGCAGTCTGCTCAGGTTTCTCTCTAGTTGCAGTGTACGGGTTTTCTCTCTCTAGCTGTGGCGCGCAGGCTCCAGGGTGCGTGAGCTCTGTAGTTTGTGGCACGCTGGCTCTCTTGATGAGGCACGTGAGCTCAGTAGTTGTGGCACGCGGGCTTAGTTGCCCCATCTTAGTTCCCTGACCAGGGATCGAACCTGTGTCCGCTGAATTGGAAGGTGGATTCTTTACCACTGGACCACCAGGGGAGTGCCCTGGAACAATTTTTATTAAAGTTGAAACTGAGGAGTCTGAGACTGGACTAGCCTTTCACGGAAAAGAGACACCACCAAAGCCCTCAACTTAGCTAGAGAAGAGAATTCCAGAAACATAATTGTAATGTCTTGATGTGCTAAAAGGTTGGAAAAGGACCTGGAGAAAAAATTTTAATTAAACATTCAGGGAAGCCTAAGAGTTTGAGTTTAACTGGAAGGAGGTAAGTTGTCTAATTCAGATAAATTAAAATAACAAAAGTAAACAATCCAAGATCACTTGGTTTTGACATTTTGAATATGGTACATAAGTAAGTGAGCCTAACATGCGAATATGGAGTAAGCCATCTGGTGCCCTTAAGAGATAAGGCGAACTCTGGAAAATCACAGAAGTGACTGTTTATATACTCTTAAAGGAAAACTAGAAAATGGCATTTATGAAAATGAACCTACCAGAGGCCCAGAGAGGAAGAGATGTTGGGAGTATCTCCCTAACATGAAAGGAAAAATCTGACATTTTGTCTTGGAATCACTCTACAAATAAACCAATGATAATTCAGTAAGAGGAAGTTTTTGTGTCTTCCAGGAAGAAGACAAAAAAGTGAAGGGAAAACAAGATGGAACTGAAATAAAGGAAACATCCAGAAATGTGAAAGAAGAAAGTTTCTTAGAGTAAAGAATACCTTTCTTAGACTCATAATATGAATGAGACAGCACTCTGAAATCTATTAAAAGACTCCTCAAATCCAGAAATTCAATGAGATCCAGAAATTTTCAAAAAGAAGTAGGTTAACTATATTTCAGAAGAAAGAGAAATAAAAATAGGATGATATCTTTGAAGAAAAAGGCCAAAGAAGAAAAAAAAAAAAGGCAAGGGACCAGGGCAATAATCTGAGAATAACTTGATTTACTCAAGGGATTTTGAGGTGAGTTTCTAGAGCTTTTTAAAAGCTAGTTAGATCGGTGAAAAATGCCATTGGTAGTTTGAAAGGGATTGCACCTGTAGATTGCTTTGGGTAGTAGAGTCATTTTCACAATGTTGATTCTTCCAATCCAAGAACATGGTGTATCTCTCCATCTGTTTGTATTGTCTTTAATCTCTTTCATCAATGTCTTATAGTTTTCTGCATACAAGTCTTTTATCTCCTTAGGTAGGTTTATTCCTAGGTATTTTATTCTTTTTGTTGCGATGGTAAATGGCAGTGTTTCCCTAATTTCTCTTTCAGATTTTTTGTCAATATTGTATAGGAATGCAAGAGATTTCTGTGCATTAATTTTGTATCCTGCTACATTACCAAATTCATTCATTAACTCTAGTAGTTTTCTGGTAGCATCTTTAGGATTCTCTATGTATAGTATCATGTCATCTAAAAACAGTGACAGCTTTTCTTCTTTTCCGATCTGGATTCCTTTTATTTCTCTTTCATCTCTGACTGCCGTGGCTAAAACTTCCAAAACTATGTTGAATAATAGTGGTGAGAGTGGGCACCCTTGTCTTGTTCCTGTCTTAGAGGAAGTGGTTTCAGTGTTTCACCATTGAGAATGACGTTGGCTGTGGGTTCGTCATATATGGCCTTTATTATGTGAGGCCCACTTTCTGGAGAGTTTTTATCATAAATGGGTGTTGAATTTTGTCACAAGCTTTTTCTGCATCTATTACAATTATCATATGGTTTTTCTCCTTCAATTTGTTAATATGGTGTATCACATTGATTGATTTGTGTATATTGAAGAATCTTTGCATTCCTGGGATAAACCCCACTTGATCATGGTGTATGATCCTTTTAATGTGCTGTTGGACTCTGTTTGCTAGTATTTTGTTGAGGATTTTAACACCACATTGTACAGCAATTACACTCCAATAAAGATGTTAAAAAGAAAAAAGCACCACCCTCCACCCTGCACCCTGAAAGGCCTAGAATAATAACCCCCATAGCTTGTTCAGCACGCTAACATATTTACAGTACTTTTGCAGTCATTCTTCATTGAATGTCACTAACTAGCATCCTGCTGGCCAAATCTACTCCACAGACATGCTTTAGGTTGATCCACAAATTGATACACTGATACCTGTTAGGAACTTCTGTTCATTCCTAAAAAACAGACTGCAAACTGAAAAGCCATTAAGTTTAAAAACTTTTTCCATTCATTTTAATGAAAAAATTGTAATGTATTGCATCCCAAATCAGTATACCCAAACTATTTTCTCAGGTTAAAAAAAAAGGTATAGCAGTTGAAAAATGAAAATAACTATATAGGTAATAAACAATTTAAAAGTGAACAAATATAGTTTGCACATAAAAAGGCTAATTAGAAAATAGAAAACATGGAAATGTCACAAAATAAGAGAAGGAAATATACATGAAGAAAATATTTTCAGAAATTATCTTGAAGAGAGGGAAAGAACATCAATGAAAATTTTCACATTAAGGAAGAAAGTAGCAATTCTTCTTTTGGGAAAAAAATAGGAATGAATACAAATAGAGAAATTGATAGTTTAAATCAAATAGTAATTGTCATTTAGAGGTGGAAATATAGGTGTTTTTGTTAAACCTTGAACTCTTGACATTGTTTTCTCTTTTCCTCATTCAATTACGTACAAGGCTTTTTCCCTCTTGCAGACTAAGAATTTTAAGCCAAAAGAGATACAAAAACTATCTCCTTTAAAGTCACTGCAATTAATACAAAGTAGACAATTCTTTATATTAGTAGTCACTCAAGAAACACTGAATAAAGGAGGAAATGACAAACAGAAAAATATACACACACACAAAAACACTGCTTTTTCCTTGAGTAATCACTCAAGACTTCTAAGTCACATCAAAGACAAGACATCGAGAACTACTAAAAATATTCTTTCAAGAAAAATAATTCAATTAAAATGCAAAGCTTCTCAAATTTTTGCTTCTTAAAAATTCTTTAAAATTTTGAATCACTAGGTTATATACATGAAACTAATATAATACTATAAATCAACTATACCTCAATAAAAAAGTAAATAAATAATAATAAATGAAATACAGTTTTTAAATATTTTATCTTTTGACAGATCATGGAAAGACATTTCAGAGAATTAAAGTTTTGAACAGGGGCTTCCCTGGTGGCACAGTGGTTGAGAATCTGCCTGCTAATTCAGGGGACATGGGTTCAAGCCCTGGTCTGGGAGGATCCCACATGCCGCGGAGCAAGTAGGCCCGTGAGCCACAGCTACTGAGCTTGCGCGTCTGGAGCCTGTGCTCCGCAACAAGAGAGGCCACGACAGTGAGAGGCCCGCGCACCGCAATGAAGAGTGGCCCCCGCTTGCGACAACTAGAGAAAGCCCTCACACAGAAACGAAGACCCAACACAGCAAAAATAAATTAATTAATTAATAAACTCCTACCCCCAACATCTTCTTTAAAAAAAAAAAGTTTTGAATAGGACTATAAGTACCTATTTTTTTACCTAAGATTATGAACAGATTATTAATTTATTTTTATCTTTCACTGCATTCACCAGACTTAAATAAATCATGTTTAAAGGCTTCTTTTTGCATAACGGTGCCAGCGGCACTTTTTATTTACAAGTTTTCATGAAATTGGCCTGGAAGCAATTAGGATTAGTCAGAAACTTGCATAATGATCATAATTTTTCATTAATAGAAATGTCTCTGTATTTTAAAATAGGTTAATCATTATAGTCCAGATAATGACATCTTTTTTATGTGAAACCTATACTGTTTTATTAGACACAGGGTGGGAGAGGGAAGATTTTAATGCTACTGTGATACCTGAAATAAGGTTCAAGTTCCCCTCAAAGAAAGCCTGCTTGGACTATATGAAGCAAAGTAAATCTACCAGGCTGTCATCACTCACTAGTACCCCTTGCCTTACTTCTACTATATATTTAAAAAAAGAAAAAAGAGAAGAGAGATGACAAAAAGATAATCTAGGGCACACATTTGCTTGCCTCCAGCCACTAGACTCCTGAGTCCTTGAAGGCACAGACCAAACATTACTCCTTTTTGATCTTGCGCCTGACACAGGATGCTTTTGATACGTCTTAGGTGGATGAAGGTAGGTCAGTTCTCGGTACAAGACGCAAGCCAGGTATTAAATTGTGGAGGGATTTGTTGTGCTACCAGGCTATCCGGTATAATATTTTATTCTGTTTCCTATCCTGGAAAGCCCATTTCTTTATCCAGCAAACATTAAGCATCTTCCAGGAACCAGGCACTGTTATTTTGCTTGGGATACAAACAAAAATTCCTTTCCCTCATAGCCTACATTCTAGTGGAGGGAGACAGGTAATAAATAATTGAAATAATCAATATCCTATGTTAGTTGATAAGTGCTATGGAAAAAGAACAAAATAGAGCAGGTTAAAGGGGATCAGGTGTACAGAGGGAGTGATTGTGATTTTAAGCAATGTGGTCAAGGTAAAGAAGGTGACAGCTGAACAAAGACTTGGAAGAAGTGAGAGAATGAGCCTTGTCCTTTGCAGGAAGGGCAGTCTGAGGAAACAGCTTTAGCAAAGGCCTTTATGTGGGAGAGCCTGGCCTACTTGAAAACTAAAGGTAGGTACCTAGAGCAGAGTGGGCAAGGGGAAGCACATGTAATGTGGGCCTGTGTAAAGACTTTGGCTTTTACTCTAAAACAGAAATCCTCCGGATGATTTCTGAACTGAGGAGTGACATAATCTGATTTACATTAAGTGAGATCCTTCTTACTACTCTGTTAAAAGAGACTGAAGCAAACAGATCAACAGGAAGGCTCTTGCAGTAATCCAAATGAGAGATGGTATTTGTATTCGTTTGTTAGGGCTGCCACAAACATAGTACCACTAACTGGGTGGTTTAACCAACAGAAATTCATTGTCTCATAGTTATGGAGGCCAGAAGTCTGGGATCAAGGTGTTGGCAGGGCCATGCTCCCTCTGAAGGGCCTAGGCAGGGATCTGTTCCAGGCCTCGCTCTTAGCTTGTGGTAGCTTCAGGTGTCCCTTGGCTTGTGGACAGCTGTCTTCTCCCTGTGTCTCTTCATATCAATGAGAGCAGTGAAGGTAATGAGAGGTGGTCAGATTCTAGTTAAGATATGAAGGTCTGGCCACAGGTTATCCTGACAGATTGTGGAGAACGTAAAAGAGAAAAGAATAAAGCATAAGTCCATGATTTTGGCCTAAGAACAGGATATGTTGCCATGAAGATAGGGAAGACTACAGACAGAGAAGTGGAGATGGCAGCCATGAGGTGCACTGTTCAAATCTCCCTGCTGTGTGGCATGTGGTTAGCTGCCAGTCTCCAGCAGATGCACCTCCAGGCTTTGAGCCAGCATTCAAGCCAAGGCCACAGACTGCCTGAACTGCTCTCAGCCAGTGACTGTGCACAGCAGGGCACTAGGGCAGGCCCACTCCAGCCCGGGCAGGATGCCTCTAAGGGCAATCTTTACTCTGGTTCCTTACCTGCCCCCTAAGACTATCTCAGAGCTGTGCTGAGTCTCAGGCTCTTCCTAGCCTTTCCTCCTTTCTTCCCTCCCTTCTGTCACTGGTTTCAGATTTACAGTGCCATCCAAAGGCTCTCCCTTCTACTCTGGCTCTTACACCCCTTTATCCTTCACAGGTGTCTCCCTCTATAAATCCCTTGCACTTCTAATTCCATTTTGGCATCTACATCCAGAGAACATGAACTGACACAATCGGTAGCAGGAGTGGGCTGAGAAAGCAGGCAGTAAGACGAGAGTTTTAGACTGGATCAACCACCCCTCATCTAAAGAAGAGCATACCCCAGGTGGTTTGTGGGGCACAGATAGTCCCTGGCACAAGGTGGTGGGCCAGCTGCTGAAGATGTTACTGGTAGTGATGTGGGAACACATCCCATTGGAGGGGAATGCCCTTGCCGAGAAGAAGCAGGCATTTGAAAGGTAAGGGGGGAACAATGTATAAAAGGACAGTAGAGTCAGTTGGCTATTACTAAATTGTATTGTCCTGCAGAGGGATAATGAACAACTTGAGAGCACCTTCTAACAAAGTATAAGTACAGTTGAGTATAACAATCAGAAAACCTTTTTGGTAGTTTACAAAGAGACCCTTCTCTCCCATAATGAGAGAATAGACACAACTGAGGAGCAAACACATGGCTGAATAGTCCAAAGCTCCAGAAACATTTAAATGCTTAGCCAAGGCAGGTCTATTACACAAAAATCCTAATTAGAAAAACCTGAGACCCATATAGGGGAACCTGGGTTAAAGTCCCAGAGGCTTATGGCTCTACATGCTCTCCTAAACCCTCAGAGCCTGCAGAGCCTACCACTCAGTGTTAGAAGCTAGCACATCCCCCATGAAGGAAGACACTACAGAGGCCTCTCTGCCACAAGAAGTACATGCCACCTTCAGGAGTAGTCCCACTTGTCCCCTGCCTGCCAAACTGATAACTAGAGATAAATTCCGGCATAATCTGTGGTGACGTGCTAAGGCTGATAAGAGCAAAGACCTGCCAGAATTAGCATGTCCCGACAGTCTGGGGAAGGACCTCTGTGGCTGGATTTTAAGGGTGCTTAATCAAAGGAGGAGGAGTATAAGACTGTGTAAGCAAGAATAAATTGCCTTGGGGCATTCTCTTGGGACATGGGATTTAACATCCTGGCAAGGACACCAGCAAAGGAGCAAACTTGCGGTTAGGGGGCTCCTAGAAGCCTGGAGAAAACTATAGCCTATTGTAAAGAAAGTGGAAATGCTTGCGTGGCCACAGCAAGCAGTAGAAGAAGGGATAAAGAGGCTGGGGGAAGCTGGCATACTGGAATGGATGCATTATGTGATACCACAGACTCACCAGAGGATGGTATTTCTTAGGAGAGCCAAGAGGATGCTTCATGGACCAAGGCCATCAGGAATTTGCTAGGGAGAGGAGAGCCAGCTTCACTAAGAACTTCAGTAGTGGCTCTACTCTGCAAGCCAGAGCCTATGGTAAGAGAGGCAGTCACAAAGCTTGGCTTATTGACAGTGATGGGGTTGATGGGGCCCCAAAGCAATTGAGCCCTGGTGGCAGCACAGAAGCCAGGAGAACAAAATTATTGCAGTGACTGGCAAGGCCAGAGGGACAGCTGACTGGTCAGGGACCTGAAAGGAAAAGATACCAGAAGATCAGAAACAAAAATATACATGTAAATGGACATGTAATTGTGAGAATGAAGTGTGAAGATTTTTGTATCATGTTAATGCCGTAAGTGCCACCATGGAATAGGCACTGAGCAATTAAATAGGCAAAATGACTCGGCCAGCTGACATGAGTCAGCCTTTGCCATCAATCATGCTGAACTACCAAGATGGGCACAGGCCCACAATGGCAGAGTATACCTGGGCCCAACAACATGATCCCCACTTATCAAGGCCAATCTGGCTACTGCCATCTCTGAATTTTCAACCTCAGAGATGAAAGCTGAGCATCCTATATAGCACTATTCCTTGAGGAGAACAACTAGCCACTTGGCAGCAAGCTGACTATACTCCTTCAAGGGCCAATGACTCATTCTTACAGGAGTAGACACCTATTCTGAGTATGGGGTTGCCTTTACTATCTGCAGAGTCTCAAGCAGCACCGCTATCAGGAATCACAGTGTGCCTATCCCACAGACGTGGAAGGCCACAAAACACAGTATATGACCAGGAACCCATTGCACAATGAAGGACATGTGCAGCAGGCCCATGACCATGGAATATACTGGTCATATCACACACCGCACCAGACAGAAGTCACTGGCATGACAGAGCATTGGAATGCCCTGTTGAAGGTATAGCTGAAATACCAGCTTGGAAGCAATTCTCTGCAAGGATGGAGTGCCATCTTCCAAGGATGTAGTGTAAGTATTGAATCTATATGGTGCTGTGTCCCAGTAGGAAGAATTCATGAGTCTGCGAACCAAGACATGGAAGCAGGAGTGGCCCCACCTTACCATCATTCTCAAGGACCCACGGGGGGGTCACTGTGTTTCCCATCCTTATCACTCTCGGCTCTGTAGGGTTAGAGGTCCTGATCCCCAAAGAAGATGCACTTTGCCAAGGGGTACAGCTTTCTTTGATAGCATATGTAACCTGTTAAATGCAGAGCCCCTCATTCTCTTCAGTTTAAGACATAAGCAAGGCATCACCAGCTACACTTCTACAGCTCATGACTGGATAATGTTTGCAGTGCAGAAACTGCATGTTTGGGATACCCCGTACATCTGGTTCCACCACTATTTTATAAGATGTTTGGGGCATGAAAGGATTATCCTCTGGTTTACATGCATGTTCCTTACAAAACTGCTACGTTACTTAACCTGCCTTCCTCAATGGCTGTTTCCTGTATAAGTCCCAGTTTAGTGAGAAGAGCAAAAGAACCACCTGCTGCTTGGGGCCAGGGCTGAACTGGTTGATGAGTCCCTGTTTATTTAACCCTTTCCCATATGCCAGATGTAAGTGACACTACCTCCCTCTCTGAAAGCAGAAGAGGAAACACAGCATTATAATGAACATCTGAGACCAGATATTTACAATAATGGGCTTCTGTTGTAATGAATGGAATGTTAGGAATCATGTTCTTAATATGCAGAGGCTAAAATGAAAGGTCAGTTTTTCTGTAGTGAATTAGAAAGTGAGCAGATGCTGTCTGACTGTGCTAGGAAAAAGAAGGCAGCATTCTGACCACACCCTTCCTCCTCTGAAATTCTCAAAGCACTTGTGATATTTTGTTGTGGTGGGTAGCTTAGATATTTGAATTTTTTTTTTTTAAAGAAACTTTAGTGCTTGCTTTCTTTTTTGTTTTTAACTTATTTTATTTATTTTGGCTGCATCGGGTCTTAGTTGCGGCACGCAGGATCTTTGTTGCGGCATGTGGGATCTTTTGTTGTAGCCCACGGGCTCCTCTGGTTGTGACGCACGGGCCTCTTTCTAGTTGTGGCACGTGGGCTCCAGAGCGCATGGGCTCAGTCGTTGCAGCACGTGGGCTCTCTTCTTGTGGCACGCTGGCTCCAGAGCACGCGGGCTCAGTAGTTGCGGCACACGGGCTCTCTAGTTGTGGCACACGGGCTCCAGAGCATGCAGGTTCAGTAGTTACAGCACACAGGCTTAGTTGCCCCATGGCATGTGGGATCTTAGTTTCCCAACCAGGGATCAAACCCGTGTCCCCTGCATTGGAAGGTGGATTCTTAACCACTGGACCACCAGGGAAGTCCCTGAGATTTGAATTTTTGAAGCATGGGAGAAACTGAAGAGCTAAGTCTCACAGGCTCACAGAACTAAGAAAAAAGGAACAAATGTAGTGCTTAGATGTCTTTTCTCCTTCTAACACAGTGTACAGTCAGGCATTCCCTTAAAGTGAATTCTGCACAAACAGGGTCCAGAGTACTTGTGTTCTACAAAATTATTCCTTCTAGAAAATTCATAATCAAAAAAGTAACAAAGATGGCCATTAGTATTCAAAATCAGTAGCAGTCCAAAAAGCTAGTTTTAGAATAAACTTTATACCCAAATAGAATTTCATTTGTACAGGCCTGGGTCTGAGAGAGAAGGGTTAGGTTTCTAAAGATAAATGGGTTAAAAGCTGCCGAGTCTGGATAGCATCGTCTGAGTTGCCATTTATTTGGCATCAGCTACATTCAGTTTTTGAGTCAAAGCCATTACTACAGTATGAAGGAGACAGTTGTTGGTTTTAAGGTCCTTCAGTGGAGTATGAACTCCCTAAAATGCCAAGTGAGGAAAGTTCAGGCCAACCCAGCCTGTCTTTTCTGAGAGACGGCCAAACCTTAGTGACGATCTGATCTGGACAGCCAAGAAGTCTTAGTTTTGATCTTTTGTAAGGAAAAGTTGGGACTCTGCCCAAGTCAACAGAAAAGGGAAGAGGCCAGGATGGGAATACAGCCTGTGAGAAGATGTCTGCCTACACACTGGGGAGGCATGTCCAGTTTGAGGCCTCCTGCTTGCCTGCTTAGGCCTTGGGCAATTGCTGAGCTGCTATTTCATGAGCCTTTGCATAGAACATATATTCATTTACTACGTTTTTATCATGCTGTTTTAAAGCATCTTAGAGAGGTCTTATCAGTGACAGCTAACTCTAAGCTAGAGAGCAGGACATTGTTGCCTCTCCAGACCCCTTTCCTGGGAGGTCTAAATCAACTCCTTGGTTCACTGAATGCTGGACATGAAGAAAGGTACCAGGCTGGGAGCCTGGGAATAGACAGCTGGTTCAATTGGGCTATGGAAGCTGCTTTCTCTGTAGCATATTACTGGAGAGGCAGTATGGTGTAATGGTTTCTGTTCCCCATTCTGCCACGTACTAGCTATATAAATTCTAGCAAGTTTTTCAATCTCTATACGCCACTATTTCCTCATCTGAAAGAAGAAAAATAGAAATACACCTACCTCATAGGAAATAATGAGATAATACATGTAAAGTGCTTGGCATATATAACTGGTTGACATCTGTGTTTTCCTCACTACAATAGAACAATGTATTGAGGAAAAGAGAGACAGGAAAGTAATTCCTCATCTATGACTCTGTTTCCCAAATTATATAATAAGGGCATGATTATTATAGCCATTTGCCTTAGGAGATATGTGAAAGACAAACAGATGTGAATCCCATTGGAAAAGAAATATAAGATGGTATCATTAACAGAAGGCTATGACCTGAGGAAACTAGAACATGGCCTCGATGTTTGATTGTTCCCTTTTGGGAGTATTATTCCTGAACTCTACCTTCCTGCTTTTTAATTCTCCTACTATATAGGAAAATTCACATTTTCAATTGCTGTTGAGTTACATACTGAGATTTTAAGGTGCAGGTAATGGTGAAATCTCATAAGCTCTTTCAGGCAAGAAAATTTTTAAAAATAAAAGCAAAAAACTACCAGGTGATAAAAAATGAAGCTATGATATGCCCAGTGTTGCTAAGTTCACAAGAAAATCATAGTAAACTTTGATAGTCACCTTCAATGAAAGAGAATTTAAATTGACCTAATTCTATCAGAAATAAGACCTCTTTCCCTCTCCCCCACCCCACAGCTACCCTTGGGAAAAAAAAAACAAAATTCTGATTCAAACGCTAACATTCCTGCAGTGTTTTGTTTTTGCTGAAGAAAGTTTTTTTGTATAGTTTATTGCCGTTCCTTGAAAATAATATACACAAAGTCCTAAATATTTACCAGATGATACAGATCTGCCAGGGTTTTAAGCCAAGTTTCAAAAGTTTTATGAAATCACTTCTTGGACATGTTTCTAACAATCTGGCCCATGAAAATTTAACTGGGGAGGATTTTTCCACCTTCTTCACATGGCCTTTAGGTCACAAGCCTCTGTGTGTGCCCATATGAAACTCATACCCTGCAATCTTGAATGTCCTTGCTCGTTCAGAAGCACTTGTTATCTCTAGATAAATATACAAAAACGTTTATTCTCTGGGAACATCTATTGATATTTCCAACGAAGACATCATGTGCTCTGGCTTCAGTACAAACTTATTTTCCCAGCCTCCACCTACTCAGATCTCAAATATCTGCCCTCTTAGCTAAATAGCTTCTCAGAAATAAATTTCAATTCAGTTTTTATACAATAGCAATTTTCAATTCAGGTTCCACAGAGCCAAATACCAAACCTACCTCAATCAGAGTAACTCCAGTTGTATTTTTATCTTTAATCTTTATAATTTTATTTGAATTAGGCCTTAAAACATTTGGGGAAAAAAATCATATGTTTCTGTAAGTATAACCCTTAATAAAGAAGAAAGTCAGTTTCATTACTTCAGTTACTAGAACCTTTAACTAATCTTAGATATCAAAATGTCATATTACCATTTTAAAATCTTTCGAAAGGATTATAAGCCTCTGAGAAATTTTAAGAAGAAACAAGGATGCTGGCCTTTTACATCCTGTCCCAGTTGCCTTGAGGATCCGGCTGCCAAAAATCTTAAGTCTTCCCCATGGGAGTCCCACAGACACATCCAGACAGGAAGGTCACATTCCATCAAGAACTCCAGAGGAAGAAAATGATGCAGAGGGGTGCGAAACCAGGCCAAGCATTTACTACAGACCAAAATCCATCTATAAAGCAGTGACCCAGTTAGTAAGGAGACGTTATCATCATTCTACCAGACTATTATTTTTGTGTTTCTATGTGGGTCATAGCACAGAAAAATCCACGGAGGATTTGTCAGGGAAAATATGGAAGCTACAACTGAGGATTGTTGACCCTACTTTTCTACTCGAGTTGTCACATGAAGGAAAAGGTGAGACCACAGGGAGTAGCAAACCCAGACTTTGGGATTTCACAGACACGAAAATGTTTTTTAAAAGAATTAGGAAACTGACTCACAGTTGCTAACTTTTACTTTTGCCGTGCAAATATATGCTTAACATGATCACTCTCATCTATTACTATCATTTTGTAAAAGGGCATTTTAACACCAAAAAGGAGGGAGATTATGATCTCAGAGAAAAAGGGCTGATCTTTCCTGAATAGCTCAGTTAGCCCTCTTATACTAACATCACTACGAAGGCAGCCACCTTGCCCCCACCCCCGACTTGGATTGAATGTTTTGTTTTATTTCCACTTTAAACCGATGAAAAGTACTTCAAGGCAATCCCAATCAACATACTGTATACCCAGAAGAATGAGGCCAGAGGATACTGTGATGCAGGTTCCCAAAGCAACTTGGACCTGAGCTCAGCAGACTGGTAGGGAAATCCCTGTGAGATAACTCTGGTTGTGAGTTAAGGTGATCCAACAGAAAACCAAGTACATCATGGCATTTTAGAAGCTTTGCTGTGTACTCTGCCCAGCCCTGAGAGAGGGATGGAGGCACCAGGAGTGCACACCCTCTTCCACACTGCCGGTCAGCTTTCCAAGCTTGGTGATCCTTTTCCAGCAGATGGCAGAACACACACATAGAAAACTCCAAAGCCACCCAAGGTTTCTGCCTCTCAATTGGTCCCGGGTATGATTTCTTTAAAAGTCTTGAAAGAAGAAAGTTTGCAAAAAAAGTCCCACCCACACTCCACCTTGAAACCTATTTACACTGTACTCCACAGAGAGGCTGAAACTCTTTGCAAAGGGAAAAGCCACAAGGTAAAGAAAGCCTGACCAATAAACTGCAAAGACTAGGATCAACATCTTCGAGATGTTAGAGAGCCTAGCAAATAACTCGTGCATTTTTTCATTCTAAACCGAAAGCTTTCATTAATCTTCATCACATGAGCCTATAAAGGTATAGTTATGAATAGTCTTTACTAAAGAAGCCCATGGATTTTACATTGCCTCTTTCCAATGAGAGAAGTCATACAGTATCCAAAGTTACTCCTGACACAGTGGGTCAGAACAGCCAAGAAAACTAATCTTATGTCTCTATGGGTGTGTGTTTTCACAAAAGCAAAACCATGTTCCAAACTGAAAAAGTTTTTCCTAAAATATACTCTAACTGAATATTTCAGACACAATAGTAAGTAAGTAGGTCACTTGCTCTCTAGGATTCAAAGAATATCAGCTTGTGGTACTCCATCTGCAGTTAAAAGGAAAGCACTCCACACCACAAGAACATCTTCACCATAAAGCTCTTTATAGCAGCAGCTGCAGCTCAGGGGTCAGATCTATGGCCATGAGTTTTCTAGATAATTTTCAAAACTCATTAGCATCCTCAAAAGTACCAGTAATTGAGCTTCCAAAAAATCTGCAACAACCATACCTACACTACCACCCTCCCTTGCAGGCACCTTCTAGTCAGAAATTGGACCCAGGAATATATGTCCTAGAAACATTTTTAAATAGCCTTAATTTGGTTGTCAAATCATGCTCCTTCTCCATGCTCTCCTCTTTTTTTCTTTTTTTTTTTTACAGTGTCTAATCCGGTCCTGCCCCCACCCCCAAACAATTACCCAGTGTTCCCAGGGATGTACCACACTCTGTGCTTTCCAGGATGCTACCTGCCGTGCAAAATAGAATGTTAGATCCAGAAAGGATCTGACAGAGGAATTAATACAGCTGCTTCCACTGATGAGGAAACCTTGGCTCTGAAAAATACACTCCCCCAGGCCACAATTTTCTGGTGCCAGAGTTACCCCCGTCCCTCCAGGTCTCATCAGATTGTTCATTTTCACCAGACGACAAGCGTGGGGACAAAGTGTCTGACTTCGTGGTTACTTCTCTCAGAAAACATGTCTTTGTTGAACAAGGGGTTTGGGTTTGGAAATTGCAGGAGAGACCAGTTGGAGCAGACACAATTTTGAGCAGTGGGTACTTTCCATGTCCTCAAATGACATTCTGCCTGTAAACAGACCACACTATAAAAATGTAAGCATGGAGGACTGAGCCCTGGAACCCCTTGGCAACTGTAAAGAACATAAACTCCATGAGGGCAGGGACTCTCTTTTATTTACACCTAGTGTGAATTCACACCCAGTACCTACAACAGAAGCTGTCACTGAATAGCAGTTCATCAGTAAATATTTGCTAGATGAACAAAATGAAGGATGGAAGCATCCCTCTTCCATTCTCTCTATACTCAATCCATCTCTACCCACTTTTTGCTCCCTGTTATACTTAAGTCTAGTTCCTTTCATCAAAACTCTGTTGTCAGGTAATACCTAACAGTCATTTACAATTTAGTAGCCTTTAAACCACTGCTTGGAGTGTTTGGAATTTCAGTTTTCTAAAAAAAGCTCTGGCCCCGATGCAGGCCCAGTCTTAGTCAGCAATGGAAGGTCTCTGTGGCCAGGCCCTATCCATCCTCCTCCCCGTGCATATGGCCAAGATTTGAATTCTTTGGAAGAACAGCAAACTGTTCATAGGAACAGTTCCTTTCCCCAATGACCTCCAGATTCCCTCCTTTGGCTCTCCTTAGCTTTCACATCTCTGTAAAATAATCTAAAACCCTATCTTCCTGCTGTCTCTATCTTCCTTTCTCAGCTGTCAAAACCTAGAAGACATGCTGCTTTTGCATATTTAGGCTGAGCTGTACTGTTCAATAAATGCCAAGCCCCTTGTTTCCCACACCTCACTCAGTGAAGCCAAAGCACCTCACCTTGTTAAACAGGAGCCCATCCTCACCCTATCACACACTAGAGGGTGCTGTTGCTATATCCAGGCCCAAGGAACTTGGAGCCATGGAGGAAAAGGAAGTGACAGAGCTCTCAAACTCCTGGGAGACATTCCTAGCTGGGCCTCTCTGCACAACCACGCTGCACAGTTTCTCAGAACCAAAGACCATTACACCTCATCAAACTATGCAATTCCAGGGTGAAGCTTACACATGGTACAATAAAATGGGAGGACTGAAGATTTCCAAACTAAAGATTTTACTGTAAGACTCATTTAGGGACACAGGTTCACATAAGAGTATTTATGATGACGACTGGATGTGAATAATTAATTCTCACTCACCACTGAAGAAGACAATTCTGTTTGGACAACCAAGCGGCAAACACTGTCAGGCAGAATTAGATGTATCAAAGGCAACCAGAACAGCCAGGAAACACTTGAGCTTGTCCGTGCTTTTCACAGTCATCTTTCCTGGTATGTGATGTCTAAGACTTTGGGAATGAAAGCTTCATACACAAACAAATGAATATCAGTCTCTCTCAGCCCCCAGCTTGGTTATTGCACAAAGCTTGCAGGCTGCCAGAGAGGCCTCCCTGACCTCGGTTAACTCTTTGCTTGAATAACTGGTGGACCTGCATTGCAGGAAAAGCTCTCTCACGCAGCAGAAGGTCTTTTCAAATTTCTGAACAAGTCATCGTACAGAGGAAGTATACTTTCGTTGGGTTTGTGGGTTTTTTAAGATAAATTGAGAAAAATGGGTATTTTTTTAAAGTTCTCTGAATGAGACTCTCACCTAACAGTATGAATGTTAAACATTCCCACACAGGGAAGAATGGATCTGCACCAAGGGAAATAACTCTGGTATTAATCCAAGAAGAAACAATCCCGCTCACCCTCCCCCCACCACCAGCTGGGGTTTCACACTTTTGTTGCAGTGATTTGGGTACTCCACACAAATGCTAATGAGCAACAATTCACTAATGCTAATGATTAGAACTCTCCTTGGCTCCAAAAGCAACCCAGCCAAGCTAGAAACTTGAAGGATCCGAAAGTGGTTCAAGAGGGACTCAGCCAGTCAGAGGTGCCTTTTTAGGGCAAGTCTTACACAGAACATTTTCCTTTTGCTCTGAACTCCATCCCTAAAAAACACACCATCCCAACTACAGCTGCATCACACTTTCACATTAAATGCAAGGAATTTCCAGTACCAGGTCTTTTGCAATAACTAGCTTGACATTTCCACATAAAGCTCTAAAGACGAGGATAAATATACCATACTTAATAGAGTGCTGGGGAAACTTCTAAGAAAGTAGCCCTTAACCTAACTTCTGCCCTCACATACCCAAAAGATATACTCCCATTAGTTACCAAGGCTGTCTACCGCAGGGAACAGATCAGAATGAGGAGGCTGGGGGATGAGACGCGGGGTATAGTTTGAAAACGCATACTCTGAAAAAGTGACTGGAGAGCCCCCTGAAGGGACTCTGCTTAACCTCATTGGAAATCACTTAGGTTATTTAACACGATCATAAAGCAAAGAGAGAACACAGGTGGGTGACACCAACATATTCATGATTTAAGGTACTGATGAACAATGCGTGAGTACCTCCAGTCCTACCCTGAAGTTTTACTCTTTAAAATGAAAAACCCAAAGACAGAGCCTTGAATCTACAGTTAACCAAAAACCTTCATATGCAAAATGCTAACTAGTTTGAAAAGTAATAGCATAAGCAAGTTTTAACTTAACATTTTCAGCTACAAGTCATTCCTGTGATGTCCTAATCCAAACTGTGAAAGTCTTGCTTCCTTAGTAAATTCAGCAGAGATCTCAACCACGCTTACCCATCAGATTCACCTGAAAAGATTAAACCATCCTTCCCTCCTCAATGGACTATCATTCTTAATCAGCTTGGGGTTGGTCCAGAGCAGAGTACCTTTTTAAAATCCTCAGGTGTACGGCCAGGTTGAGTACCACTGAGCTGGGGTATCCAGGCCCACCACCTGAATGTAATTAACTGCCTTCTTTGAACTTCCCCATATCTGAATTTTATTCTGCACAATGAAGTTAATCGAGAGTCCTCCCACTGGAATAGAGTAAAAACAAGACTGTAATCATAAAGAACTTTGAGGTAATGAAAAAAAAGGAAGTGGGTACTTTTATCTTGATATTTGAAACCAGTTGTTGGCACTGCTAACAACGAAGCCACAAGATGTTGATGAGATGGTGAGATAATATAGCAAATATGTAGCAAATCTGTAATTCTGAGGTATAAATGTGTTACATCTCCTTACCAAAGGATTTATTGCATTGCAGAATTCAGCATTAAATTCAAACAAAGAAGCAACAGAGGGACAGAGAAGAAAGGGATGTGAGAAGCCTGCATCGTGAAAAGTCTAAACTTATATCCAGATGGTGCTGGAAGAGAGGTTCAAACCCTTAGTCCTATGGTGTGAACACAGCATCGCCATCTGGGGAAGAAGCCAGCAATGCCAAGGCCTCCCTGCCCACCTCTTCTTTGCTTTTTTTCCTCTCCCACACCTCCATTCAAGGCCAGTGGACCTAGTGGGGTTCCTGACTGAAACCACTCAGATCCCTCTGCCCTGAACAGTACAGAACAGTCAGCCTCTTACTGCTGGCAGAAGTTAAGGGGAGATAGACTTCCTAAGGCCCTAAACCATCACTCAGCACACCAAATAAGATCTGGGGACTGAGAATCAATAGACTAAACTGTAGAAATTAGGACTCTCAGAGTCCCAACTTGGGGTCAGAAGAGGCTAAATGGTACCCCTCAGTTACACAAGCTCTGAACTGGCAAATTTTACCTTCCCGGACAACAAGAATCACAGATCCGCTTGGCCAGCAGAGGACGGCGCGTCTCCACTCACCCACGCCTGTGGCATCACCATGACAGTAACACAGCTGGCTACGTAAGGACAAAACACGAGAAACACCTTACATAATCAACGATATGCAGAAAGGTGACATGCATGGACTTGTATCGGAATTTCACTCAGGCAAAAGTCTCTAGCTCCTTCCAAATGTATCTCTAATGACCTAATTTGGTCAGGATTTTGGTGATACAGCTTAGCAACCAGCACAAAGTAGCTTCCCTATTCCTTCCTACAATGTACCCACAACCCCTGTTTCGACTCTTCTCTCAATCCTTCCCAGTCAAGGCAAGCCCCAGGTTTTCAGTTTCCTAAATGGGGCCCAGGCCACCGCAGTGACTCTTCATGCAGTCACCTCAAACTCTTGCTTCTAGAAGACTGAAGCAGGCTTCTAGTAGCCACCAGTTCTCAGGCATATATTGTGTTCTAGGCTCTTAATTTTGTCTTCACAACAACTTGTTAGGCAGGCGTATCATCCCTATTTTACAGATAAGGAAATTGGAGCACAGAGAAACTGAATAACTTCTGTCCAAGGTCACATAATTAGTAAGCAGTACAGCAGTCTTTGAACTCAGGCCTGTCTAATCCTAAACTCATGTTCTTTAAAATAATAATGGTGGTTCTTATATAGTACCACGTGCCAGGCGCTGATCTAAACACTCTCCTAGTCTAACCTTAATCTTTACAACAACCCTAGGAGAGAAATACTATATTTGCCACTACCTTTATGCAGGGAGAAAACTGACAGACAGATGCAACAACTCTTAAAGTTGCAAAGCTCATAACTGGCAACACCAGGATTCAAACCTAGGCAGGCTAATTCCAGCATCCAGACCTTAACCACAGTACATACTGCCCCCTACTGCATTCTCCCTGTAACTTAGTTCTTTCTGTATTCATTCATTCAAATATTGCTTATGTCCCCAACATCTTACCAGATATTATAGAAAGATAACTGTTATTTGACAAATTTCTTCCCTCAGGGAGCAGCAGTTTAGATGGGAAAAATCAGCAAAACAGTATCAAGAAAGAAGGCAGTTACCAGAATGTGAAGTCAGGTAATACGTGATTGGAGCAGCAGGAGAACTCGAGCACTCGGACAGGCAGAAAGATCTTGCTGAGCACTGAAAGTGAGTCAAATTTGGAGAGGTGGAGAGAATGGTCCAGGTGGGGGGAATAATGTGAGCAAAGGTAAAAGAAGAAGAGGACTGGGGACGGAAGGAGGTAACTGCCCCCCATGCCAGACTCTGTACGGCTGTTTTATGTATGTTTTCTCATTTATTCCTCATCCAGGTCTATAAAGCATCCTCATTTAACAGATAAAGAAAATAAGGTGCAGAAAGTCCAACAACTCACGATCATACAACGACTAAGGGACAGAGCTAGGTTCATCTACCTCCGACACCCTTCTCTCAGCCAGGGGCCTCTTCGCAGGTGAACACAAAATGAAGAGGCCAGGGAATCAAGCGAAGCACTGGCGGGGCCAGGCAAACTCTAACCATTCTGATTTCTAGACCCCTTAGAGCAACTGGGGTTCTCTGTCTTCCCCCCATCCCACAGGGTGTGTGCATTTTCAACTTAGAAGCCTCTTCCCATGGAGTTCCCACTCCAAACAAGCTCCCTTTCTGCAAACTGACATATTGTGACTTGCCTTGTCCAAATATAGAGCAGTCCTTTCAGGCCAGTTTAGCTCACCAGGAAAGGGCCTCTCTGAGAACAAGCTCTCTGCTGGCGGGGCCAGCTGGCGGGGACACAGGCTAGGCCTTGGGGCCCTCTAGGATCCCCTAATCCAGACCCCCCTGTTAGGAGGAAAAAACTGAGGCTCAGAGAGGGGAGGGGAGTGAGTCACTGAAGGCATTCCCTCACCCCACAAAAAAAAAATTTTTAAATCTGAGCTCCATAAAAGTGCTTTGGCAAGCAGAGGTCTGAAATTCCTCCAACAGCCTGGAGAAGAGGGAACTAAGGATCTGCCTTCCCACATAGTCTCTCTTTAGACTTCAGTGCTGCTAAGACTAAAAAGGGCAAATCTGTTTTCTTAGCAAGGTTCAAGCTTGACTCAAATTTTGTATGGTTAGGAAGGGAGTGGAGGTGCAAGGTCATCTAAATGTGAATCATCAGCTCTTAATCAGCAACCTGGGGGGTGGGAAGTTTTGGGAAAGCACGCCTGCGAGACCTTTGGATTGGCGCTCTTCCCTCTGTAGGGAAAGCAAGCCCTGATGTGACAGCACCCACTTATCTTATAGCATGCGTTTTACAGCACCCACTGTCTAGAACAGGTATATAGGTGTCGTGATGCTTCTAGTGTACCCTCAGGTGGCCCTCTAAACAGACTTGAAGTAATAGACCCGACTACAGCAAAGGAGAATCTGCTGTCCAAAGAGTAAAAGCAGTACCCATTATGTCATCATCAGAATGTTTAAAACGTATATCAGGATCATTACTCATCAAACTTTCCCTCTGGGAACAGATATAGCCCATTGCTCTTTCTAAGGCCAAAAGCCTGTGTGTTATCTTCCATTAATATTTCCTGTCACTCTTCAGTTCCAGTTCCACCAATCATCACATTAGACCATAATCAAAAGACATACCGTTTTTAAAAATGTCCTTACCTTAATGTGCTCAGAGTACTTATAGGTCAATTTCCCTGCTGGCTACCTTTAGTGTGGTTGTACACTGTATGATGAGGACTTCTTCTCTTTCTCTTTAGCATTAGGTAAAATCCTCAGACGGAACAGAACCTAGATACATTTAAATAAAATAGACCAATGACCTTAGGCTATATCATTCACATAGGAGTGGTTGGATATGCATTTTTTCTAATCTAGGGCCTATTGGCCAAAAGTAGTTTGAAATATTTGGGAACCTAGAGATTGGATGACTTAAAGGTAAGGAAGCTGGACCTTTCCTCTTTCTTTAAATTCTCTTTTCCCCTATGCACACCTCTCTGTGTTTGCCGCTTACCTCTCTGACCACTCATGGTTAGGTTGCTTTATGTATCCCTCTCCTTCTGCCAAGCCCTAAATGTTGGTATTTCCCTGAACAAACTCATCTATTCCCATGGGCACAGCATATATTCCCAAACCTGTACCTCAACTGATATCTCTCTTCAGAACTTCAGACCCATTCATGAAACTACCAAACTCCCACAAGCACCTCAAACTCAATCTGTAGAAAACTGAACTCATCATCTTCTCTCTCTACCACCTCCTCACAGCCATTTCTCTTTCTCTCTTCTCTTGTTGATGGCACCATCTTCTATCATTGCCCATATAAGAGACCTAGGACTCACCCTTCACTCCTTGCTCCTCCCCACCCAAGGTCCCTCACATCCAATCAGTGTCAAACACTGTCATCATCCTCTCTTGAATCCATCCACTTTTCTTCACTCTCACAACCACCAGCCTAGTTCAGGTAAAAATCATTATTTCCCAAAGTTGAGATAAGTCTCCCAACCGGTCTCCTGACCCTACTTGAACTCTTCCAATCCATTCCTTATGCTGAACCCAGTGATCTTTCTAATATGTATATCTAAGCATGTCATGCTTTTCACTAAAAATCCTCCTGTAGCTCCATTCTGCTTTTAGGATGAAGTCCAAATGTCTTAACCAACTGAAGATATCCTGCGTAACTTGGTCTCCACATACCTTTCCAGCCGCATCTCTCACCAGAATTCCTTCACATTTCATGTTCTAGCCCCACAGAATCTCTTCCAGACCTTCACACCTGCTGTTCTCTTGCCTGCTGGGCTTCCTAGAATCACAGAATTGTACAGAGAAAACGGACTGAAAAATACCCAAATCAGGACTGTCAACCAATTTCCTCCTTATCTGCAGAAAACTCAATCCAATTAAATAAACATTTATTGAGTGCCCACCGAGGGTAAAATACTACCTTAGCAGCTGCAAAGACACTTAATAAGTAAGGCATAACCCATGCCTATGGAACTTGCAATCTCATTGCTTCTCTTAACCCTGAGTTTTAAAGTTCAAGTTCCTGGGCTTCCCTGGTGGCGCAGTGGTTGAGCGACCGCCTGCCGATGCAGGAGACACAGATTCGTGACCCGGTCCGGGACGATCCCACATGCCGCGGAGCGGCCGGGCCTGTGAGCCATGGCCGCTGAGCCTGCGCGTCCGGAGCCTGTGCTCCACAACGGGAGGGGCCACAACAGTGAGAGGCCCGCGTACCGCAAAAAAAAAAAAGTTCAAGTTCCTGAAATATAGTTCCTTTCCTCGAACTTAAGTTCAAGGCACGCTAAGAAACTATCTGTTCGTGACACAACTGGCTTGTGCCTATATTTACTTTTACCAGAATATTTCACCCCCTTCTCTCCCAATCCAGGGCCCACATACCATCTCCCAATTTCTGAACTTCAAAGAAGCACTACCCGGCTGTTTATGCCTAGATTAGAAAGCTCGAAGTTCCTGTTGGCTTTTTCAGCTGTGGCTTATGGCAAACTAATTGGCATCGATCACCAGGGTTTCCCAGGAGCCTGAAGTCCAGCATTTAGTAGCTATGTGTGGTGTTGCATCAGTCAGGACTGGAGTTTTAAGTTTAAAATACTGGAGCTCAGGAAAGGAGTAGAGAGAAGAGCCATCCTGAAGAAATTTAATAGATAGCCTTTTGGATTGCCCCTGAGCACACACACAGCAAAATGATGGAGCTAGGCAAAGAACACTATCTAAAAGCAAAAGACTATATCCTATGTCTCTGCCGAGCTAGAATGTGATTTTATGATGGAAACATAATCTTAGTGATAGTTTTCCTTCTTCTTGGTGGGTAGATGACTAGAAGGCTTAGTATTACTAGAATTTCAAAAAGGCATCCCCTCTGTGGGCAGACAAATGACCAAAAAGTCACACCCTCCTCCTGACTGACTGGAGGCAGGCTTTGTGCAGGGCATGCACTGCATGTCCATGTGTGGTTGGTCCTGGATGGCACCTCTCTGCCTTCCAAATTCATGGCTATCACTACATAAATGGGAGATACTATCTCAGGTTTCTCACCACCCAGCCCTGAACAAGAGGGGGTCTACTTTCAAAACACAGAAAGTTACTATAATACATCTTCCATACTTCTCTACTTGGAAACTCATGTGAAGATTCCTAGTGCCTTAAACTTTCATCATTTGTTCATAATGGCCGATCCTGACCCACCCCTCCACCCCCCTCGATGAGGCAGAAACTTGGATTGTTCTCAAATACAACACAAAGAGAATTTCTGGCAACCAGAGTTTTACCCAGGGGTGGTAATGGAGCATAATTATCCTTGGCTGACCAGAAGCCGAATGACTATTAATAGAGAGAAGCAACAAGAAAGTGTCAAATAGGATAGGGAGCATGCTATACCTGGGTTGAAACACTCAATAATTAGGAACAGAATGTAGAGAACCAAGTGGCCATTTGCCCTATGTCTTATTCCTTTTGGTTTTTTAGGCTGGATTGATTCCTGTCTAGTTCAAGGTGGGGCGTGTACTAGCCTAATTTGGTCTGGGAACCAACCAAGGATTCTGGATGCTACTTTTAAGGCAGGTCCTGGGCCTTAGTTTACCTGTGTTCCTAGGTCTAAAACACCTTTCCTTCCATCTATTGCAAAGTAAGTTTGAGTGTTTGTCAGACAGCAACAGCAGTAAACAAGAGAGTCAAAAAAGATTGGATGCGGCATCAACCTCATGTTTTATTTGCATCCCTAGAACTCTGAAGATTCTGCATCTGGCATAGCAAAATCTCCCCCATAGGACTGCACGTGGAGTGACTTTCATATTTTCCACATCTCTGGTCTGGCCTTATCACTCAAAGGACATTAACCCCTGCATTCCATCTAAGAACCTATCAGTAAGTCTTTCAGTCTAAAGAAGTATCAATAAGGAAATTACTGACTTACAAGCCAGAAATATTTATTGAGTTTGGAAACATTTATCAATTGCCTTCCATATGGAAAACAAAGGATTTAGCACTAGGATGGAGTAGGGTAGGGTGAAGAAGGGCTTGAAAGATGAGAGACAAGAAGCCTCCCCTCAAATGACCTTAAAATTGGAGGAAACACACAGACACAAAAATAAATAATACAAAAGAGAGACAGAGCCCAGGTGTATGGGGCTGTGCTTGCTGAAAGAGAACCAAATTTGGAACTTGCCATACCATCAACAACTTTTAAATATTTTTCATTTTTCCAGAGTAAAACCTTATCATACCTGCGAAGGAGAGAAACTACAATAAACAGAAATATGCTCCTTGAGGAAGATTTGTCTATATTCTTTTACTAATCCCAGGACAGAGGCCCTGAGGTCTATTTCCAAGTTGAGCTGGTTTTGATGTGTATGAATGATTTGGTCAGTAAGATAGCAAATAGCCAAAGAGATCAAAAGGATTAGAAAGGCCCACTGAGACAAGATTATGATCCATCCATCAGCATATATCTGGGCTCTGCAGCATGGCTGGGACACAGACCTACCGATCCAACTGGATGCCACCATAATTGTGTGCCCCAAGAGGCTTTTACACCCTGGGGAGACAGTAATGGCAGTCCTAAGAGGAAGATCTGTGAAACCAACTGCAGAGCTCCCCAGTACCCTGCATTAAAAGCCATCAAAATTGGAGGCTTTGCTGGTAAGAGAAGTGGAGCATTAGGGAAGGTAACTCAAGGTACTTAAAATCCTCAGTCAGACCCACTTCAGCTTGATCGTAATTCTTGGCTCCAGGCCTATTTCTGAAAGACATCAAACATGGAAAGAAAATAAGACTGAGAAAAAATATAGCTTATTCCATTTGGAGGATAGACAATGAGACATGTAACAGATGGAATGGGAAAGGGCAAAGGGCGTAATAAGACTCGCTACAGGATTAAGCGCTCATCTGATTAAAAGCAGCATATGCAGGGCAGAGGTAGAGCAAAACCACACCACTCACTCCACGCTTCAGGGTGTGCAGCCGTCAACACGCCGGAGACCAGGTGGGAGCCACATACACAAGCCCCGCTGAGAAGTGTCATGACTGGTTAACTGGACTGTGAAGGTTTTGCCTTGATCTTTAGTCATGAAAGTCTCAGCCACAGAAAGAACTACTCATCTGTTGCAGAAGCAGAAGAGCTCAACTTTGTACCCTCAGTGCCAAGCGTGATGCCGGACACATCAGGGCTTAATAATTGTGCTTTGAATGAGTGAAAGTCTAACTTCTTAGCTCTATGCCCATGAGGTCTGGAAGGGGTAGAGGTAAAGTCTGTAACCATATGTCCTGATTTGCCTGATAATCCCAGATTATACCTGTTGTATCCGCATAATAAGTAATGGCCCCTTTTACTTGCTAAAGAGTATCAGTTTGGACAGCAAATTATATTTTACTTTAGGTATATAGTCTGTCACCAAAATGAATGTTTTCCATTGATTAGATGATCACAAATACACATGGGGCCCTTTATTTTTTCAACCAAGTCACTCCTCAGTCCTTGCCGAGCCTGTCTTTGGTGGACTTTGTGAGGTCCTTTTTTCTCTGGTCTCCCGTTTTATCTCTTTGCCCATGTTTCCCTTATTTCTTCCATCCCTGTTTTTCCTTCATGAGTCCTGGCTCTACCCCTGGGGTGGGGAGTGTGAGTCAGCCTCTCGGTGTCCTGTGAGTTCTGATTATTTTAAGTCCTTCAGAGTCTCAGAGGAACACCACTTCTAACATATCCTTCCTTGCTAATATTCACAACCTTTCATAGCATGACTTCAATATATTTTTGTGCTGACAAAGTCTCTATTTTTTTTCTGACTTTCCAACGACCCCTCCCAAAAATGAGTGATAATGGAGACAAGGAAAGAAGGAAGCAAGGGAGGAAGAAAACCCTGTATTGCTACAAATGGATAAATGAACAAAAACTTGAGTGAGGGCCTACATATGGACAAGGAGATGGACTTCTAGTCCTATGGCTTTTTCTTACCTACCAAAAAGAAAGGGCTGAATTACATCTTGCTTTTTAAGCAAGGAGTCTGATTTATTCCTGAGACTTCTATCTATTTCCATTTATTTAGCTTAGCATTTACACCAGCAGGATTCAAGAACAAATTCTATTTTGTTCAAGATAAATTCATCATTCACTCCTGGAAGCCCAAAACCATCATAAAAATAAAAAGAAGTAGGAGGGAAAAGGAATGTTAGTAAGAATTGGATCCATTAATGAGTTTGGGATTTTGATATTTTTTGTGTAATTTTTTTCAATCTTTCTCTCAGACCATGAGTGGGAGTTTATTATCTGGGGTGTAAACTTCTTATGAGCTTCTGACATTGCTGCTAATAAGGAAATAATAGCAGATCTATAGTCTCTGTCTTCATAAAAAGAAGCAAGAGACTCATTTGGCCATATCAGACTGAATCAGGAACCTTAAAAAAATAAATTAACTCTATATAACAGGATGTAAAGTTAGAGTCTGAAGACATGGATTGGAATCCCATTCTATTCGTTCCTGGCTGTGTGGCCTTGGACAAATCTCTTGGGGACTCAGCTTCGCAACTGCATAATGAGAGGCTTATTTGCTTAAGCTCCACCTATCACTCAAGCTCTATGAATCTATGGCTTAATCATTTGGTCAGGGAGAATTTCTTTCTCCAATAATCCCCACATGAAGGGCATCAAATGTTCAACTCCATCTCCTATTCCTACATCCCACTAGTTATCTTCTAACACCCCTAACAGAAGGCCTAGGATCTCTATGCTCCCTTACTGCCCCCATCTTTCCCTGTAATCCATATGCTCTGGATTCCATCACTTCATCAGGGTGATTTCTGGTAAATGAACTGACTCTGCTCACAGTGCCTGGCTGTGCCTTGGCTATGAGCTCTCTGAGCACAGCAAAACATCTCATATCAAAGGGTCCATCTGTCTTTAGCTGGAAAATATATTTTGAATAACCAAGTTTGCTACAAATTGGCCAGCTCAGGTCCACTACTGAGAAATCAATTGCTCAGCCTTTCATGTCTCTCCTGAGCCAGTGTATGTTGTTCAGTGGATTCAATACTACAACAATCTCAACTCCTGCTCCTCCTTGGCAAGGAATGTTATTTCATTACACCTGCCTAGAAAGGTACCAACATTCCCTGACTTGCTATTGACACTCATTGATTCAAACCTGACTCCCAGACATGTTTGCTTACTAAAAGGAGCCTAAATAAAGCATGTGTTACTCATTTTCCCCTAGCGAAAGAAGATTTTGTAAAATCGTCTTGCAGCAACACTTGTCAATATGGTTTAAAAATAGTGCTCACACACACACAAAAAAATAGTGCTCACAATTCACTAATACCCTCTGTGCCTGTGGGATGGAAACACCTTTACATAGTCAGACCCAGGGATCTTAAACCCTATTTGGAGATTTCCAGAAAGTTCTCTTATAACTACTTCATGGATTTGCTGGGACCATGAAATGAGATGATGCATGCGAACTGCACAAACCCCAGCACATTACAGGAACGCTATTTTTTCCAGTGGGTGAGAAAGATGCCTTAGAGAAGGCAGCACTGCCGAAGCTCTCTTGATGATGATAGGAAAGATTACTGTGAATACATGGTAAAATGGTAGGGGTAGGACAGAAGGAATGAATGTATAAGTAGATAGGAAAGTGAAACAGATGTGGAATAAAGCATGAGCATAATGTGAGAAAGTTCTCCCAGACTCTGCCTTCTCAGCATCCCAAATGGCCACACTCATGGGAACAAAGTTTTCTGGTGGGTCTCAAGTTCCATCCTCATTACAGTCTATAATCTACCTACAAACTTCCCCTTCCTGCGCTCTGAATGCTGCCATCATAAGAACACATTCTCTGCTCCTTAGTTTCTTTTTTTTTTTTTTTGCTTCCTAGTTTCTTATGTGTAATTCCTACATCTCTCCCATGGTACCAAAGACGTTCATAGCTCTACCTTTGATTTCTCTGGTCTGAGTGGAAACAGCCACCTGAGATTCTGCTTTACAGATAACTTGATAAATTCCATTGATGTTGGAACCCATGTCCATTTAATTCTCTAGGAATTGTACCTACAACTGCTCTGTTGTATTCAAGGGTCCATGGTTGGTATTTTCTTCGTAACAATCACGGACGACATCTATAGACTTTCAAATGCTCTCACTGCCTAGCTGAAAACAGTGTCCCACACAAGGGGACACAAGGAAGAACTGTCCTCCTCCAAACAGCAATGCAGCTCTCCTGTCCCCTGCATTGGTAAACTGTCTGGCCTAGTAAAATGCTTCCTAGAAGAAAAGTGCATCAAAAGCTTCCATAATTCTAAATGTTAGCTTTGCTAGGCTGACTACCATGCTCCTGCACCCTGGTTGTAAGACACATTCTTCATGGTCCCTGAATCCTGTTCCCTTGTCCCTACAAACTGGGTTCAGGGACAGTGGTTGGCACAAGGCACTCCTGTAAAAGAGACTCCCAACCCAAATCTACCAACCACAACATGAATCCCTCGGATTGGACTGTTCCCAGTCTCTTTTCCTTGATTTTCTTTCTCTAGCTTCCTCTGTGCTTTTCATAATTACTGTTCTTCCTCCTATTACAAATGAACCTCTCCTTCCTTCTGTCATCTCCTAAACTTCCCTGAAGGAATTTCTTAGTAAGTTCTGGCAAAAGTAGCAAGAATGCTAAAGCAAGCAAAACCCAAAAAAGCTAAAGGAAGCAGGCTTTTGGCTCTGGAAAACAAATGCTTTTATGCTACCTTAGGCACTAGCGCAGAAGGGTCCCTTGAAAAGGAGTCAGGCTGTAACATTACTTAATATTGAGTATCTCAGCAGCACTGCAAAGTGATGTTTACCATGGCTTTCCTTGTACCAAGGGCTGGGTTTCCAGCGACCCATTTGCTGGTGCCAATTTCTAATAGCTTTATGGCCAGAAACTACTGCCCAACTGGGGCGAGGGAGGGCAGGGTGCAGAGGGAGACAGGATTAGGTCCAGGCCCAGGGGGTCAGTGGCAGTGTGCACAAAAAGCTGGCCCCTGGAGGAAACAAAGGCCAAGAACTCCCTTGGCCCCTTGGCAGCCTGAGGGTGTCACTTGTTGGAAAAAATGAGGTCTAACCCAGATAAAAGGGGAAGCTGGTACCTCACCTGCCAGGTCTATACTGAAATACGAGACAAAAGCCCAGCCTCTGGAGTTTCTTCCAGCTGCCAGCCAGGTGCCACAACAACTTGGTACCAGGCTCTGGCCCTCCCTTCACCATACTAGTAGGAAAGCATCCCCAGGATGGGGTTCAGCAATACTCTTGTCTATAAGGGTGATAAACAAGGAGTTTAGAGCCTGACCATCTTATCTGAGGTGATGACAAGAAACCCAGAGAGAGACTATTCAAGAGTCCTTGTATGGCCAACATAGTCTAACTGACATCTTTGTGTAAATGAGAAGGCCCTCCCTCACTGTGAGTAGATAGAGACCTGTGGGTGCATAGCTTGGGTGAAACATGGGCATGATTTGTGCTCAGGTACAGTGCACAACGCATAGCAACACAGAGCCGTCCCATTCCATAGCTCAGGGGTTAGAAATAATTAGGTTCAAGGCAGAGTGTCAGAAAAGATGGCAGGTGTCATGTCTGGGTCAGCCTTCTCACACCCTTCTGCATGTTGGGGCAACAGTCTGTGCCAGGCTAGCTAAGGACAGAGATGTTAGGAGGAGCAAGGGTGACAGAAACATGGTGGCCCTACCAGGACGTACACTCAAGCCAGCCATGTCCTAACCTCATTCTGACACAGCCACTGAGACCCAACCCACTCCCGTCATCAGGCTCACTCACCACCACCTGTCTCTGAGGAAAATTATCTAGAACAATGCATGCCTGCTTGCTATGAGTGCATTTGGGGATCCAACAGTGATGTGAGGTACAGAAAATGGACAAAGCAGTATTATCACGATGAAGGAATCAAAAGGAATAGGGGAAAGGTCTCAAATAGGGGAGATTGGTTCCTAAAAGAAGAGGAATTGGACCACAACCCTCTCACCACTACTCCAAACATAAAGCAACAGATAAAATATAAAAAGAATGTATTAAGGGGCAACCATCATGATGGCGGAGGAGTAAGACGTGGAGATCACCTTTCTCCCCACAGATACATCAGAAATACATCTACACGTGGAACAACTCCTACAGAACACCTACTGAACGCTGACAGAAGACCTCAGACCTCCCAAAAGGCAAGAAACTCCCCACGTACCTGGGTAGGGCAAAAGAAAAAAGAAAAAACAGAGACAAAGAATAGGGTCGGGACCTGCACCAGTGGGAGGGAGCTGTGAAGGAGGAAAGGTTTCCACACACTAGGAAGTCCCTTCGCGGGCAGAGACTGCGGGTGGCGGAGAGGGGAAGCTTCGGAGCCACGGAGGAGAGCACAGCAACAGAGGTGCGGGGGCGGGGGGGAAAGCGGAGAGATTCCCGCACAGAGGATGAAGGCCGACTGGCACTCACCGGACCAAGAGGATTGTCTGCTCACCCGCTGGGGCGGGCGGGGCTGGGAGCTGAGGCTCGGGCTTTGGTCTGATGCAGGGAGAGGACTGGCGGCGTGAACACAGCCTGAAGGGGGCTAGTGCACCACGGCTAGCCAGGAGTGAGTCCGGGAAAAGGTCTGGAGCTGCCGAACAGGCAAGAGACTTTTTCTTGCCTCTTTGTTTCCTGGTGCGCGAGGAGAGGGGATTAAGAGCGCTACTTAAAAGAGCTCCAGAGACGGGCGCGAGCTGTGGCTATCAGTGCAGACCCCAGAGACGGGCACGAGACGCTAAGGCTGCTGCTGCAGCCACCAAGAAGCCTGTCTGCGAGTACAGGTCACTATCCCCACCTCCCCTCCCAGGAGCCTGTGCAGCCCACCACTGCCAGGGTCCCATGATCCAGGGACAGCTTCCCGGGGAGAACACAAGGCTCACCTCAGGCTGGTGCAATGTCACGCCAGTCTCTACCGCCACAGGCTCGCCCCGAATTCTGTACCCCTCCTTCACCCCATACTGAGTGAGCCGGAGCCGCCAAATTAGCTGCTCCTTTAACCCCGTCCTGTCTGAGTGAAGACCAGATGCCCTCAGGCAACCTACACGCAGAGGCGGGTCCAAATCCAAAGCTGAACCCCAGGAGCTGTGCAAACAAGGAAGAGAAAAGGAAATCTCTCCCAGCAGCCTCAGGAGCAGTGGATTAAAAACCCACAATCAACTTGATGTACCCTGCATCTGTGGAATACCTGAATAGACAACAAATCATCCCAAAATTGAGGCAGTGGACTTTGGGAGCAACTGTAGACTTGGGGTTTGCTGCATGCGACTGACTGGTTTCGGGTTTTACATTTATCTTAGTTTAGTGTTTAGAGTTTATTATCATTGGTAGATTTGTTTACTGATTTGCTTGCTCTCTTCCTTTTATATATATATATACATATATATATTTTCCTTTTTCTCTTTTTGTGAGTGCATATGTGTATGCGTCTTTCTGTGATTTTGTATATCTTTGCTTTTACCATTTGTCCTAGTGTTCTGTCTGTCCGTTTTTGTTTTTTTTTTAATATAGTTTTTAGTGCTTGTTATCATTGGTGGATTTGTTTTTTAGTTCGGTTGCTCTCTTCCTTCTTTCTTTTCCTTTCTTTTCTATTACTTTTTAATGTTTTTTTTATTTTAATAACTTTATCTCTTTTTATTTTTTTTTCTTTCTTTCTTTCTTTTTTTCTCCCTTTACTTCTGAGCCACGTGGCTGACAGGGTCTAGGTGCTCCAGCCAGGTGTCAGGCCTGTACCTCTGAGGTGGGAGAGCTGAGTTCAGGACATTGGTCCACCAGACACCTCCCAGCTTGACGTAATATCAAATAGCGAAAGCTCTCCCACAGATCTCGATCTCAACGCTAACACCCAGCTGCACTCAAAGACCAGCAAGCTACAGTGCTGGACCCTATGCCAAACAACTAGCAAGAAAGGAACACAACCCCAGCCATTAGCAGAATGACTGCCTAAAATCATAATAAGGTCACAGGCACCCCAAAACACACCACCGGACACAGTCCTGCCCACCAGAAACACAAGATCCAGCCTCATCCAACAGAACACAGGCACTAGTCCCCTCCATAACGAAGCCTACACAACCCACTGAACCAACCTTAGCGACTGGGGGAAGATACCAAAAGCAACGGGAACTACAAACTTGAAGCCTGCGAAAAGGAGACCCCAAACACAGTAAGTTAAGCAAAATGAGAAGACAGAGAAAGACAAAGCAGATGAAGGAGCAAGGTAAAAACCCACCAGACCAAACAAATGAAGAAGAAATACACAGTCTACCTGAAAAAGAATTCAGAGTAATGATAGTAAATATGATCCAAAATCTTGGAAATACAATGGAGAAAACACGAAAAACATTTAACAAGGACCTAGAAGAACTAAAGAGCAAACAATGATGAACAACACAATAAATGAAATTAAAAATTCTTTAGAAGTAATCAATAGCAGAATAAAGGCAGAAGAATGGATAAGTGACCTGGAAGATAATATAGTGGAAATAACTACTGCAGAGCAAAAAAAAGAAAAAAGAATGAAAAGAAGTGTGAACAGTCTTAGAGACCTCTGGGACAACATTAAACGCACCAACATTAGAATTATAGGGGTCCCAGAAGAAGAAGAAAAAGAGAAAAGGACTGAGAAAATATTTGAAGAGATTATGGTAGAAAACTTCCCTAATATGGAAAAGGAAGTAGTCAATCAAGTTCAGGAAGCACAGAGAGTCCCATACAGGATAAATCCAAGGAGAAACATGCCAAGACACATATTAATCAAACTATCAAAAAGTAAATACAAAGGAAAAATATTAAGAGCAGCAAGGAAAAAATAACAAATAACATACAAGAGAATCCCCATAAGGTTAACAGCTGATCTTTCAGCAGAAACTCTGCAAGCCAGAAGGGAGTGGCAAGACATATTTAAAGTGATGAAAGGGAAAAACCGACAACCAAGATTACCCAGCAAGGATCTCATTCAGATTCAATGGAGAAATTAAAACCTTTACAGACAAGCAAAAGCTAAGAGAATGCAGCACCACCAAACCACTTGTACAACAAATGCTAAAGGAACTTCTCTAGGCAGGAAACACAAGAGGAGGAAAAGACCTACAATAACAAACCCAAAACAATTAAGAAAATAGTAATAGGAACACACATATCAATAATTACCTTAAATGTAAATGGATTAAATGCTTCCACCAAAAGACACAGACTGCCTGAATGGATACAAAAACAAGACCCACATATATGCTGTCTACAAGAGACCCACTGCAGACCTAGGGACACATACAGACTGAAAGTGAGGGGATGCAAAAAGATATTCCATGCAAATGGAAATCAAAAGAAAGCTGGAGGAGCAATTCTCCTATCAGACAAAATAGACGTCAAAACAAAGACTATTACAAGAGACAAAGAAGGACAGTACATAATGATCAAGGGACAATCCAAGAAGAAGATATAAGAATTGGAAATATTTATGCACCCAACGTAGGAGCACCTCAATACATAAGGCAAATACTAACCACCATAAAAGGGGAAATCGACAGTAACACAATCATAGTAGGAGACTTTAACACCCCACTTTCACCAATGGACAGATCATCCAAAATGAAAATAAATAAGGAAATACAAGCTTTAAATGATACATTAAACAAGATGGACTTAACTGATACGTATAGGACATTCCATCCAAAAACAACAGAATACACTTTCTTCTCAACTGCTCATGGAACATTCTCCAGGCTAGATCATATCTTGGGTCACAAATCAAGCCTTGGTAAATTTAAGAAAACTGAAATCATATCAAGTATCTTTTCCGACCACAATGCTATGAAACCAGATATCAATTACAGGGAAAAATTTCTAAAAAACACAAACACATAGAAGCTAAACAATACACTACTTAATAACCAAGAGATTACTGAAGAACTCAAAGAGGAAATCAAAAAATACCTAGAAACAAATGACAATGGAGACACGACGACCCAAAACCTATGGGATGCAGCAAAAGCAGTTCTAAGAGGGAAGTTTATAGCAATACAGTCCTTCCTCAAGAAACATCTCAAATAAACAACCTAAACTTACACCTAAAGCAATTAGAGAAAGAAGAATAAAAAAAAACAAAATTAGCAGAAGGAAAGAAATCATAAAGATCAGATCAGAAATAAATAAAAAAGAAATGAAGGAAATGATAGCAAACATCAATAAAACTAAAAGCTGGTTCTTTGAGAAGATAAACAAAATTGATAAACCATTAGCCAGACTCATCAAGAAAAATAGGGAGAAGACTCATATCAATAGAAATGAAAAAGGAGAAGTAACAACTTACACTGCAGAAATATGAAGGATCATGAGAGATTAGTACAAGCTTCTATATGCCAATAAAATGGACAACCTGGAAGAAATGGACAAATCTGTAGAAAAGCACAACCTTCCGAGACTGAACCAGGAAGAAATAAAAAATATAAACAGACAAATCACAAGCACTGAAATTGAGGCTCTGATTAAAAATCTTCCAACAAACCAAAGTCCAGGACCAGATGGCTTCACAGGCGAATTCTATCAAATATTTAGAGAACAGCTAACACCTATCCTTCTCAAACTCTTCCAAAATATAGCAGAGGGAGGAACACTCCCAAACTCATTCTACAGGGCCACCATCACCCTGATACAAAAAGCAGACAAAGATGTCACAAAAAAACTACAGACCAATATCACTGATGAACATAGATGCAAAAATCCTCCACAAAATACTATCAAACAGGATCCAACAGCACATTAAAAGGATCACACACTATGATCAAGTGGGGCTTATCCCAGGAATGCAAGGATCCTTCAATATACGCAAATCAGTCAATGTGATAAACCAGATTGACAGATTGAAGAAGAAAAACCGTATGATCATCTCAATAGATGCAGAAAAAGCTTTCGACAAAATTCAACACCCATTTATGATAAAAACCCTCCAGAAAGTAGGCATAGAGGGAACTCACCTCAACATAATAAAGGCCATATATGACAAACCCACAGCCAGCATCATTCTCAATGGTGAAAAACTGAAACCATTTCCTCTAAAATCAGAAACAAGACAAGGTTGTCCAGTCTCACCACTATTGTTCAACATAGTTTTGGAAGTTTTAGCCACAGCAGTCAGAGACGAAAAAGAAATAAAAGGAATCCAAATCAGAAAGGAAGAAGTAAAAATGTCACTTTTTGCAGATGACATGGTACTATATACATAGACTATCCTAAATATGCTACCAGAAAACTAGTAGAGCTAATCAATGAATTTGGTAAAGTAGCAATTAAGGAAACACTGCCATTTACCATTGCAACAAAGAGAATAAAATACCTAGGAATAAACCTACCTAAGGAGACAAAAGACCTGTATGCAGAAAACTATAAGACACTGATGAAAGAAATTAAAGATGATACAAACAGATGGAGAGATATACCATTGTTCTTGGATTGGAAGAATCAACATTGTGAAAATGACTCTACTACCCAAAGCAATCTACAGATTCAATGCAATCCCTATCAAACTACCAATGGCATTTTTCACAGAACTAGACCAAAAAATTTCACAATTTGTATGGAAACACAGGAGACCCCGAATATCCAAAGCAATCTTGAGAAAGAAAAATGGAGCTGGAGGAATCAGGCTCCCGGACTTCAGACTATACTACAAAGCTACAGTAATCAAGACAGTATGGTACTGGCACAAAATCAGAAATATAGATCAATGGAACAGGATAGAAAGCCCAGAGATAAACCCACACACATATGGTCACCTTATTTTTGATAAAGGAGGCAAGAATACAGTGGAGAAAAGACAGCCTTTCAATAAGTGGTGCTGGGAAAACTGGATAGCTACATGTAAAAGAATGCAATTAGAACACTCCCTAACACTGTACACAAAAATAAACTCAAAATGGATCAAAAACCTACATGTATGGCCAGACACTATACACGTCTTAGAGGAAAGCATAGGCAGACTACTCTATGACATACATCACAGCAAGATCCTTTTTGACCCACCTCCTAGAGAAATGGAAATAAAAACAAAAATAAACAAATGGCACCTAATGAAACTTAAAACCTTTTGCACAGCAAAGGAAACCATAAACAAGACCAAAAGACAACCCTGAGAATGGGAGAAAATATTTTCAAATGAAGCAAATGACAAAGAATTAATCTCCAAAATTACAAGCAGCTCATGCAGCTCAATATCAAAAAAACAAACAACCCAATCCAAATATGGGCAGAAGACCTAAATAGACATTTCTCCAAAGAAGATATACAGATTGCCAACAAACACATGAAAGGATGCTCAACATCACTAATCATTAGAGAAATGCAAATCAAAACTACAATGAGGTATCACCTCACAGCAGTCAGAATGGCCATCATCAAAAATCTAGAAACAATAAATGCTGGAGAGGGTGTGGAGAAAAGAGAACCCTTTTGCACTGTTGGTGGGAATGTAAATTGATACAGCCACTGTGGAGAACAGTATGGAGGTTCCTTAAAAAACTAATAGACTAGGGGTGCTTACTACCCAGAGACTCACTGAAAGAAACAAACAAAAAACTGAAGAATGCGTATAGAAACTGATAAAAATATAATAACTGTATATTTAATCCTTACCCATAAAAATAATAACTATTTGGGTGGGAGGGTTAGGTTTAAATAAAACCCTAGACAGCAATATGAAGAAAGATATGTGCAGTGTAGGTATAGGAGGAAGAGAGGAAGAAATTAGTTTCTTATCTAGAAGAGACGAGATATACTGAATAAACATAGGCTTTATAGAAATTTTTAAAATTATGTATATATGTTAAAACTTTAAGGACAACCACTAAAATAAAAGTAATGCATCATATATATTGCAAGCAACAAAGGGAATAATGGAAAATAGAAAAAAAAAATCAACCACACAGAAAGCAGAAAAGAAAAAAAAAAAAGCAGCAAAGAAAAAGCGTGGCTACAGCAGAAGTGTCCAGATGTCTGCCAAAGATTTGTGATCCTCTACCATAGTGAGGAACTGCTGCTGGGAAGTGGCTGTCAGGCCAAGAACTACATTTCCCAGGCCCCTCTTGCTTCTAGGTAGAACCATATGACTAGTTCTCATCAACAAAATGTGAGCAGTAGTGATATAAATAACTTTCAGGCTGATGTGGTTAAGAAGCAGCCTAACCCTTTCTTTCCCTTTCTAGGGTGATCTTGGAACCTACATGTTGGGAGTGGCAGCACCGCAAGATGGAAGAAACCTTGATTCCTGAATGACTGTGTGGGGCAGACCATACCCTCTGTGCCACTGATTGGATTTTTATATAACGAAATACATACTTCTATTATGTTAAGCCACTGAGGTTTCCAGGTTCATCTGTAACCTCAGCTGGCACTACCCTAAGTAATACAGATGGTAAACAGAAAACATAAAATAATTTGACAGAAATAATGTAGGTATATTATCAATCACAAAAATGTAAATGGACTAAGCCCGAGGGTTGGCAAACTACAGCTGGCAGGACAAATCTGGCCCTGTGCATTGATTTATGTATTGTCAGTGGCTATTTCTGAGTAGTTACAGCAGAGACTATATGGGTCACAGAGCCAAAAATATTTACTGTCTGGTCCTTTCTAGGAAAAGATTGCTGACCTCTGAATTAAACCCATTTATTAAAAAATAGGATGAGACCAAGTCAATTTTTTTTTTTTTTTTTTTTTTTTTTTCTGTATGCGGGCCTCTCACTGTTGTGGCCTCTCCCGTTGTGGAGCACAGGCTCTGGACGCGCAGGCTCAGCGGCCACGGCTCACGGGCCCAGCCGCTCCGCGACATGTGGGATCTTCCCGGTCCGGGGCATGAACCCCGTGTCCCCTGCATCGGCAGGCGGACTCTCAACCACTGCGCCACCAGGGAAGCCTGAGAGCAAGTCAATTTTTAAAGATTCAAATAATGCTATTTACCAGAAAACATACTTTTTAAAAATCTCACCAAAGGTTTGCAAATAAGGAAATGGATAAAGATATGTCAAGCAAATACTAACCAAAAGAAAGAACACATAGCAATATTAATATCAGACAATATAAAAGGTAATGCGTCAACATTAACAGGGATAAAGTAGTATACTACATAAGGAGAAAAAGAAAACACCCCAGGAAGATGAAACAATCTTGAACTTGTAAGCACCTAATTATATAAAGCAAATGTGATAGAACTACAATGAAAACTTCTTCACAACTATAAATTCAGAGGCAAATTTCAGCATGCATCTTTCAGAAACTGATAAATCAAGCCAATAAATTTTAGTTATATTAAAGAAGGAGCAATTAGGAGATCTGAAAGCTGTGACTCCCAATGCAGAATGGGTGGGGGTTTCAGAACCACCTGAGGAACTTTTTCAAATAATACATTACCCAGAGAGGAGAAAAGGAGAGATCTTCTGAGAACTAATTCAGTACACCTCTGTTACTGTCAGAAAGAGGGGGATCGCTTAGGGATGTTATGTTGTGGTAAAAAGAGGTTGAGAACTGTTAAGTCTTTCTCAAGGTGTTGGACAGTAGCCAACCTCAATGATAAGCGCCCTGAAAAGAAACATTTGTGATTTATCAAGTGCTTAAACCGTTTCCAACATAAGCTACTGCATGGGTACCAGAGACATCAAAGCACTGGAATAAGAACAAAAAAACCTGTTATGAGAGTGACCAGCTACCTCTCCTGATTTTCTGAGTACTTGTTTCTAATTTTCAAAACATGTCAGAGTTTTGTCTTAGTAGATTCAGTTTAACTAAATGTACAGCTGCTCAGGACAGAAAATAGTTTTTAAGGCGTACAAAACAATCTATATATTGACTTAAAATCTTGGCTGAACAGCTTTAGGAAAATTTTACCAATAGACAACCTATTAAAAGGTAATCTACTCCCTCTAAAAGTTCAAAGTTCAAAGAGAAATTCATTTAATCTAAGGAAACCACAAAAATGAAATTTAACTCTGCCGTAAAATAGAGGAATGTAACGTTCTCATTCAATCAGTCCACCAGCCCACTTGGTTTCCTCTCTAGACCTCGCCTATGGGAAGGAATTTATAATAATGTAGTCTGTATATCAAAATTCCTCTCTAACAAATAAATTCTATGTCCATGGAAGTTTGCAATGAATATATTTTGAGACTACACATTCAAAGGCAAGAGAAAAGAAATTGTGTCTAAATAATGGACTGAGGCACTAGTTCAGAAAATAAAAATACATAATTTCGGAGTAACAAGGAAAACATAAAATACTAGGGAGAGAAGTTCAGTTCTGACATGGCAAACAGGCAATACTACTTATTCTTGAATAGCTAAGTGACATGGTGAAAACGTGAAAGAAGGATTAGAGCAGAAAGAGAGAGGCTAGAAGACCTGGGTAGTCCATGCGTGAGTTGATGAGGGTGGGGATTTAGAGGAATGGCCCTAAGAATGAGATTTAATGTGAATGAAGACTGGGAGGAGGAGCCAACCAGACAGGGAAGGACTGGAATATTGAGAAAAAAAGGAAGGAGGAGGAGGGAGGAGGAAAGAAGGGAAGATGGAAGAACAAAGATTACACTGATTACATTTACAAAACTGGTGCAGGCATGATGACAGGCAAAAGAAACCTGTATCTATTCGTGGAGGTTAGTTTTAGGCTCATTAAATTTAAGATGAAAGATAAAGATCAAAGATAAAAATCAGGCCAGCATTTGAATACAGTGATACTCAAACAGTAGCCCTTAGAGCCCTGCATCAGAATCCCCTGTGTGCCTATTAAAATGCAGATTTCAGGGCTCCCCTCCAGACCTACTGAACCACAATCCCAGGAATCTGGATTAAATGAATTTAGAGGAGGGAGGTACTGAGGGCACTGGAGTGTCCCCCATTGAACCAGAAATAAGATATGTATACCCTGTAGACCAAACTCCAAGTGGCTGAGCTTAGGATCCAAGCAGGATCCAAGCACTAAAGCATTGGGGGAAGGAGGCGGTGGGGGGGGGGTGTCTCAACAGTTATGGGTCACAAAGAGTAGCCAACGAAGGATACAGAAAGAAAGGAGTTTGTGAGCTTAGCAGGAACCAGAATTATACATTATCACAAGGATGAGGGAGTTTGTGGAGAAAGTTCTATTGGGTGCTTGGATGTTTTTTTTTTTCCTCTGTAGTTCTAGATAATTACATTGGGACTCCTACAGCTGACCAAGAATACAGCTTGAGCCTGCTGATAGCATCCTAGACAGTAAGGAAAACCAATAGGCTAATAGTAGGTATACAGTAGATACAAGTAGTAGGACTTTTAAGTCTTAACTTCCCCAAAGTAAGAAAAGATCTTATGCCCTCTCTCATTTTCATCATGTATTTAACAATAACTTATGGGTTTAAAAAAATGATTAAGAAATGTTTACACAGGTGTCTAATATTGTAAGCTTTGGAAGAAAAAAGGTGATTGGCCCCAAGTGTGCTTTTCCTCCCAGTTACAGTATTTCCTTTCCAGTGTTTTTAAATTGTCCTAGTTTCCAAGGTAACAGCCAATGGATATTGGGTTGTATTCCTCCCAGTTTAAGAGTTGCAGGCAGGTGCAGTTCAGGATGTAGTGAAGGCCTCTGATCCAAATACCCAAATGCTCTTCTTGAATTAATGAGCAAAAAATATTCAATCACTGCAAACCTTAAAGTTGAAAAAAGCTTCTCATGGCAACGACAGCAATTTACACACCTGCAGAGCTTTGCAATGCACAAGGCACTTTCCCAAGCATTTCTCATAGATTCTTCCATCAACCCTCAGAGGCCAGCAGAGCAGACACTATTATTTTCTCCCTTCAGAGGAAGGTGTATGTCCAAGGGATGGAGCAGGGATTTGAACTCTGACCATCAGGCTCAGGGATCTTTTTATGATACATGAAACACACAATTAATTTAAAAAGGTTTTTTTTCTCTTCAAAAGTAAATATGAGAGGAATACTTGATTGATGTTTTATCTGCAGTTTACATTATCAAATATTTCAATCAGGGTAGGCTCAGTTTTCCTGGTGAATTTGAAGGCTAAATTTCCTGGGAAAACAAAACCCTTCAGCTGCGTGAAGGAACAGAGTTGGTGGGGGAAGTGAAACCACAGTGTGGCTAAGGAGATGTGAAATGTAAATGCTTTATACAGTTGGGGTCTTGGTATAAGAACCAAACTCTTACCCTACAATCCAGGGATATATAGAGCCACTCCTGGAAGCAGTGAGGCTAGCCCAAAAGTCCACCTTACATGAGGGCCTGAATAGCCTCCTGAAGGAGTGACTGGAGGCACATAATACAGGTCCAGGGTGTGGGGGGCAGAGTCTGGGTGTCTGTCATTCTGGAATCACCATTCTGGAATGATTCAGGACTAAAGATACAAAGAGCAAATTAAAACAAAGAATTATCTTACTAACGTCTCCCTGAGACCCTAAGAACCCAAAGCAACACTGTTTTGTGGCACTAGTTGTGCTGAAGGGCAGTGTGAGAGCACACTGGAGTGTAGAAGTTATTTCTGAAATAGGCCCTGTGTGAGCAGAGGGCTTCTTACCATGGAGTAAATGGGATAGAGTCGTCATGGGAATATTATCTGCTCATAGCTATTGCAGCTTTTTTAAACATTAATTCATTCAGAAAGTATTTATTGAGGTCAGACTTTGTGACAGGTAGTTGGGATACAGCAGTGAGCAAAACAAATGAAGTCCTACTCTTTGGAAGTTCTATTCTAGTGGGGGAAGATAGAAAAAAAAAAAACAAATAAATTGTGTGATGGACACAGATGACATGGAAAAAACTGAAGCAGGATACAGGGGATGTAGCTTTCACCAAACACAAGTTGTGTGTCCATTTTAAATGTTTCTATAAATCAACAAAAATCCACTAGATTAATTTTACTAGTTGTGATCACTGAGGAACATTTCATAATGATAACAGGACCAATTCCTCAGGAAGACATAGCAATCCTAAATGTGTATATAGCTAACAACAACATTTGCTTCAAAATATATGAAGCAAAAACTGTTGGAACTGAAAGACCAAATAGAAAACTCCATAATTATAGCTAGAGACTTCAACAGTCCTCACTCAATAATTGATGGAAGAAGTACAAAAAATCAGTAAGGATATACATGATTCTTTTTTTATAAAGCATTTTTAAAATTAATTCATTTATTTATTTATTTTTGGTTGTGTTCGGTCTTCATTGCTGTACGCAGGCTTTCTCTAGTTGTGGTGAGTAAGGGCTACTCTTTGTTGTGCTGTGCGGGCTTCTCATTGCAGTGGCTTCTCTTGTTGCATAGCACGGGCTCTAGACGCATGGGCTTCAGTAGTTGTGGCATGTGGGCTCAGTAGTTGTGGCACACAGGCTTAGCTGCCCCTCAGCACGTGGGATCTTCCTGGACCGGGGCTTGAAACCGTGTCCACTGCATTGGCAGGCAGATTCTTAACCACTGTGCCACCAGGGAAGTCCCAAGGATATACATGATTTGAACAACATTATCAACTAACTTGACCTATTAACATTTATAGAACACTCCAGCCAACAACTGCACATTCTTTTTCTGCCCACATGGAACATTCACTAGGCATAGAACCTGGGCTGTAGAACAAGTCTCAATAAATTTAAAATAATTGAAACCATACCTCAAGGGAGTTAAATTTAAAAATAATACAAAGATATCTAGAAAATCCCCCAAATATTTGGAAACTAAAAGTAAGCATCTAAATGATCCATGTGACAAAGAAAAAAAGGATAAAAAGTAAAGTAAATATTTTTAACTAAATGAAAATATAAACACAGCACATTAAAATGTGTGGGGTAAACATACTCTTGGATTGGAAGAATTAATATTGCTATAATGGCCATACTACCCAAAGCAACCTAAAGATTTAATGTGATCCCTATCAAATTACACATGATATTTTTCATAGACCTAGAACAAATAATCTTAAAATTTATATGGAACCATAAAAGACCCAGAATTGCCAAAGCAATCCTTGAGGGAAAAGAACAAAGCAGGAGGCAAAACCCTCCCAGACTTTAGACAATACTAGAAAGCTACAGTAACCAAAACAGTGTGGTATCAATGGAACAGAATAGACAGCCCAGAAATAAATCCACACACCCATGGTCAATTAGTCTTCAACAAAGGAGGCAAGAATATACAATGGGGAAAAGACAGTCTCTTCAGCAAGTAGTGTTGGAAAAGTTGGACAGCCACATGTAAATCAATGAAGTTATGACACTCAAATCATACAAAAAAATGAACTCAAAATGGCTTAAAGACTTAAATATGACATGATACCATATGTCTTCTATATAGTGTCTATAAGACACTGTATGTGTCTTATAGACACAAAACTATAATTCAAAAAGATAAATGCACCTAGAAGAAAACATAGGCACAACATTCTCTGACATAAATCGTAGCAATGTTTTCTCAGGTCAGTCTCCCAAAGCAATAGAAATAAAAGCGAAAAAAAACAACTGGGACCTAATCAAACTTACAAGCTCTTGCACAGCAAAAGAAACCATAAACAAAATGAAAAGACAACCTACAGAATGGAAGAAAAGATCTGCAAACAATGCAACTGATAGGGCTTAATTTCCAAAATATACAAACGGCTCAAACAACTCAATAACAAAAAAACAAACAACCCAATCAAAAAATGGGCAGAATACCTAAATAGACACTGTTCCAAAGAAGACATACAGATGGCCAAGAGGTACATGAAAAGATGTTCATCATCACTAATTATTAGAGGAATGCAAATTAAAACTACAGTGAGGGCTTCTCTGGTGGCGCAGTGGTTGAGAGTCCGCCTGCCGATGCAAGGGACAGGGATTCGTGCCCCGGTCCGGGAAGATCCCACATGCCGCAGAGCAGCTGGGCCCGTGAGCCATGGCCGCTGAGCCTGTGCATCCGGAGCCTGTGCTCCGCAACAGGAGAGGCCACAACAGTGAGAGGCCCGCGTACCGCCAAAAAAAAAAAAAGAAAACTACAGTGAGGTATCACCTCACACCAATCAGAATGGCCATCACCAAAAAGTCTACAAATAATAAATGGTGGAGAGGGTGTGGAGAAAAGGGAACCCTCTTACACTGTTAGTGGAATGTAAATTGATGCAGCCATTATGGAAAACAGTATGGAGGTTCCTCAAAAAGCTAAAAATAGAGTTGCCATATGATCCAGCAATCCCACTCCTGCACATATACCCAGACAAAACTATAAATCAAAAAGATAAATGCACTGCTATGTTCACAGAAACACTATTTACAATAGCCAAGACACAGAAACAACCAAAATGTCCACCGACAGATGAATGGATAAAGATATGGTGTATATATACAATGCGCTATTAGCCATAAAAAAGAATGAAATAATGCCATTTTCAGCAACATGGATAGACCTAGAGATTATCATACTAAACGAAGTAAGTCAGAAAGAGAAAGACAAATAGCATATGATATCACTTATATGTAGAATCTAAAATACAACACAAATGAACAAATCCATGAAACAGAAACAGACCCACAGACAAAGAGAACAGACTTATGGTTGCCAAGGGGGAGGAGGAGGGGAGTGGGGAAGGGAAGGATTGGGAGTTTGGGATTAGCAGATGCAAACTAGTATATATAGGATGGATAAACAATAACTTGTATGGATTACAATAACTTGTATGGATTATCCATACACTTGTATAGCGTATAGATATACACTACTGTATAACACAGGGAACTATATACAATACCCTGTGATAAACCATAATGGAAAAGAATATGAAAAAGAATATATATGTGTATAACTGAGTCACTTTGCTCTACGGCAGAAATTAACACAACATCGTAAATCAACCATACTTAAAATTTTTTTTTTTTAAATGTGTGGGGTACAGCTACAGCAGCTAAAATTGCCTAGAAGCAAATTTAAATGCTTCTATTAGAAAATAAGGTCTAAAATTAATAATCCAAATTTCCACTATAAGAAACAAGAGAAAGAAGAGTATATTAAAGCTAAAGTAAATATAAGGAAGGAAATAAAGAGTAGAAATTAACATAGAAATGAACAAGCAATAGAAAAAAAAAAAGAAACCAAAACTGGTGGGAGTTTTTGGCAAAATACAACAAAATTAATAAAATTCTAGCCAGACAAATCAAGAAAATAGGAGATAAAACACAAGTTACCAACATCAGGAACAAAAGAGGAGACCTCATTACAGATACTAGAGAGATTAAAAGAAAAACAAGGTAATATTATGAAAAACGTCATGCTGCTGCTTTAGGACAAAACTAGTCTTTTCCTGAAAACACAGAAGCATGTACACAGTTATAATTCTCTGAAAATATTGCTTCTCAGTGTAGTCTCAACCATTTATAATAATTATAACTTTAAACCAAAATAACTTCTATTTTGCATAGAAGACTGGGGGCGTGGATAATGTGAACTGTCACACCCCAGCATTTTATCAGACTAGCAGAGCTCAAGAATTCACATAACACAACTTTCTACAGTCACGAATATTCCATATAAAACTTCTCAAAATGGTAGAAATGAACGTGTTCATTAATATGAACCAAAGATATGGTTTTTCTGTAGTATATAAAAGTAAGAAGCTAAGGTATATAAAATTTAAATTATGCTTAATAATTTAGTGTTCGATCTTACTTGCAAATGATCTAGGTATCCAATGATTTTCCATTAATTAACCCAATCTAATGCCAATCCAAGATTTAACTTACCTAGATCTTGGAAATTTATCTTTAAGCTGATATAATTACTAATTAAACAAAGTACATCAGAATAAAGATTTAATTTGGTCAAACACAAATTTATATTTTTCATAAGCAAAGCATTAAATGGAAGTAATGCTAGCTTACTTGACCTGTAAACATGTATAAGTTTAGAAAAAACATACCCAAGTATAAAAAAAATGTATACTTGCATTATATGTAATACTGATAAATCAGAGAAGACATAGCTATTTTTATTAATCTATCCCTTCTTTTTTTGCAGTTTGCGCAAGAGACTTTAACTGGTTTAATGTGCAGAAGACTGGAAAATCTGTTTAGGAAGCAAGGCTGCTGAAGACTACCCTTGGCTGATTCTGATTACAGGGAAATGATGCTGACTGGGAGATCCAAGAATCAGGTTTATGATGAGCTGCAGAATCTACATTTTGAAATAGTCTCCTGCCACATCCATTCTACCAGGATTAAAAGGTCCTACTGCAGTCTTGGTCTTCTTGAAAAACTGGAAGTGGAGAAATCCACATCATGGGTTCTAGTTTTAGTTTCAGGAGATCGCCATTCAATAAAATTGGAGGAATTTTTCTCTTGCCCTTGATTTGTTTCCATGTCCTCTTCATCACCAACGACAATTGTCTCACACGTCCCTTCTGAGAAGCCAATTCTTCTGAGGAAGGAAGAATTGTGGAATCATTTCATTGCAGCTCCTAATTTTTTGATGATATAAATGTTATGGTGCTTTGATCAGCTACCACTAGTGCAGAAGGTTGGGAAGCTGTACAGGTTCAATAAAAACATCATCATCATCTTCCACTGATGACTTCTGAAATTTATTAGACCTAGAAAGTAAAGGATTAGGTGGACCACTAAATGAATTTCCTACATTCATGAGACTAGACACAGATATTTAATGAATGAATATGTGAATGGTCCTCATTGAGTCAGCCTGTCTGAGAAACCGCTCATTTCCCTCCCTAATTAATCAGTGGCCTCTGCTTTCCCAGGACATCCCCTTAGAACACTCCACACAGGCAACCACAGGTTCCAGATACTTGGCTGCTCTTATGGCAAGTTCCCTCCTCTATTCTGGACCCACACTCACAGTTATTTTTAACTCACAGATTGGGTTAAAAATAAACCCAAGCAATGATAACAGCTTCCTGCCTTAGCCCTCCTAGAAAGGGTATCACAGTTTAAAAAGAATGTTTTATAATTTGAGTAAAAATGCAGTGCTCTAGTGACTAGAAGAACATTCAGCCATCAAGGGTAGGAAGAGTTCATCTGAGTTAGGCCTTTTGGATCATCTCATACACCCTCTACTCATCATGCCCTTCCACACCTCTGAGCTTTTATGGTGTGACTTCCCTTGGCTTCTCATCAACCCTGCCCACCGGGTGAAATGTCACCTCAAAAGTATCTTCTCTAGCTCTACTGGTTAGCAACTCTCACCTGTTTCCATAGCAAGAGTTTACGACAGTGCTATGACCTATCATAGTGATATATGTTGTCCTCTCCTCCCCCATATGCATTAAGCCCAACAACATCGGCAGGAATTTCTGAATTCAAGAATCGACTGGGAGAATAAGGAGGCAGGAGAGAATCAGAGAGAAGGCAGCAGAAGGACTCAGATGGCATTGCTGGCTTTGATGATGGATGGGGCCACAGGCCACAAAATGCAGGTGACCTCTAGAAGCTGAAAAGGTGAAGAAACAGATTCTTCTTCCCTAGAACTTCCAGAAAAGAATTCAGCCATGCCAACAGATTTAGCTCAGTGAGATCCATGTCAGACTTCTGATGACCTCCCGAATTGCAGAATAAAAAATTTGTTGTTTTTATTTTTTTTACATCTTTATTGGAATATAATTGCTTTACAATGGTGTGTTAGTTTCTGCTTTATAACAAAGTGAATCAGTTATACATATACATATGTTCCCCTATCTCTTCCCTCTTGCGTCTCTCTCCCTCCCACCCTCCCTATCCCACCCCTCTAGGTGGTCACAAAGCACCGAGCTGTACTCCCTGTGCTATGTAGCTGCTTCCCACTAGCTATCTACTTTACGTTTGGTAGTGTATATATGTCCATGCCACTCTCTCACTTTGTCACAGCTTACCCTTCCCCCTCCCCAAATCCTCAAGTCCATTCTCTAGTAGGTCTGTGTCTTTATTCCCGTCCTACCCCTAAGTTCTTCATGACATTTTTTTCCTTAGATTCAATATATATGTGTTAGCATATGGTATTTGTCTTTCTCTTTCTGACTTACTGCACTCTGTTTTACAAACTCTACGTCCATCCACCTCACTACAAATAACTGAATTTCTTTTCCTTTTATGACTGAGTAATATTCCATTGTATATATGTGCCACATCTTCTTTATCCATTCATCCAATGACGAACACTTAGTTTGCTTCCATCTCCTGGCTATTGCAAATAGAGCTGCAATGAACATTTTGGTACATGACTCTTTTTGAATTATGGTTTTCTCAGGGTATATGCCCAGTAGTGGGATTGCTGGGTCATATGGTAGTTCTATTTGTAGTTTTTTAAGGAACCTCCATACTGTTCTCCATAGTGGCCGTATCAATTGACATTCCCACCAACAGTGCAAGAGTGTTCCCTTTTCTCCACACCCTCTCCAGCATTTATTGTTTCTAGATTTTTTGATGATGGCCATTCTGACCGTTGTGAGATGATATCTCATTGTAGTTTTGATTTGCATTTCTCTAATGATAAATGATGTTGAGCATTCTTTCATGTGTTTGTTGGCAATCTGTATATCTTCTTTGGAGAAATGTCTATTTAGGTCTTCTCCCCATTTTTGGATTGGGTTGTTTGTTTTTTTGATATTGAGCTGCATGAGCTGCTTATAAATTTTGGAGATTAATCCTTTGTCAGTTGCTTTATTTGCAAATATTTTCTCCCATTCGGAGGGTTGTCTTTTGGTCTTGTTTATGGTTTCCTTTGCTGTGCAAAAGCTTTGAAGTTTCATTAGGTCCCATTTGTTTATTTTTATTTCCATTTCTCTAGGAGGTGGGTCAAAAAGGATCTTGCTGTGATTTATGTCACACAGTGTTCTGCCTATGTTTGCCTCTAAGACTTTGATAGTTTCTGCCCTTACATTTAGGTCTATAACCCATTTTCAGCTTATTTTTGTGGATGGTGTTAGGGAGTGTTCTAATCTCATACTTTTACATGTCCCTGTCCAGTTTTCCCAGCACCACTTATTGAAAGGCTATCCTTTCTCCACTGTACATTCCTGCCTCCTTTATCAAAGATAAGGTGACCATATGTGCATGGGTTTATCTCTGGGCTTTCTATCCTGTTCCATTGAACTATCTTTCTGTTTTTGTGCCAGTATCATACTGTCTCTATTACTGTAGCTTTGTAGTATAGTATGAAGTCAGGGAGCCTGATTCCTCCAGCTCCATTTTTCGTTCTCAAGATTGCTTTGGCTATTCGGGGTCTTTTGTGTTTCCATACAAATTGTGAAATTTTTTGTTCTAGTTCTGTGAAAAATACCAGTGGTAGTTTGATAGAGATTGCATTGAATCTGTAGATTGCTTTGGGGAGTAGAGTCATTTTCACAATGTTGATTCTTCCCATCCAAGAACATGGTATATCTCTCCATCTATTTGTATCATCTTTAATTTCTTTCATCAGTGTCTTATAGTTTTCTGCATACAGGTCTTTTGTCTCCTTAGGTAGGTTTATTCCTAGGTATTTTATTCTTTTTGTTCCAATGGTAAATGGGAGTGTTTTCTTAATTTCACTTTCAGATTTTTCTTCATTAGTGTATAGGAATGTCAGAGATTTCTGTGCATTAATTTTGTATCCTGCTACTTTACTAAATTCATTAATTAGCTCTAGTAGTTTTCTGGTAGCATTTTTAGGATTTTCTATGTATAGCATCATGTCATCTGCAAACAGTGACAGCTTTACTTCTTCTTTTCCAATTTGGATTCCTTTTAGTTCCTTTTCTTCTCTGATTGCAGTGGCTAAAACTTCCAAAACTATGTTGAACAAGAGTGGTGAGAGTGGGCAACCTTGTCTTGCTCCTGATCTTAGTGGAAATGCTTTCAGTTTTTCACCATTGAGGACAATGTTGGCTGTGGGTTTGTCATATATGGCCTTTATTATGTTGAGGAAAGTTCCCTCTATGCCTACTTTCTGGAGGGTTTTTATCATAAATGGGTGTTGACTTTGTTGAAAGCTTTCTCTGCATCTATTGAGATGATCATATGGTTTTTCTCCTTCAATTTGTTAATATGGTGTATCACGTTGTTTGATTTGCATATATTGAAGAATCCTTGCATTCCTGGAATAAACCCCACTTGATCATGGTGTATGATCCTTTTACTGTGCTGTTGGATTCTCTTTGCTAGTATTTTGTGGAGGATTTTTGCATCTATGTTCATCAGTGATATTGGCCTGTAGCTTTCTTTCTTTGTGACATCCTTGTCTGGTTTTGGTATCAGGGTGATGGTGGCCTTGTAGAATGAGTTTGGGAGTGTTCCTCCCTGTGCTATATTTTGGAAGAGTTTGAGAAGGATAGGTGTTAGATCTTCTCTAAATGTTTGATAGAATTCTCCTGTGAAGCCATTTGATACTGGGCTTTTGTTTGTTGGAAGATTTTTTTTTTTTTTTTTTTGTTGGAAGATTTTTAATCACAGTTTCAATTTCAGTGCTTGTGATTGGTCTGTTAGTATTTTCTATTTCTTCCTCATTCAGTCTTGGCAGGTTGTGCATTTCTAAGAATTTGTCCATTTCTTCCAGATTGTCCATTTTATTGGCATAGAGTTGCTTGTAGTAATCTCTCATGATCTTTTGTATTTCTGCAGTGTCAGTTGTTACTTCTCCTTTTTCCTTTCTAATTCTATTGATTTGAGTCTTCTCCCATTTTTTCTTGATGAGTCTGGCTAATGGTTTATCAATTTTGTTTATCTTCTCAAAGAACCAGCCTTTAGTTTTATTGATCTTTGCTATCATTTCCTTCATTTCTTTTTCATTTATTTCTGATCTAATCTTTATGATTTCTTTCCTTCTGCTAACTTTGGGGTTTTTTTATTCTTCTTTCTCTAATTGCTTTAGGTACAAGTTTAGGTTGTTTATTCGAGATGTTTCCTGCTTCTTAAGGTAGGATTGTATTACTATAAACTTCCTTCTTAGAACTGCTTTTGCTGCATCCCATAGGTTTTGGGTTGTCGTGTCTCCATTGTCATTTGTTTCTAGGTATTTTTTGATTTCCTCTTTGAATTTTTCAGTGATCACTTCATTATTAAGTAGTGTATTGTTTAGACTCCACGTGTTTGTATTTTTTACAGATCTTTTCCTGTAATTGATATCAGGTCTGACAGCATTGTGGTCGGGAAAGATACTTGATAAAATTTCAATTTTCTTAAATTTACCAAGGCTTGATTTGTGACCCAAGATATGATCTATCCTGGAGATTGTTCCATGAGCACTTGAGAAAAATGTGTATTCTATGTTTTTGGATGGAATGTCCTATAAATATCAATGAAGTCCATCTTGTTTCATGTATCATTTAAAGCTTGTGTTTCATTATTTATTTTCATTTTGGATGATCTGTCCATTGGTGAAAGTGGGGTGTTAATGTCCCCTACTGTGAATGTGTTACTGTTGATTTCCCCTTTTATGGCTGTTAGTATTTGCCTTATGCATTGAGGTGCTCCTATGTTGGGTGCATAAATATTTACAATTGTTATATCTTTTTCTTCGATTGATCCCTTGATCATTATGTACCGTCCTTCTTTGGCTCTTGTAATAGTCTTTTTTAAAGTCTATTTTGTCTGATATGAGAATTGCTACTCCTGCTTTCTTTTGATTTCCATTTGAATGGAATATCTTTTCTCATCCCCTCACTTTCAGTCTATATGTGTCTCTCGGTCTGAAGTGGGTCTCTTGTATACAGCATATATATGGGTCTTGTTTTTGTATCCATTCAGCCAGTCTGTATCTTTTGGTGGGAGCATTTAATCCATTTACATTTAAGGTAATTATCAATATGTATGTTCCTATTCCCATTTTCTTAATTGTTTTGGGTTTGTTATTGTAGGTCTTTTCCTTCTCTTGTGTTTCTTGCCTAGAGAAGTTCCTTTAGCATTTGTTGTAAAGCTGGTTTGGTGGTGCTGAACTCTCTCAGCTTTTGCTTGTCTGTAGAGGTTTTAATTTCTCCATCAAATCTGAATGAGAGGGCTTCCCTGGTGCACAGTGGTTGAGAGTCCGCCTGCTGATGCAGGGGACATGGGTTCGTGCCCCGGTCTAGGAAGATCCCACATGCTGTGGAGCCACTGGGCCTGTGAGCCATGGCCGCTGAGCCTGCACGTCCAGAGCCTGTGCTCCGCAACGGGAGAGGCCACAACACTGAGAGGCCCACATACCGAAAAAAAAAAAAAATCTGAATGAAATCCCTGCTGGATAGAGTAATCTTGGTTGTAGGTTTTTCTCCTTCATCACTTTAAATATGTCCTGCCACTCCCTTCTGGCTTGCAGAGTTTCTGCTGAAAGATCAGCTGTTAACCTTATGGGGATTCCCTCGTGTCTTTTTTTTTTTTTTTAAACATCTTTATTGGGGTATAATTGCTTTACAATGGTGTGTTAGTTTCTGCTTTACAACAAAGTGAATCAGCTATACATATACATATGTTCCCATATGTCTTCACTCTTGCGTCTCCCTCCCTCCCACTCTCCCCATCCCACCCTTCCAGGCTGTCACAAAGCACCGAGCTAATATCCCTGTGCCTTGCGGCTGCTTCCCCCCAGCTATCTACCTTACTACGTTTGTTAGTGTGTATATGTCCATGACTCTCTCTCGCCCTGTCAAAACTCACCCTTCCCCCTCCCCATATCCTTAAGTCCGTTCTCCAGTAGGTCTGCGTCTTTATTCCTATCTTACCCCTAGGTTCTTCATGACATTTTTTTCCCTTAAATTCCATATATATGTGTTAGCATACGGTATTTGTCTTTGTCTTTCTGACTTACTTCACTCTGTATGACAGATTCTAGGTCTATCCATCTCATTACAAATAGCTCAATTTCATTTCTTTTTAAGGCTGAGTAATATTCCATTGTGTATATGTGCCACATCTTCTTTATCCATTCATCCGATGATGGGCGCTTAGGTTGTTTCCATGTCCTGGCTATTGTAAATAGAGCTGCAATGAACATTTTGGTACATGACTCTCTTTGAATTTTGGTTTTCTCAGGGTATATTCCAAGTAGTGGGATTGCTGGGTCATATGGTAATTCTATTTTAGTTTTTTAAGGAACCTCCATACTGTTCTCCACAGTGGCTGAACCAATTCACATTCCCACCAGCAGTGCAAGAGTGTCCCCTTTTCTCCACACCCTCTCCAGCATTTATTGTTTCTAGATTTTTTGATGATGGCCATTCTGACTGGTGTGAGATGATATCTCATTGTAGTTTTGATTTGCATTTCTCTAATGATTAATGATGTTGAGCATTCTTTCATGTGTTTGTTGGCAGTCTGTATATCTTCTTTGGAGAAATGTCTATTTAGGTCTTCTGCCCATTTTTGGATGGGGTTGTTTGTTTTTTTGTTATTGAGCTGCATGAGCTGCCTGTAAATTTTGGAGATTAATCCTTTGTCAGTTGCTTCATTTGCAAATGTTTTCTCCCATTCTGAGGGTTGTCTTTTGGTCTTGTTTATGGTTTCCTTTGCTGTGCAAAAGCTTTGAAGTTTCATTAGGTCCCATTTGTTTATTTTTGTTTTTATTTCCATTACTCTAGGAGGTGGGTCAGAAAGGATCTTGCTGTGATTTATGTCATAGAGTGTTCTTCCTATGTTTTCTTCTAAGAGTTTGATAGTTTCTGGCCTTACATTTAGGTCTTTAATCCATTTTGAGCTTATTTTTGTGTATGGTGTTAGGGAGTGATCTAATCTCATACTTTTACATGTACCTGTCCAGTTTTCCCAGCACCATTTATTGAAGAGGCTGTCCTTTCTCCACTGTACATTCCTGCCTCCTTTATCAAAGATAAGGTGTCCATATGTGCGTGGGTTTATCTCTGGGCTTTCTATCCTGTTCCACTGATCTATCTTTCTGTTTTTGTGCCAGTACCATACTGTCTTGATTACTGTTGCTTTGTAATATAGTCTAAAGTCAGGGAGCCTATTCCTCCAGCTCCTTTTTTCGTTCTCAAGATTGCTTTGGCTATTCGGGGTCTTTTGTGTTTCCATACAAATTGCGAAATTTTTTGTTCTAGTTCTGTGAAAAATGCCAGTGGTAGTTTGATAGGGATTGCATTGAATCTGGAGATTGCTTTCGGTAGTAGAGTCATTTTCACAATGTTGATTCTTCCCATCCAAGAACATGGTATATCTCTCCATCTATTTGTATCATCTTTAATTTCTTTCATCAGTGTCTTATAATTTTCTGCATACAGGTCTTTCGTATCCTTAGGTAGGTTTATTCCTAGATATTTTATTCTTTTTGTTGCAATGGTAAATGGGAGTGTTTTCTTGATTTCACTTTCAGATTTTTCATCATTAGTATATAGGAATGCCAGAGATTTCTGTGCATTAATTTTGTATCCTGCTACTTTACCAAATTCATTGATTAGCTCTAGTAGTTTTCTGGTAGCATCTTTATGATTCTCTATGTATAGCATAATGTCATCTGCAAACAGTGACAGCTTTACTTCTTCTTTTCCGATTTGGATTCCTTTTATTTCCTTTTCTTCTCTGATTGCTGTGGCTAAAACTTCCAAAACTATGTTGAATAAGAGTGGTGAGAGTGGGCAACCTTGTCTTGTTCCTGATCTTAGTGGAAATGCTTTCAGTTTTTCACCATTGAGGATGATGTTTGCTGTGGGCTTGTCATATATGGCTTTTATTATGTTTAGGAAAGTTCCCTCTATGCCTACTTTCTGGAGGGTTTTTATCATAAATGGGTGTTGAATTTTGTCGAAAGCTTTCTCTGCATCTATTGAGATGATCATATGGTTTTTCTCCTTCAATTTGTTAATATGGTTTATCACATTGATAGATTTGCGTATATTGAAGAATCCTTGCATTCCTGGAATAAACCCCACTTGATCATGGTGTATGATCCTTTTAATGTGCTGTTGGATTCTGTTTGCTAGTATTTTGTTGAGGATTTTTGCATCTATGTTCATCAGTGATATTGGCCTGTAGTTTTCTTTCTTTGTGACATCCTTGTCTGGTTTTGGTATCAAGGTGATGGTGGCTTCGTAGAAGGAATTTGGGAGTGTTCCTCCCTCTGCTATATTTTGGAAGAGTTTGAGAAGGATAGGTGTTAGCTCTTCTCTAAACGTTTGATAGAATTCACCTGTGAAGCCATCTGGTCCTGGGCTTTTGTTTGTTGGAAGGTTTTTAATCACAGTTTCAATTTCAGTGCTTGTGATTGGTCTGTTCATATTTTCTATTTCTTCCTGATTCAGTCTTGGCAGGTTGTGCATTTCTAAGAATTTGTCCATTTCTTCCAGATTGTCCATTTTATTGGCATAGAGTTGCTTGTAGTAATCTCTCATGATTTTTTTTATTTCTGCAGTGTCAGTTGTTACTTCTCCTTTTTCATTTCTAATTCTATTGATTTGAGTCTTCTCCCTTTTTTTCTTGATGAGTCTGGCTAGTGGTTTATCTATTTTGTTTATCTTCTCAAAGAACCAGCTTTTAGTTTTATTGATCTTTGCTATTGTTTCCTTCATTTCTTTTTCATTTATTTCTGATCTGATTTTTATGATTTCTTTCCTTCTGCTAGCTTTGGGGTTTTTTTGTTCTTCTTTCTCTAATTGCTTGAGGTGCAAGGTTAGGTTGTTTATTCGAGATGTTTCCTGCTTCTTAAGGTGGGCTTGTATTGCTATAAACTTCCCCCTTAGAACTGCTTTTGCTGCATCCCATAGGTTTTGGGTCGTTGTGTCTCCATTGTCATTTGTTTCTAGGTATTTTTTTATTTCCTCTTTGATTTCTTCAGTGATCACTTCATTATTAAGTAGTGTATTGTTTAGCCTCCATGTGTTTGTATTTTTTACAGATCTTTTCCTGTAATTGATATCTAGTCTCATGGCGTTGTGGTCGGAAAAGATACTTGATACAATTTCAGTTTTCTTAAATTTACCAAGGCTTGATTTGTGACCCAAGATATGATCTATCCTGGAGAATGTTCCATGAGCACTTGAGAAAAATGTGTATTCTGTTGTTTTTGGATGGAGTGTCCTATAAATATCAATTAAGTCCATCTTGTTTAATGTATCATTTAAAGCTTGTGTTTCCTTATTTATTTTCATTTTGGATGATCTGTCCATGGGTGAAAGTGGGGTGTTAAAGTCCCCTACTATGAATGTGTTACTGTTGATCTCCCCTTTTATGGTTGTTAGTATTTGCCTTATGTATTGAGGTGCTCCTATGTTGGGTGCATAAATATTTACAATTGTTATATCTTCTTCTTGGATCGATCCCTTGATCATTATGTAGTGTCCTTCTTTGTCCCTTTTAATAGTCCTTATTTTAAAGTCTATTTTGTCTGATATGAGAATTGCTACTCCAGCTTTCTTTTGGTTTCCATTTGCATGGAATATCTTTTTCCATCCCCTTACTTTCAGTCTGTATGTGTCTCTCGGTCTGAAGTGGGTCTCTTGTAGACAGCATATATAAGGGTCTTGTTTTTGTATCCATTCAGCCAATCTGTGTCTTTTGGTGGGAGCATTTAGTCCATTTACATTTAAGGTAATTATTGATATGTATGTTCCTATTTCCATTTTATATATTGTTTTGGGTTCGCTACTATAGGTCATTTCCTACTCTTGTGTTTCGTGTCTAGAGAAGTTCCTTTAGCATTTGTTGTAAAGCTGGTTTGGTGGTGCTGAACTCTCTCAGCTTTTGCTTGTCTGTAAAGGTTTTAATTTCTCCATCAAATGTGAATGAGATCCTTGCTGGGTAGAGTAGTCTTGGTTGCAGGCTATTCTCCTTCATCACTTTCAGTATGTCCTGCCACTCCCTTCTGGCTTGTAGGGTTTCTGCTGAGAGATCAGCTGTTAACCTTATGGGGATTCCCTTGTGTGTTATTTGTTGTTTTTCCCTTGCTGCTTTTAATATGCTTTCTTTGTATTTAATTTTTGACAGTTTGATTAATATGTGTCTTGGCGTGTTTCTCCTTGTATTTATCCTGTATGGGACCCTCTGTGCTTCCTGGACTTGATTAACTATTTCCTATCCCATATTAGGGAAGTTTTCAACTATAATCTCTTCAAATATTTTCTCAGTCCCTTTCTTTCTTTCTTCTTCTTCTGGAACCCCTATAATTCGAATGTTGGTGCGTTTCATGTTGTCCCAGAGGTCTCTGAGACTGTCCTCAGTTCTTTTCATTCTTTTTTCTTTATTCTGCTCTGCAGTAGTTATTTCCACTACTTTATCTTCCAGGTCACTTATCCGTTCTTCTGCCTCAGTTATTCTGCTATTGATCCTATCTAGAGTGATTTTAATTTCATTTATTGCATTGTTCATCGTTGCTTGTTTCATCTTTAGTTCTTGTAGGTCCTTGTTAACTGTTTCTTGCATTTTGTCCATTCTACTTCCAAGATTTCGGATCATCCTTACTATCATTATTCTGAATTCTTTTTCAGGTAGATTGCCTATTTCCTCTTCATTTGTTAGGTCTGGTGGGTTTTATCTTGCTCCTTCATCTGCTGTGTGTTTTTCTGTCTTCTCATTTTGCTTATCTTACTGTGTTTGGGGTCTCCTTTTTGCAGGCTGCAGGTTCGTAGTTCCCGTTGTTTTTGATGTCTGTCTCCAGTGGCTAAGGTTGTTTCAGTGGGTTGTGTAGGCTTCCTGGTGGAGGGGACTAGTGCCTGTGTTGTGCTGGATGAGGCTGGATCTTGTCTCTCTAGTGGGCAGGTTCACGTCTGGTGGTGTGTTTTGGGGTGTCTGTGGCCTTGTTATGATTTTAGGCAGCCTCTCTGCTAATGGGTGGGGTTGTGTTCCTGTTTTGCTAGTTGTTTGGCATAGGTTGTCCAGCACTATGGCTTGCTGGTCGTTGAGTGAAGCTGGGTGCTGGTGTTAAGATGGAGGTCTCTGGGATATTTCCACCGTTTAATATTATGTGGAGCTGGGAGGTCTCTTGTTGACCAGTGTCCTGAAGTTGGCTCTCCTACCTCAGAGGCAGAGCCCTGACTCCTGGCTGGAGCACCAAGAGCCTTTCATCCACACAGCTCAGAATAAAAGGGAGAAAAAGTAGGGAGAATTAGTAGAAGTATGAGTAAAGAAAGAGGGAAAGGAGGAAAGGAAGGAAGGAAGAAAGAAGCAAAGAAGGAAAGAAAGGAGGGAGGGAGGGAGGGAGGGAGGAAGGAAGGAAGGAGGGAAAGAAGGAAAAAAAGACAGAAAAAAAGATGATACAGTAAAAATAAAATAAAGTATAATATAGTTATTGAATTAAAAAATATTTAGAAAAAAAAAAAAGGGACGGATAGAACCTTAGGACAAATGTTGGAAGCAAAGCTATACAGAGAAAATCTTACACAGAAGCATACACATACACCTTCACAAAAAGAGGTAAAGGGGGAAAAATCATAAATCCTGCTCCCTGAGACCACCTCCTCAATTTGGGGTGATTCGTTGTCTAAAGGAGGGAGGGAAGGAAGGAAAGAAAGAAAGAACGAAGGTAAAGTATAATAAAGTTATTACAATTAAACTTAATTATTAAGAAAAAGAATTTTTTAAAAAAAGTCATGGACGGATATAGCCCTAGGACAAATGGTGGAAGCTAGAGTATACAGACTAGATGTCACACAGAAGCATACACGTACACATTCACAAAAAGAGGAAAAGGGAAAAAAATCATAGATCTCGCTCCTAAATTCCACCTCTTCAATTTGGGATCATTCCTTGTCTATTCAGGTATTCCACAGATGCAGGGTATATCAAGTTGATTGTGGAGCTTTAATCCGCTGCTTCTGTGGCTGCTGGGAGAGATTTCCCTTTCTCTTCTTTGTTCTCACAGCTCACAGGAGCTCAGCTTTGGATTTGGCCCTGCCTCTTGCGTGTAGGTCGCTGGAGGGCGTCTGTTTTTTCGCTCAGACAGGACGGGGTTAAAGGAGCCGCTGATTCGGGGCCTCCGGCTCACTCAGGCCGGGGGTTGGGGGATGGGGGAAGGAGGGGCACTGCGTGCGGGGCCGGCCTGCGGCGGCAGAGGCAGCGTGACGTTGCGGCAGAGGCCGGCATGACGTTGCACCAGCCTGAGGCCCGCCGTGCGCTGTCCTGGGGAAGTTGTCCCTGGATCCCGGGAACCTGGCAGTGGCGGGCTGCACAGGCTCCGCGGAAGAGGGGTGTGGAGAGTGACCTGTGCTCGCACACAGGCCCCTTGGTGGCGGCAGCAGCAGCCTTAGCGTCTCCCGCCCGTCTCTGGGGTCCGCGGTTGTAGCCGCGGCTCGCGCCCGTCTCTGGGGTTTGCGCTTTCAGCCGCGGCTCGCGCCCGTCTCGGGGGCTCGCGCCCTCAGCCGCGGCTCGCGCCCGTCTCTGGGGTTCGCGCTTTTAGCCGCGGCTCGCGCCCGTCTCTGGAGTTCCTTTAAGCAGCGCTCTTAAACCCCTCTCCTCGCGCACCAGGAAACAAAGAGGGAAGAAAAAGTCTCTTGCCTCTTCGGCCGGTGCAGGCTTTTCCCCGAACTCCCTCCCGGCTAGTCGTGGTGCACTAACCCCTTCAGGCTATGTTCAAGCCGCCAACCCCAGTCCTCTCCCTGAGCTCTGTCCAAAACCAAAACCCGAGCCTCAGCTCGCAGCCCCGCCCGCCCCGGTGGGTGAGCAGCAAGCCTCTTGGGTTGGTGAGTGCTGGTCGGCACCGATCGTCTGTGCAGGAATCTCCCCGCTTTGCCCTCCGCACCCGTCGCTGTGCACTACTCCGCGGTCCCGAAACTCCCCCCTCTGCCTCCCGCAGTCTCCGCCCGCGGAGGGGCTTCCTAGTGTGTGGAAACTTTTCCTCCTTCACAGCTCCCTCCCACTGGTGCAGGTGCCGTCCTTATTCTTTTGTCTCTGTTTTTTCTTTTGCCCTACCCAGTTACGTGGGGAGTTTCTTGCCTTTTGGGAGGTCTGAGGTCTTCTGCCAGCCTTCAGTAGGAGTTCTGTAGGAGTTGTTCCACGTGTGGATGTATTTCTGGTGTATCCGTGGGGAGGAAGGCGATCTCCGCGTCTTACTCTTCCGCCATCTTCCTCGTGTCTTATTTGTTGTTTTCCCTTGCTGCTTTTAATATGTTTTCTTTGTATTTAATTTTTGACAGTTTGATTAATACGTGTCTTGGCGTGTTTCTCCTTGGATTTATCCTGTATGGGACTCTCTATGCTTCCTGGACTTGATTAACTATTTCCTTTCCCATATTAGGGAAGTTTTCAACTATAATCTCTTAAAATATTTTCTCAGTCCCTTTCTTTTTTTCTTCTTCTTCTGGGACCCCTATAATTCGAATGTTGGTGTGTTTAATGTTGTTCCAGCGGTCTCTGAGACTTCCTCAGTTCTTTTCATTCTTTTTTCTTTATTCTGCCCTGCAGTAGTTATTTCCACTATTTTATCTTCCAGGTCACTTGTCCGTCGTTCTGCCTCAGTTATTCTGCTATTGATCCCTTCTAGAGTATTTTTTATTTCATTTATTGTGCTGTTCAGCGTTGCTTGTTTCCTCTTTAGTTCTTCTAGGTCCTTCTTAAATGTTTCTTGCATTTTCCCTATTCTATTTCCAAGATTTTGGATCATCTTTACTATCACTATTCTGAATTCTTTTTCAAGTAGACTGCCTATTTCCTCTTCATTTTTTAGGTCTGGTGGGTTTTTTCTTGCTCCTTCATCTGCTGTGTGTTTTTCTGTCTTCTCATTTTGCTTGTCTTACTGTGTTTGGAGTCTCCTTTTTGCAGGTTTCAGGTTCGTATTTCCCGTTGTTTTTGGTGTCTGTCCCCAATGGCTAAAGTTGGTTCAGTGGGTTGTGTAGGCTTCCTGGTGGAGGGTACTGGTGCCTGTGTTATGGTGGATGAGGCTGGATCTTGTCTTTCTGGTCGGCAGGTCCACATCTGCTGGTGTGTTTTGGGGTGTCTGTGGTCTTATTATGATTTTAGGCAGCCTCTCTGCTAATGGGTGGGGTTGTGTTCCTGTCTTGCTAGTTGTTTGGCATAGGGTGTCCAGCACTGTAGCTTGCTGGTCGTTTAGTGAAGCTGGGTGTTGGTGTTGAGATGGAGATCTCTGGGAGATTTTCGCCATTTGATATTACGTGGAGCTGGGAGGTCTCTTGTGGACCAGTGTCCTGAAGTTGGCTCTCCCACCTCAGAGGCACAGCACTGACTGCTGGCTGCAGCACCAAGAGTTTTCATCCACACGGCTCAGAATTAAAAGGAGAAAAAAGTAGAAAGAAAGAAAGAAAGAGGATAAAAGAAAATAAAATAAAGTAAGATAAAATAAAATAAAGTTATTAAAATGAAAAATAAAAAATTTTAAGTAAAAAAAAAAAAACTGCACAGACAAAACCCTAGGAGAAATGGTGAAAGCAAAGCTATACAAACAAAATCTCACACAGAAGCATACACATAGACACTCAAAGAAAGAGGAAAAGGGGACAAAATAATTAATCTTGCTCTCAAAGTCCACCTCCTCAATTTGGGATGATTCATTGTCTATTCAGGTATTGCACTGATGCAGGGTATATCAAGTTGATTGTGGGGATTTAATCCACTGCTCCTGAGGCTGCTGGGAGAGATTTCCCTTTCTCTTCTTAGTTTGCACAGCTCCCGGGGTTCAGCTTTCTATTTGGACCCGCTCCTGCATGTAGGTCACCGGAGGGCGTCTGTTCTTCTCTCAGACAGGATGGGGTTAAAGGAGCCGCTGATTTAGGGGCTCTGGTTCACTCAGGCTGGGGGGAGGGAGGGGCATGGGGTGCAGGGTGAGCCTGTGGCGGAAGAGGCCAGCGGGACATTGCACCAGCGTGAGGTGCGCCGTGTGTTCTCCCGGGGAAGTTGTCCCTGGATCCTGGGACCCTGGCAGTGGTGGGCTGCACAGGCTCCCAGGAGGGAAGGTGTGGAAAGTGACCTGTGCTTGCACACAGGCTTCTTGGTGGTGGCAGCAGCAGCCTTAGCGTCTCATGTCCATCTGTGTGGTATGCACTGTTAGCCATGGCTTGCGCCCATCTCTGGAGCTCCTTTAACCAGAGCTCTTAATCCAAATTTGTTGTTTTAAACCAAAAAGAAAAAAAAATGTACTGTTTTACTCTTCAGTTTATGTTGCTTATCTTGATTCTGACAAATCCTATTTTTTCAGCGGTTACTGGCAACATCCCCATGAAAGCATGAGGGCTTTTCAGGGAAGAATTATGGTCTGAGCCAGTGCTAAAAGCTGTGATTTCAGGTGGCTAGGGTCTCAGCACCACTCACCAGTCTTTTTACCCACATTGTTCCTCTTTTCCCAAGTGCCCTATTGGATATCTTATTTAAATCAAACTTTCCCAAATTTTTGAGTACACCTTTGGGATTTTTGCCATATCAAAGTAGCCCCTGAGGTAATAGTAACTGAATCCCTTTCTTCAAATTAACTTAATTATTATTATTTTTTTTTTTTTTGCGGTACGTGGGCCTCTCACTGTTGTGGCCTCTCCCGTTGCAGAGCACAGGCTCCAGACGTGCAGGTTCAGCAGCCATGGCTCACAGGCCCAGCCACTCCGCGGCATGTGGGATCTTCCCAGACCAGGGTACGAACCCGTGTCCCCTGCATCGGCAGGTGGACTCTCAACCACTTCGCCACCAGGGAAGCCCTAACTTAATTTTTAAACAGTACTTTTGCTTTATAAGTAATATCCATAAAATATTAGGTTTGATGTGCTAATTGTTTATTTCCAATACACATTTAAAAACAAAACTATTAAAATGAAAAAACACCCTCTGCATTAAAATAAACTATTAAACTTTTAAAAAACAACTCTGCCTATGTACCCACGAAAATCGCCTCAAAGTACATCAGTGACTTAGCTCCTCCACTTTGTGAAATACTTTCTTAAGCCTTTGCTACCCTCCCCAGGCCTTCTACCCAAACCTAGCCCTTCATCCTCTGCAGGCTCCCTCACCTCCTAGATTCTTAAAAAGAGAATCCATCAGACTTGAAATCCATCAAGCATCTCCCTGTGTATTCCCACTCCATACACACCCCTGAAAGCACACCTGCATCTGCTCTCATCCTTGTTTCTTCCTGCTCTGCTCTCAGAAGAGGAGCCTGACCTTCTTTCTGTTAAAGAATGTCTGAAGCCCATCCTGATGCACTGCCTCAAGGATCTTACCATTAAAAAAGTCTAGTTTGCCAAGGATTTACCTAAATTATGTGAACTTGAATTCTTTAAATGATTCTGAGCTGATTTCTTTTAAAATAGTTTTTAAATCTGGCACATTTTAAATCTCAGAAATTCAACTTCCTTATTTTCTGAGAATTACAGGAATATTATATTTAAATAAGCACTTATTTATCTCATAAGTCAATCAGAACAGGACTTCTTTAATTTAGGAAATTTTATAATCTAATAATACCATCTGGATTCAGGAAAGCGTTACACATCCATACAATGAGACGTAAAGACCTTTTGGAATTACAGACATATAGACATACAGACACAGAGTTTGTGATTTCAATTTTAAAATTTCAGTCATGAGTCAATAGTAAACACAGAAGCACAAAAAATTTACTGGTTCAGATATCAAAGAGCTGTTCTCCTTCTTGGTGGAATACAACATTCTTAACTTATTGGAGCCCAAATAAATGAATAAGCAAACAAACAAGACTAACAAACTAGTTTCTCTGTTGTCTCTCACCCAACAGAGAAAAGATCTCTACAAATCATTAATCCGTTCACATGTTCTGGTCAGAACATAACACCAAATTCCTAATCGTTGCTACCAAGAGTGGGCAATGACATTGCTGTAAGCACAACAAAGACAAACCACAAAATTAATAGAGAACAATATTAAAACTAGAAAAACAGAGCAAAGTAAAGTTGTCATTTTGAGAGCCAAAAAAAAGATGTGTCTGGGCATTAAGCAACCCATGAGCTGCATTCCTCTGGTCAGAACTATACCTAGTTTTGTTAGGTGAATCCATTGGGCAACTCAGTAGAAGACCTCCAAACTGTTAAAAGACATTTGGGGAAAAAAAAAAGGTAAAAATCATGCCTCTCATACAGATATAAAATGAAAATGTGTTAAAGATTGTATTGAATGTATTAATCAATGAAGAAACAAGGTAGACATTGTAACCAGCTCAAAGGAGAAATCAAAAACCTACATGTATGGCCAGACACTATACACGTCTTAGAGGAAAGCATAGGCAGACTACTCTATGACATACATCACAGCAAGATCCTTTTTGACCCACCTCCTAGAGAAATGGAAATAAAACAAAAATAAACAAATGGCACCTAATGAAACTTAAAACCTTTTGCACAGCAAAGGAAACCATAAACAAGACCAAAAGACAACCCTGAGAATGGGAGAAAATATTTTCAAATGAAGCAAATGACAAAGAATTAATCTCCAAAATTACAAGCAGCTCATGCAGCTCAATATCAAAAAACAAACAACCCAATCCAAATATGGGCAGAAGACCTAATAGACATTTCTCCAAAGAAGATATACAGATTGCCAACAAACACATGAAAGGATGCTCAACATCACTAATCATTAGAGAAATGCAAATCAAAACTACAATGAGGTATCACCTCACAGCAGTCAGAATGGCCATCATCAAAAATCTAGAAACAATAAATGCTGGAGAGGGTGTGGAGAAAAGAGAACCCTTTTGCACTGTTGGTGGGAATGTAAATTGATACAGCCACTGTGGAGAACAGTATGGAGGTTCCTTAAAAAACTAATAGACTAGGGGTGCTTACTACCCAGAGACTCACTGAAAGAAACAAACAAAAAACTGAAGAATGCGTATAGAAACTGATAAAAATATAATAACTGTATATTTAATCCTTACCCATAAAAATAATAACTATTTGGGTGGGAGGGTTAGGTTTAAATAAAACCCTAGACAGCAATATGAAGAAAGATATGTGCAGTGTAGGTATAGGAGGAAGAGAGGAAGAAATTAGTTTCTTATCTAGAAGAGACGAGATATACTGAATAAACATAGGCTTTATAGAAATTTTTAAAATTATGTATATATGTTAAAACTTTAAGGACAACCACTAAAATAAAAGTAATGCATCATATATATTGCAAGCAACAAAGGGAATAATGGAAAATAGAAAAAAAAAATCAACCACACAGAAAGCAGAAAAGAAAAAAAAAAAAGCAGCAAAGAAAAAGCGTGGCTACAGCAGAAGTGTCCAGATGTCTGCCAAAGATTTGTGATCCTCTACCATAGTGAGGAACTGCTGCTGGGAAGTGGCTGTCAGGCCAAGAACTACATTTCCCAGGCCCCTCTTGCTTCTAGGTAGAACCATATGACTAGTTCTCATCAACAAAATGTGAGCAGTAGTGATATAAATAACTTTCAGGCTGATGTGGTTAAGAAGCAGCCTAACCCTTTCTTTCCCTTTCTAGGGTGATCTTGGAACCTACATGTTGGGAGTGGCAGCACCGCAAGATGGAAGAAACCTTGATTCCTGAATGACTGTGTGGGGCAGACCATACCCTCTGTGCCACTGATTGGATTTTTATATAACGAAATACATACTTCTATTATGTTAAGCCACTGAGGTTTCCAGGTTCATCTGTAACCTCAGCTGGCACTACCCTAAGTAATACAGATGGTAAACAGAAAACATAAAATAATTTGACAGAAATAATGTAGGTATATTATCAATCACAAAAATGTAAATGGACTAAGCCCGAGGGTTGGCAAACTACAGCTGGCAGGACAAATCTGGCCCTGTGCATTGATTTATGTATTGTCAGTGGCTATTTCTGAGTAGTTACAGCAGAGACTATATGGGTCACAGAGCCAAAAATATTTACTGTCTGGTCCTTTCTAGGAAAAGATTGCTGACCTCTGAATTAAACCCATTTATTAAAAAATAGGATGAGACCAAGTCAATTTTTTTTTTTTTTTTTTTTTTTTTTCTGTATGCGGGCCTCTCACTGTTGTGGCCTCTCCCGTTGTGGAGCACAGGCTCTGGACGCGCAGGCTCAGCGGCCACGGCTCACGGGCCCAGCCGCTCCGCGACATGTGGGATCTTCCCGGTCCGGGGCATGAACCCCGTGTCCCCTGCATCGGCAGGCGGACTCTCAACCACTGCGCCACCAGGGAAGCCTGAGAGCAAGTCAATTTTTAAAGATTCAAATAATGCTATTTACCAGAAAACATACTTTTTAAAAATCTCACCAAAGGTTTGCAAATAAGGAAATGGATAAAGATATGTCAAGCAAATACTAACCAAAAGAAAGAACACATAGCAATATTAATATCAGACAATATAAAAGGTAATGCGTCAACATTAACAGGGATAAAGTAGTATACTACATAAGGAGAAAAAGAAAACACCCCAGGAAGATGAAACAATCTTGAACTTGTAAGCACCTAATTATATAAAGCAAATGTGATAGAACTACAATGAAAACTTCTTCACAACTATAAATTCAGAGGCAAATTTCAGCATGCATCTTTCAGAAACTGATAAATCAAGCCAATAAATTTTAGTTATATTAAAGAAGGAGCAATTAGGAGATCTGAAAGCTGTGACTCCCAATGCAGAATGGGTGGGGGTTTCAGAACCACCTGAGGAACTTTTTCAAATAATACATTACCCAGAGAGGAGAAAAGGAGAGATCTTCTGAGAACTAATTCAGTACACCTCTGTTACTGTCAGAAAGAGGGGGATCGCTTAGGGATGTTATGTTGTGGTAAAAAGAGGTTGAGAACTGTTAAGTCTTTCTCAAGGTGTTGGACAGTAGCCAACCTCAATGATAAGCGCCCTGAAAAGAAACATTTGTGATTTATCAAGTGCTTAAACCGTTTCCAACATAAGCTACTGCATGGGTACCAGAGACATCAAAGCACTGGAATAAGAACAAAAAAACCTGTTATGAGAGTGACCAGCTACCTCTCCTGATTTTCTGAGTACTTGTTTCTAATTTTCAAAACATGTCAGAGTTTTGTCTTAGTAGATTCAGTTTAACTAAATGTACAGCTGCTCAGGACAGAAAATAGTTTTTAAGGCGTACAAAACAATCTATATATTGACTTAAAATCTTGGCTGAACAGCTTTAGGAAAATTTTACCAATAGACAACCTATTAAAAGGTAATCTACTCCCTCTAAAAGTTCAAAGTTCAAAGAGAAATTCATTTAATCTAAGGAAACCACAAAAATGAAATTTAACTCTGCCGTAAAATAGAGGAATGTAACGTTCTCATTCAATCAGTCCACCAGCCCACTTGGTTTCCTCTCTAGACCTCGCCTATGGGAAGGAATTTATAATAATGTAGTCTGTATATCAAAATTCCTCTCTAACAAATAAATTCTATGTCCATGGAAGTTTGCAATGAATATATTTTGAGACTACACATTCAAAGGCAAGAGAAAAGAAATTGTGTCTAAATAATGGACTGAGGCACTAGTTCAGAAAATAAAAATACATAATTTCGGAGTAACAAGGAAAACATAAAATACTAGGGAGAGAAGTTCAGTTCTGACATGGCAAACAGGCAATACTACTTATTCTTGAATAGCTAAGTGACATGGTGAAAACGTGAAAGAAGGATTAGAGCAGAAAGAGAGAGGCTAGAAGACCTGGGTAGTCCATGCGTGAGTTGATGAGGGTGGGGATTTAGAGGAATGGCCCTAAGAATGAGATTTAATGTGAATGAAGACTGGGAGGAGGAGCCAACCAGACAGGGAAGGACTGGAATATTGAGAAAAAAAGGAAGGAGGAGGAGGGAGGAGGAAAGAAGGGAAGATGGAAGAACAAAGATTACACTGATTACATTTACAAAACTGGTGCAGGCATGATGACAGGCAAAAGAAACCTGTATCTATTCGTGGAGGTTAGTTTTAGGCTCATTAAATTTAAGATGAAAGATAAAGATCAAAGATAAAAATCAGGCCAGCATTTGAATACAGTGATACTCAAACAGTAGCCCTTAGAGCCCTGCATCAGAATCCCCTGTGTGCCTATTAAAATGCAGATTTCAGGGCTCCCCTCCAGACCTACTGAACCACAATCCCAGGAATCTGGATTAAATGAATTTAGAGGAGGGAGGTACTGAGGGCACTGGAGTGTCCCCCATTGAACCAGAAATAAGATATGTATACCCTGTAGACCAAACTCCAAGTGGCTGAGCTTAGGATCCAAGCAGGATCCAAGCACTAAAGCATTGGGGGAAGGAGGCGGTGGGGGGGGGGGTGTCTCAACAGTTATGGGTCACAAAGAGTAGCCAACGAAGGATACAGAAAGAAAGGAGTTTGTGAGCTTAGCAGGAACCAGAATTATACATTATCACAAGGATGAGGGAGTTTGTGGAGAAAGTTCTATTGGGTGCTTGGATGTTTTTTTTTTTCCTCTGTAGTTCTAGATAATTACATTGGGACTCCTACAGCTGACCAAGAATACAGCTTGAGCCTGCTGATAGCATCCTAGACAGTAAGGAAAACCAATAGGCTAATAGTAGGTATACAGTAGATACAAGTAGTAGGACTTTTAAGTCTTAACTTCCCCAAAGTAAGAAAAGATCTTATGCCCTCTCTCATTTTCATCATGTATTTAACAATAACTTATGGGTTTAAAAAAATGATTAAGAAATGTTTACACAGGTGTCTAATATTGTAAGCTTTGGAAGAAAAAAGGTGATTGGCCCCAAGTGTGCTTTTCCTCCCAGTTACAGTATTTCCTTTCCAGTGTTTTTAAATTGTCCTAGTTTCCAAGGTAACAGCCAATGGATATTGGGTTGTATTCCTCCCAGTTTAAGAGTTGCAGGCAGGTGCAGTTCAGGATGTAGTGAAGGCCTCTGATCCAAATACCCAAATGCTCTTCTTGAATTAATGAGCAAAAAATATTCAATCACTGCAAACCTTAAAGTTGAAAAAAGCTTCTCATGGCAACGACAGCAATTTACACACCTGCAGAGCTTTGCAATGCACAAGGCACTTTCCCAAGCATTTCTCATAGATTCTTCCATCAACCCTCAGAGGCCAGCAGAGCAGACACTATTATTTTCTCCCTTCAGAGGAAGGTGTATGTCCAAGGGATGGAGCAGGGATTTGAACTCTGACCATCAGGCTCAGGGATCTTTTTATGATACATGAAACACACAATTAATTTAAAAAGGTTTTTTTTCTCTTCAAAAGTAAATATGAGAGGAATACTTGATTGATGTTTTATCTGCAGTTTACATTATCAAATATTTCAATCAGGGTAGGCTCAGTTTTCCTGGTGAATTTGAAGGCTAAATTTCCTGGGAAAACAAAACCCTTCAGCTGCGTGAAGGAACAGAGTTGGTGGGGGAAGTGAAACCACAGTGTGGCTAAGGAGATGTGAAATGTAAATGCTTTATACAGTTGGGGTCTTGGTATAAGAACCAAACTCTTACCCTACAATCCAGGGATATATAGAGCCACTCCTGGAAGCAGTGAGGCTAGCCCAAAAGTCCACCTTACATGAGGGCCTGAATAGCCTCCTGAAGGAGTGACTGGAGGCACATAATACAGGTCCAGGGTGTGGGGGGCAGAGTCTGGGTGTCTGTCATTCTGGAATCACCATTCTGGAATGATTCAGGACTAAAGATACAAAGAGCAAATTAAAACAAAGAATTATCTTACTAACGTCTCCCTGAGACCCTAAGAACCCAAAGCAACACTGTTTTGTGGCACTAGTTGTGCTGAAGGGCAGTGTGAGAGCACACTGGAGTGTAGAAGTTATTTCTGAAATAGGCCCTGTGTGAGCAGAGGGCTTCTTACCATGGAGTAAATGGGATAGAGTCGTCATGGGAATATTATCTGCTCATAGCTATTGCAGCTTTTTTAAACATTAATTCATTCAGAAAGTATTTATTGAGGTCAGACTTTGTGACAGGTAGTTGGGATACAGCAGTGAGCAAAACAAATGAAGTCCTACTCTTTGGAAGTTCTATTCTAGTGGGGGAAGATAGAAAAAAAAAAAACAAATAAATTGTGTGATGGACACAGATGACATGGAAAAAACTGAAGCAGGATACAGGGGATGTAGCTTTCACCAAACACAAGTTGTGTGTCCATTTTAAATGTTTCTATAAATCAACAAAAATCCACTAGATTAATTTTACTAGTTGTGATCACTGAGGAACATTTCATAATGATAACAGGACCAATTCCTCAGGAAGACATAGCAATCCTAAATGTGTATATAGCTAACAACAACATTTGCTTCAAAATATATGAAGCAAAAACTGTTGGAACTGAAAGACCAAATAGAAAACTCCATAATTATAGCTAGAGACTTCAACAGTCCTCACTCAATAATTGATGGAAGAAGTACAAAAAATCAGTAAGGATATACATGATTCTTTTTTTATAAAGCATTTTTAAAATTAATTCATTTATTTATTTATTTTTGGTTGTGTTCGGTCTTCATTGCTGTACGCAGGCTTTCTCTAGTTGTGGTGAGTAAGGGCTACTCTTTGTTGTGCTGTGCGGGCTTCTCATTGCAGTGGCTTCTCTTGTTGCATAGCACGGGCTCTAGACGCATGGGCTTCAGTAGTTGTGGCATGTGGGCTCAGTAGTTGTGGCACACAGGCTTAGCTGCCCCTCAGCACGTGGGATCTTCCTGGACCGGGGCTTGAAACCGTGTCCACTGCATTGGCAGGCAGATTCTTAACCACTGTGCCACCAGGGAAGTCCCAAGGATATACATGATTTGAACAACATTATCAACTAACTTGACCTATTAACATTTATAGAACACTCCAGCCAACAACTGCACATTCTTTTTCTGCCCACATGGAACATTCACTAGGCATAGAACCTGGGCTGTAGAACAAGTCTCAATAAATTTAAAATAATTGAAACCATACCTCAAGGGAGTTAAATTTAAAAATAATACAAAGATATCTAGAAAATCCCCCAAATATTTGGAAACTAAAAGTAAGCATCTAAATGATCCATGTGACAAAGAAAAAAAGGATAAAAAGTAAAGTAAATATTTTTAACTAAATGAAAATATAAACACAGCACATTAAAATGTGTGGGGTAAACATACTCTTGGATTGGAAGAATTAATATTGCTATAATGGCCATACTACCCAAAGCAACCTAAAGATTTAATGTGATCCCTATCAAATTACACATGATATTTTTCATAGACCTAGAACAAATAATCTTAAAATTTATATGGAACCATAAAAGACCCAGAATTGCCAAAGCAATCCTTGAGGGAAAAGAACAAAGCAGGAGGCAAAACCCTCCCAGACTTTAGACAATACTAGAAAGCTACAGTAACCAAAACAGTGTGGTATCAATGGAACAGAATAGACAGCCCAGAAATAAATCCACACACCCATGGTCAATTAGTCTTCAACAAAGGAGGCAAGAATATACAATGGGGAAAAGACAGTCTCTTCAGCAAGTGGTGTTGGAAAAGTTGGACAGCCACATGTAAATCAATGAAGTTATGACACTCAAATCATACAAAAAAATGAACTCAAAATGGCTTAAAGACTTAAATATGACATGATACCATATGTCTTCTATATAGTGTCTATAAGACACTGTATGTGTCTTATAGACACAAAACTATAATTCAAAAAGATAAATGCACCTAGAAGAAAACATAGGCACAACATTCTCTGACATAAATCGTAGCAATGTTTTCTCAGGTCAGTCTCCCAAAGCAATAGAAATAAAAGCGAAAAAAAAACAACTGGGACCTAATCAAACTTACAAGCTCTTGCACAGCAAAAGAAACCATAAACAAAATGAAAAGACAACCTACAGAATGGAAGAAAAGATCTGCAAACAATGCAACTGATAGGGCTTAATTTCCAAAATATACAAACGGCTCAAACAACTCAATAACAAAAAAAACAAACAACCCAATCAAAAAATGGGCAGAATACCTAAATAGACACTGTTCCAAAGAAGACATACAGATGGCCAAGAGGTACATGAAAAGATGTTCATCATCACTAATTATTAGAGGAATGCAAATTAAAACTACAGTGAGGGCTTCTCTGGTGGCGCAGTGGTTGAGAGTCCGCCTGCCGATGCAAGGGACAGGGATTCGTGCCCCGGTCCGGGAAGATCCCACATGCCGCAGAGCAGCTGGGCCCGTGAGCCATGGCCGCTGAGCCTGTGCATCCGGAGCCTGTGCTCCGCAACAGGAGAGGCCACAACAGTGAGAGGCCCGCGTACCGCCAAAAAAAAAAAAAGAAAACTACAGTGAGGTATCACCTCACACCAATCAGAATGGCCATCACCAAAAAGTCTACAAATAATAAATGGTGGAGAGGGTGTGGAGAAAAGGGAACCCTCTTACACTGTTAGTGGAATGTAAATTGATGCAGCCATTATGGAAAACAGTATGGAGGTTCCTCAAAAAGCTAAAAATAGAGTTGCCATATGATCCAGCAATCCCACTCCTGCACATATACCCAGACAAAACTATAAATCAAAAAGATAAATGCACTGCTATGTTCACAGAAACACTATTTACAATAGCCAAGACACAGAAACAACCAAAATGTCCACCGACAGATGAATGGATAAAGATATGGTGTATATATACAATGCGCTATTAGCCATAAAAAAGAATGAAATAATGCCATTTTCAGCAACATGGATAGACCTAGAGATTATCATACTAAACGAAGTAAGTCAGAAAGAGAAAGACAAATAGCATATGATATCACTTATATGTAGAATCTAAAATACAACACAAATGAACAAATCCATGAAACAGAAACAGACCCACAGACAAAGAGAACAGACTTATGGTTGCCAAGGGGGAGGAGGAGGGGAGTGGGGAAGGGAAGGATTGGGAGTTTGGGATTAGCAGATGCAAACTAGTATATATAGGATGGATAAACAATAACTTGTATGGATTACAATAACTTGTATGGATTATCCATACACTTGTATAGCGTATAGATATACACTACTGTATAACACAGGGAACTATATACAATACCCTGTGATAAACCATAATGGAAAAGAATATGAAAAAGAATATATATGTGTATAACTGAGTCACTTTGCTCTACGGCAGAAATTAACACAACATCGTAAATCAACCATACTTAAAATTTTTTTTTTTTAAATGTGTGGGGTACAGCTACAGCAGCTAAAATTGCCTAGAAGCAAATTTAAATGCTTCTATTAGAAAATAAGGTCTAAAATTAATAATCCAAATTTCCACTATAAGAAACAAGAGAAAGAAGAGTATATTAAAGCTAAAGTAAATATAAGGAAGGAAATAAAGAGTAGAAATTAACATAGAAATGAACAAGCAATAGAAAAAAAAAAAAGAAACCAAAACTGGTGGGAGTTTTTGGCAAAATACAACAAAATTAATAAAATTCTAGCCAGACAAATCAAGAAAATAGGAGATAAAACACAAGTTACCAACATCAGGAACAAAAGAGGAGACCTCATTACAGATACTAGAGAGATTAAAAGAAAAACAAGGTAATATTATGAAAAACGTCATGCTGCTGCTTTAGGACAAAACTAGTCTTTTCCTGAAAACACAGAAGCATGTACACAGTTATAATTCTCTGAAAATATTGCTTCTCAGTGTAGTCTCAACCATTTATAATAATTATAACTTTAAACCAAAATAACTTCTATTTTGCATAGAAGACTGGGGGCGTGGATAATGTGAACTGTCACACCCCAGCATTTTATCAGACTAGCAGAGCTCAAGAATTCACATAACACAACTTTCTACAGTCACGAATATTCCATATAAAACTTCTCAAAATGGTAGAAATGAACGTGTTCATTAATATGAACCAAAGATATGGTTTTTCTGTAGTATATAAAAGTAAGAAGCTAAGGTATATAAAATTTAAATTATGCTTAATAATTTAGTGTTCGATCTTACTTGCAAATGATCTAGGTATCCAATGATTTTCCATTAATTAACCCAATCTAATGCCAATCCAAGATTTAACTTACCTAGATCTTGGAAATTTATCTTTAAGCTGATATAATTACTAATTAAACAAAGTACATCAGAATAAAGATTTAATTTGGTCAAACACAAATTTATATTTTTCATAAGCAAAGCATTAAATGGAAGTAATGCTAGCTTACTTGACCTGTAAACATGTATAAGTTTAGAAAAAACATACCCAAGTATAAAAAAAATGTATACTTGCATTATATGTAATACTGATAAATCAGAGAAGACATAGCTATTTTTATTAATCTATCCCTTCTTTTTTTGCAGTTTGCGCAAGAGACTTTAACTGGTTTAATGTGCAGAAGACTGGAAAATCTGTTTAGGAAGCAAGGCTGCTGAAGACTACCCTTGGCTGATTCTGATTACAGGGAAATGATGCTGACTGGGAGATCCAAGAATCAGGTTTATGATGAGCTGCAGAATCTACATTTTGAAATAGTCTCCTGCCACATCCATTCTACCAGGATTAAAAGGTCCTACTGCAGTCTTGGTCTTCTTGAAAAACTGGAAGTGGAGAAATCCACATCATGGGTTCTAGTTTTAGTTTCAGGAGATCGCCATTCAATAAAATTGGAGGAATTTTTCTCTTGCCCTTGATTTGTTTCCATGTCCTCTTCATCACCAACGACAATTGTCTCACACGTCCCTTCTGAGAAGCCAATTCTTCTGAGGAAGGAAGAATTGTGGAATCATTTCATTGCAGCTCCTAATTTTTTGATGATATAAATGTTATGGTGCTTTGATCAGCTACCACTAGTGCAGAAGGTTGGGAAGCTGTACAGGTTCAATAAAAACATCATCATCATCTTCCACTGATGACTTCTGAAATTTATTAGACCTAGAAAGTAAAGGATTAGGTGGACCACTAAATGAATTTCCTACATTCATGAGACTAGACACAGATATTTAATGAATGAATATGTGAATGGTCCTCATTGAGTCAGCCTGTCTGAGAAACCGCTCATTTCCCTCCCTAATTAATCAGTGGCCTCTGCTTTCCCAGGACATCCCCTTAGAACACTCCACACAGGCAACCACAGGTTCCAGATACTTGGCTGCTCTTATGGCAAGTTCCCTCCTCTATTCTGGACCCACACTCACAGTTATTTTTAACTCACAGATTGGGTTAAAAATAAACCCAAGCAATGATAACAGCTTCCTGCCTTAGCCCTCCTAGAAAGGGTATCACAGTTTAAAAAGAATGTTTTATAATTTGAGTAAAAATGCAGTGCTCTAGTGACTAGAAGAACATTCAGCCATCAAGGGTAGGAAGAGTTCATCTGAGTTAGGCCTTTTGGATCATCTCATACACCCTCTACTCATCATGCCCTTCCACACCTCTGAGCTTTTATGGTGTGACTTCCCTTGGCTTCTCATCAACCCTGCCCACCGGGTGAAATGTCACCTCAAAAGTATCTTCTCTAGCTCTACTGGTTAGCAACTCTCACCTGTTTCCATAGCAAGAGTTTACGACAGTGCTATGACCTATCATAGTGATATATGTTGTCCTCTCCTCCCCCATATGCATTAAGCCCAACAACATCGGCAGGAATTTCTGAATTCAAGAATCGACTGGGAGAATAAGGAGGCAGGAGAGAATCAGAGAGAAGGCAGCAGAAGGACTCAGATGGCATTGCTGGCTTTGATGATGGATGGGGCCACAGGCCACAAAATGCAGGTGACCTCTAGAAGCTGAAAAGGTGAAGAAACAGATTCTTCTTCCCTAGAACTTCCAGAAAAGAATTCAGCCATGCCAACAGATTTAGCTCAGTGAGATCCATGTCAGACTTCTGATGACCTCCCGAATTGCAGAATAAAAAATTTGTTGTTTTTATTTTTTTTACATCTTTATTGGAATATAATTGCTTTACAATGGTGTGTTAGTTTCTGCTTTATAACAAAGTGAATCAGTTATACATATACATATGTTCCCCTATCTCTTCCCTCTTGCGTCTCTCTCCCTCCCACCCTCCCTATCCCACCCCTCTAGGTGGTCACAAAGCACCGAGCTGTACTCCCTGTGCTATGTAGCTGCTTCCCACTAGCTATCTACTTTACGTTTGGTAGTGTATATATGTCCATGCCACTCTCTCACTTTGTCACAGCTTACCCTTCCCCCTCCCCAAATCCTCAAGTCCATTCTCTAGTAGGTCTGTGTCTTTATTCCCGTCCTACCCCTAAGTTCTTCATGACATTTTTTTCCTTAGATTCAATATATATGTGTTAGCATATGGTATTTGTCTTTCTCTTTCTGACTTACTGCACTCTGTTTTACAAACTCTACGTCCATCCACCTCACTACAAATAACTGAATTTCTTTTCCTTTTATGACTGAGTAATATTCCATTGTATATATGTGCCACATCTTCTTTATCCATTCATCCAATGACGAACACTTAGTTTGCTTCCATCTCCTGGCTATTGCAAATAGAGCTGCAATGAACATTTTGGTACATGACTCTTTTTGAATTATGGTTTTCTCAGGGTATATGCCCAGTAGTGGGATTGCTGGGTCATATGGTAGTTCTATTTGTAGTTTTTTAAGGAACCTCCATACTGTTCTCCATAGTGGCCGTATCAATTGACATTCCCACCAACAGTGCAAGAGTGTTCCCTTTTCTCCACACCCTCTCCAGCATTTATTGTTTCTAGATTTTTTGATGATGGCCATTCTGACCGTTGTGAGATGATATCTCATTGTAGTTTTGATTTGCATTTCTCTAATGATAAATGATGTTGAGCATTCTTTCATGTGTTTGTTGGCAATCTGTATATCTTCTTTGGAGAAATGTCTATTTAGGTCTTCTCCCCATTTTTGGATTGGGTTGTTTGTTTTTTTGATATTGAGCTGCATGAGCTGCTTATAAATTTTGGAGATTAATCCTTTGTCAGTTGCTTTATTTGCAAATATTTTCTCCCATTCGGAGGGTTGTCTTTTGGTCTTGTTTATGGTTTCCTTTGCTGTGCAAAAGCTTTGAAGTTTCATTAGGTCCCATTTGTTTATTTTTATTTCCATTTCTCTAGGAGGTGGGTCAAAAAGGATCTTGCTGTGATTTATGTCACACAGTGTTCTGCCTATGTTTGCCTCTAAGACTTTGATAGTTTCTGCCCTTACATTTAGGTCTATAACCCATTTTCAGCTTATTTTTGTGGATGGTGTTAGGGAGTGTTCTAATCTCATACTTTTACATGTCCCTGTCCAGTTTTCCCAGCACCACTTATTGAAAGGCTATCCTTTCTCCACTGTACATTCCTGCCTCCTTTATCAAAGATAAGGTGACCATATGTGCATGGGTTTATCTCTGGGCTTTCTATCCTGTTCCATTGAACTATCTTTCTGTTTTTGTGCCAGTATCATACTGTCTCTATTACTGTAGCTTTGTAGTATAGTATGAAGTCAGGGAGCCTGATTCCTCCAGCTCCATTTTTCGTTCTCAAGATTGCTTTGGCTATTCGGGGTCTTTTGTGTTTCCATACAAATTGTGAAATTTTTTGTTCTAGTTCTGTGAAAAATACCAGTGGTAGTTTGATAGAGATTGCATTGAATCTGTAGATTGCTTTGGGGAGTAGAGTCATTTTCACAATGTTGATTCTTCCCATCCAAGAACATGGTATATCTCTCCATCTATTTGTATCATCTTTAATTTCTTTCATCAGTGTCTTATAGTTTTCTGCATACAGGTCTTTTGTCTCCTTAGGTAGGTTTATTCCTAGGTATTTTATTCTTTTTGTTCCAATGGTAAATGGGAGTGTTTTCTTAATTTCACTTTCAGATTTTTCTTCATTAGTGTATAGGAATGTCAGAGATTTCTGTGCATTAATTTTGTATCCTGCTACTTTACTAAATTCATTAATTAGCTCTAGTAGTTTTCTGGTAGCATTTTTAGGATTTTCTATGTATAGCATCATGTCATCTGCAAACAGTGACAGCTTTACTTCTTCTTTTCCAATTTGGATTCCTTTTAGTTCCTTTTCTTCTCTGATTGCAGTGGCTAAAACTTCCAAAACTATGTTGAACAAGAGTGGTGAGAGTGGGCAACCTTGTCTTGCTCCTGATCTTAGTGGAAATGCTTTCAGTTTTTCACCATTGAGGACAATGTTGGCTGTGGGTTTGTCATATATGGCCTTTATTATGTTGAGGAAAGTTCCCTCTATGCCTACTTTCTGGAGGGTTTTTATCATAAATGGGTGTTGACTTTGTTGAAAGCTTTCTCTGCATCTATTGAGATGATCATATGGTTTTTCTCCTTCAATTTGTTAATATGGTGTATCACGTTGTTTGATTTGCATATATTGAAGAATCCTTGCATTCCTGGAATAAACCCCACTTGATCATGGTGTATGATCCTTTTACTGTGCTGTTGGATTCTCTTTGCTAGTATTTTGTGGAGGATTTTTGCATCTATGTTCATCAGTGATATTGGCCTGTAGCTTTCTTTCTTTGTGACATCCTTGTCTGGTTTTGGTATCAGGGTGATGGTGGCCTTGTAGAATGAGTTTGGGAGTGTTCCTCCCTGTGCTATATTTTGGAAGAGTTTGAGAAGGATAGGTGTTAGATCTTCTCTAAATGTTTGATAGAATTCTCCTGTGAAGCCATTTGATACTGGGCTTTTGTTTGTTGGAAGATTTTTTTTTTTTTTTTTTTTGTTGGAAGATTTTTAATCACAGTTTCAATTTCAGTGCTTGTGATTGGTCTGTTAGTATTTTCTATTTCTTCCTCATTCAGTCTTGGCAGGTTGTGCATTTCTAAGAATTTGTCCATTTCTTCCAGATTGTCCATTTTATTGGCATAGAGTTGCTTGTAGTAATCTCTCATGATCTTTTGTATTTCTGCAGTGTCAGTTGTTACTTCTCCTTTTTCCTTTCTAATTCTATTGATTTGAGTCTTCTCCCATTTTTTCTTGATGAGTCTGGCTAATGGTTTATCAATTTTGTTTATCTTCTCAAAGAACCAGCCTTTAGTTTTATTGATCTTTGCTATCATTTCCTTCATTTCTTTTTCATTTATTTCTGATCTAATCTTTATGATTTCTTTCCTTCTGCTAACTTTGGGGTTTTTTTATTCTTCTTTCTCTAATTGCTTTAGGTACAAGTTTAGGTTGTTTATTCGAGATGTTTCCTGCTTCTTAAGGTAGGATTGTATTACTATAAACTTCCTTCTTAGAACTGCTTTTGCTGCATCCCATAGGTTTTGGGTTGTCGTGTCTCCATTGTCATTTGTTTCTAGGTATTTTTTGATTTCCTCTTTGAATTTTTCAGTGATCACTTCATTATTAAGTAGTGTATTGTTTAGACTCCACGTGTTTGTATTTTTTACAGATCTTTTCCTGTAATTGATATCAGGTCTGACAGCATTGTGGTCGGGAAAGATACTTGATAAAATTTCAATTTTCTTAAATTTACCAAGGCTTGATTTGTGACCCAAGATATGATCTATCCTGGAGATTGTTCCATGAGCACTTGAGAAAAATGTGTATTCTATGTTTTTGGATGGAATGTCCTATAAATATCAATGAAGTCCATCTTGTTTCATGTATCATTTAAAGCTTGTGTTTCATTATTTATTTTCATTTTGGATGATCTGTCCATTGGTGAAAGTGGGGTGTTAATGTCCCCTACTGTGAATGTGTTACTGTTGATTTCCCCTTTTATGGCTGTTAGTATTTGCCTTATGCATTGAGGTGCTCCTATGTTGGGTGCATAAATATTTACAATTGTTATATCTTTTTCTTCGATTGATCCCTTGATCATTATGTACCGTCCTTCTTTGGCTCTTGTAATAGTCTTTTTTAAAGTCTATTTTGTCTGATATGAGAATTGCTACTCCTGCTTTCTTTTGATTTCCATTTGAATGGAATATCTTTTCTCATCCCCTCACTTTCAGTCTATATGTGTCTCTCGGTCTGAAGTGGGTCTCTTGTATACAGCATATATATGGGTCTTGTTTTTGTATCCATTCAGCCAGTCTGTATCTTTTGGTGGGAGCATTTAATCCATTTACATTTAAGGTAATTATCAATATGTATGTTCCTATTCCCATTTTCTTAATTGTTTTGGGTTTGTTATTGTAGGTCTTTTCCTTCTCTTGTGTTTCTTGCCTAGAGAAGTTCCTTTAGCATTTGTTGTAAAGCTGGTTTGGTGGTGCTGAACTCTCTCAGCTTTTGCTTGTCTGTAGAGGTTTTAATTTCTCCATCAAATCTGAATGAGAGGGCTTCCCTGGTGCACAGTGGTTGAGAGTCCGCCTGCTGATGCAGGGGACATGGGTTCGTGCCCCGGTCTAGGAAGATCCCACATGCTGTGGAGCCACTGGGCCTGTGAGCCATGGCCGCTGAGCCTGCACGTCCAGAGCCTGTGCTCCGCAACGGGAGAGGCCACAACACTGAGAGGCCCACATACCGAAAAAAAAAAAAAATCTGAATGAAATCCCTGCTGGATAGAGTAATCTTGGTTGTAGGTTTTTCTCCTTCATCACTTTAAATATGTCCTGCCACTCCCTTCTGGCTTGCAGAGTTTCTGCTGAAAGATCAGCTGTTAACCTTATGGGGATTCCCTCGTGTCTTTTTTTTTTTTTTTAAACATCTTTATTGGGGTATAATTGCTTTACAATGGTGTGTTAGTTTCTGCTTTACAACAAAGTGAATCAGCTATACATATACATATGTTCCCATATGTCTTCACTCTTGCGTCTCCCTCCCTCCCACTCTCCCCATCCCACCCTTCCAGGCTGTCACAAAGCACCGAGCTAATATCCCTGTGCCTTGCGGCTGCTTCCCCCCAGCTATCTACCTTACTACGTTTGTTAGTGTGTATATGTCCATGACTCTCTCTCGCCCTGTCAAAACTCACCCTTCCCCCTCCCCATATCCTTAAGTCCGTTCTCCAGTAGGTCTGCGTCTTTATTCCTATCTTACCCCTAGGTTCTTCATGACATTTTTTTCCCTTAAATTCCATATATATGTGTTAGCATACGGTATTTGTCTTTGTCTTTCTGACTTACTTCACTCTGTATGACAGATTCTAGGTCTATCCATCTCATTACAAATAGCTCAATTTCATTTCTTTTTAAGGCTGAGTAATATTCCATTGTGTATATGTGCCACATCTTCTTTATCCATTCATCCGATGATGGGCGCTTAGGTTGTTTCCATGTCCTGGCTATTGTAAATAGAGCTGCAATGAACATTTTGGTACATGACTCTCTTTGAATTTTGGTTTTCTCAGGGTATATTCCAAGTAGTGGGATTGCTGGGTCATATGGTAATTCTATTTTAGTTTTTTAAGGAACCTCCATACTGTTCTCCACAGTGGCTGAACCAATTCACATTCCCACCAGCAGTGCAAGAGTGTCCCCTTTTCTCCACACCCTCTCCAGCATTTATTGTTTCTAGATTTTTTGATGATGGCCATTCTGACTGGTGTGAGATGATATCTCATTGTAGTTTTGATTTGCATTTCTCTAATGATTAATGATGTTGAGCATTCTTTCATGTGTTTGTTGGCAGTCTGTATATCTTCTTTGGAGAAATGTCTATTTAGGTCTTCTGCCCATTTTTGGATGGGGTTGTTTGTTTTTTTGTTATTGAGCTGCATGAGCTGCCTGTAAATTTTGGAGATTAATCCTTTGTCAGTTGCTTCATTTGCAAATGTTTTCTCCCATTCTGAGGGTTGTCTTTTGGTCTTGTTTATGGTTTCCTTTGCTGTGCAAAAGCTTTGAAGTTTCATTAGGTCCCATTTGTTTATTTTTGTTTTTATTTCCATTACTCTAGGAGGTGGGTCAGAAAGGATCTTGCTGTGATTTATGTCATAGAGTGTTCTTCCTATGTTTTCTTCTAAGAGTTTGATAGTTTCTGGCCTTACATTTAGGTCTTTAATCCATTTTGAGCTTATTTTTGTGTATGGTGTTAGGGAGTGATCTAATCTCATACTTTTACATGTACCTGTCCAGTTTTCCCAGCACCATTTATTGAAGAGGCTGTCCTTTCTCCACTGTACATTCCTGCCTCCTTTATCAAAGATAAGGTGTCCATATGTGCGTGGGTTTATCTCTGGGCTTTCTATCCTGTTCCACTGATCTATCTTTCTGTTTTTGTGCCAGTACCATACTGTCTTGATTACTGTTGCTTTGTAATATAGTCTAAAGTCAGGGAGCCTATTCCTCCAGCTCCTTTTTTCGTTCTCAAGATTGCTTTGGCTATTCGGGGTCTTTTGTGTTTCCATACAAATTGCGAAATTTTTTGTTCTAGTTCTGTGAAAAATGCCAGTGGTAGTTTGATAGGGATTGCATTGAATCTGGAGATTGCTTTCGGTAGTAGAGTCATTTTCACAATGTTGATTCTTCCCATCCAAGAACATGGTATATCTCTCCATCTATTTGTATCATCTTTAATTTCTTTCATCAGTGTCTTATAATTTTCTGCATACAGGTCTTTCGTATCCTTAGGTAGGTTTATTCCTAGATATTTTATTCTTTTTGTTGCAATGGTAAATGGGAGTGTTTTCTTGATTTCACTTTCAGATTTTTCATCATTAGTATATAGGAATGCCAGAGATTTCTGTGCATTAATTTTGTATCCTGCTACTTTACCAAATTCATTGATTAGCTCTAGTAGTTTTCTGGTAGCATCTTTATGATTCTCTATGTATAGTATAATGTCATCTGCAAACAGTGACAGCTTTACTTCTTCTTTTCCGATTTGGATTCCTTTTATTTCCTTTTCTTCTCTGATTGCTGTGGCTAAAACTTCCAAAACTATGTTGAATAAGAGTGGTGAGAGTGGGCAACCTTGTCTTGTTCCTGATCTTAGTGGAAATGCTTTCAGTTTTTCACCATTGAGGATGATGTTTGCTGTGGGCTTGTCATATATGGCTTTTATTATGTTTAGGAAAGTTCCCTCTATGCCTACTTTCTGGAGGGTTTTTATCATAAATGGGTGTTGAATTTTGTCGAAAGCTTTCTCTGCATCTATTGAGATGATCATATGGTTTTTCTCCTTCAATTTGTTAATATGGTTTATCACATTGATAGATTTGCGTATATTGAAGAATCCTTGCATTCCTGGAATAAACCCCACTTGATCATGGTGTATGATCCTTTTAATGTGCTGTTGGATTCTGTTTGCTAGTATTTTGTTGAGGATTTTTGCATCTATGTTCATCAGTGATACTGGCCTGTAGTTTTCTTTCTTTGTGACATCCTTGTCTGGTTTTGGTATCAAGGTGATGGTGGCTTCGTAGAAGGAATTTGGGAGTGTTCCTCCCTCTGCTATATTTTGGAAGAGTTTGAGAAGGATAGGTGTTAGCTCTTCTCTAAACGTTTGATAGAATTCACCTGTGAAGCCATCTGGTCCTGGGCTTTTGTTTGTTGGAAGGTTTTTAATCACAGTTTCAATTTCAGTGCTTGTGATTGGTCTGTTCATATTTTCTATTTCTTCCTGATTCAGTCTTGGCAGGTTGTGCATTTCTAAGAATTTGTCCATTTCTTCCAGATTGTCCATTTTATTGGCATAGAGTTGCTTGTAGTAATCTCTCATGATTTTTTTTATTTCTGCAGTGTCAGTTGTTACTTCTCCTTTTTCATTTCTAATTCTATTGATTTGAGTCTTCTCCCTTTTTTTCTTGATGAGTCTGGCTAGTGGTTTATCTATTTTGTTTATCTTCTCAAAGAACCAGCTTTTAGTTTTATTGATCTTTGCTATTGTTTCCTTCATTTCTTTTTCATTTATTTCTGATCTGATTTTTATGATTTCTTTCCTTCTGCTAGCTTTGGGGTTTTTTTGTTCTTCTTTCTCTAATTGCTTGAGGTGCAAGGTTAGGTTGTTTATTCGAGATGTTTCCTGCTTCTTAAGGTGGGCTTGTATTGCTATAAACTTCCCCCTTAGAACTGCTTTTGCTGCATCCCATAGGTTTTGGGTCGTTGTGTCTCCATTGTCATTTGTTTCTAGGTATTTTTTTATTTCCTCTTTGATTTCTTCAGTGATCACTTCATTATTAAGTAGTGTATTGTTTAGCCTCCATGTGTTTGTATTTTTTACAGATCTTTTCCTGTAATTGATATCTAGTCTCATGGCGTTCTGGTCGGAAAAGATACTTGATACAATTTCAGTTTTCTTAAATTTACCAAGGCTTGATTTGTGACCCAAGATATGATCTATCCTGGAGAATGTTCCATGAGCACTTGAGAAAAATGTGTATTCTGTTGTTTTTGGATGGAGTGTCCTATAAATATCAATTAAGTCCATCTTGTTTAATGTATCATTTAAAGCTTGTGTTTCCTTATTTATTTTCATTTTGGATGATCTGTCCATGGGTGAAAGTGGGGTGTTAAAGTCCCCTACTATGAATGTGTTACTGTTGATCTCCCCTTTTATGGTTGTTAGTATTTGCCTTATGTATTGAGGTGCTCCTATGTTGGGTGCATAAATATTTACAATTGTTATATCTTCTTCTTGGATCGATCCCTTGATCATTATGTAGTGTCCTTCTTTGTCCCTTTTAATAGTCCTTATTTTAAAGTCTATTTTGTCTGATATGAGAATTGCTACTCCAGCTTTCTTTTGGTTTCCATTTGCATGGAATATCTTTTTCCATCCCCTTACTTTCAGTCTGTATGTGTCTCTCGGTCTGAAGTGGGTCTCTTGTAGACAGCATATATAAGGGTCTTGTTTTTGTATCCATTCAGCCAATCTGTGTCTTTTGGTGGGAGCATTTAGTCCATTTACATTTAAGGTAATTATTGATATGTATGTTCCTATTTCCATTTTATATATTGTTTTGGGTTCGCTACTATAGGTCATTTCCTACTCTTGTGTTTCGTGTCTAGAGAAGTTCCTTTAGCATTTGTTGTAAAGCTGGTTTGGTGGTGCTGAACTCTCTCAGCTTTTGCTTGTCTGTAAAGGTTTTAATTTCTCCATCAAATGTGAATGAGATCCTTGCTGGGTAGAGTAGTCTTGGTTGCAGGCTATTCTCCTTCATCACTTTCAGTATGTCCTGCCACTCCCTTCTGGCTTGTAGGGTTTCTGCTGAGAGATCAGCTGTTAACCTTATGGGGATTCCCTTGTGTGTTATTTGTTGTTTTTCCCTTGCTGCTTTTAATATGCTTTCTTTGTATTTAATTTTTGACAGTTTGATTAATATGTGTCTTGGCGTGTTTCTCCTTGTATTTATCCTGTATGGGACCCTCTGTGCTTCCTGGACTTGATTAACTATTTCCTATCCCATATTAGGGAAGTTTTCAACTATAATCTCTTCAAATATTTTCTCAGTCCCTTTCTTTCTTTCTTCTTCTTCTGGAACCCCTATAATTCGAATGTTGATGCGTTTCATGTTGTCCCAGAGGTCTCTGAGACTGTCCTCAGTTCTTTTCATTCTTTTTTCTTTATTCTGCTCTGCAGTAGTTATTTCCACTACTTTATCTTCCAGGTCACTTATCCGTTCTTCTGCCTCAGTTATTCTGCTATTGATCCTATCTAGAGTGATTTTAATTTCATTTATTGCATTGTTCATCGTTGCTTGTTTCATCTTTAGTTCTTGTAGGTCCTTGTTAACTGTTTCTTGCATTTTGTCCATTCTACTTCCAAGATTTCGGATCATCCTTACTATCATTATTCTGAATTCTTTTTCAGGTAGATTGCCTATTTCCTCTTCATTTGTTAGGTCTGGTGGGTTTTTATCTTGCTCCTTCATCTGCTGTGTGTTTTTCTGTCTTCTCATTTTGCTTATCTTACTGTGTTTGGGGTCTCCTTTTTGCAGGCTGCAGGTTCGTAGTTCCCGTTGTTTTTGATGTCTGTCTCCAGTGGCTAAGGTTGTTTCAGTGGGTTGTGTAGGCTTCCTGGTGGAGGGGACTAGTGCCTGTGTTGTGCTGGATGAGGCTGGATCTTGTCTCTCTAGTGGGCAGGTTCACGTCTGGTGGTGTGTTTTGGGGTGTCTGTGGCCTTGTTATGATTTTAGGCAGCCTCTCTGCTAATGGGTGGGGTTGTGTTCCTGTTTTGCTAGTTGTTTGGCATAGGTTGTCCAGCACTATGGCTTGCTGGTCGTTGAGTGAAGCTGGGTGCTGGTGTTAAGATGGAGGTCTCTGGGATATTTCCACCGTTTAATATTATGTGGAGCTGGGAGGTCTCTTGTTGACCAGTGTCCTGAAGTTGGCTCTCCTACCTCAGAGGCAGAGCCCTGACTCCTGGCTGGAGCACCAAGAGCCTTTCATCCACACAGCTCAGAATAAAAGGGAGAAAAAGTAGGGAGAATTAGTAGAAGTATGAGTAAAGAAAGAGGGAAAGGAGGAAAGGAAGGAAGGAAGAAAGAAGCAAAGAAGGAAAGAAAGGAGGGAGGGAGGGAGGGAGGGAGGAAGGAAGGAAGGAGGGAAAGAAGGAAAAAAAGACAGAAAAAAAGATGATACAGTAAAAATAAAATAAAGTATAATATAGTTATTGAATTAAAAAATATTTAGAAAAAAAAAAAAGGGACGGATAGAACCTTAGGACAAATGTTGGAAGCAAAGCTATACAGAGAAAATCTTACACAGAAGCATACACATACACCTTCACAAAAAGAGGTAAAGGGGGAAAAATCATAAATCCTGCTCCCTGAGACCACCTCCTCAATTTGGGGTGATTCGTTGTCTAAAGGAGGGAGGGAAGGAAGGAAAGAAAGAAAGAACGAAGGTAAAGTATAATAAAGTTATTACAATTAAACTTAATTATTAAGAAAAAGAATTTTTTAAAAAAAGTCATGGACGGATATAGCCCTAGGACAAATGGTGGAAGCTAGAGTATACAGACTAGATGTCACACAGAAGCATACACGTACACATTCACAAAAAGAGGAAAAGGGAAAAAAATCATAGATCTCGCTCCTAAATTCCACCTCTTCAATTTGGGATCATTCCTTGTCTATTCAGGTATTCCACAGATGCAGGGTATATCAAGTTGATTGTGGAGCTTTAATCCGCTGCTTCTGTGGCTGCTGGGAGAGATTTCCCTTTCTCTTCTTTGTTCTCACAGCTCACAGGAGCTCAGCTTTGGATTTGGCCCTGCCTCTTGCGTGTAGGTCGCTGGAGGGCGTCTGTTTTTTCGCTCAGACAGGACGGGGTTAAAGGAGCCGCTGATTCGGGGCCTCCGGCTCACTCAGGCCGGGGGTTGGGGGATGGGGGAAGGAGGGGCACTGCGTGCGGGGCCGGCCTGCGGCGGCAGAGGCAGCGTGACGTTGCGGCAGAGGCCGGCATGACGTTGCACCAGCCTGAGGCCCGCCGTGCGCTGTCCTGGGGAAGTTGTCCCTGGATCCCGGGAACCTGGCAGTGGCGGGCTGCACAGGCTCCGCGGAAGAGGGGTGTGGAGAGTGACCTGTGCTCGCACACAGGCCCCTTGGTGGCGGCAGCAGCAGCCTTAGCGTCTCCCGCCCGTCTCTGGGGTCCGCGGTTGTAGCCGCGGCTCGCGCCCGTCTCTGGGGTTTGCGCTTTCAGCCGCGGCTCGCGCCCGTCTCGGGGGCTCGCGCCCTCAGCCGCGGCTCGCGCCCGTCTCTGGGGTTCGCGCTTTTAGCCGCGGCTCGCGCCCGTCTCTGGAGTTCCTTTAAGCAGCGCTCTTAAACCCCTCTCCTCGCGCACCAGGAAACAAAGAGGGAAGAAAAAGTCTCTTGCCTCTTCGGCCGGTGCAGGCTTTTCCCCGAACTCCCTCCCGGCTAGTCGTGGTGCACTAACCCCTTCAGGCTATGTTCAAGCCGCCAACCCCAGTCCTCTCCCTGAGCTCTGTCCAAAACCAAAACCCGAGCCTCAGCTCGCAGCCCCGCCCGCCCCGGTGGGTGAGCAGCAAGCCTCTTGGGTTGGTGAGTGCTGGTCGGCACCGATCGTCTGTGCAGGAATCTCCCCGCTTTGCCCTCCGCACCCGTCGCTGTGCACTACTCCGCGGTCCCGAAACTCCCCCCTCTGCCTCCCGCAGTCTCCGCCCGCGGAGGGGCTTCCTAGTGTGTGGAAACTTTTCCTCCTTCACAGCTCCCTCCCACTGGTGCAGGTGCCGTCCTTATTCTTTTGTCTCTGTTTTTTCTTTTGCCCTACCCAGTTACGTGGGGAGTTTCTTGCCTTTTGGGAGGTCTGAGGTCTTCTGCCAGCCTTCAGTAGGAGTTCTGTAGGAGTTGTTCCACGTGTGGATGTATTTCTGGTGTATCCGTGGGGAGGAAGGCGATCTCCGCGTCTTACTCTTCCGCCATCTTCCTCGTGTCTTATTTGTTGTTTTCCCTTGCTGCTTTTAATATGTTTTCTTTGTATTTAATTTTTGACAGTTTGATTAATACGTGTCTTGGCGTGTTTCTCCTTGGATTTATCCTGTATGGGACTCTCTATGCTTCCTGGACTTGATTAACTATTTCCTTTCCCATATTAGGGAAGTTTTCAACTATAATCTCTTAAAATATTTTCTCAGTCCCTTTCTTTTTTTCTTCTTCTTCTGGGACCCCTATAATTCGAATGTTGGTGTGTTTAATGTTGTTCCAGCGGTCTCTGAGACTTCCTCAGTTCTTTTCATTCTTTTTTCTTTATTCTGCCCTGCAGTAGTTATTTCCACTATTTTATCTTCCAGGTCACTTGTCCGTCGTTCTGCCTCAGTTATTCTGCTATTGATCCCTTCTAGAGTATTTTTTATTTCATTTATTGTGCTGTTCAGCGTTGCTTGTTTCCTCTTTAGTTCTTCTAGGTCCTTCTTAAATGTTTCTTGCATTTTCCCTATTCTATTTCCAAGATTTTGGATCATCTTTACTATCACTATTCTGAATTCTTTTTCAAGTAGACTGCCTATTTCCTCTTCATTTTTTAGGTCTGGTGGGTTTTTTTCTTGCTCCTTCATCTGCTGTGTGTTTTTCTGTCTTCTCATTTTGCTTGTCTTACTGTGTTTGGAGTCTCCTTTTTGCAGGTTTCAGGTTCGTATTTCCCGTTGTTTTTGGTGTCTGTCCCCAATGGCTAAAGTTGGTTCAGTGGGTTGTGTAGGCTTCCTGGTGGAGGGTACTGGTGCCTGTGTTATGGTGGATGAGGCTGGATCTTGTCTTTCTGGTCGGCAGGTCCACATCTGCTGGTGTGTTTTGGGGTGTCTGTGGTCTTATTATGATTTTAGGCAGCCTCTCTGCTAATGGGTGGGGTTGTGTTCCTGTCTTGCTAGTTGTTTGGCATAGGGTGTCCAGCACTGTAGCTTGCTGGTCGTTTAGTGAAGCTGGGTGTTGGTGTTGAGATGGAGATCTCTGGGAGATTTTCGCCATTTGATATTACGTGGAGCTGGGAGGTCTCTTGTGGACCAGTGTCCTGAAGTTGGCTCTCCCACCTCAGAGGCACAGCACTGACTGCTGGCTGCAGCACCAAGAGTTTTCATCCACACGGCTCAGAATTAAAAGGAGAAAAAGTAGAAAGAAAGAAAGAAAGAGGATAAAAGAAAATAAAATAAAGTAAGATAAAATAAAATAAAGTTATTAAAATGAAAAATAAAAAATTTTAAGTAAAAAAAAAAAAACTGCACAGACAAAACCCTAGGAGAAATGGTGAAAGCAAAGCTATACAAACAAAATCTCACACAGAAGCATACACATAGACACTCAAAGAAAGAGGAAAAGGGGACAAAATAATTAATCTTGCTCTCAAAGTCCACCTCCTCAATTTGGGATGATTCATTGTCTATTCAGGTATTGCACTGATGCAGGGTATATCAAGTTGATTGTGGGGATTTAATCCACTGCTCCTGAGGCTGCTGGGAGAGATTTCCCTTTCTCTTCTTAGTTTGCACAGCTCCCGGGGTTCAGCTTTCTATTTGGACCCGCTCCTGCATGTAGGTCACCGGAGGGCGTCTGTTCTTCTCTCAGACAGGATGGGGTTAAAGGAGCCGCTGATTTAGGGGCTCTGGTTCACTCAGGCTGGGGGGAGGGAGGGGCATGGGGTGCAGGGTGAGCCTGTGGCGGAAGAGGCCAGCGGGACATTGCACCAGCGTGAGGTGCGCCGTGTGTTCTCCCGGGGAAGTTGTCCCTGGATCCTGGGACCCTGGCAGTGGTGGGCTGCACAGGCTCCCAGGAGGGAAGGTGTGGAAAGTGACCTGTGCTTGCACACAGGCTTCTTGGTGGTGGCAGCAGCAGCCTTAGCGTCTCATGTCCATCTGTGTGGTATGCACTGTTAGCCATGGCTTGCGCCCATCTCTGGAGCTCCTTTAACCAGAGCTCTTAATCCAAATTTGTTGTTTTAAACCAAAAAGAAAAAAAAATGTACTGTTTTACTCTTCAGTTTATGTTGCTTATCTTGATTCTGACAAATCCTATTTTTTCAGCGGTTACTGGCAACATCCCCATGAAAGCATGAGGGCTTTTCAGGGAAGAATTATGGTCTGAGCCAGTGCTAAAAGCTGTGATTTCAGGTGGCTAGGGTCTCAGCACCACTCACCAGTCTTTTTACCCACATTGTTCCTCTTTTCCCAAGTGCCCTATTGGATATCTTATTTAAATCAAACTTTCCCAAATTTTTGAGTACACCTTTGGGATTTTTGCCATATCAAAGTAGCCCCTGAGGTAATAGTAACTGAATCCCTTTCTTCAAATTAACTTAATTATTATTATTTTTTTTTTTTTTGCGGTACGTGGGCCTCTCACTGTTGTGGCCTCTCCCGTTGCAGAGCACAGGCTCCAGACGTGCAGGTTCAGCAGCCATGGCTCACAGGCCCAGCCACTCCGCGGCATGTGGGATCTTCCCAGACCAGGGTACGAACCCGTGTCCCCTGCATCGGCAGGTGGACTCTCAACCACTTCGCCACCAGGGAAGCCCTAACTTAATTTTTAAACAGTACTTTTGCTTTATAAGTAATATCCATAAAATATTAGGTTTGATGTGCTAATTGTTTATTTCCAATACACATTTAAAAACAAAACTATTAAAATGAAAAAACACCCTCTGCATTAAAATAAACTATTAAACTTTTAAAAAACAACTCTGCCTATGTACCCACGAAAATCGCCTCAAAGTACATCAGTGACTTAGCTCCTCCACTTTGTGAAATACTTTCTTAAGCCTTTGCTACCCTCCCCAGGCCTTCTACCCAAACCTAGCCCTTCATCCTCTGCAGGCTCCCTCACCTCCTAGATTCTTAAAAAGAGAATCCATCAGACTTGAAATCCATCAAGCATCTCCCTGTGTATTCCCACTCCATACACACCCCTGAAAGCACACCTGCATCTGCTCTCATCCTTGTTTCTTCCTGCTCTGCTCTCAGAAGAGGAGCCTGACCTTCTTTCTGTTAAAGAATGTCTGAAGCCCATCCTGATGCACTGCCTCAAGGATCTTACCATTAAAAAAGTCTAGTTTGCCAAGGATTTACCTAAATTATGTGAACTTGAATTCTTTAAATGATTCTGAGCTGATTTCTTTTAAAATAGTTTTTAAATCTGGCACATTTTAAATCTCAGAAATTCAACTTCCTTATTTTCTGAGAATTACAGGAATATTATATTTAAATAAGCACTTATTTATCTCATAAGTCAATCAGAACAGGACTTCTTTAATTTAGGAAATTTTATAATCTAATAATACCATCTGGATTCAGGAAAGCGTTACACATCCATACAATGAGACGTAAAGACCTTTTGGAATTACAGACATATAGACATACAGACACAGAGTTTGTGATTTCAATTTTAAAATTTCAGTCATGAGTCAATAGTAAACACAGAAGCACAAAAAATTTACTGGTTCAGATATCAAAGAGCTGTTCTCCTTCTTGGTGGAATACAACATTCTTAACTTATTGGAGCCCAAATAAATGAATAAGCAAACAAACAAGACTAACAAACTAGTTTCTCTGTTGTCTCTCACCCAACAGAGAAAAGATCTCTACAAATCATTAATCCGTTCACATGTTCTGGTCAGAACATAACACCAAATTCCTAATCGTTGCTACCAAGAGTGGGCAATGACATTGCTGTAAGCACAACAAAGACAAACCACAAAATTAATAGAGAACAATATTAAAACTAGAAAAACAGAGCAAAGTAAAGTTGTCATTTTGAGAGCCAAAAAAAAGATGTGTCTGGGCATTAAGCAACCCATGAGCTGCATTCCTCTGGTCAGAACTATACCTAGTTTTGTTAGGTGAATCCATTGGGCAACTCAGTAGAAGACCTCCAAACTGTTAAAAGACATTTGGGGAAAAAAAAAGGTAAAAATCATGCCTCTCATACAGATATAAAATGAAAATGTGTTAAAGATTGTATTGAATGTATTAATCAATGAAGAAACAAGGTAGACATTGTAACCAGCTCAAAGGAGAAATCAAAAACCACAAACTTATATAGAGTAAAGGAATGTTGAAATGAATCTGCAAATGGAAGCAAAACAAGCTTCTTCCACAGTGGTAGAGAGAAGTCAACTGAACCTCTACTGGTAAGGATAGATTTTGCATGTCTATAAACAAGAATTATTTTGTATTGCTATCAGTTATCTACAATTTACAGAGTTTTAAGATAGTTTCCATAGATTTGGAATCAGATAACCCTAATCAGATAACCCTGGGAGATTGTCTAGATTCTAGATAATGCAGCTGTCCACCTGGGCACAAATTTTTCCCATACAAGAGACACCTCTCCCATGAAAACAGAAGAAACAGGGATGTATGTGAATATAAGTAAATCTGTAATAAGGACAAGAAATTAAGGAAGCTCATCTCTGATAAGTCTCTTGTGCATGCTTTCCCCTCTTCCCCCTTCCCACTCCCCCCATAAAACAAAACATGAGATTTATCTGCTACTACAAATTAAAGGAGCTGGTTGCTATGAAAGGGTTCCATGCACAAAAATACCTCACACCAGCCTTACCACAGTGACTTTCTCATTTCAGTAAAAGTAGCCTTTAAGCCACAGATAGGTCATCTGGGAGATATGCTGTATCATCCTTTGCCTTGGCACTGGCCAATCCTCTGGGAATCTATCTCTCGGCAAGTTTGGGAAACCCTGCTCTATCACCTTTTAGTTTATGGAGTTAGCCAGAAAAGCCCTGAAAAGATGAAACCCAGGACTAGTAAGTTCTGAAAGGTCCTTGGAGTTCTTTCTAGGTGGGATATTTAGGAGGTGTCCTGGGGAGTCAATGGGTGCAACATGAGGGCAGGAGGAATGGCCATAGAAGGGAAGGAATAGCAAAGGAAGGGGGCTAGTGGGGAACTCCAATGAGCTTCTTCAGTAGAAAGACTCAGAGAAATGGAGAACAATTAAATCAGAACCTTCAGGGGAGGGCTCTGGCACTTATATTTTAAAAAGCTCTCATGGTGATTACAAACTGCAGCCCAGGGTGCTAACCTCTGTTCCCCAGCTGAAGTTCACCAATTTCACACCAGGTAAAGCTGGTCACTGATACTGTGGTTCTAAGTGACTCATCTGTTCCCTGTTCAAGAGGATGTGAGCATTTTGGTTGAGCTTCCTCTTCTTTTTAATTAGAGCAAAATTCCTAAAGAGGAAATGACTTGTGGGTTTTGCCTGTTTCAACTGAGTCACATCACTGAATGTTCCCTTTCGGTGAATAAAAAGAAAAAGAATAAGGTAGATTTTCCACTTATCAGTGTGTGCTATCCTGTTGTTGCAGTAAAATGAGCAGGACTCAGAAATGTGGCTGTAAAATGACAGGCTTGAAGTCTTTATTCTTTTCTAAGCTATTGCAAAAAGTATGACCTAGTAATACTGCAAAGTAGAAAGAGAAGTGAATTTGGCCTCAGAAGATGGTAGGACCAGTGCCAGTACTGCCCAGGGAAATCACCACACACTTACCTCAGCCTCAGTTTCCTTCTCTCAGAAATGAGATTTTCCATCTCTTTGGATCTATAATGCCACTGATTGTAAGAGGCACCACAGTTTTACATACCACTAAGAAAACATAGATGATTGTTTTATTCCACTGCTAATGTAAATAGTTAGAATTATTATGATGACAGCATTTATGGTAACAGACTCCAAATGTTCCAGTATATAAAAATAAAACGCTTTTTTTGTTAAAAAATCGGATAAGTTGAGAAAAATCCTTTAAATCAACCTTTTCTAAAGTCTGTTTATTAAAAAATGCCTAGTGAGACTCCTCATGTGAGATCTTAAGATGCAAAAGATTATCTATCTAAAAAGCCACCTTCCTCAGAACATTCCTATATGACTTCCAAAACATGTGTTTAAAGATCACTATCTCCCCGTAAAAAAGCAATTGGAGACTTACACATACTTAACCGGTGATAAGAACAAGAATTGTTTTCTTCAAAATCTAAATATGGGATCTTAAATATTTTGTAGTTTGGCAGAAGCCAATAGGGTTTCAATGCTGCAAATGTGTAGTGTGAAAACATGAGGGTGATTACAAAGGCATAAGGTGAACTGGGTAAATATGCTCAGTTAGTGAGGTATTCGAAGTAGCTGGGAGGAGGGACAGGATAGAGAAAGAAGAAATAGGAGGAGAAGAGTAGGAGAACACAAGAGTTTTTGGGGGAAAAAAAAGACAACTGGGTAACAGAAAGGAGAGAACAGAGTAAGGAAATCTAAGATGTTAATTTGAACACCTCCAGCAACTGTCCTCCTAGGTGAGGCCTTCAATAAATGTATAGCCTGACAGAAAACATTCAGAAAATATCCAGAAAAGAAACAGCCTGCCTTCAAATAGTGATATGGGTGGGTGGGGCTATTTTTCTTATCCAATTGATTCTACACAAGAAAAGTGTAGCTAAAGAAAAGGAGACTGTGTGAGGGAGGTGGTGTCTGGAGACCCGTTGCTGGCTCCATAAGAGCCTCTTAGCAGTGAGGAGACAGAAACTGGGCTCCAATCCAGCCTAAGCAAGAAAGGCAATTTGTTAGCTCATGTAACCAATCACGGAAAGGACTGAACGACCAATGACACTCTTCCTTCATTTCTTTTCCTGGTCTTTTCCTCTCAATTTCTTCCTTGGGGTACAGAAGTTGGACAAGGGCCTTGCGTTTACATCCTTATAGCTCATGAGCCAAGGGTTAAAAACAAACCAACAAACAGACCGCCAGACCCTCTACCTGGGCAACGTTCATCAGCGTATTCCAAAATCATTAAGTGAAAGATGTATGAGAAACTTGATAATGGAGGGATCAGGCTACTGACCTCACCTGAACCCACTGGTGCAGCCGGACATTACCTGCCTTATGTTGAGATGCAATAGGAAGGATACGCCCTACCAATGGGCCTCTAAAGCTTAAGAAATAAATTAAACCAGGACCTAATTATGGCTTTAGATCTAACTACAAACTTTCAAGAAACATGGAGAATAGAGAAACAAGTTAAACGCCATCGTCAGTAATACATAAGCCAAATGAAAGAAATGTGACGTTTCATGGTGCAAGTATCCGGTTTCCCCAACAAATCCAGAGCGTGAAGAGAAATGGCGGTGGGGGGAGGGCGGGAGTGGAGAGGGGGCTTTAGGAGATTAATAGAAACCTAAGAGGCATAGCAACCAAACACCATGTGGGAGCACTGAACCTCGTTTGGATCCTTACGACAAACCACCAATAAAAGGCATCTTTAAAACAAGGAAATTGGAACGTAGAGTGAATATTAGGTGACATTAAGGAATTACCTTAACTCTTCGAGGTGTGATAATGGCTGGGTGTTTACTTTTTTTTTTTTTTTTCCAAGTACTCATCAAAGGAACTTTAAGTGGGAAACGACGTGCTCTGAAGTGCTGCACCAACCCAGGCGGCTCACTCCGCACCACAGCAGCCTCACGCACCGCGAGGGTCCCGCTCGTTCGCCGCGTCCTTGAGGGCGCCGCGCGCAGGGCACGCCGCCGCGCGCAGGGCAGGCCTCCGCGCTCGCCACTCCCGGCATGCTCCGCGGGCCGAGCGCCCCGGCGAGAGGACCCAACGCCCCGGACTTGGGACCGGCGACGGAGCCACTTACCCAAGGTGCCCCGGGCCCTCATTTGCATGTCGCTCCGAAAGATGAACCCGACAGATCGTCGCAGTCTAGCGACTACAGCACCAAATGTGCGAGCCTCATGAGTGGGGCTCGACAGCAAATTTCCTAAACGTTCGGCGATCGCCAGGAAGACTCTCAGTTCAGTCACCGTAACTGTAAGAGTCGAGAGTCACCGTGCTTTATATACGCTGTGGGTAAGAATTATGTTGTGCTCGCTTCGGCAGCACATATACTAAAATTGGAACGATACAGAGAAGATTAGCATGGCCCCTGCGCAAGGATGACACGCAAATTCGTGAAGCGTTCCATATTTTGTGCCCTTTCCCACCGTCCCGACCCCTGTGCTGATTAACACAAAAAACGGGTTTTGAGAGGCAGCTCTGGAAGACCGCTCTGAGGCCTCCTGCATGGCTCTGCCACCGGATACTTTTTCCTCCCAGGATCGATTCTATCTCGATGGCCGCCCGACCTGTCTCATTTCTATTATTAAACTGCCTAGATAATCTTGCTGTCCGCAGTCGAATGCTTGTTACTATTGGTTAAAATCTGCTTTTGGTTTGGGCAATTAACTTTTCTCTTAAATTTCCCATCACAGAATCCACCCGATTTAGGTAAAGCGGCATTTTGAGTGATAAAATGATCAGATAAAAATGACTTCTTAGGAAAGCAGATCAGAATGGGCTTGCTGCTTCTAGCCAGTTTTCAACTGGTGCTGGAGCTCTAGGATCCACAGGCACCGGCCAATATTGATCTCATCCGGTATAACCACTCCCTGCTAACAGTCCCTGCTTTTGTGTAGCTCAGTCTGAGAGCGTACGAACTCTGGTCTAAAACGACAAATGAATGTCACAAAGTAGGCCCAAGATTTGTGCACTGCTGTTGCTTATTTCCTTTAGCAAGGATTCATTAACTTCGCAATAATTCAGTGATTTAATAATTTAGAAATGATTTGGTATGGACTCATCGAGCGATTCATGTGTCAGTCTATAGTGAATAAGAGCTGGGCCTCTGGAGTTTGTGTTGTTAAGGGAGACAGACCATAAGTAAGGCGATTTCAGAACTTTCAAGTTCTATGAAGGAAATGCAAGTTGACATTTTCTCATTTCCAAGATACGTAGAAAGGACATATTTACACGTAAATTCCCAGGTGTACAACTCGGCGTCATTCACATTTCATACATTGCCTTACACGAATATTTTCATAGTGAAAAATCACTACAGTGAAAATCACTTAATTTCAGCATTAAGTGCCAGACGTTGTGCTTCTGGCCCATAGCTTTTCCTTTACGAGCTGATGAACAAAGGGTGTCCAGATGGTGGGGAAGGGCACAAAATATGGAACGCTTCACGAATTTGCGTGTCATCCTTGCGCAGGGGCCATGCTAATCTTCTCTGTATCGTTCCAATTTTAGTATATGTGCTGCCGAAGCGAGCACAATGTAGTCTTACGCCTACAGCCTATATAAGGCACGGGAGTTTCTTGCTTCCTACGCTTACGGTGACTGAAATGCAGCCACCGCCGAACGTTTAGGGAAATCTGATGTCTCGCAACCACTGAGCAGGCTCGCACATTTGGTGCTATGACAGCTAAACCGCGAGGCCTGTTGGGTTCACCTTTCCGAGGGACATGCAAATGAGCGCCCGGGGCACCTTGGGTAAGAAGCCCCGTCGCGGGCCCCAGGTCCCGGGCTGTGGGCCCTCCCGCGGAGGCGCTCGGCTCGCGGAGCATGCCGGGAGTGGCGAGCGCGGCGCTCTCGAAGACCCGGCCAGCGAGCTGGACACGCGCTCTCTGAGGCGGCCGCGATGCGGAGTGGGCCACCAGGCTGGCGCGATTGAGGCGGCCCTGGCGGCCTGCCTGGAACAAGCGGCGCCTCTCCCAAATCTAAGGTTTGCGAATCGGTTGTCTTGCTGGGCCACCAACCAGGACGCTGGGTCACTAGGGTTCTGGATCGAGCTCGGGTCCTCCCAGCAAAATATGGAACGTGTCACCGATATTTCACCCATGACATAGGAGCCTTGTGCCAGTTCCAGAGGCTTTGTTGAAATGGCGAAGCCCACCGTCCAGCTCTCCGGGAGATTCCTCCCAACGACTGACCACTCAGATATGACGGTCAGCACCACACTCTAGGACGCCCTGGGCTCTTCGAGTATTAGCTCAAGTGTCTCGACCTGAGTCCATTCTGCGCAGGCGTCATTGGGATGGAGGGGTGGAGCCAGCATGGGTGACCACGCCCTTCACAGGTGTCATCCCTTAGGCCGCCTTCTAGCCTGGCCTCCAACCCACTGGAACACGCTGAAGCGCACCTGTTCGGCCTGAGAGATGGATTCGAAGAATTAAACTGTTAGAGCTGAACTGGAGAATCATTCTTGTACTTAAGTATACTTCCCCACAACCTAACCCTAGCCCTATTATGCTACAAACATGCAGGACAGATCTACCTGCAAGAAATACTGGAATGTTAGTGTTAAAACATTCTGATATTAACTGCTGCTCAAGTTACAGCCTTACACGTAGTGAACTGAGGGCCAAAGGTGAAAGCCTTCATATATTGAAGTGAAGGGCACAGGTTTGCCTGCGTTGTGTTAAAATGGCACCCGCAACAAGGAATATGGCATATTTATAGAATAAGTGAAGTTTTGTTTCTTTTTTCTCCTTCCTATGGTCGTCCTATCCTTTCCACAACATAATAGTTTGAAGTAAAAACCTGTGAAAGATAAGTAATTTTGAGAAGTTTTAAAATTGGTATCCAGTTTTATGATGTACAAAAAGAAAGTAGTGTGAAACCATGTAAGAGTTTCTGGTATTGCTGAAACAAAAATAGAGAAAGGAACAGAAAGCCTATAGGGATTATTTATTGCTCAACCTTTCTTTCTCAGTGTTTATAGTTATAATTCTTTACTTTCACAGCTTTTGAAAAGTAATAAAATATACTGTTCTCCCCCCCCAAATTAGGCAAAAAATGACAGCCAGTTAAGTTTCCCAATTACAAATAAAATATGCTTTGATGTATTTCTTCTAATAGCCTGTCTTTCCAATAAGCATTTCTGACTTCAAAGCTATTAAGAAATAGTAAATTGATGTTCAATTTTATGATTTGAAGAAATATATCAAAACCCCTTCATGTTCTTACTCTCTTTAGAAACCTTACAACCAGTTTGTTAAAGGATACATGATTAGAGGAATCTATAGTTGGAAGGATGGTCAGAGTTCCTGGGACATGAGCTTGATGTCTCTAACAAGTTGTAAGCTCCTTCAGTCAGCTACACTTCTGGATGACCATGTTTAAGCCAGGAAAAGGAAAAATGTTTATATTCTGAAAAGAGGAAAAATGTTTACCACAGACAGAAAAAAAGATTTGAAAGTTGACTAAAGATCAAATCCTTTGGAGGAAAAATCTTTATAATGGCTTTAAATTATCAGATGTGTACAGAAATAGCAAAAACGCATGTTTTTAGAGTCATGGCACTTTTGAACAATGAGCTGTTAAAGAACTAGAGCAGAATTTCTCACAGGTGATATATGCATGACCCCCTTTAAAAAAATAAATTCTCTCTAGGCTCCCAGTATTCCCAAATTACTTCTATTATACTGTTATTTAAATATGTGTAAACATAAAACTGGGTATAAACTCATGCTTATAGCTGTTACATACTCTAAAACCAAAGCAGATTTACAAATTAAACACACAACTGCAAATCAATACAATTCAAATTTATTGCAGTGATAATGATAATGTGTTTGGCTGAAACTGAATAACCACTGTTGGATTTGATAGTGGAAAGATGTAGCCTCAGGTTCAGTTCTATACTTAATTTGTTTCTGTGTTTTGACTAATGCAGAGAATGCTAGTTCCCATAAGTATGTTCTGAAAAAACTGAACCTTTGTTTACTACCAAATTATATAGATACTGGAACATACTTTTTTGATATTGTAGCGTTTTTGAAATCAGGATACAGCACACAATAGATGGGAGCTGAGACTCTATGAAATAAGGTAGTTTCGGAAAATTAGGCCTCCTAATTAACATTCTGCAGTGAGCAATACTTGCTTGATGACTCTGTAAAGCTGTATTACTTATTTCAACATGGAGTTGGCATAACAGTATAATTGAAATCAGCACTAAATGCATAATCAAATTTTGCTGAAATTTAGAACAAGATTATGTGAAGTTAGTTTTAAACTCCTAGAAATACTTTTTAAACTTTTTTTTTTCAATTTCAGTCCTGAGCTCACAGACTGTTGAAGGCAAAGAAGGAACTAGGTTTCTCACAGTGTTTTGTTTATATCTGCTTGGGACTCCATTTGGACAATATTTCAACAATTGTTGGCAAGAGAGAAAAGGATTAACAAAGAGGCTGTATAATCAAAATTACCCTCTCACCCCCAAAACAAGGCAGACAGGTTCCTACAGAGAAACAAGTCTGACACAGGCATCACAAGCCTTGTGGGTTTTCAACAGGCTCAGCGCCATGTTTACCACGAATGAGGCTTGAGAGTGCAGAATTTCACAGAGGCAGTTAGATACTGAAAATGCCTCATTTACACCATTTCAAAATTGATCATAAGTCAGATTTTATTATGATTGCTTCCACTCTGTTTTCAATTTAGAATATTCAAATTACCATTAAATCTTTATTTGTATAGAATGTCCTGAAAGCATTTGGCTTCTCTTGGTGCAAGTGCATCATTAATATTATTCAGTCTACCTCTGTTCATTTCTCATTAGCCTCTACAAAATAGTAAATACTCAGTGGCGTGTCATTTTCTTGATGAGAAAAAGTATTGATTTATTAAAAAGACAAGAAACTAAAGTCTTCATCATTGAAAATGTTATTTGTATGTACGTTATTACTAGGAAATAGAAATTTTGCCTTCACAGACAACATGAGTGTAATAGCAGACACTGGCCATTGCTGCCATTTAGATAGTAGGACATGCCAGCCAAACAGCACTGACACATTGATGGTCCCTTAGTTCAGTAAGCTGAAATGGCAAAGGTAAATGCAAATTCATATTGAAATCTTATGGCAATGCTTAGTTATAAGCTAAAGATAACTTATTCAGAAGTTTCAGACTCTGCTTATTTTAATATTTTAGGATAATCATCCAAATATAAACAGTTTCTTTTGAAAATCCTGTAGAAAAGCCTCTGACCCCTGAGAATCTGTCTGAAGTCTCCAAGAGGTTCTAGATCCTAGTTTGAGAAACACTGTATAGGCTGATATAGAAAAATCTACTTTCTGGAGTTTGTGTAGCTTTATATGTGTCCTTTTCTTGAGAGGACAACTCAAGAATTAGAAATAGAAAAGGAGGGGGTCATAGTTATTGAGCACCAACTACTTGGTAGGCATTTTACATACAAGATTGCATTTAATGTTTGCAATTATTCTGAGGGGTAGGTATTATCCCATTCTACAGCTGAGGAAATTGATGCTCAAAGGAATTATGTACCTTGGGTAAATTCATATGGGTAATAATATTGGACTGGGGGAAGCCAGAATTCAAATTCAGTTTCCTCAGAATCCAAATCCACGCTCCTTCTTATTCTATAATTTTATTTAACATTAGAGGAATCCTAATATAGCTTTAACCAGGAAAATCTTTATAAACTATTTAAAAATTCTTGGGCAATCAATACGTAGATCATAATAAGAGGAAAAACTTCAGTCAACTCTAGGTGTTCTGTTTCTAGCTTAGGAAGGAAAAAAATTGTCTCAACAGCTTATTTTTATCTTCCAAAATGTTCTGGGTTATGTTTTTTAGACCACTGAAGATAACTTGTGAATTAAAGGTAATATAATTGTTGTGGTCAAGAAAAAAAAAAACAGAAGAAAAAAAAGCCTGTGACCATAAAAAGCAATAATAAAATGGCCCAAGCCAGGATTTATGCCCATGTTGTCCTCCATTAAAACAAGTGATTCAGAATTGCCTTTAGTGGTCAGTTCTTTAAAAAAAATTAAGCAAAATAAAATAAAATTCAGTTTTCGAAAAATAATTGAATAAAATAAATAATAACTCAATTATTTGAATGCATGTTTTATCAACTAAAATCAGCTTTCTGTTTTAGGTAGTAAGCTTTTGTTTTAATCAAATAGTTTTCATTAATGAACCTCAGTAGAGTCACACAGAGTTCTAGCATTTCTGAGAGCTCCTAAAAAGGTAGGTAAAACGCAGGTTTTTTTTTTTTTTTAAATACACAAAAATTAATTAGAGATGGAGATTCTAAAGGAAATAGGAAAATAGTTTTGCAACCTTAGGGTTAGCAAAGCTTTCTAAGATAGGACACAGAAAGCAGAAACCATTAAAAAGTTGATAACTGGACTTCATCAAAATTAAAAATTTTTGCTCATAAAAAGACACCATTTAAAAAAAAACAGGTAATCTAGAGGCTGGGAGAAAATATTCAGGAATATTTAACAATGAGATATCCAGAAAAGGACATGTATCTAGAATAAATCAGGAACTCTTACAACTCAACAATAAAAAGAACAACCCAAACAAAATGTGGCCAAAAGACTTAGACACTTCACAAAAAAAGATATACAAATGGCTAATTAGCAAATAAAAAGATGCTCAACATCATTAATCATCAGCAAACTATTAGTTAATACACAATGAATACTATTTCATACCTATTAGAATGGCTAAAATGTAAAAGATTGATAATACCAAATATTGGCAATTATGTGGAGCAACTAAGAACTCTCATACATTGTTGGTGGGAGTATAAAATGATACAACGTTCAAAGAACTGCTTGGCAGTTTCATATAAAGATAAACATACACTGACACTGTGAACCATCAATTCCACTTCCATGTATTTGTCCATGAGAAATTAAGACATATGTCCACAAAGATTTGTATAAGAAAGTTTGCAACTGCTTTACTCATAATAGTTCCAAAATGGAAACAGCCCAAATGTTTTCCATCAACAGGAAACTGGATAAATTGTAGTACATTAATACAATGGAATACTACTCAGCAATAAAAAGGATCATATCACTGATATGCATAGCAGCCTGGATGAATTTTACAGGTAAACTGTACAAAAGAAGCCAAACATAAAAGAATACATTTGTATGACTTCTTTCATATAAAGTTTAAGAACAAGCAATGCTAACCTAATAGTCATAGAAATCAGAACAGCCATTGCTTAGGGGGGAGAGGGAAATGGGGAATGGACTGAATGTGGTACAGGGGAACTTTCTGAAATGATGTAAAGTTCTATATCTTGATCAGTATGTGGGTTATATGGGTGTATACATTTGTCAAAACATATCAACTATATATACATGAAATGTGTGCATCTCACCATTATCAATTATACTGCAATAAAAAAGCATGCTTCCATAAAAAAGAAGAAAGCAGCAAGAACAAAAGAATTGTTGCTGAAATCTAATGCCGAAGGGTTTGCTGTTTTTAACCAGTGTTCCTGGAACTTTATCTATACTCCCTTACTAGACATATATTGATCCCATCTAATAACAAGGCACTTAGTAAAGCTGGTAGATACTGCCTTTGTGGAGGCTTCATCAAGATGAATTAATAGGTATACTTTCGGCACTTCCCTGGTGGCACAGTGGTTAAGAATCCGTTTGCGAATGCAGGAGATACAAGTTTGAACCCTCGTCCAGGAAGATCCCACATGCCAAGAAGTGACTAAACCCATGCGCCACAACTACTGAGCCTGCGCTCTAGAGCCCGTGTACCACAACTACTGAAGCCCGCGCACCTAGAGCCCATGCTCCGCAACAAACGAAGCCACCACAATGAGAAGCCCGTGCACCACAACAAAGAGTAGCCCCTGCTCACTGCAACTATTAGAGAAAGCCCATATGCAGCAAGCAAGACCCAACACAGCCAAAAATAAATAAATATTTTTTAAAAAAAGAAATAGATAAATATACTTCTAAAGTAGTGCACTAAATATCTTTCAACTTACATTAATTCCTTTATTTAATAAATAGTTATTGAGCACTTACTGTGTGGCAGGTAATGTTCTAGGAACCAGGGATAGAGCAGTGACCATGGAGTTTCACTTGAGTGTGGAAGAGACAGAGATTTTAAAAGTATTCAAATAAATAAATGGGGTAATTTCAGATGGTGATAAATGCAATGAGGAAAATGAAATATTTGACCACATTTTACTCATTTCTGAGGCAGGGTGTGTGAATCACATATTTGCCTGTCAAACTGCATGTCACATTTAGCTCTGTTATGATTTCAAATATCAATTCTCAAATACTTTTGCTCTCACTCTATGAAGAAAACACATTTTCAAAACATGAGAACATGAAGGCCTATTTCACTGGTGCACATTTATGTACATTTTCTCACACACTCTTAAAAAAGGACAGATTGACAATTCACCAAATCATTACACATAAATTAAAAGCATATGGACTGTGCATTTAAGTAAAGAACACCACACTGTTAAGATCCACTATCATCCCTCAGTTTCACTGGAAACTCCCACTTTCTCCTCAAGGCTTGAATATTTAAGAAGGTATGCTAGTAAGTGACTGGGGATTTCTAAAACCTACTGGCTTGAAATGACCCATGAAAATCATACTACATACCAAGCCCTCATTCATATAACATGTACGGTATAGGGAATAAAAGTTTCAGACTCTAAAGTCTTAGCAACTAGTTCACTGGAATTGTTCTAGAGTCATGCAGTTGAGCCACAGGATTTCACCAGTTTAAGCATCTGTTACCACACCATAGTATTGTTGCTCTTGATGTCTTAAAGTTTATTTTGGTTCTCATCAGTGGAGGAACAGAAAGAGATTCTAGCCATTGGTGTTTTAGCTTTGTTTGACATTGATGAAAAGCTAAAATTGTATTAGTCTCAACTACGGTAGATCAACCCTTGTCCTAAAAACAACTTTCCCAAAGTCAGGTAGGCCTGTGCAAGCCAAAATGTGGGTGAAATTATTTCCTGTAATTTTAGTTTCTATGATGCTTTGTGTCATTTTGAGAAATGGTGTTTTCTTTCATTAGTAAACCCTATTAGCACTTCAGGGAAAACAATGGGTGACAAGCATCTTTAATGTCACCTGCTTAGAAACAGAGACCATGCCAAAGGGCAGTGTGGTCTGCCCAGTGGCTCACTGGCAGAACTGAAATTAAACCAGAGAGTGCTGAACTTTCCATTTGGGGCTAATCTTCTAGCTACACAATTCATATGAAAGAAAAACTTTTGCTGATTGTCAGTGGAGTCTACACATGATGAAAATCGACATTTATGTTCATTCACCTTTCAAAATAATGATGATAACGATGATGATAGCTCTTGAGAAACCATGAAGCAGGTATTCAAGCGAAAGCAAGCAATTAAAGAGAAGGACAACTGGGGCTGCATAGTCACCTGAACAAAGGACAATTAAGAATCAAAATGATAAATAGTAATAGTAATGAGTGAAAATGGATTCCTACAATTTATATGGTGAGGCTGAGGGGTTTTTTTTCTTATTTTATGAAAATATATCCACAGTGTTAGTATTCACATGAATAAATAATAAAATTCAATTCGTTTTATCTTTTTGAGCAGAGTGAGGTTGATGGCAGAGACAGAAGAACGCCTGTGATCAAATCTCACTCCATGTCTTCTATCCGAAGTGTTTTACATTCTAGGCTAAGAAAACAAGGCCAAGTCATACAATCATGTATTGGAGGGCACACATAAATGGTGTCTGAAGTCACCCTAATATGTTTTATCCTCCTGGCTCCTTTCTAATTCTGAGAGTCATGGTCAGTAAGGACCTCTTTTCTATCCATCACATGGTTAAGGCCTGTGGGCTTGTTAGGAACACAAGTTTTGAGGCAGGCATATCTGGATTTGAATCTCAGCTGTGCCATTTACTAGTGTGATCCTGGGTTAGTTGTTTGGTTGTACTTTCCCACAGTTCCTCGAATTGGGAATAATATCAACCTCATTACCTTATTGTAAGATTAAAATAAGATGATGTATGAAACATGCCTGGCCTATGAAAGGTACTCAAATAACTTGGTTCATTTCCCCTCTGCTTCTTTCTCATAAGCCTTATCACACATTGCTCATATAGTGTTATCTTGCTGTTTACCTCTCCTTAGATTATAACCTCCTCAATAGTGAGGATGGCAGATCATTCCTTTTTGCGTCCTCTGGCGCCCACCACATAGTGCCTTAAACAGAGGAGGCACTTGGAAACTATATATTGAATCTTACTTCTTGTAACTCAGCTTACACTCAGCAATTTAATGAAATAAAACCACGGTCAAAATGTCTAGTGATATTTCTTTTCTCCTGTAGAGAGGCTGCTTTTATTTTTAGAAGTGTCTTTCTGGAGCATTCACTTAGATTGATGGCCGTTTCCTTCAGACAGGCAGTCTTCCCAGTCTTACCTGGGAAGGTGGGCTATCTATTTTGGACGGGGCTATCTGTTTTCACCATTCAGCTGAGGCTTTGCTTTTGTCTTGAAATTAGTTTGTGACATACATGTTTAGATGAGTTTTCCAGTGAAACAGGAGGAGCCCAAGGAGTAAATCAGCCAAACTATTCCACCTTTTGTCAACTAAACATCGATTAGCTGCAATTTACAGTACAGCTGACTATAGGTACACATGATACATTTTTAATAATTCATAAGAATTTTGGTGAGCCCTAAATGTGTTCAAAATGCTTTGATCCACGGAAATTTATTTTTTCAAGTTCTCCACAGATAAAGTAAATGGCAATTATGCAAATACTTTAAAGAGGCAAATTCAAATCAGTCACTTGGGGCTATGCCTTGTACATTTTACCTTGGGAAAAAATGTAAATAAATTAATAGTCTTGAATATTTAGGAATTAAGTGCAACTTTTCTTTCCTTTATCTTTCTCTTTGGCTCTTTGACCTTAGAGACTACTTCAGTTTTCTCACAAGTCTGTTTCAAGGATGAAATGATGTAAATATATACAATGCTCAAAACAGCGCCCACCACACAGTACAGGCTAGAGGTGGGGCATCTGGGCAGCTGATATTGCCATTCAAGGCACAGCCTAAGCCTGAGTTTCCCTTTCAGGAGAAAGGAGAGTTCTCAACAACAATCTAGTAAGGAATTTCCCAGTCCCCTTCTCTCTGAGCCCACAGACATTCCAAAGACCTTTGAGTCAAAATACTGTAAGAATTCTGGTCACAGTAAATTTCATCAAGGATAATATCTTGAAACAAACAAATAAAAATATTACCTTGAAGGGGAGTTCCCTGGTGGTCCAGTGGTTAGGACTCAGAGCTTTCACTGCTGCTTGGGGAACTGAAATCGCCCTGTGTGGGGCTGCCAAAAAAAAAAAAAGACTAACAATTACCTTGAAAAGGAAAGCAGGAAGCAATTATCATAGGTGGAGGGGTGGGGAGCATTCAGGGGTTTTCTGGGAGCTGCCAGTATTCTGGATCTGAGTAGTGGCTACATGGTTTGATTTTATGATGATTAAGGTATACATTACTATTTTATGCACTTTTTATGTATGTGTGTTAAATTTCACAATGGACAAGGCTTAAAATGAGGGGTGTGTGTGTGTGTGTGTGTGTGTGTGTGTGTGTGTGTGTCTCAAACAAACAAAAAATATGTATCTTCTTGCATTTTTAGGGTGTTTCATATCACTGTTTTCAAACAGGTGACACACTGTTCATCAGATAGAACTTCTTCTATTGGACCAAAGATATGAAAAGACTTGTTTGAGGTCACATTCTTGTCTGAGGCTAGTTCCTGATAGAGTCTAGTGCTTAGGACTAAGTTGTCCTAAGTTGTTTAGTGTTCTTTTCATTTCTCCAAACTTTCTTCCAAACCAGGATGTGCATTTTACACCATGTTAATATTATGCAAACTAATGAAATCTTAGATCATTTTTTTTTCAGGTGGTGAATAAGGCAAGGGTCTTTTATTTATTTTTTTATACAGCAGGTTCTTATTATGCATTTTATACATATTAGTGTATATATGTCAATCTCAATCTCCCAATTCATCACACCACCACCCCCATGTCACTTTCCCTCGTTGGTGTCCATATGTTTGTTCTCTACATCTTTGTCTCTATTTCTGCCCTGCAAACCGGTTCATCTGTACCATTTTTCTAGGTTGCACATATATGCGTTAATATACAATATTTGTTTCTCTCTGACATACTTCACTCTGTATGACAGTCTCTAGACCCATCCACATCTCTACAAATGACCCAATTTCGTTCCCTTTTATGGCTGAGTAATATTCCATTGTATATATGTACAACATCTTCTTTATCCATTCGTCTGTCGATGGGCATTTAGGTTGCTACCGTGACCTGGCTATTGTAAATAATGCTGCAATGAATATTGGGGTGCATGTGTCTTTTTGAATTATGGTTTTCTCTGGGTGTATGCCCAGTAGTGGGATTGCTGGGTCATATGGTAAGTCTATTTTTAGTTTTTTAAGGAACCTCCATACTGTTCTCCACAGTGGCTGTATCAATTTACATTCCCACCAACAGTGAAAGACGGTTCCATTTTCTCCACGCCCCCTCCAGCATTTGTTGTTTGTAGATTTTTCTGATGATGCCTGTTCTAACCGCTGTGAGGTGATACCTCATTGTAGTTTTGATTTGCATTTCTCTAATAAGTAACGATGTTGAGCAGCTTTTCATGTGCTTCTTGGCCATCTGTATGTCTTCTTTGGAGAAATGTCTATTTAGGTCTTCTGCCCATATTCGGATTGGCCTGTTTGTTTTTCTGATATTGAGCTGCATGAGCTGCTTGTAATTTTGGAGATTAATCCTTTGTCAGTTGCTTCATTTGAAAATATTTTCTCCCATTCTGAGGCTTGTCTTTTTGTCTTGGTTATGGTTTCCTTTGCTGTGCAAAAGCTTTGAAGTTTCATTGGGCCCTATTTGTTTATTTTTGTTTTTATTTCCATTACTCTGGGAGGTGGATCATAAAAGATCTTGCTGTGATTTATGCCAAAGAGTATTCTTCCTATGTCTTCCTCTAAGAGATTTATAGTGTCTGGTCTTATATTTAGGTCCCTAACCCACTTTGAGTTTATTTTTGTGTATGGTGTTAGGGAGTGTTCTAATTTCATTCTTTTACATGTAGCTATCCAGGTTTCCAGCACCACTTATTGAAGAGACTGTCTTTTCTCCATCGTATATCCTTGCATCCTTTGTCATAGATTAGTTGACCATAGGTGTGTGAGTTTATCCCTGGGCTTTCTATCCTGTTCCATTGATCTATATTTCTGTTTTTGTGCCAGTACCATACTGTCTTGATTACTGTAGCTTTGTAGTATAGTCTGAAGGCAGGGAGTCTGATTCCTCCAGCTCTGTTTTTTTCCCTCAAGACTGCTTTGACTATTCGGGATCTTTTGTGTCTCCATACAAATTTTAAGATGAAATCTTAGATTATTTTTAAAATTATGAAATATTTCAAACATATACACAAGTATTGAGAATAATTTAAGAAAACCCTATATATAAAATCTTATTTGCCCAACGTACTTCAAACTTTTCAAAAATAACAATACATTACAGATATATCTTAGACCCACTGTGTATCTCTCTCAGCTGCCATTCTTCCTCTCTCTCTAAATTCCAATTTTCATGAGTTTAAAAAATAATTTTCCATACACACATATATATGTATCCATAAGTAATATATAGTCTTCTTTGGCAGATTTTAAAACTTTATTTAAATTGTATCATATTAGAATGTCCTTCTGCAACTTTTTGCTTTGTTTTGGCTTGAAATTATATTTTTTATGTTTAACCATGCTAATACATGTAGCTATTGAGTAGTATTCCTTTCCTGGATATGTCACTGTTTTTTAGTTTATTCACTCTTGCATAAAGAATACTTAGGTTGTATCGATTATTTTGCTGCTGAAAACATTCTTATAGAACAGGGATTGTCAAACTATAACCCAATGGGCCAAATCCAACCTACCACCTATTTTTATATGTCCCATGACCTAAGAATAATTTTTACATTTTTTAATAGTTGAAAAAAAATCAAAGAAGAATAGTATTTTATGACACATGAAAGTTGTATAAAATTCAAATCACAGTGTCCATATATAAAGTTTAATTGGAACACATATATAAAATGGCAATTCAAAATAAGATACTGGCATAAAGCTGGGACTTTGAGAGGTGTCATTCTAATGGAAGGATAAACTTGGGCAAAACCCCATCACATAGAGGAAGATAGTTAGGAAATATGCCAGTCTCAATCTTATTTCTGAATAGAGTTGGGAAAATGTTCTCTAAAGATTTCCTAATCACAAGTCTGCCTTCATCTGGGTTACAGGCAAGAATTTATATTAAGCTGAAAGTTTAGCGTAAAGTGATGCTATGGGACTTCCCGGGTGGCACAGTGGATAAGACTCCAAGCTCCCAATGCAGGGGGCCCGAGTTCAATCCCTAGTCAGGGAGCTAGATCCCACATGCATGCCACAACTGAGAGTTTGCAAGCCACAAATAAGGAGACCATGTGCCACAAATAAGAAGCTGGAGAACTGCAACTAAGTAGCCTGCCTGCTGCAACTAAGACCCAGTGCAACCAAATAAATAAATAAATATTTTTTTTAAAAAAAAGAGGGACTTCCCTGCTAGCACAATGGTTAAGAATCTGCCTGCCAATGCAGGTGACACGGGTTTGAGCCCTGGTCTGGGAAGATCCCACATGCCATGGAGCAACTAAGCCCATGCGCCACAACTAATGAGCCTGCGCTCTAGAGCCCACGAGCCACAACTACTGAGCCTGGGTGCTGCAACTACTGAAGCCTGTGAGCCTAGAGCCCGGGCTGCTCAATAAGAGAAGCCACCGTAGTGAGAAGCCTACACACTGCAACAAAGAGTATCCCCTGCTCAGCGCAACCAGAGAAAGCCCGTGAGCAGCAACGAAGACCCAACACAGCCAAAAATAAAATAAATAAATAAATGTATTAAAAAAAACAAAGGAATACATAGTGGTGACCATTAAAAAAAAAAAGTGGTGCCAGATTGTAGTGACTATGTTTTAAAAAACAAGAGAGTATTAAGAGTAGGCCCAAGGAAAAAGAGACCATCAAAATATCAGGTAGATCCGGAAAAAAAAAAAAAATCAAACACAACATCTAAAAATGAAAAATGAAACTAAGATAAGAAACTCAATGATCAGGTTAGATATCAGACTGTTTATAATTAAAGAGAGAATTAACTAAAATGGAAGATAGAGCTAAAAATCAGAAAATAGCACAAAGATATTGTGATGGTCAATCTTATGTGTCAAATTAACTGGACCACGGAGTGCCCAGATTAAATGTTATTTCTGAGTGTGTCTGTGAGGGTGTTCCTAGATGAGATTAGCATTTAAATCAATGGTCTCAGTAAAGTGGACTGCTCTCCCCATGTGGGTGGGCAGCAACCAATCTGGTGAGGGACTGAATAGAACAAAAAGCAGAAGAAGAGAGGATTTATCCCTTTCCTGCCTGCCTGTTTGCACTGAGACATTGGTCTTCTGATCTTGGACTGGCATTTACACCATTGACTCCCCTGGTTCTTAGGCTTTCAGACTCAGGCTAGAATTACACCACCCACTTTCCTGGATCTCTAATTGCAGACAACAGATTGTGGAACTTCTTAGCCCACATGATCATGTCAGCCAATTCCTCACAATAAATCTCTTCTCTCTCCTCTCTCTCTCTCTCTCTCTCTTTCTTTCTCCAGATTTGTAAATGGTTACATATGTAGAGGTAAATAAATAAATGGAGGATATTGGCCATTCTCTGGAGAATGCTAATACAGATATTAAAACATATGTAAAGTTCTAGAAGCTTGAAGTCCAAGATCAAGGTGTTGTTCTCAGGGCTGGTTTCTGTGGGGTCTTTCTTCTTGGCTTGTACATAGCTGCCTTCTCTCTGTGTCCCCACAAGGCTTTTCTTCTATGTATGTGTAGAGAGAGAGAGAGTGAGTTCTGGTCTCTCTTCCGCTTCTTATAAGGACACCACTGGATTAAGACCTCACCCTTATGACCTCATTTAAACTTAATTACCTCTATAAAGGCCCTATCTCCAAATATAACCATATTGAGGGTTAGGGTTTCAATATATGGATATTGGTGGGACACATTAAGTCCATAACAATAGGCAAGACTAGATAGAACAGGAAAGAGATAATATTCAAAGACATAATGATTGAGAACATTTAGAACTGATGTTCAATAAATTTTAAAAATCCAAGCAGTATAAATGAAAAGAAATACACACTTAGACATATCATATTGAAACTACAGAATACCAAAGACAAAAATAATCTTAGGGGAAGACAGAGAACACAAATTATCTACAAAGGAACCTCTACTAGACTGACAGCAGATTTATCACCAGCTTCAATGAAAGTAAAAAGATAATGGAATAATAATATCTTCAAAATCAACTGTGAACTTAGAAATGCATAGCTAGTAAAACTATTTTTTAATAAAAAGTGCAAAATAAAGATATTTTTCCAACACCAAAACTTAGAATCCTCACTAAAAGAAGTCATACAGAATATATTCCAGAAAGAATGAAAATAAATCCAGATCTGAGTTAAAAGGAGGAATTGTGAGCAAAGAAAATAGTAAATATGTGATTAAATAAAAACAAATATTTACTATGCTAAATAATAATGGGAATTAATTTATATGGTTAAAACATTTTTAAAAATACTAGAAAATAATAACATATAGGTGGGTGGGGGTGGTCAGAGTTAAAAAGCTCCTGTAATGATCAAGAAAAAAATAAATGTATTGACTAACTTTAAAATTTAAGAAAGCAAACTAAGGGAATTCCCTGGTGGTTCAGTGGCTGAGACTCCATGCTCGCAATGCAGGGGGCCTGGGTTCGATCCCTGGTCAGGGAACTAGATCCCACATGCATGCCACAACTAAGAAGCCTGCATGCCATAAGTAAAGATCCCCCATGCCACAACAAAGATCCTGTGTGCTGCAACTAAGACCCAGGGCAGTCTAAATATTTTAAAAAAAGAAAGCATATTAAAATTTTAAGAGTAAAGCTGAAAGAACAGACATAGAGTGTAAAATTTTCCAATTAGTAGAGGAGAAGGAATAAACAAAAATAGTCAAAGCCAAAAGAAGGCAAGAAACAAAGGAGGGAGAGAAAGTGGAACAGATGGAAAGCACAAAATAAGATGACAAAAAGAAATTTGAGTATATAAATGATTACAAAAAGTATATAGAACTTCCAACTGAAATACAAAACTGTCGCCCTAAGTTAAAAAGAAGTCCATCCCTGGGATTTCCCTGGTGGTGCAGTGGTTAAGAATCCGCCTGCCGGGCTTCCCTGGTGGCGCAGTGGTTGAGAGTCCGCCTGCCGATGCAGGGGACATGGGTTCGTGCCCCGGTTCGGGAAGATCCCACATGCCGCGGCAGCGGCTGGGCCCGTGAGCCATGGCCGCTGAGCCTGCGCGTCCGGAGCCTGTGCTCCACAACGGGAGAGGCCACAGCAGTGAGAGGCCCGAGTATCGCAAAAAAAAAAAAAAAAAAAAAAAAAAAGAATCCGCCTGCCAAGGCAGGGGACACGGGTTTGAGCCCTGGTCCAGGAAGATCCCACATGCTGCAGAGAAACTAAGCCCGTGTGCCACAACTACTGATCCCATGTGCTACAACTACTGAAGCCTGTGCACCTAGAGCCCGTGCTCCACAACAAGAGAAGCCACAACAATGAGAAGCCCACGCACTGCAACAAAGAGTAGCCCCTGCTCGCCGCAGCTAGAGAAAGTCCACACGCAGCAACAAAGACCCAATGCAGCCAAAAAATAAATATAATTAATTAATTTTAAAAAATCAATCATCCTTGCTAAAAAATGTAGTAGAGGGCTTCCCTGGTGGTGCAGTGGTTGAGGGTCCGCCTGCCGATGCAGGGGACGCGGGTTCGTGCCCTAGTCCAGGAGGATCCCACATGCTGCAGAGCAGCTGGGTCCGTGAGCCACGGCCTCTGGGCCTTTGCATCCGGAGTCTGTGCTCCGCGGTGGGAGAGGCCACAGCAGTGAGAGGCCTGCGTACCGGAAAAAAAAAAAAAAGTGTAGTAGAAATTAAGGCTAAAAGTGAAGCTAAGCATGTTATTTAATTGGTAAAAAAAAAAAAGAAGTCCATCCCTATGCCATTTACAGGAGAAATATTTAAAGTTTGAGATGAAGTTTCAACACAATGATTGAAAGTAAAGGATCAAAAAAAGACATACTCAGTAAATGCTAACACAAAGAAAGCAGCAGAGCTGTATTAATAATGAACAAAATAGATGTTAAGGCAAAAAGCATAAACAGGGATAAAAGAGACATTATACAATGATGATATTATTCACCAAGAAAGTTTAATAATCATGAATATTTATGAACATAAAAAAGAACTTCACATTATCTAAAGCAAGAATTGACAGAAAGTAAGGAAAAACTGGCAAATTCTACATCATATGAAAGATTTTAACACACTTATCTTAGTAATTGAGAGCAATAGACAAAAAAATCAATAAAAATATTAAGGATCGAAAGCACAACAATTTACTAAGCTTAGTGTAATTTAGGACAGGTATAGAACACGAATTGTACCCAAGAATTAGAGACTTCACCTTTTCTCTCCAAGTGTCTATGGAAAGAAAACTGATCACGTACTTTCCATAAAATAGATCTCAACTAATTTCAAAGTGTTTTTAGAAAGATTATGATTTCTAGGATTCTACCATGTGTGAGCTGCACCAGCTGAAATCCCTATTTTGAACTGCCCCAACTGAAGTTCTTTTCATCAACCTTTTCTCTTAGTTAAAAAAATCAGAGGACAATTTGTTGACTTTGATTATGATGAAATAAATTCATATTTTATGGCAAGACAAGAAAAATTTTAGAAACACTATGATCTCTAAAAACTTGAATTAAATTAGAAATCATACAAAAACATAACTATAAATCTTCTGTATATAAAATATTAAAAATGCTTCTAATACACAGAAATTAGGAAATATTTCAAAATAAACAATGATAAAAACTCTGTATCAAAATTTGTAGAATACAGTTAATGTACTACATATAGGAAAACCTATAGCTTTAAATGTACATTAAAGGAATGAAAAAACTCCAAAACTAATGATCTAGGTAACCAGAGAAATTATAAAAACAACAAAATAAACCCAGAAGAAAATGATAACGATAAAAGCAGAATTTAATGAAATAAAAAATAAAGACCCTATTTTTGAAAGAACCAATAAAGCAAAAACTTGATTTTTTGGAAAAAACCTAATAAAATTAACAAACTTTGGCAAGACTAATCAATACAAAAAGAGAAGAGGTACAAATAAGCAATGTTTAAAATGTAGAGGAAGGGATATTACAGATACAGCAGGAATTAAAAGGGTAATAAACATGAACAACTAGTGTCAATAAATTTGAAAGTTTAGATGAATGAGACAAATTCGTAGAAAAATATTGTCAATCATATCAGATTGATGTGGTTATGGACTGGTGCAAATTGAAAATTCACTAAAAAATTTCAGGCTCACACCAAAGAGAGGTGATCTTTTAGATGATCCTCCCAAGATTGTTTGGATTCCTCCTGACCAGAAAAGGAAGGATTGTCTGAACTCTCATATTTCATGCTAAGCCTCTGATGGTATAGTGAAAGACATATGAAATATTACTTGGGGGTGGGAGTGGGGTGGGAAAGGCCTAAACATCAGTACCCTATCAACAGTGGAAGACCATGCAAGGTATGAAATTATGTTAGAGTTTATTGAAACCATTGTTAATTTTCTTTTTTTAAAAAATATCTTAAAAAAAATAAAAAATAAAAAATATCTTTTTAGAATTCTGACCTTATTTTTATTTATTTTTATTTTTTTGGCTGCACCACGCAGCCTACAGGATCTTAGTTCCCCCATCAGGGATCAAACCTGGGCCCACAGCAGTGAAAGCATGCTGGACCACCAGGGACTTCCCTAATTTTCTTTATATTATTATGTCCAATCTCAGAAATTCACGTTTCAGGTGATACATCACTGACTTTGGAGTTCAGTTTTTTCCATCTTGATCAAAACTGGAGCAAAGTCAGCTTTTCAGGCTTACCTGACACTTCCTGGTGCAGTAAGAACTCATAGCACTATGGACTTCTTCAAAGGATCGACTGTCAAAGGATGGCCACTTCTTCCCAATCAACAAATCAAATGACTAAGAAGCAGATGAGACTGTGCAGAACATGGGCTTTGTAGTCAGAACAACCAGGGTTCAAATCCACCATAAAGCTTGCATGGTCTTCAGAAAATTACATTTAAAATATCTGCATCTCAGTTTCCTCAGCTGCAGGATAAAAATATTGTTCATAGAATTACTAAGCCCAGTACAGAAAGTGTTGTATAGAAAGTGTTTATTGTAGAGCCTCTAGGTGCTCTATTATGTAGTTCTTGTTCCTGTTCCTACTCAGTGTTAGGGATAACATGTTTCTAAGTGGGTATAACTCATACACAATGAAAATGCTTCTCCTAGAATCTGGTTTAGGAAGTTCTAAACATCACATACTTAATAATCCTATTGTGTGGACCAAAAAATTCCATTTCAAGAAATTTTGCATTTTGGGTTATCATAATTTCCAAGGGGCTGGTTAGCATTTTTTTTGTCTGTTATATTATAAAAGAGAATGTCCTGTTTTTGAAATGGCTGTAGAAGAAAACATAAGGGCATCAGTGAAGTGGCTGACTGCCCACCCCAAGATGCTGCCCAATTGGTGTCCTATTCCTGTGTATACATTTATGGAAAGAAAGTTTTGTGGACTGGCCTGCTTTATATCTTAAAAGATATATTTCCCAACGTGAAATGTATTCTCCATCCAAACAGCCAACTTCCAATAAGTGTTCATATTTTACAAATTAATCTTTTTTTTTTTTTATTTTGTTGCACTGGGCCTTAGTTGTGGCATGCGAACTCTTAGGTGGGCATGCATGTGGGATCTAGTTCCCTGACCAGTGATTGAACCTGGACCCCCTGCATTGGGATTGTGGAATCCTAACCACTGTGCCACCAGGGAAATCCCGAAAAATTAATCTTTGAGTACATATTATTATCAAGTTATATTTAGAGTCTAGAATTTTTAGGCCTACAACTCTCAACACTGGTGTTTTGTTTTTGTTTTAACTTTGGGACCTAGCCTATTAATGGGCTGTGAAATTACCTGCTCAGGAGGATTGTAGCTATGATTAGTTGGTTACGATCAATACTAAAAAAATAGAGGAAATATTTGAAAGCATTACATATGGTAAGGGCAAGTTCTATTTGGGAAACTTTCATATCTGTGTTGTATGTGTGAGTGTGTATGTGTGCACATACACACAGTGGGTCATGATGTCAAAAATATCTCTTACTCTGGGTCTTGGTCAAAATGAGAATTGAAAACTGCTGCTCCATGTAACCTGGCAGAAAGGTTTGTTGCCCAGTATATGGGGCAGGGGCAGGAGTATGGGGGAGGATTCCCTCTTATTGTTCTAAAACCTGAGAGCCCATACCTCACACACATACCAAGAAGTTCCCAGTGTTCAAGTTTGTTTTGTAAGTCAGTTTTTGGGGACTCAGAATGCATTCTGTAAGAGAAAGACATCAAACTGGCCCACAAAATTCTCTTTAACCTATAATGCACTGTAGCCACAGTACTAAACAACCCAAGAATTGTGTGTAAGAATATTCTACAGGGAAAATGCAATCATTTTCAATTTATGAAGTGAGATACTCACTTACATGGAGTAGAAGACTCCTAACTTGGTTTCCACTAACCTCGTGATGACTTTAGGCAAAGTTATGTCTCTGGACTCAGCTTCCTCAATGGTGAAATGTTGAGGTTCTTTAAGGTTTCTTCCTCCTTTGTCATATAATGATCCAGCATCTCCCTTAGTGTCCCACCTTCCTCCCTACAACAGAGTGTGGACACTTGGTGTCCACAGTCAAATATTCCTTTCTCCACCAGAGCCCAGGAATGTGCCAAAAGCTGTTTCAAAAGATACAGGAATTTCCACTGTAGATGGCATGGCCTTGCACCAGAACCCCAAGGGTCTGCACTGTAATTGTCCCTTTAGGACTTTCAACAAACTCTACATTTCCACTATTGTCCCCTCCAAGACCAGAGGGTCTACTGGATAGTATAGTATATTTGCTTATACCAAACCTTGTACTTTCTGCTGGGCTGTTTTGTATTCTGGACCACCCTGAAATCTGGCAGCTTTCCCTGTCACTTGGTACATAGGACAGCAGAATTCCTAGGTATATAACAATGGTTCTAAATCAGGGATGATTTTGCTCCCCAGGGAACATTTGCTAAGTCTGGAGCCACTTTTTATTTTCATGACTGGAGTAGGGGGAGTGCTATTGGCATCAACTTGGGTAGAGGCCAGGGATACTGCTAAACAGCCTGCAATGCACAACATAGCTCCCCACACAAAGAATTAATTGGTCCAAAGTGCTAATAGTGCCAAGGTTGAAAAACCCTGCTGTAGAATGTGTTGCATTCAGAGCCAGAAGAGGCCTACCAGGTGCTGTACTTCCCTATTTGTAGAAGGGGATGCAAGATGGAGCAAATTTCTCTTACTTTGGAGGGAATATACTGGCACGTGCCTGACCGCTGGACCCCTAAAAATTCTACTGAAGTGACAGCTCGCTGATCTTTAAAGGGCTTATCTCCCTCTTCTGGAGTGCATCCTCTCATCAAGGACTCCACCTGCGTAATCAGTGTGACATCAGTCTAATGGATCATGGGATGCCCAGACACTTTCATCTCTTCACAATGTATTATAACAGATGTTAAGAAAATTGACAGAGTTCTGAGGTAAAACTTAAATCAACATCATCTGCTCCTCATGAAAGCAAACTGTTTCTGATTCTCTTTCCCAATTGGAATATATTCTTATACTTGCCAAATCAATGGCCACATGACATGTATATTATTAACATACTCTATCAATGATATCATGCCTAACATTACATCTGTTATGTAATGTTACATTAACACCCTTTGGTTGAATTTATGATAGTCTACAGTCATTCTCCAGGATCCATCTGGTTTCTTCGGAGGACAGACTAGTGAATTTCCAACGAAGGGGTGGTGATGATGCTTTGGGTCTCTAGGTATGTCAACTCAGACCCTGCGTCTAATATTCTTTGAAATGCAAGGTTCTCCTCTTTCTCCAGTATACAATCACCTGAGTAAAGGGCCTCAGTCGTTTTGGGAAAAGACAGGAAATCTTATAATATATACCGAGATGTTGTAGGATCTTTCCTCCTGGAGACCTGTTCGCCTTTTTAGTCAGTTGGTTCTGGTTGTGAATACAGGTCAGGGAACTAAGCAAGGGATTTCAACTTTTTTGGACTGGCTGCCTTTGGCCACTTGTTTCTCCATACTTGGTTAAAAAAATGTTTTTTAGATGTTAAATAGCATCCTTATTGAATGCCCATCTCTTTTGCCCCCAGAGATGAAATGTTCTATTAGCCTTCTTCACAATTCCCTAGTCAAGCCTCTGAGATTACCCCTCCAACCTTGCAGGTCATTGTAATTATGGCCTTGTGACTTCTTGCAGTTTAGTGTGCCACCTGCTTTGGGATGCCATCATTCCTGTTGCTATTAATTAGCTCAGTTCTGTGACTACCTTTCCTACCATCATCTCCAGCCTGTAGATGAGAGGAGTCACCACTACACTCTTTAGTGATACTTGGTGCCCCTCTCACAAGAACATTCCTGATGGTCTTGATGAATGCAAAGTCACAGGATCTTGGTGAATGCAGAAATATTTAGATCCTAATATCTGTCCAATCCCACCAGTACTTGGTCATTGGCTATAGGTACCCAGAGATAGTATGTCTTGAATTTAAATGCTGCAGTGGATTCTGAAAGTGCTGCAGCTTAGGACTGTCAGCTGAGTGCAATCCTAGAGGCAATTCTTGAAAGATTTGAGCAGTGTACTTCCATGGCTACCATATGCACATGGTTTTGAACTGAGAAGCAGGCACTAGGGCAACACAAGTTGATGAGATGGGGATCACAATGACTTGCTTGTGCAACTTAATTGGGTCCTCCAGACCCACTAAGGCCCAATCACAGATGTGCCACTTCCATCTTATGATAGATTGCTGCTGGGTCCATCTGACCTCAGGATGACTTCATGGATTTGACAGAACCTACCTCATCTTAAATAGTTCTGGCCACATGGTCACTTAATAGTCCATGATCATGCTTTCTGTCTTTTCCATGGCCCATAAGCATGCCAGGAGCTTTCTAAAAAGTATGCAGTTCTCTGTTGCAGATGACATGGATTGCTTCAAAATCCTAAGAAACTCTGTTGTGATACTTCTGTTGGGGAATGATACCATAAATGCCACATGCTGTCTTTTCCCATCACATACCTAAAAATACAGGTAACTCTGCTTATTTGTCTTTTCAAAGATATGAGTTGCGGTTAACATATACACACTACTGTATATAAAATAGTTAACCAACAAGGACCTACTGTATAGCATAGGGAACTATACTCAATATTTTGTAATAACTTATAAAAGAATCTGAAAAAGATTATATATATATATATATATATATATATATATATATGAATCACTTTGCTGTATACCTGAAACACAACACTGTAAATCAACTATACTTCAATAAAATAAAATTTAAAAAATTTCACATTGGGGAAAGATTAAAAAACAAAAAGCAAACAAAGATATGAGTTGTGGCTTTACTCTGTGTGTTTTCTACTTCATTACTTTTTACTCTCTTTCTGTACTGATAATTTAGGTTTCCTAATACATGCATTGAAAGCTATAAATCCTGTTTATAATATACGCATTCAAAGCCATAAATCTCCCTCTAAGCACGGCCCTAAGCAGCCTCCCACAATTAACATCCCATGAGATTTGATGTTATTTTCGTTATCTTTTAGTTCAAAATATGTTTCATTTCAATTTCTTTCTCACCCATGAACTTTTAGAAGTATATGCTTAATTTCCAAACATTTGGAGACTTTCTTATCTTATTATTAATGATTTTTACCTTAATTCTAATGTAACTGGAGAACAAACTCTGTGTGATTTTAATCCTTTGAAATTTATTGAGATTTCCTTTGTAGTTCAGTGTATATTCAATTTTGTTAGCAATTTTTTTTTTTTTTTTTTTTTTTGCAGTATGCAGGGCTCTCACTGTTGTGGCCTCTCCCGTTGTGGAGCACAGGCTCCGGACGCGCAGGCTCAGCGGCCATGGCTCACAGGCCCAGCCACTCCGCAGCATGTGGGATCTTCCCAGACCGGGGCATGAACCCGTGTCCCCTGCATCGGCAGGTGGACTCTCAACCACTGCGCCACCAGGGAAGCCCCAATTTTGTAACAATTTCATGTAAATATCTACAATTATTAGGTGCCATGTGTAATATAGGTCCATTATGTCATGTTTGCTTACCATGTTCAAATCTTTGATACCTTCAGATATTTTATTTGCTTGTTCCATCAGCTATGAAAGAGAGGTGCTAATCTCCTACTTGGATTGTAAACTTTTCTCTCTCCTTGTATTTCTTTTTTGCTTTATTTATTTTAATGCTATGTTATTAGGTGCTTCCAAATTTAGAATTGCTATCTCTTCTTGCTGAATAAACCCTTCATCATTATTAAATGTTCTCTCTCTAGTAATGCTTTTTGCGTTATATTTTACTGTCTGATAATAGCGTGGCAATACCAGCTATGAGTATTTGCATGATATATTTTTATAAAATGCCTTTTTATCTTTTAACACAATCATATATTTTTCTTATTCCATAAATGCAAATTAGTCAGAGTTTTGAAAGTTGAACCAACTCTATTTCTCCCTCTTAGTATCTTGCTAAATACAAATACTTAAGATTTTTGCATTTATATTCATGAGATTGCCCCATAATTATGTCCTTGTTGAATTTAATTATCAAGATTATGTTGGCCTCATAAAATCAGTTAAAGTATTTCCTCCTTTTCAGTTCTACTAAAGACTTTATATAAGATTTGTGTTATTTCTCCCTTATTTGGTGAAATTCACCAGCAAAGCCACGTAGGCCTATGTGTGTCATGAACTTTGAAGTTACAGATTCATTTTAATAGATATCAGTTGTTTATAATATTTTTCCTTTTAATATTTCTGATCCTTATGACTTTTGGTGGGGCCCTTGTAAATGCTTGCAATTTTGTCATTTTTTAATCCAGTCTGATTCTCGTATCATTTAGAACATTTTTTTTAATTCAATGTACTTATTAATATATTTGGGTCTAAATGTACCATAATACATTTGTGTTCTATTTGCCTTTATTCTTTCTTCTTTTTCTCCCCTTTTTATTAAGCATTTATTTTCCCCCTTCTATTGACTTTGATGTTAGACTCTTTTTTACTATTATTAACATTAGATTTACCAAGGTATTTTTCATTGCTTTTCATTCTTCTCACTCTTTCCTACATATCAGCATTCCATTGGAGATTCCTTAAAGGCTAAATTTTTTGTTACTGAATTTTAGGTAAAGATAATTCCACTGTTGTTTGGCTTCTAATATTTTGATTAAGAAAGCAGATTTTAGTCTAAGCAGTACTCTTTCAAAGGTGATTCTTTTTCTCTGGTTGCTTTTATAATTTTTTGTCCAGTTTTCAGCAGCTTTATTATGATATGCTTAAGTATGGATTTCTTTTTCTTTCTTGCATGGGGTTAATTCACAAACTTTGAATCAGTTGCTTGCTCTCAGATAGCTGTGCAAAGATCTCAGCCATTATCCATTCATATAATCCTTCTACCTCTTTCTCTTTCTGGGAAGTTCATTAAATTTATCACAAAACTCTCTTCTCTGTATTTTTATTCTTTCAGTTCTCATTTTATTCTATTTTCTTCTGACCAGTCTTTCACGAATTCTATCGTCAGCTGTGTCTAATCTGCTATAAGCCCATCCTTTGCGTTCTTAAATTCAATTAATATATTTTTTGGCTCTCTAACTTCCATTTGGTACTTTTCTGTACTTTCCCAGTTATCTGCTGCAATCTCCATCTTGACTTTTCTCTCCTTGGGCTCAGTTAGCATATTTTAAATTTTGTGTTTCTGTTACTTTTAATACATGTTGCCTTATCTCCACACATGCCTTATTTTGTAATGGACACCAAACTTGAGGTCTTGAACTCCAACTTCTGCCCACCTATGCCTACAGGCCATCAGAAGTGTTGCTCAGTTGCTCAGCTACCTCCCACAGAATTCTCAAAAAAACCCAAGGGGGAAGTGATTCCAAACACAGGTTTATCAGCTAGGCATCTTTTCTTTCCAAACTCCTGGCTGCAAATCTTCACTATTAGCTGCAAATCTTCACTTCACTATTAGTTTCTTGATGGACTTCAAATTGATTTTTCTGAAATAATTTTGCCCATTTTTTTCTTTCTAAGTGTCCTAAGTTGAAGAGTTGGTCCAAATGACCTTACCTGGCATTATTATAAATGGAAATCCCTTCTTGTTACTGAAGCCATTTATATTCTAACTATATAGGAACCTGACTTTTTGTAAGAAAAAAGGTGGCTTGATAAGGGTGAAGATATGTGGGAACTGTGGTAAAACAAAACGAAACAAACTTGTGTAACTTTTTTTTTTTCCTTTAAATTCCACTTGAGTGTTATGTTCACATAAAATGCTTTTCTTTCTTTTGTGGAGGGTGGCAAAATAGCTCTTACATGCAAAATCTATGCTGCAGTAAGGTCATCTCGATGACAATTAGCATTGTTTGAATCAAAAGTAATGTCAAGTTGCTTTATACACTTTCAGTACTATCAGAAGTTAAAACAAGAAGTGAATCCTTCATTTCCAAATTTGCACTGGATGTACTTTCCAAACTTACACTATAATTCCAGCAGGATTTTTCGGACCTTGATGAAATTGCAAGGGAAATTTCTATATCTAAAAATATATTTGTGCAATTGTGGAACTTCCAAACTTCAATTGGAAATGATTTGCGATGCAATGACGTTAATTTTTGTCAGTAGAAATACTGTGGACATTTGTTTTCTCTTAAGTGTCTATATAATATTTTTGGTTTTGCCCTCTTGGACTACAAAGCTGAAAATATTTACCATCTGGCCCTTTATAAGTTTGCTGGTCCACACTCTAATACTTCAAACTGGTAGGTTTTCCCTCATTATGAATTATTACTTAAGTGAAATGAGATGCCCTTTCCTCAATGCATCCTTCTTCATTTTGTTCTCCTCAGAGTTCCTCTCACAAATATATTTATATAGTTTCTAGGCTATATAAAATCTGTAATGTGCAATTTCATCTGATTCTGTAAGACTTTCTCACTTTGAAGAAACAGATTTTCTTTCAGTTATAAATTGATATACACTATAACTCATTCCAAGGCCCTTCCCACCGTCACTGCATTAACGGTGACTTAAGCATGACTACTCTGGTCATATTCAAACACTGTTTGGAAAAGCCTTCACACACACACACACACACACACACACACACAGAGTTTCTCACACAGTTTCTTTCCCTTTTGAGTCCAGCAGCCACTGGATTCCACTGCTTCTGTGATATTTCCTAAAGGAGCTACCACAGTCAGCACACTCATACAATTTCTGTCTAGTACAGGTTCTCTGACATGTATTTTAAAGATTTCTTTACAAAGGCTCTCTCTTATCTGGTACAAATATAATTTTTCATTACAGGGAGTTTTCTGACATTTACTGAGATTTACTCTAGCACTTAGTGCTTTCTCACTCAGTACACATATATGATATCACTCTGTGTGAATTTTGTTACACTTGGAACTGTGACTTGGAAGTGAAGGAAATGCACAATCACTGCATTCATAAAGTATACCCCCACTCTGAACTTTGATGTGCAATTGTGCTTTGATGTGCTATTGCTGTGTAAATTACCCCCAAACTCAAAACCCACCTATGCCTACAGGAGGCCATCAGAAGTATTGCTCAGCTGCTCAGCTACCTCCTAAAGAATTCTCAAAAAAACCCACTTATTACATTTCTGAGGTACAGAAATCTGCAAGGGATTCAGCTCTGCCTGTCAGAAATGTTCCGCTTAGCTTTTTTAGCCTTTCTAAGCTACAACATTTAATATCTTGACAGGAAGACTGGCTATTCTTTCAAACCTCCAATTTTGTAACTCCAGCCCTATGCAATCATTAAAAGCATAGCTGGTTTCTTTTTCCCTTAACATGGCCCTCTGCCTGGGCCAAATCCAGATCCCCAGACTATGCCCTGATACTGCAAAGGAAATCAGGGAGATAAAAAAAAAAAAAAAAAAAAAAGGTTTTTGATCTTCCACTAACCTCTGAATAGTTCTCCCCTCTGTGAGACTGAAGTCTATTTTAGAGTCAGTCATTTCCATATCACACTGATGTCTTTAAAAATATGGCCTTCGAAAATTATCTTGCTTTTTTATATGTTAGATGGTGTAGTTTTACCTGCTGTGACCTACTACATCCCATTGAAAATAGAACCTCTACATCGTTTGTAAGGCAAATATTAAAGTGGTATAAAAATGAAAATAACGACTTTGGAAAATTCAGGATGTATAAAGTTAGAACACTAAAAAACGTTCTATAGTACAAATTACTCTTTTTCCTCCAATTCCTTGCCCTATTCCCTTTATTATCATTTTCCTCTCTATTTCTTTGATAGAACCCTTTTATTCACAAAAAGGGGAAGAAGGAATTGTAAATACTTGAATTTTCTAGGAAATAACATTAAAATTTCCTTACTAACAAGCCCAGATCTCTGCCATTAAAAAGCTTAGTTTTAACTAGATTATTACAATGGATGATTATAAAATTGCTCAGTAACTATCAAGCCTACATGATATAGTTATGAGTTTAAATTTGAATACCAAGGCTTTTTCTATGTAATTAACCCTTACCATATGAAATTTTTCTTCTGGAAACTCCATTTTGTCCTCCCTAGATGGAATACAAAAGCACATGACCGGGAATAAATCTGTTACACTTGCACTTCAGAGATTTGTATAGTTGGCTAGCTTCTGGATAGCTTGATTCTTAAAAAGCTCCCACAAGTGATTCTGATGTATGGAAACCATTGCTATAAACAGAAAAACACTCAAAGGCCAGCACATTCTTAAAACTTGAGAAAGGTTATTTTTACCTGAAGGAACTTGTTTGAATTTAAGTATGAATCTATTACGATTTGCCATTATAAGCTTCATATAGCACTTAAATATAGACTAAAAACAACCAAAAAGATTTCAGAAGTAGAGATCTACAGTTTGAAGAGATGATCCATTAAATGATGGTCACATACTTCTAGATCCATATGGACATGATTTTATTTTAGGGTTAGCAGTTTAAAAATATTAACCACTTCATTAACCTATGTAACAACTTATTGACATACTTATTATATGTATGATTATATATGATTAATATATAGTGTGTGGAGATGGCAATTACTGCCCTCAAAAATATTGCTTTATCCTTAAGAAGAGAAATAAAGCTATGAAAGCAATTCAGTTCTGATGTATAAAATTATATCATCATTCCTACCTTCTAGATGCAACGTTTTAATAATTTATTATGATCTTTCAAAAAACTATTCCACATAGCTCTCATTACTTACGACTAAAAAAAGATGATCCCCTTTGGGAAAAAAGGCAGCATGAATAGCGGGCAACTGTCATCATCCTTCATAAAATTTTACTTTGACCTACATTACTTTGTGTTACTCTATCATACATTATTCCACATGGATAAAACTTGGAAGATCCTAATTCTACTAACCATCTGAGGCAGGGATCAATCAACTCAGCTCTGTGGACCAAATCCAGCCTGCTGCCTTTTTTTTTTATAAACACAGTTTTATTAGAAGGCAGTCATGTTAATTTATTTCTATATTGTTCTGGTTATTTTTGCACCACAGCAGAGTTGAGTAGTGCCAGAGACTGCATGACCTACAAAGTCTAAGACATCTACTGTCTGTCCTTTCACCAAAAAGTTTGCCCACCATGATCATAATTATCTAAGTGGATTTTAAAGTAACTTACAAGTCATTTTGCAATGAAGAATTGGATAGTGACTTGCCTGGTGACGCAGTGATTAAGAATCCGCCTGCCAATGCAGAGGACACGTTTCAAGCCCTGGTCCGGGAAGATACCACATGCCGTGGAGCAACTAAGCCTACAAAGACATTTATTTGGATAAAATGAAATACCAAGAATCTAGAGATAAGGGAAACTAAGAGCTCCAAATTTGAAACTGATAAGATAGTTTAAAAACTGGTAAGGGGGGGCTTCCCTGGTGGTGCAGTGGTTGAGAGTCTGCCTGCCGATGCAGGGGACACGGGTTTGTGCCCCGGTCCGGGAAGATCCCACATGCCGCAGAGTGGCTGGGCCCGTGAGCCATGGCCGCTGAGCCTGCGCTCCGCAATGGGAGAGGCCACAACAGTGAAAGGCCCGCGTACCGCCAAAAAAAAAAAAAAAAAAAAACTGGTAAGGACCTAAAAAATACTAAATAGTTAGGACAGAACATTTAGTTCAAGGTCATAAGAAAATGATCTGGGTGTGTGTGTATATATATATATCAATAATATATACATTACTGATACTATGTATAAAATAGATGACAGAAAAAAAAGAAAATGATCTGGTGAATACAGATACATAACTAAGTTTGATGAATTAGTAAAGCAATTAGTAAATATATCAATTGCTAATCCAACATCACTTGTGCTGGAATAAGATTTGACACAAAATAGAAAGTTGAAAAAATAGGTTTTAACACTAAGGGAATCTTAACTAAGTATCAGATAAACTATTAGAACAAGAAAGCCATTATTAAATAGTCCATAATAAATTTATGAATTTTTATGAGGCAAATAAAGCTGAATAGAAAAACTATACTGTGGGAATAAACAAGTATTAGGTCGTTTCTAAAGTACAAATTCCTTGACAACTACTTACAGCAGAAGTGCGTATACTGCAGGTCTGTCTTGGCACTCTTCTAATGATGAGTAAAAAAACTAAACCAGAACTGCCAGCACTGCATTAATTTCAAGGTTTATAATTTTATACATTAAACTTAGTTATAACTGAAATCCTACCTTTGACTACCATTGATTAGCTTTTCAAAATCATTCCTACTGCCTGCAAAATTTCTACAGACTAATATTGAACATTTTAAGACTTAAACAATGTGAGAACTGTGGATCCTTCCCACCCAGTGCCACCCCCCCAAACACACCCCAAGAGTTAAAACTAATATTGTAAGGGAAAAAAAAATGGACTCATGCTTATAGGATGATGATGAGGACCAACTGAATAGTGGATATTCCCAAAGTTCCTTAGTTAGTAGATTTTTAACTGCTTTAAAGATCACATCTAATGACTGGATATTGGATATGAGATGTCATTAATGCTTGTACAGTCTTCTCAACTACACACAAATTCTACCATAACAAATCAGTTTTGAAGAGTAGTTCCTTCCCTTATTAAACCTTAGAAAATTTTATTTTCAGACATTTGATAAATTGAAAATGCTAAGAACTTTAACAGTTCAGACACAATAAAAAATTTTAAGTGTCCCATGAAGTTCTGAAACAAATCAGAAATTGTTCAGCCTAAGAATTAAGGAACTTAATTAAAAGCATTAAACTCAAGATAAACAAATACAATGATTCAGGTCAAACTGACCTCACCAGATCCATAGAATCTGACAACATATACCTATAGAAGTTTGACTTAATATTCATAAACCATGAAGAAAATAAAAATATTGTTGTTCAACGTTAGCACCTCTGTTATAAACTAGAATAGCCTTCAAAATATTTTCAGTGGCTCAAAATATGTCTAGCCACAGCTCGAAATTCCAGGTAACATTTGAGTCTTAGAAATCTGTGCAATCCTGTTTTCCTAAACGTTTAAAAATTAATTTTCATCTGTATGTATACATCCAGAATAAATTTTAGATCTCCTCTCATGGGTACAGTAAAAGCTCAATAATACACTTCCCTAATAAAATTTTCATCACAATTTTAAAAACATTTTCCTATTTTATGAAAAAATATTAGTTGATTTTTACCAATAAAATGGTAAAATTAGAGGCAACTATAACTTAAAATTACACAGCTTCTTAATGTTTTATTCACAGCATTCTTCATACAGAAGAAGCTTCACTGATATTTAATTTACTGCAGCATCCTGTTGGTGAAGCACAAAATTACATTAATTATAAACGAAGAAACAAAGCACTTTTGACTTTTTAAAATTATATATATATATTTATATCCAGTTGACAAATAGCATCACAATTATTACTGTATAAAAAACTAAAAATCACATGGAAGCTAAGGCCTAAGTTCTTATTCCAATTGTTCCTTTTTGTTCCTATCTAAGAGATATTAGAAATTAAACTGCAGTACCTCAAAAAAAAAGTCTACATTATTTACATACAGTATGGAAAATAAAAGCTGCTTTTTGGCTAAGTTAGATTGCTGCTACCTACATTATTTACATTGTAAATGTTGGAAAAAATAAGCAGTACTAACAAATACCATTTCAAATGAAAATATGTTGTGCCTGGAATTTTGTTCTAAAATTAATTGTATATCCTAATAAGTGTTTGTTGAATAGAATTTGACTTCCCATATATCTACTGAAAATTTGAGAATTCCACTACGCTTCTTTATATTGCTAATCTAGATACTGTTAAGTACAATACTGTAATAATTACAAGCACTGAAGCTTAAATGAAACGATGGCAACATGTGTGCAGATGGAATTTTATTTAAAACTGTAAAATATAATGCCTTAATGTTTACGCATAATTACGAGACTACCTAATATTCTTTTCATCCTTTAAGAAGTTTCATATATGATAGTTCCCTAAACAGTGAAACCTTCCAGTAACTTACCAGAAAAAGGTTTAATCATATTATTTTGTTTTTAGCATTATTTTTCTAATATTTAAAAACATATCTAAACCCTTGGCAAAAACAAACGCAATCAATTCAGTGTAACAGACTGAGCTTTAAACCGTATTTTAATTTTCGATTAACTGTAACCTATCTGTTAAGTGAACCAAAAGTAGAATTTTAAATGACCCACTATGAAGCTTTTCAAATCAATTATAGAATGCATAGAAAAGTGGAGATAAATTTTTGGGAAGGTGTAAGGTAGTAAATGTGGAAAATGGTAAATGCTAGTTTCAATAACAAAAGTTGTACTAAATGCACATGAAAGTTAAATTAACACAGTATAAAAGAGAATAGCTTAAATAAACTGGGATTCACATATTACAATAGCAAAGTTATGACCAAATGAACTGAAGACATGAACAGTTCTGAAAATTCTCTTTTCAGCCTACTTCCAAAAGAAATAGTTAGGCTTTTTTCCTGTACATAGTTTTGAGCTTTGTCTATACCATATATAGTAGAAAAATAAATTCTTTAGCAACCTAGAAACAGTTTATAAAACTCTTAAAGTTTAATTTTCTTTGCCAGACATGCCAATGTTAAACTGACAGCTATAAATTAAAGCTATATAGACAATAGGTATAAGTAATATAGAACAAGTTAAGAATACTACATTTACCAGATTTTTCTTTTTAAAAATTACTGTACTTTCTTAATTCCTGTGTGCTTTGCAATAGGAATAATAGGGACTTTGTTTTCTTAGAAAAGATAATAACATGTAAGAGTATAACACAAATAAGATAATTTATAATATACATGTACTTCAACAGCAGCCTGGTTCATGTCAACATCTTGATTCTGAAGTTAAAATTAGAAGTACAATACCTAGGACATAACAGTTGGGAAAGACAATATTTATTTTAGGAAAAAATGGAGTAAATCAAACTCTTAGGAGCCTCAAATCTCAAAATCATCTATTTACTACAGTACACATAAGACAACCTTAAAATTGCAGTATGAAGATTACAATGTGGACCAAAGAATTTTTTCTTTACTACACAAAATATAACCTAGCAACAGAAAAAACCATTTTTTCCCTTTCTGGGGAAAAAACCGGCATCGTTTGATAATGAACAAATTTTGAATAAAGCCTAGCAAAATTTACCTATGCCACTTATTCTGAAAATGTTATCCATAATTTCGTGTTCTGGTTGTAACTTCACTAACGAAATGTTTAACCTCCAAAGCAGCAGTCATTTACAGCAAATCTGGTACCAACATCAAAGGAAAAAATTGGTTTAAAAAATGGTGCAAAAGCCACTTTGGATTTTAGTACAACATATCACAGAAAAGAATATGAATACAAGTATGCAACTTTATATATACATACTCCAAAGAGGCTGTCAGTACCCAAAGTATTTTTATTGCTATATTAGCAATGGATTTTTGGATATGTTTTTAAGGGCCACATAAAAATAGATTCAAGGGACAGATTTAAATTGAAGTCCTAGATTAAAATGTTTGGTTTAAAGAATTTTCTACAACAAATTTCATGTTTATGTATGAAAAGTTATATAACCTTATATGAAAATGTCATGAAGTATTTTCTACACTATACTAAATGTATTTCCCAAGAGGGAAAAAATTAAAATATCTAAAATATATTAGATTAAGATTACAAGACCATAATAGATCTTTTGAACATGCATCTGTTTACAGAATTAACAGTATACAAGATGTTTGTTTCATCATGGACTATAAAGAAATGAGTTGGTGACAACTATCCTTTGCACAACATTATCAACTCACTTTAGCCACAAGCATGTCCTTGGTATGTGTGTACAAGAAATATATCCATTTACCCCCATCAGATCATCCACAGGTTTACTTAGAAGATGAAGGTGCAGAAATATGTTAAGTGTACTTTTCTTTCTTTCAAACAACATCCCAAGCATGGCATAAGTAGCCTGAAATTATAAAATACTTAACTGGGCTTTTAGTTATCTATACAGACTGATAAAAGTAAATTAAGTTGCTCAAATTAGCACATCAAATAACAAAACCAGCCATAAAGCAGGCTGGAAAGCATTAAATGTTTCATATACGTGAGTTTTTAAATCATTTAATTTCTATAGAAAAATTTTATTCACAATATAATGTGACAGAAAATGCCACAGGAATGATATACTGATTGCAATAAGGTTGCATGCAACAGCAGCTTTGTATTTTATAGCTATTTTTGTTTATAAAAATTAAACCTCTCCAGTCATGCTTATCACATGGTCTTAGATTTGTAATATAAATGAATAAGGAATACCATATAGTTCAAAGAGAAAATGTTTCATTATTTTGAATGTGAATTATCTGTAAGAAACATGAAGTATACTACTGAACCCTGAAACATGCATGCCTAGATTTGCTTTTGTCCAATTTCAGGCTGTCTGCAATCACTTCCTACTTATATAATACCAAGAGGATCCGTCTGTAACTGTGGTTGTATCAGCTGAGGTTGCAATGGTGGTGGTAACTGAAGCGGTACCATTGGTTCCACCAACTGTCCTGGGTTTGAAGGTGGTGGAGGAGCCACAGTGTTCGCAGTTTCCACAATTTCTCCATTGTAAAAGAAAAATTGACACTGTTGAATGAATGTTTCAACAACAGATTGATGGATCTTGGTGGTAGACAGAAACTCTCGATTTTCAAAATCAGGTCTCATCAAAGTTGGCCAAAAACAGATGGATAAGTTGTCTGCTGTCATTAGGTTGACTTTATTATGCTGACTGACCCTGAAATTATGATAGGAAAAAAACAATTAGAAACCAGTCAAAACTCATTGCAATTAAAGAATCTGAGAGCTGGATATTATTTCAGATGATTTGGTTTTACCTTTTTTAAAAATCTTAACTTCAAATTTAAAACATTTTCCTGCTTGTGCATTCCATGTTCAACTACATTCTAATAACAGAAAAAAGCAGTAAAATCCATTCCTTATGAGAACCAAAGATGGTTTTTACTTTGGAAAAACTATCATACCCTCCAACTGGGAGACTTTTCAACTTTCAAAAAACTCAAGTTTCTAGTATTCCAAAAAACAATCTTTTTAATCATTAACTAACTTGTACATCGTTACAAATTTAATTTCAATGACAACAGTTCACAGAGCAAATTCTACCTTAAAATTCTTTTGATCTGACAATAAATAATTTACAAATGACCATATGTTAACTATTTTGCATCCAGTCTTTTAAATATGTGAGCAAGCACTACTACCATTGTCTGTAATAAGCAAGAAACATAAGAAGCAAATCTTGAATTTTAACTCAAAATTATTAAATTGGGAGGAAATTTTAGGTATTTTATCCAATCCTCTCATTCACACATGAAGAAACAGCCCAATATGCAAGGTAGCAGGAAAATTTTTTATTTGAATTTGTATATCAAAAAATTAAAAATCTAAACCAAAGGACCCACACCCCCAAACACAGGAGTTGCTCATCTGAGGTAAAATAAGTGCTCTAAAAACATGTGTTCTGTGGTAAAAGTTATTACTATTTGTTAAGAGACTAAATTAGAATATTCAGAATAAAGTCAACCTCTGTTAAAATATAGTGTATAGAGGGGCCCAGTCCGGTGTGTCTATGTGGTAGTCAAGTATAGGTTCTGAAAATACCCATAGATTTGAAAGACATGAATATGGGCATCAAATCTAATTGTTGAGTCAAAAAGTACAAAGGAAAGGTAGCAAATCAGTTAGATGACAGTGGTCAGGGTCCTTGAAGAGGTAATGTCTGAGTTGAGCCAAGGGTGATGGGTGTTAGTAAAACAGTAGGAAGAAAGAGTAATTTAGTCAAAACAGTGGTTCTCAAATACTACAAAGCTATAGTAATCAAAACAGCGTGGTACTGGCACAAAATCAGACATATGGATCACTGGAACACAAGAGAGCGCCCAGAAACAAACCCACACACCTATGGTCAATTAATCTTTGACAAAGGAGGCAAGAATATACAATGGAGAAAACACAGTCTCTTCAGCAAATGATGTTGGAAAAGTTGGACAGCAGTATGTAAATCAATGAAGTTAGAACACTCTCACATCGTATACAAAAATAAATTCGAAATGGCTTAAAAATTTAAATATAAGACATGACACCATAAAACCCCTAACGAACATAGGGAAAACATTCTCTGACATAAATCGTAGCAATGTTTTCTCAGGTCAGTCTCCCAAGGCAACAAAAATAAAAGCAAAAATAAACAACTGGGACCAAATCAAACTTATAAGCTTTTGCATAGCAAAGGAAACCATAAACAAAATGAAAAGACAACCTACGGAGAGAAAATATTTGCAAAGGATGTGACTGACAAGGGGTTAATTTCCGAATACACAAACAGCTCAGTATCAAAAAACAAACAACCTAATCAAAAAAATGGGCAGAAGACCTAAATAGACATTTCTCCAAAGATGACATATAGATGGTCAACAGGCACATGAAAAGATATTCAACATCACTAGTTATTAGAGAAATGCAAATCAAAACTATAACGAGATACCATCACAGACTGCTCAGAATGGCCACCATCAAAAAGTCTACAAATAATAAATGCTGCAGAGGCTGTGGAGAAAAGGGAACCCTCCTACACTGTTGTTGGGAATGTAAATTGGTGCAGCCACTATGGAGAACAGTATGGTGGTTTCTTAAAAAACGAAAAATAGAGTTGCCACATGATCCAGCAATCCCACTCCTGGGCATATATCCAGAAAAGATGAAAGCTCTAATTTGAAATGATATATGCACCCCAATGTTCAGAGAAGCACTACTTACAAGATGTGGTATATGGAAGATATGGTATATATACATACACACACACACACACACACACACACAATGGTATATTGCTCAGCCACAAAAAAGAATGAAATAATGCCATTTGCAGCTACATGGATGGACCTAGAGATTATCATTTTAAGCAAAGTAAGGCAGAAAGAGAAAGATAAATACCATATGATATCACTTATATGTGGAATCTAAAAAAAAAAAAAAAAGATACAAATGAACTTATTTACAAAACAGAAACAGATTCTCACAGACACAAAAAACAAACCTATGGTTACCAAAAGTGAAAGGGTGTGTGGGGGATAAATGAGGAGTTTGGGATTAACAGATAAACACTACTATATATAAAATAGATAAACAATACTGTATAGCACAGGAACTATATTCAATAGCTTTTAATAACCTATAATGGAAAAGAATCTAAAAAAAGAATATATATAACTGAATCACTTTGCTGTACACCTGAAAACTAATATGACATTGTAAATCAACCATACTTCCATAAAAAACAAACAAACCAACCCCCGCCCCCAGTGATTCTCAGTGTGTATCAGAACCTCCTGGAGGGCCTGTTAAAACACAGATTGATAATTATGTCTGGGGTGGGGCCTGATAATTGGCATTCCTAACAAGTTCCCAGGTGATGCTGATGCTGCTGCTTTGAGGACTGAATTTTGAGAAAGACTGAGGCAGTCATGTTAAGATGTGATAAGGGACCAGGCACAAATTGATACTTTCAGTTAAGTCCTATTAGTTTAATATTAATACAGTGGCACTTGGTGTTGCACGGTGGAAAAGGAAAGGAGATTTAACAGAGTAAGTTAGAACTAGGCCACTTAATGATAAACAATTTAGATTTTTTTCCTTTAGGATGTAAGTGATCTTTACACAAAGAGCTTTTAGAAGGATCATTCTGGCATCAGGATCAAGGGAGAATCAAGAAGAAAAATAGGCAGAGAGAGAGCTCAATGACAAACTAGAGTTTCCTAAATGAGAAATGATAAAATTTAAACTAAAGCAGTGGCAGAGGAATGAAAAGGAAAACTAATCAGGAGAAAAAACTAATTTGACACAATAACTCACTGAATATGGAAGGTGAGAAAAAATACATCCAAAGAACAGCTCCATGGATTAATTTTTGCAATCTGTCAATCACCCAATATATATTTATCGTTTATTTCCTATACTGGAATGTAAAGCTCCATGAAATGTGATTATTTTATTTACTGCTATGTCTGTATAGCATTTACAAGAGTACCTGGCACAAAGAGTACATCCATTATAATCACTAGTTGAGTGTTTGTTCTAAAATTTAAGTCTGATGATACTATTTCTCTGTTCTACTCTCTAGTGGCTCCCCATACCATTCAGAGTAACAATCATGCAATGCTTTTTTCATTGACAAAGTCTTGCTCCCCCCGCCCCGCCCACAAATGTCAGCTGAACTCAACAGTGCACTTAGTGATAGACATGAAAGCAACCTCCTTGTCAGTAAAATATTTTGAGGACTAAAGCTAATCAATAGGCTAAACTCTGGGTAGTACTGCCCTATCCTTCACTCTGCTCAAACCACACAGACCTTTTTGCTGTTCCTCAACATGCCAAATATGCCTGTCATTAACTGTTGTATCACTGGAGTCAAACACAGTTAAGTGTCTTAATATAACATTGATGGTGGGCTAGCACTGTGATTCTTTGCATATGCTCTTCCCTTTGTCTCTTTTCCCTATTGTTTTTAATAAAGTCCAATTCTTGTTTCAGCACTTTAATCAGGCAATACAATAATATGTTCATATACCATCCCTACATTCCATATTGGGTAAGGTCTCCTGTAGTACCCTGTACACATCTGTTAAATCATGAACCACGTTGCATGGTAATTTTCAAGAGGAAATTCCACTAATTATACTGCAATACTATGTATGTTGGTATTTTCTCACAGAGGGAGACCCCAGAGAAGAGTTACTACAAGTGCTAATATAATTTTATGCTACATTAATAACAACAAAAAAACTTTAAACACTGCTTAATACTCTCTTTTAAGAGGTACAGACTAAAATGTATTTGTTTTGGACACTGACATTATTAGTTAAAAAAACCAAACCTCAGTTCATTAAAATGTTAGTAGAAAATACTGTGAAGAGTAGACTTTTGAAAAAAGTAGTACAAATACTAATGATTCTATTCAGTCTCAATAACAACTTTGTGAGCTATTATTCTTCTCATTCTTATAGTTGAGAAAAATCAAGACTTAGGCAGGGTGAAGTATTTGTCCAAAGCCACAGAACTAAAAATGTTTCAAAACCAAGCCTATTTAATTCCACAGTCTTGAGCTTTACGCTATTATACAATATTAATATTGCCTTTCATTTAAGAAATGGTGTTGGGAAGAGTATCTTTATAGAAAAAAGTATAAACTTGAAGCTTAACATATTTAAGGCTTTTGATATAGGATTAATGTCCTGCATTTCAGTAACAGTCAAGGTGGATAGTGATATGAATTCAAGTTTCTAATAAAATTTCACTATGAAGAATATCCAAACAAAACAAGCAAGATACACAAAAGAGACACAGTACAAAAGAAGAGGCAATTAAACCACTTAATAAAACCTGGATTCTAGTTATAAGATGTGTCACTTGAGCATATGATTTCTCTCTTTAAACCTCAACCTTTCCAACTTCAAACAGGTTGATCTGGTTAATTATCTAAGTGTCATTTCATAACTAAAATTCTAAGATTCTATAGAAGAGAATTGTTAAAGAACAGCAGTGACAAAAAAAAAAGTACTCACCACACTTATTATTTATATAATCATGTTAGATACTAAAAGGGTCATATACCTTTCTTTAAACAAGTTGATGAAAAATCTATTTTAAAAATACAGAAAAAATAATTTAGAGAACCAAAATTGAACTGCATGTTTAAATTAGTCTTTCTCTATTTTATGATTACCCAATTTATAAAGTTACGTGTTTGAAATCTGTAGTGCATTTTATTTGCAAAAACGAAAAATAAAAATACCTGTTTAGATGTGTTATTACATATCTGAATACATCATAGTTAACGGGATGAAATTTCTTAACAATTTCTTTCAGTGCATGAAGACGTTCTGTTTTATCCGGGATTTCTGTAAAATTAAAGTAGCGAGGAATTTGTGTGAAACACAAACATTAAAAAATATTGATAAAGCTTCCTGCTATGCCTATTGTATGAGATAATCAAGAATGTATATAAAGCATATCAAGAGAGGGAAACAAAAACAAAGAAAATGTTGTAAAGAACCTGCTAATAAACAGACTACCATCTATTTACAATAGCCTTTTCACAAGTAAAGCTAATAAATGAAGATCAAAGTAACCTGGGGGTGGTAAAATAGGAAATGGTATATTAGTAATTTCTCTAAGCAACTTATATAACTAGATACTGATTTAGAATTAACTAATTACTTACAAATCTGTTAGGGTCTTAATATTCATGCTACAGATAGTAAGTATTTTAGGCTTTGTGGGTGAAACTACTCAACTCTGCAGTGGTACAAAAGCGGCCACAGACAATATGTAACAAGAGTGGCTGTGATCCAATAGAACTTTAAAAATCTGAATTCATATAATTTTAATATTTCGTAAAATTTTCTTTTAATATTTTTTCAACCATTTAAAAATGTAAAAAAACATTCTTAGCTTGCAAGCCTTCTGAAAACTGATGGCACACTAAATTTGGCCCACAGGCCAGTTTGCCAACACCTGATTTAAAGCATTATACTTATTTATAATCCACTTAGCTTATAAAACATTGTTCTTCACAAGTAGCACAAGCAGTACAAGTATTTAGCTCAGTTACTTTGCAAATTTACACAAATTATGAAACAGGATAACTGAAATGTGGCTCTGCTGTAAATGGGAGAGGACAGAGTGCCTTACTGCTCTGCTCTTCCTCATTCAGTTCATTCTTCAAAAATAACAATGGATTCCTCTGGAGGAGGCCAGTCTGCCAACCAACTCATGGTAGTACACCAAGTACTAACAAATTTCTCATTTGCCACATATTACTTCTAAATCAGCCCTCAATATTTCCTAAGTAGGGAAGTTCTGAGGCTATTGTTCATAGCCAAAATGTAAGAAAATCTAAGCTATCAATTGGACTATTTTCCTAGTTTTCATATGAGAGAATGTATAAGGCAACTGTATCTTATGACAATATACTAAAGTGGATTTCAATGAAAAGAAAATTAACTGAGAACTTTAACAATAAGTATTATAAGTAGTCTCACGCTACAGAGCTTGAAGACTTGTAATCAAAAGGAAATATTAAAGAGAAATATTTAGAAACTACATTAAATTTAGCCATTGAGAACACAATGTTGATTAAGCACTAGGTTACCTGATACTCAAATAGACCTTTGGTCTCATTTTCCAGATAACAAATGAGTATTTGCTTCATAGAAACATCTGGATGAATGATGATGCCAAGTAGGAATCAATACTGAATGAGTACCCATTTTCCTGTCTTACTTTTTCAAAAACTGAATTAAGACATGAGGCCAAAGTTAATTTCTTTGACTTAAAAAATATTTATATACACATGTGTACAGACCATACACAGGTTAATATGTTACTAAAATACATTACAGATACATTCATTTGAAGACTTAATTTCTTTTTTTTTTTTTTTTTTTTGCGGTACGTGGGCCTCTCACTGTTGTGGCCTCTCCCGTTGTGGAGCACAGGCTCTGGACTCGCAGGCTCAGCGGCCATGGCTCATGCGCCCAGCCGCTCCGCAGCATGTGGGATCTTCCCGGACAGGGGCACGAACCCGTGTCCCCTGCATCGGCAGGCGGACTCTCAACCACTGTGCCAGCAGGGAAGCCCAAGACTTAATTTCTTTTTCTTACAATGCCTTTGAGTTTGAATTAAAAACACAAATCTCAAACTTCTAGTATAATGGTCTAACTTCTAAGAGCACCTAGTCATCTAGGAGCCTAGCTAAAACTATTTATTTAAAGGGAAAGAGCTTTAATAAACAGTTCTAGAAGCTAAATTTTTATTAGCTACATATTCTAGTGCATGACTGATCTTAACACAAAGCAATCAATGTACAAACCCCACTATCATCATCCCTCTCAAAAAAAAAAAAAAGGAGGCTTTTACTTACTTGCTGCTTCCAATAGCTCTGGATGAAGAGAATATGGAATTAAAGGATCTGGTAGATCTGCAAAGAAAGCTTTAAGAGCTCCAGCTACAGCATTTACTGTTACTTCCATTGATACTAGACTGATATTATGATCTATAAGACAAAAATAAAAATTAAAAACTATAATAAATTTAAATTTATTACAGGAGAAGTAAGTTAAATGGATACTTGTAGATCCAAAGACATTTAAGTCTTCTCATGGACCACCTTTCTTCACAGGCTGATTCATCCCTCCCCCATCGTTTTAATATAAGTTTGCCTGACAAACTATAGATAAGGAAAGAGAAAACCAAGTAAGAAGCACTTTCTGTGACAATAAAAAAATGCTATTAGGCTTGTCAGTATATGAGACATCTCTCTTCTTTTGAAACATTTTGTTCACATAAGCTATTTAGAAGAGGCCATAAGGAAGCAGAAAGACAAAAGATAGGAATCATGCATATAAATTCAAGTTTTGATGGATGATGGATGTTCACTAAACTTACTGTGGTAATCATTTCATGATATATATAAGTCAAATCATTATGTTGTACACCTTATACAGTACTGTATGTCAATTATATCTCAATAAAACTGGAAGAAAAAACAAAATCACTATACCTCATGGAGTATGCTTAATTGGACATAAAAGGAGTAAAAGGCGAACACTATTTTATTGTTTCAATATACATTATTATTCTCACATCGCAGGACCACTTTTGTGTGTTTTTTCTACAATATTATACTGCAAGCCAATATAAATTGTAATCTACAGTGTAAATCTACTAGTTCCCTGGTGGGGAACTTATACTTAAAAAATTTTAATATAAAACACTTATCAGTGAAGTTCTGACTTAAAAAATAAGAATGTAACATATTAAAGGTATATCATAAGGTTAATTTGCTATTAAAAAAGTAACATTTTCCTTATTATAAATACAATGAATATTTATGATAAATAAAAAAATTACTCCCATAACCAAGAGATAATCACTGTTTATAATTTAGCATGTTTCCTTTCAGCCCTTTTCTGCTCATTAAAAAAAATATATATAGATAGATAGATTTTATATTAGATTTAATTTTTAAGGCATTATCCAAGGTTAATAAAATTTCACAAGCAACTTTTAAAAACTTTTTGAGGGGGCAGGTAACATTTCATTGTAATTTCAAACTTGCAGAAAATTTGCAAGAATAATAAAAATACAAAGAACTCACATATATCCTTAACCAAGAATCACCAATCCTTACATTCTGCCCTACATAAGCAATTCTAATGGCTACAAAACATTCTCCCAGATATAAAAATTTACATAATATTCTATTACTGAACATTTAGATTTATTTCATTTAAAAATATTATAAAGATGTTATGATAACAACTTTTATGTACTAAAGCTTAGGTCCTTAGGCAGGCTATATTCCTTGTAATAACAGCTACCCAGTGAACATTTAACATGGTGCCTGGCACAGAAAACTCATTATATGCATTATCTCATTATTCCTCAGTTACTCTTATCACTCTCATTCTAGATATGAAAAAGCTGAGATTTAGAAAAGTTAACCTCACTAGGCCACAAAGACAGTAAGTGGCAGAACCAGAAAACAAAACCAGAAACTCTAATTCAAGAGGCCCTGGTACTGACGACTACTCTTCCTTCATTACCTGAAGTGAAATTGTACCAATTTGCTAAAGTCTAAACAGTTCTTCTAACAATTTTTTTTAATGAAATACCATGCAATAATGTATGGTATTTGAAATACCATGCAATAATGAAATACCAGTCTTTCAAAGCAAGGCACACACACAAACACCCCACCCACCACTCAACTTTACCATTTACCACTCAACATTTTACCATTTCAACACATATCTTCATTATTTTATACGGCTATCTAGTATTCTACTTGTAAACAGGACTGGTCCCCCTACCTTTAAAACAAAATACAAACAATGCTGCAATAAATATCTTGGTATGCTTACACAAAGACTTTTGTAACATAAGTATTTACAAATAGAATTTCTCCAGCAAAGCTACCTGAAGCACCCATAACCAACAGCATACAACACACCTGCTTGCCTACACCCTACCAACAATCTTTTCCACTCACATAATAAAATAAATACAACCTTTTTGTTTTAATTTTTATTTCTTTATAACTGACAGAGCTGAGCATATTTTCATATATTTGTTGGTTGCTTTCTTCTGATATGAATTGCTTAATCTAGCAAAGAAATTCCACAGCCACACCAAGTTTACAGTTTGTCTCCTGATTCTGTTTGCTTTATACACTATTTCATACAGAAGTTTTACATTTTTAGGCAGTCTAGTTTATCATCTTGTTCATGCTTTCTAGGTTTCATGTCAAGTTTAGGCCTCTCCTTACTCCAAGATTATAAATATATTCACTCGTTTTTCTCCCTAGAACTTAGTTTTCATTTTTTGCATCTAAACCTTTGATCTCATACAGATTTCCTTTAATATGAGTAGGAAATTCAGCTTTTTAAAACTTCCTTATGGTTAGTTGGCCCAGTATCATGAAGGAAAAAAAAAAACCTTTTAAATCACAACTTTAAATAGGTGCAATCTGTGATATACAAAGATGATGATGCATCATAACTCAATTTATTGCTTCTCTAATTCTGGTAATGGATTTATAGCTCTCCCATTTGTTGACTGTGGTATCTGTTCCATTAAATACTTCCAATACTACTTCAAAACTTTCTCCCCTAAACATCCATATTCTTAGGAGGTTTTCATATGAAATTTCAATGAGGGAAATAATAAAACAATGATTTTATCTTCTATAATTATCTTCTTACCTTGATCAAATATATACATAAATATATCTATAATTATCTTCTTACCTTGATCAAACTGCTTTTGAATATTGTCTTGATCAGTTTTGTTCCCACTAACACGGTACAGTCCTTCAGTACATAATCCTAAAAGAATAAAGAAATAAATAGACTTTTACACATAAATATATAGCTATAACAAGAATATACTTAACCTTATGTACATCTTAGTGACTTAGAAAATATGGTGGTAAAATATTTTTAAGAATAAAATATTCTTGAGCATTTCATTTAAAGTAAGTTCTTAATGGACTACCTTAATTTTAAACCATTTAGGCTACCCAGTTCCATGTAAAATAAGATACATTTCTTCCTAGTCCACTAAACACAGCTAAAATTCCTGAGTGCAATATATTAAAAACGTCAAAAGACTCTGAAAGGTGGAGAGAAAGTGAATTTGAATAGCAACCACAGAATTTGAAGAACAACAACACAGTGAGTTCTCTGGGTTTTCCTTTTGCTTCTTACGTATCTTAGATCAGGCAACAGAGAAGCCTGCAACCCAGAAGTACCAATGAGCACAGGCAAAAAAATAAAAATAAAAACAAAACACCACTCAGAAAACCAACAAGAAAAGCCAGTTCTCTCTAGTGAAAGGATTGGGAAAGGTGCAGACTAGGAAGCAAAAACATTTTTTACTGTTACTGCCCTACTCCAGCCAAACACCATGGAATCCACTCCTCCTCATCCACATCAGTGGAACCAAGTAGGGAGACTAGAATTCTACCTCTGCCAGCAGTAACAAAGGTGCCCCTTCCCCTCTATAGAGTGTCAGCAAGGACTGAATGGCAAGTCTGAACTTCTACTACCACCTTGAGGTAAGAGGTACCCTCCCCTCTTCACCATGGTAGTCAACAGAGGCTGGTAGAGATCAAGTGGGGAGGGGAGTCCAATCTTCCAGCCCCACTGTGTAGTAATGAGGCAGCTGCACCTCCCCTGCTGGTGCAGTGTCAGAGGAGGCCTGCTAAAATAGATTTAAATAAGATCCAAAGTTTCACAGCATACTATCCAAAATGTCTAGAATACAATAATAATAAAACTAAAATCATTCATCATTCCAAGAACCAAGAAAGTCTCAACCTGAATGAGAAAAAACAATTAACAGACACCAATACAAAGATATCAGTTGTGGAATTATCTGACAAGGGTTTTAAAGCATCATAAAACACTTCAGTGAACAATTATAAACACACTTGAAACAAACTTCCCAATAGAAAGTTTGAGCAAAGAAACAGAAATATAAGGAGGAACTAACTGGAAATTTTAGAACTAGAAATACAGTAACAGAAACAACAAATTCACTGAATGGGATCAATAATAGAAAAGTGATGACAGAGTAATGATAATGAATAAATGAACTTGAACACAAATCAGTAGAAATTACCCAATCTAAAGAACATAAAGAAATTAGACTAAAAAAAAAATGATGAGCCTCAGGGATTTGTGGGACAATAACAAAAGATCTAATATTTGTGTCATCAGCCGAAAACCTATCTCTATGTTCAATGGGAAGTTTCTGAAAGCACTTCTGAAAGAGACTCCATCTGATAAGGCATTGTATTGTTCTGATCCCAAGGAGAAAAAAAGAATCACCAGAAACGTAGAATTTGTCAAATTTATTCCTGGACAAATGTCAAGGTGCTTGTATGGGACAATATGTTAATTCTAATTTTTTATATTCAGAAATTCATGGTCATAAAGGTAGCAAAAATCCACTGATAAAAGTGTCAAAGTTATTAAATCCAAAGTTTTAACTTCAGTGAAGCATGGCAGACACCACCAAATAACCAAAATTATTATCATCTACAGTGGGACAAAATAACATCCTATCCCAACAGATATGATGCACTTAGAAGGATACAACATTACTTTGGTGGTATTTCTAACAAAAATGCATAATTTGAATCTAATAGTGAGGAAACAGTAACCTCAAATTGAAGGAGAAAGAAAAAGTTCATTTGTACAGTAAAATGTCAACCAATAAACATACAAAAAATGAGAGACTAAAAAAAATCATCAACGGAAGCTAAAACTAGTGGCTGAAAGTCTGATAGTCTCAAAGTCAAGAAAAACAAAAGAAGCTGAGCAACTCTCCCAAACTAAAGGTGTTAAAAAAGACATGATTACTAAAAGCAGTGCACATAGATTAGCTCCTGAAGTGTCTGCCTAATAAAGAATTAAAAATGCCCAAAATGTCAATAATGCTGAGGTTGAGAAACCCTGACATAGTGATAAGCATTTATTTGCTAAATGAAAATTATAAGGTGCTTAATCATCCATGATAAAAAATCTTGCCTTCCATTCACTAATAAATGAGTGACTTTAAAAAAAAAAAAGCAGCAGCAGCCAACTCAATTATCTAGATGTGAATTATACAAGTTTAACTTAAATCACCCAAAGTATCTATCCTGGGCCTCCAAGTAATATATAGGTATTAAAAATCTATACCAATATTCCAAAACTAAATTTAAAATATGTTTGAACCAAGTATCATCACCCCTTTTTCTTTCATTAGAAAGGTAACTAATCCTTACACTACACAGAACTCTTGATATCTTAAGTTCTAAAATGGTCTAAGTTCTCTTTGAGTTGCTAACAGATACAAGAGTTTCACTGAAGTCGTAAAACAGATTACAAATGGTAAAGAGGAAGTAAGGTGTGTAGATAATCCACAAATTAGATTAATATGTCCATGGGAAGTAACATCAGCAAAAGAAATAGAGAAAGGAATTTTGGGGCTTGGTTCCCCCATAAAACCAACTAATGAGCAGCCAAAAAGTATCAGAATCAACTTCTGCAGAACCTCTGGAATCTAGTAAAAAAATTACAACCACCATTAGAAGGCTTGCTGAAGAAAGAAGATTTAAGCTGCCCACCTACCATTCCCGTTGCCACTCTAGACGGGCAACGACCATAAGGAAGGCAGCCTGCACTCTGGGTTTAGGTTTCAAGTGCCAGAGGGAGCAACACAGATCTTATTCTCAAAGAACTGTAGTTGCATATTTTGACCTGTCTGGTGGCTCCCAGAAGAAAGAGCACAAGGGCTTGCCTATGTTTCACTATGTTAAAATATTCAAAACGTCTTATTTTCAACAAAAAAATTAAGAGGCATGCAAAGAAGCCAGTATGGCCCATTGTAGAAAAAAAAGAAATTAACAGAAACTGTCCATGAGGAAACCCAGTCACTGCACTTACTAGACAAAGACTTTAAATCAATCTTTAAAGGTGCACAAAAAGCTACAGGAAACCATGAACAAAGAACTAAAGAAAACCAAGAGAATGATGACTTAACAAATGAAGAATATCAATAAACACACAGAAATTATTAAAAGAACTAAATAGAAAATCTGGAGCTGAAAAGTATAATAACTAAAATAAAAAATAAACTATAGAGGTTTAACAGCAGATTTTAGCAGGCAGAAGAAACAATGAACTTAAAGACTGGTTAATTGAGATCATCCAGTCTAGGGAGCAGAAAGAGGAAAGAATGAAGAAAAATGAACAGAGCCAAAGAGACTTCTGGGACTCCATCAAGCGTACCAACACTAGCATAAAAACTTTCCCAGAGGGGAAAAGGAGAAAGAAGAATATCTGAAAAAATAATGGCTGAAAACTTCCAAATATGAAAAAGAAACCTACAAATCTATACCTGAAGTTCAATGAACTGAAAACAGGATAAACTAAAAGAGACCTACATAGGACAAAGGAAATAATAAAAAGTAAAATGGATATAAACAAAATAAAAAGTAGCATACAAAAATAAAAAGGTAGAAAAACAGAGAGAATCAACAAGGATGTTAGCTTTCATTACTTCTAATAAACACTGTACTGGAGTTCTAGCTAGATTAGGCAAGAAAAAGAAATAAAAGGAATCCAAAGCATAAAAAAATTAAATAAAATTAGTCCTAATTGCTGATGAAAATACTTACTAAATGTAAGAACTGACACCATAAAACTCTTAGAAAAAAACACAGGAGTACATTTTCATGTCAATGGGTTTGGCAATGGATTCTTAGATACAGCACCAACACATGAGAAACAAAATAAAGATAAATTGGATTTCAACAATATTGAAAACTTTTGTGCATCAAAGGACATTATCAAGAAAGACAACCTATAAGATGGGAGAAAATATTTGCAAATCATTTATCTGATAAGGGTCTAGTACCCAAAGAAACTCAAAGCTTTCCCACTACGATCAGGTACAAGGCTAGGATGTCCCCTCTCACCATACCTTTCAACATCTGGTTGAAAGTACTAGAAGTTCTTGTACTTGCTAAAGCAATAAAAGGAAATCAAAGGTATACAAATTGGGAAAGAAGACATAAAACTATCATTTTTCACAGATGACATGATTGTCTATGTAGAAAATCTATCTGCCAAAAAAATCCTTGAACTAGTAAGTGATTATAGCAAGGTTGCAGGATACAAAAATCAACTTCTTCCCTTATATACCAAGGAATAAATGGACCTTGAAATTAAAAACACAATACCACTTACATTAGCATGTCCCAAAATGAGAATTTTCTAACAAAGATGTACAAGATCTATATAAGAAAAACTACAAAACTGATGAATGAAATCAAAGAACTAAATGCAACTGACCCTTGAACAATGCAGTAGTTCATCCATGTATAACTTATAGTTGGCCCTCTGTATCCACTGTTGCTCCACATCCACGGATTCAACCAACCATGGATTGTGTAGTACTATAGTATTTACTATTGAAAAATATCCAGGTATAAGTGGACCCACGCAGTTCAAACCCACGTTGTTCAAGGGTCAACTAACTGTAAATGGAGAGATATAACATGTTCATGGAAAGGAAGACAAAATAGTCAGGTTGTCAGTTCTTCCCAACCTGATCTACAGATTCAATGCAACCCCAATCAAATTCCCAGAAAATTATTCTATGGTTATCAACAAACTGATTCTAGAGTTTATATAGAGAGGATAAGACTTAAAGCCAAGACAATATTTAAAGAGAACAAAGTTGGAGGATTGACGTTACATGACTTTAAGATTTACTCTAAAGCTACAGTAATCAAGACAATATGGTATTGAGGAAAAAAGAGGCAAATATTCAATAGATCAATGGAACAGAGTAGAGAGCCCAGAAATAAACACCCATTAACAGTCAACTAATCTTTGACACAGGAGCAAACGCAATAAGAACAGAGCAAAAACAGTCTCTTCAACAAACGGTGCTAGAAAAATAGGACATTCATATGCAAAAGAATGAATCTAGACACAGACCTTCACCCTTGACAAAATGAACTCAAACTGGGGACTTCCCTGGTGGTCTAGTGGTTAAGAATCTGCCTTCCAATGCAGGGGACGTGGGTTTGATCCCTGGTTGGGGAACTAAGATCCCACACGCCGTGGGGTAACTAAGCCCACACACCGCAACTACTGAGCCCGCGCACTCTGGAGCCTGTGTGCCACAACTAGAGAGAAGCCTGCACGCCACAACGAAGAGCGAGCATGCATGCCACAATGAAAAGATCCTGCGTGCTGCAACTAAGACCCGACGCAGCCAATTTTATATATATATATAAATATATATAAAAAAAATATATATATATATACATAAAATGAACTCAAAATGGATCACAAACTTAAATGTAAAATGGAGAACTATAAAATTCCTAGAAGACAACATAGTAAAAAACCTAGATGACCTTGGCTATGGTGATGCCTTTTTAGATAAAGACACAATCTGTGAAAAAAATATTGATAAGCTGGACTTCGTTAAAATTAAAAACTTCTGCTCTGTGAAAGACAACATCAAGAGAATTAGAAGACTAGTCACAGACTGGGAGTAAATATTTACAAAACACACATCTGGTAAAGGACTGTTATCCAAAATATACCCAGAACTCTTAAAACTCAGTAATAAGAAAACTCCAGGGCTTCCCTGGTGGCTCAGTGGTTGAGAGTCCACCTGCCGATGCAGGGGACACGGGTTCATGCCCCGGTCTGGGAAGATCCCACATGCCGTGGAGCGGCTAGGCCCGTGAGCCATGGCCTCTGAGCCTGCGTGTCCGGAGCCTGTGCTCCGCAAAGGGAGAGGCCACAACAGTGAGAGGCCTGCATACCACAAAAAAAAAAAAAAAAAAAAAAAAAAAACAACTCCATTGTAAAATGGGGCAAAGACCTTAACAGATACCTTATCAAAGAAGATCTATAGATGGCAAATAAACATAAAAAGATGCTCCACATCACACGTGACTAGGGAATTGCAAGTTAAAACAACAATGAGATACCACTATTAGAATGGCCAAAATCTAGAACACTGACAACACCAATTGCTGACAAGGATGTGGAGAACAGGAACTCTCATTCAATGCTGGTGGGAAAGCAAAATGCTACAGACACTTTGGAAGACAGCTTGGTAGTTTCTTAACAAAACTAAATGTCCTCTCCACACTTCTACTGCCAGGGGACTGGGTTCGATCCCACAAGCTGTGCAGTGTGGACAAAAAAAAAAAAAACACCCCCAAAAAAACCCCAAAAAACAAAACTAAATGTACTCTTACCATACCATCCAGCAATCATCCTGTTATTTTACCCAAAGGAAGTGGAAACATATCTACACAAGAATCTGCACACAGATGTTTATAACATTTATTTTATAGCTATAGCTATGTTTACTGCATAACTGCCCAAACTTGGAAGCATACAGGCTGTTCTTCAGGAGGTGAATGGATAATTTAACTGTGGTACATCCAGACAATGGAATATTACTCAATGCCAAAAAAGAAATGAGTTATTAAACCATGAGAAGACATGGAGGAAACAAATGCGTATTACTAAATGAAAGAAGCCAATCTGAAAAGGGTACATACTGTATGATTATTACAACTATATGACATTGTGGAAAAGGTAAAACTATGAAAACAATAAAAAGATCAATGGTTGCCAGGGGTGAGGGAGGTGGGGAGAGATGAATAGGCAGAGCACAGAAGATTTTTAGGGCAGTGAAAATACTCTGTATGCTATTATAATGATGGATATGTCACTATACATATGTCCAAACCAACAGAATGTACAACATCAAGAGTGAACACTAATGTACACTATGAACTTTGGGTGATTATCATGTGTCAATGCAGGTTCATCCTTGGCAAAAAACGTACTATTCTGGTGAGTGATGTTGGTAATTGGGGGTGAGGAGGGTTTCATGTGTGGGGGGATAGGGGGTATATGGGAAATCTCTAAACCTCCCTCTTGATTTTGTTATAAACCTAAAACTTCTTTAAAAAAAAAAAAAGATATAGGGCTTCCCTGGTGGCGCAGTGGTTGAGAGTCCGCCTGCCGATGCAGGGGACACAGGTTCGTGCCCCGGTCCGGGAAGATCCCACATGCCGCAGAGCGGCTGGGCTCGTGGGCCATGGCCGCTGAGCCTGCGCGTCCGGAGCCTGTGCTCCGCAACGGGAGAGGCCACAACAGTGAGGCCCGCGAACCGCAAAAAAAGGAAAAAAAAAAAAAAAAGATTTAGACATATATAGATACATCAAAGCTTATAAGGATGAAGTAACATCAATGGAGCGAGAGTCTTTTAGCAATGATAAGTGACACTTCAGGGACAAGAATGTTACAGAAATAAGAAGGCTAAAGGCAGTATTTTTTTTTCCTCAATCAAAAACAGTATTTTTAAAAATGGGGGGGAAGCTATATTAAAGATATATATATATATGTATCTCTTTAATATCCAAGAAAAAGCAACAACAGTGTTCCAAACTTTCATTTTGTTACTTTCTTTACATATGCTTAAAAATACATAACGTAAACATGACATACATTGTTTTCATTCCATTTTCAAAATAACAGACAAGAGGCCTTACGTTAATGATAAGGAAACAAACTTAGAAAAGTGAAGTGACTTGCTAAAATCAGAAACTGGGCAAGCCAGGGTCATTAGTTTGTCTCATTCAATATATAAAAGGAAATATTTTTGACATGCTACCCCATTTGTTTTATGCTAGGTGATTTCCTCTCTCTGCATGATTTCTATCACTGGGGTTGGGCATAGCAATTTCATGTCTAGTCACGTTTCCTAGAAAATAAAAACGCGAGCATAGATGTAAACAAAAGGATAAGTGCCATTATTGACTGTTTCAAGACATGTCCAGAAATACGGAATTACTGAATAAACCATAATTATCAAGATGTTAGATACGAAATATAGGTCATAAAAAGTAATTCTAAAGTATCTTATCAAATGGAATGAAGTTTTGCTCATGTATTAAAAATATTACAAAACCATGTTGAATTTTCCCCTTTTGAAAAAGCTATATGTTTAAATGTGTAAACATTTAGAAGAAGAAAAACTTATCTCTTACTCATGAAATCACAGGTGATTTTTTCAGTTCTATTCCTTATGGACTCATCTGTACTTTTTTTCCTGCTGTAATGAAATAGATAGTTCCTTTCCTTAAAACAAATCAAAACAAACAAACAAAAAAACCCCTGGCTATCAAATATCACCTGTAAGCGATAATCGTAGTGGAGCCTGGGCTAGAATCTAAATGTGTGACCTCAAATTACTTAATTTCTCTGGGCCTCAGTTTCTTGCTCTGTAAAACAGAGATAGTAAATGCACACACACGCCATAGAGGTGTGAAAATTAAATGAATAAACTACAGAGAATTCCCTGGCATTCCTGTGGTTAGAGCTCCATGCTTCCACTGCAGGGGACAAGGGATCAATCCCTGGTCGGGGAACTAAGATCCCATAAGCCACAGGGCACGGCTAAATAAATAAATAAATACTTTTAAAAAATTAAATGAAAAAACAACACACTTATTTTATAGCATACCGAAAGTTTACTATACAAATAGCAAGCATTCAGTAAAAGCTGAATACATTACTAATTATTTCACCTTGGGGATAAAAAGGATAAGAGCTAGAGTGTTTCTTCAGACTTGCACCACATTCATTTTCCTGCTGGAATTTCACCATTAAAAAAACAAAAGAGCTACAGGTATAATCACCTGGTTGTCAATAACAAAAAAAATGACGATTCCATATGTTTCAATCTAACTTACAAACAAAGTATTTGACATAGCTTTCTCCTGAGAATAGCCTTTCTTTCCCTGTCATAACCACAGAGCATCTTGCATATTGTGTATCACCTTCATCATCCACTATTATTACAATGTAAAACCTGGGTTTTTAATGATATAACAGCTCAGCACAATACAAATTAGTCAATTGATATAAATGTAAATTATAAAAGTCACACTGTAGCACAAATGCCTCCATTCTCTCATCTTTTGCAAAGGTCATGCATTTTTGTAGGAAAAAATAATAAATGCTAATTCTAGTTTGTTAAATAAAGACTTAAAGAGATATCATTCATGTATAACTACTGGCACAAGGACACACACTTAGGATTATTAAAATTAAGTAGGGTTCATTTTTTAAACATTTATTAAAAAAGGATTTATTCACATGTCCTCCTAGTTTTAGGAGCTGGGGGTCCCTCCTCTCTTAGAGATTATGGTCTAATGGCTGTGGTGTTTAAAAAACAAAACAAAACAAAGCATTGGCTGTAACCCAATGACCAACTACTTCAAAGAAGAAAATGTTCTTGCTAACAGATAAAAATTTATTTCAAAACTAGAAAACACAAAAGGTAACATATTAACATACTAAAAAGCCTTAAGGAATTTCTGCTAGATATAGGCATACTAAAATTATCTAAAGAAAGGCTTTAAGGTCTAATTTATAATTCCTCTTTGCTAGATCAAGAATAAACAAGTCACACTTGAATCATTAAATTCAGATGCCAATGATACCAACTTTTAGCATTATCTGACACGGATAAGGTTATTAAAAGCCTAGAATTTCAAAAGCAACATAAAAAGCCCTTTAGGAAATAATATGTCTCCTAGTGTGATGCATTAAGAAAGACACAACAGGGCTTCCCTGGTGGCGCAGTGGTTGAGAGTCCGCCTGCCGATGCAGGGGACACGGTTTCGTGCCCCGGTCCGGAAGGATCCCACGTGCCGCGGAGCGGCTGGGCCCGTGGGCCATGGCCGCTGAGCCTGCACTCCGCAGCGGGAGAGGCCGCAGCAGTGAGAGGCCCGCGTAACGCAAAAAAAAAAAAAAGAAAGACACAACAGCCCTGTGTAGAATTCCAGCCAAAAATGTTTACGTTGAATCTGACCAGGAATCAGACAAACTTCAGGAACATTCTGCAAAAAAGTGACTTAAAATTTTCAAAGAATGTGTCAGGAAAACATACGTAAGGCTAGGGAACTATTCTAGATTAAAGAAAACTAAAGAAACATAACAAGAAATGCAATGCACGAGCCTTGACTGGATCCTAAAGTGAAAGAATAAAAAAACTGTAAGAGGGCATTATTGGGACAATGAAGGAAATTTGATTATAAGTAAAATATTAAATAACAGTATTTTATCAATGTTACATTTCCTGAAGGTGGTATTTATACTGTGGTTATGTGGAGGTAATGTCCTTGTTCTTAAGAGACACATGCCAAAAAGATTTAAGAGCAAAGTGCCATGATGTCTGTAACTTTCAAATGGTTTGGGGAAAAAAAAAAAGCTGGGGAGAAATGTGGCAACCCAGCCCCCCATCCAAACTGGTATATCTAGATGAAAGATATATGGATGCTCAATCATACTATTCTTGCAACATTTCTGAACGTTCAAGTTTTCAAAATGTGAAGAAATAAAGAAAATATGGGATGGTTACTTCAGATTTGTGGTCGCATATTTAACACGAAATGCATGTTTTTTGTTTTTCTACAGCTATAATCTACTTTCTGGTCCAACCACAGAGTAGACAGGGAGTTAGTTTAACCAAAGTTGAGGTTTGCCAAGAGAGTAACATGGTCAGGGTTGAGGAGGTATGCAAAGGAGTGAATATAAGAATGGATTGAGATATATATAGGTAGGACAAGGAAGTACAGAAGACATTAGGTAATGACATTTAGTGAAGAAGTGTCAGAATAATGAAAATTAGTAGGAGTTCTTCAAAAAAGCAAATGGGAATGCTTTTAAATAAAATAAATCAATCAAATAAAAAGGAAGTTATATATTTAAATAAAAAGAAAGTTATACTGACCTTTATTTTAGCAATAAAACAAAGATTTGTTTTACCCATTTAACCTCATTTATTTCATCCATTTTGGTGTGTTGGAACAACATAATTTTTAGGCCAATATTTAAAGAAACTTACCGAGACATTCATCCTTCTAACAGAGTTTTAGCAGAAAAATAACCTCTAGGCTATACAGATAGTTTATTTCTTTATAATCCATTTGTAATAGTGGGGGCATTCCAGATTAACTACATCTACATGCAAATATAAATTTTAGGATACATAGGTGAAGAAATTCTTCCCCTATCTGGAACTTGGTCATCTGATCACCTAACCTGTCATAATTGAAAAAATGGAAACAAAAAGGATTATAAATAGCCAAAAAGATGTACAAAGCCCTTGCACTAAAATATATTATTTCCTTTATAGGAGGAATACCTCCTGTTTTTCCAAATTCTATTTAACGTAACCAAAAACACAACTTAAACTAACTCTGCCATATGTTTTCCTCACTCACAGCAGATTAGAAGTTGCAAACTGGAAAAGTAAATAAGATTATAAGCAGCAGGAGGTACACTGACAACAAAGCAGGAAATTGAAAAACTATAAAATCTAGAAAAAAATTTAGAAAGTCTCTAACATAGGAATGCTTCAAAAGATTCTGAAGATAGCACGTTTTTAATACCAGAGAAAACTTTCATTAAAATATCATTCTAAAGGATAAAAGGATAAAGGAAGAAACACTTCCTAGCTCATTGTATGAGGTATTACCCCGATACTAAAGCCAGACAGACACCAAAAAAAAAACCTATGGACCAATATCCTTTATGAATACAGATGCAAAAAACTTTAACAAAACACTAGTAAACTGAACGCAACAGCATTAAAAAGATTATATACCATGAGCAAGTGGGACTTATCACAGGAATGCAAAAGTGGTTCAACATAAAAAAACAATCAATGCAACTCACCACATCAATAGAATGAAAGAAAAAAACCCACATGATAACTCCATTGAGAAAGAAAAACCATTTCACAAAATCCTTTTCATGATAAAAAATATTCAACTAGGAATAAAAGGTTTTATGGGTTGACTCTGTCTCCCCAAAAGATACGCTGATGTCACAACCCCCCAATACCTCAGAAGGGGAACGTCACAGATGTAATTAGCTAAGATAAGATGACGTCATACTGGAGTAGAGCGAGTCCTTAATACAATGACTAGTGTCTTTCTTAGAAGACAGACACAGGAAGAATGGAGTTAACACTGCTGCAAGCCAAGAACACCAAGGATTGACAGCCACCACCAGAAGCCAGAAAGAGGCAAGGAAAGATTCTACCCAGAGTCTCAGATGAAGTGTGACCCAGCTGACATCTTGATTTCAGATTTCCAGCCTTTAGACTGTTGGCAAATAAATTTCTGTTGTTTTAAGCTACTCAGTCTGTGGGACTTCATTATGGCAACTCCAGGAAACTAATACAGAAGGGAACTTCTGCGATGCGATAAAGAGCATTTATGAAAAACTCAGAGCTAACATAATGGTGAAAGAATGAAAGTTTTTCTCTAAAGTAAGGAATACCAGCAATGCCTACTTTCACCACAGCTTTTCAACATTATACTGGAAGTTCAAGCCAGAGCAAGACAAAGAGATAAAATGCAACCAAATTTCAAAGGAAGAAGTAAAGCTATCCCTATTCACAAATGGATATGACCTTATATACAGACAAAATCCCAAATACACCCACACACCAAAAAACTAATAAGCTAATAAAAAAAACTTCAGCAAAGCTGCAGGATAAAAGATAATCACACGAAAATCAGTTCTATATAGTAGAAACAAACATTCCGAACATGAAATTAAGAAAATAATTCCGTTTATAACAGCATCCAAAAGAATAAAATACCTAGGAATAAATTTAGCCAAGGAAATGCAAGACTTGTACAATGAAAACTATAAAACAGTGTTGAGAGAAATTAAAGAAGACCTAAATAAATGGAAAGACATCTAGTGTTCATGGATTGGAAGACTTAATACTGTTAAGATGGAAATATTACCAAAGTCATCTACAGATCAAAATGCAATCCCTATCAAAAAGGAATAATAGGATGGCTAGAATTAAAACACACACACACAGGACAGCTACATGTAAAAGAAAGAAATTAGAACACTCCCTAACACCATACACAAAAATAAGTTCAAAATGGATTAAAGACCTAAGTGTAAGACTGGACACTATAAAACTCTTAGAGGAAAACACAGGAAGAAAACTCTGACATAAATCACAGCAAGATCCTTTTTAACCCACCTCCTAGAGTAAGGGAAATGAAAACAAAAATAAACAGGACCTAGTGAAACTTAAAAAGTTTTTGTACAGCAAAGGAAACTATAAACAAAACAAAAAGACAACCCTCAGAATGGGTGGGAGAAAATATTTGCAAATGAATCAATGGACAAAGGATTAATCTCCAAAATATATAAACAGCTCATGCAGCTCAATATTAAAAAAACAAACAACCCAATCCAAAAATGGGCAGAAGACCTAAATAGACATTTCTCCAAAGAAGACATATAGATGGCCAACAGGCACATGAAAAGCTGCTCAACATCACTAATTATTAGAGAAATGCAAATCAAAACTACAATGAGGTATCACCTCATACCGGTCAGAATGGGCATCATCAAAAAATCTAGAAACAATAAATGCTGGAGACGGTGTGGAGAAAAGGGAACCCTCCTGCACTGTTGGTGGGAATGTAAATTGATACAGCCACTATGGAGAACAGTATGGAGGTTCCTTAAAAAATTAAAAATAGAATTACCACATGAGCCCAGCAATCCCACTACTGGGCATATACCCAGAGAAAACCATAATTCAAAAAGACACATGCACCCCAATGTTCACTGCAGCACTATTTACAATAGCCAGGTCATGGAACCAACCTAAATGCCCATCGACAGATGAATGGATAAAGAAGATGTGGTACATATATACAATGGAATATTACTCAGCCATAAAAAGGAATGAAATTGGGTCATTTGTAGAGATGTGGATGGACCTAGAGACTGTCATACAGAGTGAAGTGAATCAGAAACAGAAAAACAAATATCGTATATTAACACATATATGTGGAATCTAGAAAAATGGTACAGATGAACAAGTTTGCAAGGCAGAAATAGAGACACAGATGTAGAGAACAAATGTATAGACACCAAGGGGGGAAAGTGGGGGAGTGGTGGTGGTGGGATGAATTGGGAGATTGGGATTGACATATATACACTAATATGTATAAAATAGATAACTAATAAGAACCTGCTGTATAAAAAAATAAAAATAAATAAAACACACACACAGAATATAACATGTGTTGAGGAGGATGTGGACAAACTTGAACCCTTATACATTACTGATGGAAATGTAAAATGCAGAAAACAGTTTGACATTTCCTCAAAAAGTTAAATATAGAATTACCATACAACCCACCATTTCACGCCTAAGTATGTACCCAAAAGAACTGAAAACAGGTATTCAAACAAATATTTGTACATGAATGTTCACTGCTGCACTGTTCACAACAGCGAAACGGTGGAAACAAACCAAATGCTCACCAAGTGAACAAATAAACAAAATGCAGTATATATCCATACAATGACACATGCTACAACAGATGAATCTCAAAAACATTATGCGAAATGACAGAAGCCAGACAAAAGGTCACACATTGTGTGATTCCATTTATATGAACTATCCAGAATAAGTAAATCCATAAATACAGAAAGTAGGTTTATGGTGGCAGAGGATGGAGCAAGGGGGGAAAAGGGAAGGGAATAACCACTTAATTGGTATAGTTTTCTTTGGGGTGATGAAAATCTTTGGAACTAGATGAAGCGGTGGTTGTACAACATGGTAAATGTACTACATGTCACTGAACTGTACACCTTAAAATGGTTAATTTTAGGGCTTCCCTGGTGGCGCAGTGGTTGAGAGTCCGCCTGCCGATGCGGGGGACGCGGGTTCGTGCCCCGGTCCGGGAGGATCCCGCGTGTCGCGGAGTGGCTGGGCCCATGGGCCACGGCTGCTGGGCCTGCGCGTCCAGAGCCTGTGCTCCGCGGCTGGAGAGGCCGCAGCGGTGAGAGGCCCGCGTACCAAAGAAAAAAGAAAAAAGGTTAATTTTATAATATATGAACTTCACCTGAATAAAAATGTAAAAAAAAAAGGTATTCTAAGTCATCTAACCCCTGTAACTTCAAAGCTGATAACCATGCTTCCTTCTTATTAAAAATTTTCTTCTTAGTGTTTTAGGGCTCCATTCTTTTGTACAGCCTATTTGCAATGTGATCTTTTCTTCTCAGTCTCTATGCTCACCCTGAATTTCATCAGCACATAGTTTACATTAATATCTATACAGTGACAATTACCCAAATCTCATTTTAAGACCAAATAACTGGGCTTCCCTGGTGGTGCAGTGGTTGAGAGTCCGCCTGCCAATGCAGGGGACACGGGCTCGTGCCCCGGTCCGGGAAGATCCCACATGCCGCGGAGCGGCTAGGCCGGTGACCCATGGCCGCTGAGCTTGTGCGTCCGGAGCCTGTGCTCCGCAACGGGAGAGGCCACAACAGTGAGAGGCCCGTGTACCGCAAAAAAAAAAAAAAAAAAAAGACCAAATAACTTTCCAAAGATCCACAGCCATACATTCAATTGAATCTTGAACTTTTAAAGAACCAGGCCACACAGCAGGAGGTGAGCAGTGGGCGAGTGAGGGAAGCTTCATCTGTATTTACAGCTGTTCCCCACTGCAGTGCTGGAGAGCGGCTGCAAATACAGATTTTCACTGGCAGAGAGGTTTGACTCACAGAGACCATAATAAATCAACTGCTTGCAGAAACATATCAAAACCCTATCAGTGAGTGGCAAGTGACCATTAAGCTGCATCTTACATAGTAGACTGGACCATAAGCAACACACTTCGGCTGTCACTGTCTCCCAATACCCCCAGGTGGGACCATCTAGTTACAGGAAAACAAGCTCAGGGCTCCCACCGATTCTGCATTATGGTGAGTTGTATGATTATTTCATTATATATTACAATGTAATATTAACAGAAATAAAGTGCACAATAAATGTAATGTGCTTGAATCATCCTGAAACCACCCCCCCGACACCGTGCCCCTGCCAGTCTGTGGAAAAATTGTCTCCTACAAAACCGATCCCTGGGGCCAAAAAAGTTGGGGACCACTGCCCTACAGGCACCTTAAGATTTAAGATGTACATAATATGAATCTATTATCAAACTGTCAAATCTGCTTTTCATACCATAATTCCTGTTTTCATTAATGGTGTACCACCTATGGTCACCCTAATATAGAATCTGAGAGGCATTTTTGAGACCTCTTTCAACTCCTTATCTATCCTAAATAGTTTCTTAGAGAGGACTATTACTCTTTCTTTTCAATCTCTCTCCACCACACTTTCTGTCTACTTAAAACTTATACTAATATTTCAAGGGTCATTTCCTAAATGGAACTTATCACAACTTCAACTAAAAACTGTAAAATTTATATGAAACAACAGTTTTCAGACACTGAACTATAGGCAGCTCAAAACTGATCTGTAAGGAAAAAGCAGCAAATAAATTAAAATGTCTGAATGCCCCGATTTAGTGCCTGGAAACAGATACTAGATAGCAGTGCAGAGAGGTGGAATCATATTGGCCTACCAGAGTTGAAAATATGGAGACAGGAGTTCAGAAAGGATGAGATGTCTAGAATTTGTGAGGTAGAGTACCAAAAAAAGAGGGAGAGATATATAGAGAAAGCCTCAGAGATATGCAGAAAAGACACTGGAGTCTTTGGTTGAATACTGCAAGTGTGTGAGAGGAAACTTTCTGAGGACAGGGGCTGAGATTAGTCCAAGTTCTATTCTCAAAAGACTTTTTTTTTAATTGAAGTAGAGCTGATTTTAAGACCTTCTAATATGCAGGGCAGTAAGTGAAGTCTTCATACCTTAAAGTAGGTCTAAATAAATACTAGAATAAAAGCTGCCATGGATCTGCCAAAATAAACTTACAAGCAAGTCTAGAAAGGACCAGACTGATACACAAAAGGCTTAACACATGACAAAACAAATCCAACACTCTTTAAAGGAACACTAGAAAATTCACCACGCAAAATGAAAAATTCAAAATGTCTGATGTCAAATCAAAACCGCCAGTCAAAGAAGCAGAAAAACACAACCCATAATCAGGGGAAAAGCCAACAGAAACATAAACAGACCGAGAAATAAAATATGACAGAATCCATAAAACAAGGGCCTTAAAACAGCTATTATAAATTTTATAAGTATATTTAAAGATGTAAAAGAAAATATCAACATGATATTGATAAATGATAAAAAAGAGACTTAAAATGGAACTTCTAGATTTGACCATACAGGGGAAAAAAAAAAAAAAAATCAGTGAACTAGAAGATATAGCAATAGATACACAGCCTAGGTGAAATGAAACACAGAAAGAAAAAAAGGTTTAAAAAAATGAACAGTCTCAGTAATCTGCGGAACAATTTTAAGATGTCTAATACCATGTAACTGGAGTCCATAACTGGGAAACAGAACAGGAAAAAATATTTCAATAATGGCCGCAAATTTGAAAATTATAAACCATGACATCTAAGAAGCTCCAGAAACCTCAAGCAGAAGTGTTTTTTTTTTTAAAGCACACACTAAAATACATTTTTAATAATATTGCTAAAAACTAGAGAGAACAATGTTAAAAGCAGCTGGGAATCGAGGGAGAAAGGGGAACACATCATATACAGAGGAATACTGCTAAGAATAGCAGCAGATTTCCTTTTAAATATCATGCAGAAGACAAGAAGCAGTCTTTAAAAAGCTGAAAAGAAGAGCTTCCCTGGTGGCGCAGTGGTTACCCGCCTGCCAATGCAGGGGATACAGGTTCGCACCCTGGTCCAGGAAGATCCCACATGCCGCAGAGCAATTAAGCCCGTGTGCCACAACTACTGAGCCTGCACTCTAGAGCCCACAAGCCACAACTACTGAGCCCATGTGCCACAATTACTGAAGCCCGCGCGTCTAGAGCCCGTGATCCGCAACAAGAGAAGCCACTGCAATGAGAAGCTCGCACACCGCAATGAAGAGTAGCCCCCGCTTGCCACAACTAGAGAAAGCCCACACATAGCAACTTAGACCTAACGCAGCCAAAAATAAATAATTTTTTTTAAAAAAAGCTGAAAAGAAAAAAGAAATCCATCAACAGCCTAGAACTATCAGAAGAACAAAGTTGAAAGACTACACTTCTCGATTTCAAAACTTACTAGAAAGCTAAAATAATGAAAACAAAGTGGTACTGGCAAAAAAGGATAGGCATAGGGACTTCCCTGGTGGTGCAGTGGTTAAGACTCCATGTTCCCAATGCAGGGGGCCCAGGTTCAATTCTTGGTCAGGGAACTAGATCCCACATGCATGCTGCAACTAAGAGTTCACATGCCACAACTGAGGAGCCAATGAGCCACAACTAAGGAGCCCACCTGCCACAACTAAGACCCAGTGCAACCAAATAAATATATTTTTAAAAAATGGATAGGCATATAGATAAATGGAATATACGTGGAAGTGCAGAAGTACTCATATTTACAGTCAATTGATTTTCAAAAAGAATGCCAAGGCAATTCAATAAATGGTGCTTGGACAATGGATACATAGAAGCAAACGAATCAAGCTGGAATCCTTCCTTGTGCCATACACAAAAATTAACTCAAAATGGATCATAGACCTCAATGAAAGAGCTAAAACCAAAAAAACTCTTAGAAGAACATATAGGAATAAATCTTTGTGATCTTGGGTTTGGTAAAACCTTCTTAGATATGATACCATGTGCACAGTAACTAAATTTTTTTAAAAACTGGATTTCATCAAAATTTTCAACTTTTGTGCTTCAAACGATACCAATAAGGAATCTGGGGAAAAAAATTTTGCAAGTCATATTGAAAGCAACTTGTATCCAGGATATACAAAGAGCTCTTAAACTCAACAGTAAGACAAACAACTCAATTTAAAAATGGTAAAGTATCCAGGGGCTTCCCTGGTGGTGCAGTGGTTGAGAATCTGCCTGCCGATGCAGGGGACACGGGTTTGTGCCCCGATCTGGGAAGATCCCACATGCCGCGGAGCGGCTAGGCCCGTGAGCCATGGCAGCTGAGCCTGCGCGTCCGTCCAGAGCCCGTGCTCCACAACGGGAGAGGCCACAACAGTGAGAGGCCCGCGTACCGGAAAAAAAAAAAAAAAAGGTAAAGTATCTGAATATATACTTCTCCAAAGACGATATACAAATGGCCAATAAACACCTGAAAATATGTTCAACATCATTTGTCATCAGGGAAATGCAAATCGAAACCATATGAGATAGCATTTCATACCCACTAGGATGGCTATAATCAAAAAATCAGAAAATAAGTGTTAGCAAAGATGTGGAGAAACTGGAACTCTTGCATATTGCTGGTGGGAATGTAAAATGGTGCAGCCACTTTGGAAGACTGTCTGGTAAATTCCTCAAACGGTTAAACACAGAGCTACCATATGATCTAGAAATTCCACTCTTAGGTATATATACTCAAAAGAAGTGAAAAACGTGTCCACACAAAACTTTTACAGGAGGGTTCACAGCAGCAATATTCACAATAGTCAAAAAGTGGCAAACAACACAAATGTTCATCAATGGAAAATTATTCAACAATAAAAATGAATGAAGTACTGATAGATGCTAACACTGATGTTAAAAAACACTATGTTAAATCAAAGAAGCCAGTCATAAAAGACCAGAACAGGTAAATCTATACAGACAGAAAGTTAAGGGGGGGTGGGTGTGGAGAAGAGGGAGTGACTGCTTAATGGGTGGGGTTTATTTTGGGAGTGATGAAAATGCTCTAAAATTGAAAGTGCCGATGGCTACACAACTCTGTATATATAATATACAAATATACCACTGGATTGTACAATTTAAATGGGTGAATTGTAGAGTATGTGATATCTTTCAAAATAAGGATAAGTATCTGTGATATCTTTCAAAATAAGGATAATTATCTGTTTAAAGCAAAACTTATGAACATATATTGTGATGTTTAAAACATATTGGAAAATTAAAATGTACAACAAAAGAACAAGGGATAGGAGGGTTAAATGAACTGGTCCAAGGTTCTTAAGCTACATATCATGGTGGTGTAATGTTGCCTGAAGATGAACTGTGATTAAACAAACATAGTGATAAAAATCACAAATGCACAACTAACTACAGTTCTGTACCACACTGTTAGCCACATTTAACATGATTCTGAGGGAGCAGGACTGACCTTATGCACAAGTCCCCTTTTCCCGCAAAAATGAATGAAAAAATAAAGTCAGCATCTTTTAAACCAGTGGCCACATAGTAAAAACTGTACATCATTGTCCATTCATTTAAAAACCAAAGTCACTAGGATGGTATAAAAGTGATAACTGATGCCTTTTTAACTTTCTGAACTTTTTATTATTTCAAATTCTAGAGCACCACTAAAAAATCCTAACAGGTAAATATAACTAATATCCCTGGCATTGGAGTTAAAATAGAATAAAAAATATTCAGTTAATCCAAAAGAAGGCAGGAAAAGAAAAGAAAAGGAATAATGTTCACATGAGACAAAAAGAAAAATAAAAACAAGATGGCAGACTTAAAACCAGTTATACTGATTATTACATGAAAAGCCAATGATCAAATAAATGCTCTGCTTAAAAGAAGTGGATTGTCAGATTCAGATATGCTATCCACAAGAAACTATGTTAAATATAAAGATACAAATGAAAGGATGAAAAAAGATATACCACATAGACACTACTCAAAAGAAAATACCATTGGCTATGTTAATTTTAGACAAATGAGGCTTCAGAACAAGGAGAATGCTTCATAATGATAATAGGTCAGTTCATAAAAAAAGACATAATCCTAAATGTATGTGCAACTAAAAGAATTTCAAAATACATGAAGCAAAAACTAACACAACTGAAAGGAGAAACAGACAAATCTCAATCATGATTTCAGATTTCAATAGTACTCGATTAAAAAAACAAGTCAACAAGAAAATCAGTAAGGATAGACAAGACTTGAGAATACTCTCAAGAACTTGACCTGACATTTATAGAACCCTTCACCCAACAGCTTAAAAAACACTCTGTTGAAGGCTCCATGGAACATTCTTCAAAACAGACCACATTCTGGGCTATAAATAACAAGTCTCAATAAACTTACACTGAAATCAAACTGTTTTCCAACTACAACAGAATTAAACTAGAAATGAATAACAGAAAGATATCTGGAAAACATTTAGAAATAAAACACTCTTAATAATCAATGAGTTAAATTAAAAAGTCAAAAGAGAAATTACAAAGTACTTTGAACTGAATGAAAATGGAAACAACATATCAAGATCAGTGGCACACAGCTAAAATAATGTTTACAGGAAATTTTAAAACATTTAACATTATAGTAGAAGACTGGTCAAAATCATTATCTAGCTTCCATTTTAAGAAACTATAAAGCAACAAAATGAAAGCAGAAAGAAGGAAAACAGAAAAAAAAGTATAATTCAGTGAATTTAGAAATGGACAAGAGAGGAAAATCAATAAAACCAAAAGTTGGTTCTTTGAAAGATCAAGAAAATTGATAAACCTCTCTCAAGAGGACAAAAAAAAGAAATCAGTAATGCCAAAAACAAAAGAGAAGACAGATGCTACAGACATTAAAAGTATGATAAGGAATTTTATAAACCACCTCTGCCAACTTGAATGAAATGGACAAACTCCTTGAAAGACACAATCAATGCTTACTGAAGAAACTGAAAATCTGTACAGCCCTGTATCTATTAAAGGAATTTAACGTATAGTTAAAAGCCTCCTCACAAACAAGATTCCAGGTCCAAATAGTTTCCTGGGTGAATTCTACAGAAATTTAATTAAAAAATATTACCATTCTATACAAACTTTTCCAGAAAATAGACTCAGTCTATGATGCCAGGTTTACCCTGATAGCAAAACCAGGCAAAGACACTGCAAGAAAAGAAAACTATAGACCAATATTTCTTAGAATACAGAAACCCTTAACATTTTAGCAAACTGGATCCAGCGATAAAACATTATGACCAAATGGTGTATGACTAACCCAGGAACGCAAGGTTAGTTTAAAAATCAACATTTAAAAATCAATTAATGGGGTTTCCCTGGTGGCACAGTGCTTAAGATTCTACCTGCCAATACAGGGGACACGGGTTCATGCCCTGGCCCAGGAAGATCCCACATGCCGCGGATCAACTAAGCCCATGCACCACAACTACTGAGCCTGCGCTCTAGAGCCCATGAGTCACAACTACTGAAGCCTGAGTGCCTAGAGCCTGTGCTCCACAATAAGAGAAGCCCGTTGCACAGCAACAAAGACCCAATGAAGATCCCACAGCCAAAAAAAAAAAAAAAAAACCCTCAAAAATAAAATCAATTAATATAATTCACCACATAAACAGACTTTAATAAGAACTCTAGGATCATATCAACAGAAGCAGAAAAGCCACATGACAAAATCAACATCCATTTTGGATAAAAATGCAGCAAACTAAGAATAGAAGGATTGGGACTTTCCTGGTGGTCCAGTGGTAAAGAATCCACCTTCCAATGCAGGGAACGTGGGTTCAATCCCCGGTCAGGGAACTAAGATCCCAGATGTTGCAGGGCAACTAAAGCCCACATGCCACAACTACTGAGCTCATGTGCCTCAACTAGAGCCAGCGTGCTGCAAACTGAAGAGTCCTGGCGCTCTGGAACCCGCAGGCCACAACTAGAGAAGAGAAAACCTACACGCCACAACTAGAGAGAAGCCCAAGCACCACAACGAAGAGCCCGAGCACCGCAACGAGAAAGATCCCGCGTGCCTCAACGAAGACCCCGCGTGCCGCAACTAAGACCCGACAGACTGAAAAAAAATAAAGAAATAAAAATCTTAAAAAATAAAAAAAATAAAAATAAAAGAGCCAGTGCTTTCTTTAAAAAAATAGAAGGATACTTTTCAACCTGATAAAGAATATCTACAAAAAACTGAGAGCTAACATCATACCTGACAAAAGACTAGATGCTTTCTGAGGTGATAAAAATGTTCTAAATCTTGATTGCAGTGGTGCTTATATGACTACAGAGTTATTAAAACTCATACTGTATAATTAAAATTGGCAAATTTTATTGCATGTAAGTTATGACAGTAAAGCTGATTTTAAAAACTTCCACCATATTTTCTTCAGGGTTGTTTAAAAGAAGGTTAGTCCTCTAAACAAGGGTGTTGATTATATTTACATTACAAGTTAAACCTTAAATATGGAGATGGCTGCTCCAGTCCATAATGAGAATCTGATATTCAATTCTTAAACAACTGAGAATTTCTGCTAAAATGGATTAGCATTAATCAGTAACAAAATAATACATACTACTACATCAACAAAAGAACTAGCTTTAATCTTTATATAAGTATTCTTATGGTTTTATGGTACCTAAGTATACTTCTAACAAAGCACTTAAATATATAAATTACCTGCCAGTTGACTGAACTAATTCAAATGTTGCTAAGAATTGAACTAGAATTTTCATTTTATCTTACACTTGGAATTTATTTTCCTCAAGCCAAATCACTCGACTACCATGAAAATATTCAAGAAGTGGGACTTTTTAATTATAAAAATAAATGTACAAAATGCAATCCATTATTAATTTATTATTTTCTAATCACTAAAGAAAAGTCTTTTTGAATTGCTCAGTCATATCCACAAGGCCTAATTATATTACTAGAGAAAATGAGATTTCTTTTACCTCAAAGCAGATAGCTAATATTATAAGAACCTCTGCATTTCTACTATGCTAAAGATGGACAGAAATACATAAAGAAATTTGCCTAATACTTCTGTTGAAGGAAAAAACAAATGATTAAAGGCATATACAAATACAGGCTCTATAAATTAAAATTTATTAACTTAAGGGAGAAGATAGGCTATTTCAACTCTAATACCAGTGGATAACAGGTACTGCCCCATATTCCAATCGTTATTAAAACTGAAAGTTAGCACTTCTCACCGGACAACCTAATATGTACGTATAGAACATAGCTGACAGTCAAGATTAAATGGTATGGCGTACATACACCTAAGTAAAAATAGCTTGATTTTTTAGATAGGACATGGGCATCCTAGCTTGTTTATTCTTTAAACAATACTTGTTTATCAAAAGAGGTCATTAAGAATAAATAAAGCTAAAATGAAATTAGCTCACGTTTTCAAACCATTACATTTTGGAGTCTATTCAAATCACTGAAGCTTCATGGTTAACTTGTATTCATTTTAAATGCACATAAACATAATGTTCTGCCTTTATAACGCAACTCTGACTACTTTCTGAATAGTTTCATCAAAGTAAACATAAGAGCAGGCTTGTTTTTAAAACAGTGAGGATATCTACACACTCCTTACAAATACAACTCAAACCATACAAACCATATTAAGCTAGTGCTGCTGAATAAATAGTAACATCACAAGCTACCTCTTGCACATTCACAAATATTGCTATGAATTTTTAAAAGAAAAATTCACGTGTAAAATGAGTTAAAAAATAGTATTAGACTTAAAATGTTGCAAACATTCAAATTACTGATTTAAATCATGACTATGATTAAACAGTAGCATAATTTAATAACTGAGTTATTCTAAATTCCAGAAAAAGGTAAGTTTAACATTTTAGTATTTGACTTAGCCATTTAATAAAGAGAAGTCCAACAAAAGCATGACTGGCTAACAACAAAACTGCTTTCAAATATCAGATGGTTACATCTAGAATTAATACTCAAGATAATCAATCCTAATGAGAACGATACACCTCTTTCAAATTTTAGCTTGAATCAGGAACATCTGACAAACTATTGGTGTAGCAAAAGTGAAATTTTATATCAAACCTCTTGCAATGATACTTCTATCCTACCTGTATCTTCAATAAATTCCACACATTTTTCAACAAATAGTGGTATGGGCTTCTCAGCTGTAACCAGATCCTGGAGGGGCATCCCAAAGTAATTACTTTCCCAATTTCTACGTGTTGGTGGATTGAAGTTCTTAGTTTTCTTTTTTTGCTATAAGAAAACATATTCAAGTTAAAACTATTAAAATTAATTTCCTTCAGAAAAACATTAGTATTAAGCAATGTAAATAAACATTTTGTATCAAAAGATATATTTAAAAGCCATATCCAACCTAAATGTCCATTAATACCGGGTTCATTTAAAAAATTCTGCTAGAAGCAGCAACGTGACCAAAAGAAAGAGACAAAAGTGAACAGACAAAAAAATGACTGAATAGAAGAAACTTTTCCCTTTGTAAAATACTAGAAAACTGGATAGGTAAGGAAATTAGAAAAGATCATTTTTCAATGCCAAGTGAAAAGGAGAAACTAGGAGTAAGCAATGCTCAATTCACAGTTTCAGTGTGGTCTGTTGATTGGTGCATTTGTTATTTGGTCTTTGGGGAAGTTCCAAGTGAGATTTTTGTGCATAGCTATATTAGTAAGAATATAACATAGCTTTAATTATTGATTATACAATGAAGCTATGCAACTCCATGAGTTTTAACCCCATCATTACCCCATTTTCTTCCTATCTATTGACTCTATTTCTTAAATATTAAGATAATTTTTATAAAAGAAAATAACATCCTAGTTGGAAAGGAGATGTTAATTTAGTCTATTAAAAATGTTTTATTAAGCACCCCCAAAAAGATAATTTTTATAAGTAATGGACAAAACATTTTCACAATAATAAACAAAATTACGTAAGAATTTTCAAAGTTTAATCTCAATATTGCATTGGGAGAAAATGGGTTCTTAACCAGGGAGCGAACATTTCAAAAACCTAAGGAAATACTGCCTGGAATTCAACCCTTAAGGAGATTCTGAATCAGTCTTCCTTAAGTAGGGTGTATTTATATTTGTCGTAAGTATTGTTACTGACTTACAAATCACATAAAAACATACCATTTCTAATCAGAAAAGTGTGTGTGGGGCAGGGGAGGGAACACAGGCAGAGCTTTCAATGCTTAAAGCAACAGTCCTCATTTTAATTTCCAGAGGAGTCTCTCCTTTGGATGGACTGATCTTTCAATGTGTTCTTCCAAGTTCCAAGTTATGCAACTGATACCCTGCATAATCAATCAAGTCCTTTCTTCATTTCAATTTCAGGCTGCTCTACCTAGCAAACTTCCAGATCTCATGAAATCCAACTTCTAAGTCTTCATATACTATTATCACTCTGATGATACAGATTACATAAACTCTGGTAGGTACAGATTACATACAATATAACTAGTTGTCTGAAATGTTACCAACAAAGCATTGGAATACTTGGTATGGCTCAAGACCTAGCCCACCAAGTCAAGTAGTGTGGATCCTTCCTTACTCCTTAAACAATCCTTCCACTACCACCACCACCAAAACAGAACAATGTGCAAGAAAGTAGAAATGAAGAGATTGTAATTTCAAAGCTGAGGTAGGGATATAGCGACTGGGTCCTCTTCTTTCTCAGGAGCACTAAGGTGCTTTCCAGCCTGCAAACTATTAGCTGCACCATTTGATTACAAAAGTGAAAACTGAGCCAAAGATGGATGTTTTTGTTTAGAGAGATAATACAGTGGTGAAAAAGATTACACTTAAGCAAATTAATGAAAACAGCAAATGCCTAACCTATGGCAAGAGCAACAGGAATAAAAGATCTTAATCTGCAATGACACCTAAAAAACAAAGTTGTAAGAAAAGTAAGCTAGCTAGTCCTAACTGTTCCAATCAACTCTTAAGAAATTCTCTTTTTATATTACCCTTTAGGAACCAAACTAAACTCTGAATACTTCACTAAAATTGGGGGTAGATTTCTCTGGCTTATGCTCAGGGAATATCCATCCCTCAAAGTCCATAAAGTTACAAGGGCCAGTTATTGAATTCTGCAGTTACTCCAAGATCAGATTACACCAGTAATCTGAGGCAATGAAATGCTAAGTGGCTTATAGCATGGAATTTCTGGCAAAGTATAAAGGGATAATTTACTAACATACAACTGCCCTGACAGTCAAGTTATAGTTCACATATATGGGGAAAAAAAGCATAAAAAGCTTATGTGACTTTACGAATTTTTCTACTAATTTACAGTGGTGCAAAAGAAAACTCTATGTAGGAAAATAGTTTTGAATTAGACATTCCTATATTAGCTTTTATGATGAATAAAAACATATATAACTTTTTTTCTACAAGTGATAGTTCTTAAGCATAAGAATCACTTCAGGGAGTTCTTTAGAAATGTGAATTTTGAAAAACTCTACATTATTCTAACATACAACCCTTACTTAAGAGTTGCTAATCTATAGCTACAAATTTATACCAATTCAAATTAACTTATATAATTTAAAATCTATTTCATAAATTAAACTAAGGCTAGATGATTACAACTGCTATAAAATCCCATCAAGGTTCTCTGAAATGCAAGAAAAAGATGAGGCATATGGTTATTTGGTCATTTATATCTATAGCTTTTGATGAACCAATAGTCAGAAATGGCAGGTCCCAATAAATAATTATGCCAGCAGGAAAACAGGATCTGATTTATGATAATCCAACTTTTGATTCATTACTACATTCATACAAATCTTAATTTCTGCTTAAATGCAAATACCCATGGTCTTTTCTTCCTGGCCACTTAGGCAAATCTCATGTCTGCAAAAGCATATCCAGTAAAATAAACACTGTATTTCACAAATAATATAAACAATGTTATCAGTTAAGTGTCCAGTGGATATTAAAAACTATCATTAGTATAAGTAAACAGGACCAGGAAAAGGCATATAAATAGCTCTTTACAGAATCTGCTCTTCCACTTCAGCAATATCAGCAACACAACAAAGGAGAGCATCTAAGCAACATCCTCAAATATTCAATAAATACTGTCGATACAATCAATAACACTGAAAAAAACAATACCTCAATTGCTTCATATGTAACCAACAAACTGCAGAAAACTTAAGTAGCAAAAAACAGTTGAGGACGCTTTCAAAGAATAAATCCAGGAAACAAGAAATTTTGGACTTCTCTATTCTCTTAAATTATTATGGGATTCTTGAAATAAAAGATTAAAGAAGAAATGAGACAACCAGAGGCAAAATGTAAAGAAAGTGAAGAAAAAAACCCATTAAAGAAATGAATACCTCTTTAGTAAAAGAACCAATATGATTGAAAAGATCAGAAAAAAGTGGAAAAGATCATCAGAGTTCTCTTTTCTACTGCATCATTTCTTTGACACACGCCAAAAAATACTTTTGCTCCCATTTTTAAAAGAAGTCTTAATCTTCTTCTCTCTGCTAGCTACTGCTCCAGAATTCTACTCCCTTTTGTAGAACAAACTCTATATAAATCATCTATACTAGCTGTCTCCAATTCCTCTCCTTCCATTCCCTCTTATATGTACTTATATTAGTTTATCACTCTCATCACTCCACTAAATCTGCTCTTATTAAGTTCACGAATGACTGTTTTGCAATAGTGAGTTCTCAGCTCTCATCTTACTTAACTTTTCAGCAGTCACTCTCTTTAGGAGACGACCTCTATTATCTCACTTGTTCTCCCCTTATTAGTCTCCTTAGCTTGGCCCTCCTCGGCAACCTTGTAATACTGTGAATACCCCAGGCCTCAGTCCCTGCCTTTTTTTTCTCAATATCTATAATCACCCTCTTGGTAATGTCATCCATATGCTGCTAACCCAAATTAATACTGCCAGCTCAGCTCTTTCTCCTGAACTCCAGACTCATTTGAAACCTTCTACCTGACTCTTCACTTGAATGTATAAGAGATATTTCTTTCTTAACATGCAAAACTGAACTCCTGATGATTTCCTTAAAATGAGCTCCATCTTCAGCCTTCTACATCTCAGTTGCTGGTAATTCCATCCTTTCAGCTGCCAGGCTAAAATCTTGGAGTCACTTTTGATCCCTCTTATTTTCTCATGCCTTACTTCCAAATCTATGAGATCTTAACCATCTTCACTGCTAATTCCCTGGTCCATACAGCTATCACCATTTCACATATGTAGATTACTGCGTTGACTGCTCAATCAATCCTCCCTGCTTCTACCACCATTCTCTACATACCGTTCTCAATAAAGCACCCAGAATGATAGTGACCCACAAATAACAGCCTTCAAGGCCATATATAATCTAGCATGCTTTGAACTCGGCTTCTATATATTCTGACCTCATTTTCCTCTACTTTCTCCATCATTTTACTCCCTTTCCTTACTTCCTTGTGCAAGTAAGTTACACAGCTTACTTGCTTTTTTAGCATGTGACACATGCTCCTAACTTAGGACTTTTGCATTGGCTGTTCCCTTTACCTTCTCAATAAGGCCTACATGGACTATTAAAAATTGTGATCTATGGCCTGTCTTTCTCTAACTACTGCTCAGTACTTCTAATCCCTCTTACACTGCTTTTCCTACCCACAACACTATATAAATTTTCTCATATATCATCATCATTATTATTATTTTGGTGTACGCCTGCTACAATTTAAGCTCCACACAAGGGCACGGATTTTTATCTGCTTTGTTCATTAACATACTCCAATGCTCTGGAATTCTGCTTGTGAGAAAGAGAAAAGTGCAAAGATAGTCGAGGTCTCTTCTGAAATAATGAATTTAATCTGTAGATTGAATGATCACCACAAATAGGAGTAAACCATCAAGTTACAGACATATGCTGCTGAACTCAGTAAGCTTCAAAAATCTTAAAAGCATCTAGGCAGAAGAAACCAATGACCAACAAAGGAGGGAAAATATCAGGCTAGCCTCAAAGTTCTCACGAAAACTTGGGAAGTCAGAAGACTCTTCTATGTGAATGTTCATGGGAAAAAGATTTGTCAAAGATTCTTTATTTAGCCAGTATGTCATCCAAATGTGTGTAACAAGCAACTACAGCTTTTTTTAAGTTCTCAAATATGTAATAGTTAATATTTAAATTATAGCACTCTCGAACTGCCCTAGAAATCCTAAACACATAATGAAACATCATCGGGCGGAGACAGGGCATGGAGGGATAAATTAGGAGCTTGGGATCAACATATACACACTACTGTATATAAAATAGATAACCAACAAGGACCTACTTTATAGCACAGGGAACTATACTCAATGGTAATAATCTACAAGGGAAAAGAATCTGAAAAAGAATAACTATTAGTTCCTTTATTTCTCTCTCTCTTTTTGCTGATGAAGAAAATAGATAACAAGAAAAAAGCAAATTAAAAAATAAATGTAAATGGATTAAGATCAGATCAGCTATAAAAGACTCTCAGACTTGGTACAAAACTAAACAGGAGAACCTCCCTGGTGGCACAGTCGTTAAGAATCTGCCTGCCAATGCAGGGGACACGGGTTCGAACCCTGGTCCGGGAAGGTCCCAAATGCCACAGACCAAGTAAGCCCGTGTGCCACAACTACTGAAGCCCATGCGCCTAGAGCCTGTGCTCCGCAACAAGAGAAGCCGCCGCAATGAGAAGCTCGTGCACCACAACAAAGAGGAGCCCCCACTTGCCACAACTAGAGAAGGCCCTCGTGCAGCATTGAAAATCCAATGCAGCCAAAAACAAACAAACGAATAAATAAATTCATTTAAAAAAACACAAAAAACTAAACGTGACTAACTAACCACATGCCATTTAAACAGACTGCTAAAAACTGAAAACAAAATGATGGAGAAAATAATGATTTTTTTTGTTTTTACAAGAGCAAGGTTAACATTGCAGCTGTCTTCTAAGCAAAAAGCTTTGAACTATACAAAAGAGACTCACTTACAATTACCTAGAATTCAATCCACCAAGTAGCAGAAACAAAGTATAGCAGAAATATGTACCTCTATGGAAACAGAATAAGAAATTTTAAATGATCTCCTTTAGTCCTTGTCAAGATCTAGTACACCAAAATTAATGATAATAAAGATGAATTAAGAAGGCTGATTTTAACAGATTTACATATACTGATATATGCTACAGTTTAAGAACAGGATAAATAGTATAATTCCATTCCATCAAAATAAATCATTTATGTTGATATTATAGCAAAAATTTAAAAACGAATACCAAACTATTGACAACGATACCCTTAAATTTAGAGCTGGGTATAGAAGGAAAGAGAAAGAAAAGACTGGGGGGAGGTTATACAGAATTTTCACTGTAAATTGTACATTTCCTTTTGTAAAGGAAGTACTTTTTGAAAAGATAAAGATCACTTGTGTAACCAGAAAAAAATCAAGATTTAAAAAATTGTGTCTATGCGGGACTTCCCTGGTGGCACAGTGGTTAAGAATCCACCTGCCAATGCAGGGGGCATGGGTTTGAACCCTGGTCCAGGAAGATCCCACATGCCGTGGAGCAACTAAGCCCATGCACCACAACTACTGAGCCTGCGCTCTGGAGCCCGCAAGCTACAACTACTGAGACTGTGTGCCATAGCTACTGAAGCTCGTGTGCTTAGAGCCCATGCTCCACAACAAGAGAAGCCACCACAATGAGAAGCCCACGCACCACAACGGAGAGTAGTCCCAGCTTGCCACAACTAGAGAAAGCCTGCACGCAGCAACGAAGACCCAACACAGCCAAAAACAGATTAATTTAAAAATTTATGTCTATGATATATGAACTTTAATCCTCTTTTCAAAATGGAAAGAAATAGGAAATCAAATTTCTCCCCAATGGCTTCCAATTTGAGTTTTCTCTGGTCCCGCCCTATATATTCTGTCCCACACTCAAGAGATTCTCAACATATCACAGCATGCTAAAAAATTATGAGAAGTTGTACAATTAAAGAAACTCATGTAACTACAAGCACTACCTACCCTCTCTCTTCCTAATGCCCTCAACTCACATTTCATTGGAAAAGACAAATAGGAATTCCCTTTTCTTCATTTATACCTACAACCAACCCACCTATGTATCTCTACCCTGATTCATGTTTTCCTTCCTATGACTGTAGTATCCCCTGTTCATACAAGCCAATATCCCCTCGCCTCTTCTTTCATAGCATCAACCTGTCCCTCTCCTGGGTCATTCTTATGAATATACAAATATAATATCTCTCATTTTTAAAAACAAACATGAAAACAAAACCCTTTTTTGATCCCATTATTGAACTCTAGCTACTGACCCAAATCTTGCTCCCTTTCATAGAAACACTTCTTGAAGGTGTCATCTACATCTATCTCTACTTTTCACATCCCATTCATTCTTCACCCTGCTTCCATCTGGCTTTCTCTCCCATTCCACTAAACTGCTTGTCAAGATCAGATACTTCCACACTATCAAATCAAAAAGAAACTTTTCATTCCTCTTGAGCTCTCAGCAGCATTCTTTCTTGATCACTTCCTCCTTAAACACTTGCTCTCTTGGCTCCCATGTCACTACTCTTTACCAGTTTTTCCTTTTTCTCACCAGGGATTCATTTTTCTTTCTTTCTTTCTTTTTTTTTTAACATCTTCATTGGAGCATAATTGCTTTACAATGGTGTGTTAGTTTCTGCTTTGTAACAAAGTGAATCAGCTATACATATATATCCCCGTATCCGTATCTCCTCCCTCTTGTGTCTCCCTCCCATCCTCCCTATCCCACCCCTCTAGATGGTCACAAAGCACAGAGCTGATCTCCCTGTGCTATGCGGCTGCTTCCCACTATTTTACATCTGGTAGTATATATAAGTCCATGCCACTCTCTCACTTCATCCCAGCTTACCCTTCCCCCTGCCCGTGTCCTCAAGTCCATTCTCTATGTCTGCATCTTTATTCCTGTCGTCCTGCCCCTAGGTTCTTCATAACCCTCTTTTTGGTTTGTTTTTTTTTAAAGATTCCATATATGTGTGTTAGCATACGGTATTTGTTTTTCTCTTTCTGGCTTACTTCACTCTGTATGAGTTTCCAGTCCATCCACCTCACTACAAATAACCCAATTTCGTTTCTTTTTATGGCTGAGTAATATTCTATCGTATATATGTGCCACATCTTCTTTATCCATTCATGTGTCGATGGATACTTAGGTTGCTCCCATGTCCTGGCTATTGTAAATAGAGCTGCAATAAACGTTGTGGTACATGATTCTTTTTGAATTATGGTTTTCTCAGGGTATATGCCCAGTAGTGGGATTGGTTTCACCTGCCAACAAGTCTTCCTGGTCTACCCAAACTCACTTCTGAGCCCCTCCCTTCTTCTCTAGCTATTCTCTGTCCTTACGTGAATTTATCTAAACTCATAACTTTCAATCCTTTTATAACCTGATAAGTCTTCCTCTGAATACCAGATTCATAATCTAACTTTTATACTTCCACTGGGATGTCAACATAGATATTTTAAACATAATATAAAAAGCACAAAACAGATGTCTTGAGTCTCTCTGGTCTGAAACCTTTCACCCTTAACCTTCTTCACTATCTCAGTAAATCTAAATCTACCCAGTTGCTTAAACCATAAATTTATGAATCAGCCTTGATTTTCCCTTACTCTCCACAGCGAATGCATAAGAAGCTCTGTTGGTATGACTTCCAAAATACTCTAGAAACTGTCCACTTTTCCTTTTTAGTACCTATAACTTGGCACATGGTGGGTGCTCAGTCAACACTAACAGCAGCAAACAAAATTATAAACAAGAACCAGAGAAAGCCTTTACCATATAAGATTTCTGTTAATAAACATACAAAATACTGTTAGTTTATTTACCAGTTATGCAAACAGTTTCATTATACCTAATTTTTTTTTTTACTACAGGAGTCATTATATAGATGTATCTAAGCTTAAGCATCTGAACCTAATAAAATCAGGATTCATACAAAATAATGATTCTTATCATAAAACTACAAGAAGGATTAAATAGCCAACTCTATGTGAATTCATTTGGATATAAGGTAATGTACTTTCAACAGTGTGTAAGAACTGAGCATTTACCATGTGCATAATAACATCATGCTAGGTATTGTGCAGGATATGATACACAAAGCTACACGTGTGAAAATCTGCACAGAGTACACACACACACACACACACACACACACACGCATGCGTGCACACAGTCACAAGTACAAGCAAACCTGGGGGACTAAAGTATCTGCGGGTCACATTAATGTCAATACCCTGTTTGTGATATTTTACTAGTTTTGCAAGATGTTACCTTTGCGGGAAACTGGGCAAAGGGTGCATGGAATCTCTCTGCATCATTTCTTACAATGGTATGTCCATCTACAATTACCTCAAATTAAAAAGATTTTTTAAAAAAAAAGGTCATTGCAATAATCCAAGTAAGAAGTTATGATAACCTCAACTAAGACTGTGACAATGAAATGGAAACAACATGTTTCGCAGCAGAATAAAGATCAGACAAGTTAAATAGCAAGAGCATGTGGCTTTGACCCACGGTACCTCCTTCCTGAAAATGCATCCTTACCCAATCATGGTGAGGATAGGGAAGAAATATCTATGACCTGTGAGGAAAAACCTGCCTTTCCTAATGAGCAAGTACAAACAAGCCTTGTATGACTGACTTCTAGAATCTCACAGGAATTTCATTAAAGACCACATTTGGCTACACAGGGTTTCTCAACTTCAGTATTATTGACATTTTGAATTGCAGGGTGTTTAGCAGCATCCTTGGCCTCAATCTAACAGATACCAGTGGCAATTCCCCACCTGAGTTGTGACAGCCAAAAATGTCTCCAGGTATTGCCAGATGCTCCCTGCAGGTCAAAACTGACCTTGGTTGAGAACCATTGCGCTAGGCTAATAAAATCAAGGACTAAGAACTCAAGTTTGGGAGATGGCTACAGATATAGCCCTGGGAAGTCTGAGACTTTAACTTAAAAAAAAAAAAAGTCAGTACATAATTCAAGATAGAGAATCACTACTGTACGGTACACAAAGATGAATGATAATCATAACTGCCTTCAAAAAGCTTACAATGTAGTAAGAAAAACAAAACTTATTAAACTACAAAGCAATAAAACTACTAGAAAGTGATTACTTTATGTGGGAAGAATAAGTATTACACCATAGCATAACACATCAACATAAAAAAGAAGTCTTTAGAGTCAGTACTCCATGAAGGTCTACTTAATCCTTTTTTTTTTTTTTAATTCTCTAAAAGCTGTTAGGTGCTGGATGTTGTGAATGCTCTTTCAGACCCTTTAACCTAACACTAGGTGAAAAGAGGGAAGAGAAAATAACTGAGGGCAAATAAATGTGGTCTGGGTTCTTGTATACATGTATCAGACAAACTGGTTCTTGCACTGATTCATCTCTAAGATGACACCTTCCTATAAAGCATTTCAACATATATTATCTACCTGGCAGGCATTTTATTAATGCCATTAACAACTTTACTAACAAAAAATTAGACCTGGAGTCACCTGGAGAGGGTCCTAGCAAAACATCTAGCTATTCAAGTTAATGATGAGTGATTTCTTCCCAACTTCCCTAAAAATATTTTTTCAAGTGTATTCAAATTAAAATAAGTTTTATATTATACCCAGCATTTCATTCTTAAAACCATTATTTCTCCCTTTGCTTCCCATGTCATCTGTTAGGTTCTTTCTGTCACTCTGAAGATTGCAAATCAGAGCATCAGTAAAGAATGAGACAAATTCAAGTGTGTTCTTCTCTTCTCTTACATCAACAGAGGTTCTAGAGTCCATATATACTTTAGAAAGTATATATGACACCCTTAAAATGCCACTAAAATTTTGTGAACGTGCATTTTTCCAGTTAAAATATCCAAACCTTTCCTCAGATTTTCAAAGGCTAAGAACAATTTCCAAAAAGCTCAAAACAACTACACACACATACACAAACATATGGAAGGTGTACCTTTATATGGACAAAGTTAGATACTAACTCAAGATCACTTTTGTCACACCCTTATATCCTGTTGTAAGAACTGTAAACATCAGATATTACTACTTTTAAAAAGCAGTCCTCCTTCCGCTGAGGTTTCTCTTAACACAGTCATAGATTAAGCCCTGTTGAGGACTCTTTCAACACATCAGCTGAGATGACAAGAACACATTACAGAGCTGAAAATCATAAAACTATACCTACTGTGGAAATAACTCTTCTAGGTTTGAGTGGGATGATTTGTAGTATATAAATTTTTGGAGCACATAAAATTGACAACCCTATAAACTCACTTATAAGTCTTGGAATAGTAACAATTGCCCATTGATATAAAATTATAGTAAGAACGCAGTATTCTATGTTATAGAGGTAAAGTACCTCCTTGATATATTAACTAAATATAGTCTAACAATTAATATAATGAATGTGCTGCAGAAGAGTAATTTCAATAATTTGTGCTATGCCAGTTTTTGCTAAACATTCAACATGCTGTTATGAAAACTAAGTAAAAACACAAAGTTTGAATAGAAAGCCACACTGAAGACATTTACATTTGCTTTTAAATTAGTGAAAACAAGCATACCACTGACACAATCGTTTAAACTGAGTCTTATTAGAACACATCAGTCAAAATATACTTTAAAAACTAACCATCTCGTTACATTTCATTCTGAATTTGAAGAGTAACAGATCATGGTCAACCCAACAGCACAGAACAAATTCAAAGAAACAGCAAATAGTGAAATGTAGGCAGAAATATTCACATTATATATCCACACTTACATCATACCATAAATTGATGTCTCCAGCACCAGAAATGCTACTAAAGAAACCAATTTTAACTTTATGAGAAATTTCAGAAACACCTTAGAACTAATCAGTCAGATGTAGAACATATTTAGCCAATATGAAAGCAATAAAAATCGTTACTAAGACTCCTAAGTAAATGCTTTCCAAATGAAATGAGAGATATGAAAGAACCAGAAGTTTTACTAACCTTGATGAAAATACAAAATATGTTTAATTTTCACCAAAATCAAATGTACTAGACTGAATGCCTGAGAGCAGAGCCCATGACCAAGTCATCCCTGTATCCTTAGCTTTGGACAGTGTTCAGGCATAGAAGGCATTCAGTAAGATGCTTGTTGAATAAAACAACAGTTTCCTTGAGTCAAAATAAATGTAATTATTTTTAAAAACCCATAAATGGTTCTTTCATTACCACTACAAAAACAAACCTATATACTCCTACTGACTTCAACTGATCATAGTACAACATACTATGCTAGGCCATGGAGATCAACTATAAACAACATAAAAATCTAGCCTGCATTAGACACTGCAGTTTTCATCCCTTAGAAATTACCCTAATTTGGGGGAAGCCAACCTCGCCAAGAGCTCTAAAGGCTCAGGCCTACATTCAACAGCATAATTCTCCAACTCTGGCCAGACTTTACTGGTCAGGAATGGATATAAGACCCAACTCATGGCAATGAGGCTGGAAAAGATGCTGGCTGAGGAATCTGGGAAAGCAGTTTTCTCATTCTTCTGATCATACTTCCTTTATAAAAGTGACCCTCACTCTCTCCCCTAAGGAAGTGTCTGCAAAGTAATAACATATATAATGGGCACCCTATTATCAACTGCCCAGAAATCTAACCAAGGTACTCCCCAAAAAATAGGTGAAAAATAGAAAACCTGAAACTGTCGAGCAGTTCAAGACTTTGTTAAATGACTTAGCTCATTAAACAAAGTGCAAACTACTCTATCTGTATCTGATCTGTAAGTATTGCTCTTCCTACAGTAAGCTCTTTAATCATCCAATTTTTTTTTTTTTGCGGTACGCAGGCCTCTCACTGTTGTGGCCTCTCCCGTTGCGGAGCACAGGCTCAGGACGTGCAGGCTCAGCGGCCATGGCTCACGGGCCCAGCCGCTCCGCGGCATGTGGTATTTTCCCAGACCGGGCACAAACCCGTGTCCCCTGCATAGGCAGGCGGACTCTCAACCACTGTGCCACCAGGGAAGCCCCATCCAATTTTTATTTAGCCTTAATTATAACTCTTCCAAGAACCTCAGATGTGAACACTGACAGTCAGTTAAGTGACTGTCAAGAGGTTAAGTGATATACACTAAAAATAAAAAGCAAACTTACCCTACAACTTATACATTTTGATACAGACAAACAGCAGTTCACCACAGACATACTTTCATATACTTCATTACTTTTATATCTGGAATGAACAATCTATAAATCAAGAGAAAATTCTGGTCACCACTGTTTGGTTGACAGTGTTTTCAAAAGGTATTTTACTTAATAAAGACTGTAGGTTCTAGAAGTCAGAAGTCAAATAATTCTAAACTTAAGATTTACTATACTCTAAAGGATCTACCCTATTAATAGCTTGGTATCAGTTCACTATCTACTAATACTAAATTAACATCTTCGACTCAATATATACATATAGATATCTCTTCAGTTTTTTGAAGAAAACATACCTATTTTGGTATTCTTCCCTAAACAGGCTCCAAACCCTAGTATAATGGCTAAAGCAGCAGATCTTCTAAGATACTATTTGATAGAGGGGTTCAATAAGAAGGGACCAATAAACAGAAAATAATAAGGACTGGATGGAACATTTGAGAGTAAAATAGGAGTTGGTAGTTGCTAATATAAATAAGAGGATGAAAAGATTCATGACCTGGAAATAAGACAGGAAAAACAATTTTAAGAAAGCTCAAAAAAAATCATTAGAAATACCAGCTTATTCTAATGCACCACAAAATTCACAAAGTATTCTACTACTTACTATCTGAATCAAGCTGACAGCACTGAAATGGATACTGAAGAAAAAACAAACTAGTTTAAACACAAGTATATCGCATTGAATGGATGTTAAAAACTGGCAATTTTATCAATACAACTCAAATTTTCTCATTCAGTTCATTCTCTTAAGCACTATTTTTCAAGCACCTGTTAAGTTAAAGTCAATTCAGTAGGTCACAACCAGCACCCCTTTTTTCACTGCAATAGACTAGAAAATCAAAATAACTTATAAAGTAGGTATTGTTTTGCAAGATTTCCTTTACATAGAAATATTTATGTCTATAACGGGTTATGACTTAAGAAAATCCTTGCAAATCAAGAAATATCTTAGAGGTTTTGTTCCCACAACTAACACTAAACTCATTTTGGGGTATAGAACAAAAGATAATTAAGCATAAAGCCTTCTCTGCTTGGCAGGAATGACAACTAAAGCCCACATTAAGAGAAACAGATCTTTGAGCCTTCCTTAGATGCCACTAATGCCCAAAAGTTATAATTTTCCAATGTCAAGGAACCTGAGAAAATATTCCTAGACTATAGCTCCCATGTTGGAATCAAAGAATGAAGGTAAAGAGAATGAACTTTCTCTTAGAAAAAAAAAAAAAGAAGAAGAAGAAGAAGAAGTACATAAATTCAGGATCAGAAATCACAGGAGTATTTAATTTAAAAATGAGTCAGGAGACTAATCCAGCAAATGGGTCAAAGGATATTCTGAAATACAGACAGAGTATACTGGGATATTTCAGGCCTGAAGCACACTATAATAGCATTTATTGAACACTGCTGTATGTCAGGCACTTGAGACACACAGTTCCAATTTCTACCACAATTCCAAGCGAAACATTATCATTCCTAATTTACAGGTGAGGGAATGAGCTAAGAAAGGGTAAGTGGTCTATTTTTACTCTCCCTACCTTTAAGGATCCTCTCTGATCCTTGGCCATTCAACATTGGTCTAGGCTGTGTTAGGCACTCCTCTGCATTCACTCCCTAGGTCATTTCATCTACTGCCATCTCTACTTCATTGTCTCCTAAATGCATATCTCCAACTCAGACCTCTTCTCTGAGGACCTATATATCTAACTGCCTATTTGATATCTCCACTTGAACTCTAAAAGTTTTCATTTCCATCCCTCCACTCCAAACCTGGCAAATTTCCAATGCTCTACGTCAGGAACAGCATCATCACTGATTAAGCTGCACAAGCTAGAAACCAAGGAGATATCTTTCCTATCTCTTTCATCGTCTTTACTCTTCCCCCACATATGCAATACATTACCAAATCTTATATATTTTGAGTATTTCTCAAATCCATCCCATTCTATCCATTGAAACCACTCTCCCTCCCCACTCCAACTATTCAAAGCTTTTATCACGATTCGCTTAGACTACTGTAAATGCCTACTGGTCTTCTGTATCACTCAACCCATACTCCATACAGAAACCCAGTGATTTCAGATCCACTAACTGTTAATTTCAATTTACTCTTAGGCTAAATAACAAAAATTCCTAACAGTGCTAAAAAGGTCTGCATCTAGTCCCTAGCCTCAAATCTCTCCTTGTATTATTCTCTCCCATAGATCAGGTATCAGCAAATTATGGCCTAGGGGACCAATCCACCCTGCTGCCTGTTTTTAAAAATAGCCATACTGGGCTTCCCTGGTGGCGCAGTGGCTAAGAATCCGCCTGCAGATGCAGGGGACATGGGTTCATGCCCTGGCCTGGGAAGATCCCACATCCTGAGGAGCAACTAAGCCTCTGTGCCACAACCACTGAGCCCGCGCTCTAGAGCCCGTGTGCCTAGAGCCCGTGCTCCGCAACAAGAGAAGCCCTCGCTCACAACTAGAGAAAAGCCCGCACGCAGCAACAAAGACCCAATGCAGCCAAAAATAAATAAATAAAAAGAAGCCATACTCATTCACTTACATGTTGCCCATGCCTGCTTTTTTTTACAGCAGATCTGAGCAATTATAATACAGGAGGTATTACCTTCAAAGTCTCAAATATTTATTATCTTGCTCTTTACAGAAAGTTTGCCAATGACGGCTTTAGATCAATGACTAGCCACAGTGACCTCCTTCAAGAATATGCACATTCTATTCATTCAGCATTAAATATTCCTCCATCCACCAAACCACTCCCCTACTTAAGTCCAATTCATCTATCAGATCTGACAAAATGACAAGTCTCAGGGAAGCCTTTATTCACCCTGTAGACCAGTATATCCCAATTCAGATTAGCCACATTTCAAGTGTTCAACAGCCTCACATGGCTTGGAAGGACAGCTCCAAGTCAGAGGTCTGTGTATTTGGGAGCACTCTGTTCTGTTTTACTGGTAAATGTGCCTGTCTCTGAGCCAATAACACATTATGTTAAATACTAAAGTTTTACGTTATCTGATAGAATAAGCACATATATCATCACCACTCTACCTCTGCCTTTCTTCTTCAGAAGTGTCCTGGCTATTCAATATTTGGTTTTACTATTTACTCTTCCATATTTGTATTAGAATCAGTGCAGAATTTCTTGAAAAATCTTTGACACTTTGAATGAAACAACACTGAATCTAGAGATAAGTCTGAACAGCAATAACTTCTTTATGATAAGCCATATTCATGGATAGGAAGGCAATAGTGACCCCATTTACTTAGATCTTCTTTAATGTCTTACAATAAAATTTTATACTTTTCCACACGGAAAAAAAAACCGCCACACGGAGGTTTGCACATGATGTTACAATTACTCCCAGGCACTTGGTAATCTGCCATGCTTTTAAAAACGGTGTCTCCTCTGATTATTTTTTCTAGTTGTTTACTGCTGATGTATAGATATGCAACGGACGATTACTGATCTTATATGGAGCTGTTTTGCTCTTTTATTAATACTAATAATTTATCTGTAGATCCCTTTTGGCTTTCACATAGGCAATCATATCATCAGCCAAGAGTGACAATTTTGTTTCTTCCTTTCCAATACTCATCCTTTTAATTTTTTTTCTTATCTTACTGCTTTAACTAGGATCTCTGTATAATACCAACTGGAAGTGGTGATGGTGTGTACATTCTGTCTTGTTCCTGGTTGAAAAGGGAATCCATTTCCCTAATTAGGATGATGCTTATTGTAGATTTCACTTGTTTGCATATTTATAGATACCTTTTCTCAAGTAAGTTCTCATCTGTTCATAATTTAGTAGCTTTCTCATGAATTAAATTTTATCAAGTGCTTTTTATATATATTGTTGGTTTTTTTTTTTTTGGTATTATACATTCACAGTCCCTATGTAAAACCCTTAGGGTAAGATATTTTAGAATTCAGAAAATTTTAGTCATCATCCCTACTGTACAGTACAAAAAACGTGTATTAGGTAACAACCCCAACAAACTGTGGGTCAGTACCTGTATTCAAATACATTAATACACTTGCAGTGAACTATATGGATATTCACCCTAAATAAGACAATGCTTATATGTAGCCTCACACATTAGTTCAAGTCAGGTTTTCCCACCAAGAACAGGGTAAATCAGATTACGCTGCCAAGTTCTAAACAAACTTTTGGTTTTCAGAGGTTACTGGATTTCAAAATTGCAGTTAAGGGTCTGTAGATCTGAACTTTATTTAAAATTTTTGCATGTGCACTCATAAGTAAAATGGGACTATAATTTTCTTTTCTAATATTACCCGTGACTGGTTCTGGAATTAAGAATAGATAACTTCAGATAATAAATTAAAGAATGTATTCTCCTATTCTATTTCCTGGATTTGTAGAACACTGGAATGATCTGTTCCCTAAAAAGTCTCCTGTAAAATTACCTGGGCCTGGTATTTTTGTGGCAAGATGTAACTATTACTTCATAATTTATTTAATAGTTACAGGATTATTCTAAGCTTTCTTGTCAAGGAGTTTAACTTTGTTTAAACTTTCAAATTTGTTGACATAAAATTGTTGATAGTATTCTCTACTATCTTATTAATCTGATCTATCTGTAATTATATTCCCCTTTTCATTCTCAGGATTTATGCCTTCTCTTTTTATCTGATCAATCTTGCCAGATCTTTGTCTATAGTTTTCTAGTCTAAAAAATGTTAACCATCATCTGAGCCGCCGACAGTGAGCTGTAATCTTTTTGCAACAGCAACATCAAAGATCACTGATCACCGTAACAAATATAATAATCTAAGAGTTTGGAATATTGCAAGAATTACCAAAATGTAACATGGAAGCAAGTAAGTAAGCAAATGCTATTGGAAAAATGGTGCTGATGAAGACTTGCTTGTTGCAGGGTTGCTAGAAACCTTCAATTTGTAAAAAAATGCAGTACCTGAGAAGCGCAAAAAGCAAAGCACAATAAAACAAGCTATGTCAATGTATCAAATTAATATTGCAAAATGGTAGATCAAAAGGGAAAAACAGACAAATGGGATGCTTACAGACAAACAGAAAAAAAATGAACAAAATCACTTTATATCTGAGTTTCTGCAGAGAGAACACACATATTCAGCTAGAACTTTTATGCTGAAGAATATGAAATCAAACTTCCATCCCAAATAAGATAAAGCTCAAGTAAATAAAATAGGTAACAAAAAATAATCTGCCCTCACAAAATACTCAGAAAATTTAAAAGAGCTGTCAATTATATTTACTGAATGACACAGGCAGCCTAAGTTCTCACTGATGTCAAATCCATTCTCCTAAAAAATGATTTTTTAAAAGTCAAAAGCAAACATCTTTAGAAACATTATGAACCATAAATTAAACTTACCTTTTTATCTTCTTTTACTTTGTGGGTTTTCTTCTTCATTTTCTTATCATCTAACTCCTGGTCTGAAGTGATTGCAGGATTATCAATACCACCTTTCCAAGTTTCAACAGGAGAAAGAAGTGGATCTTCTTCACTTCCACGATGTCTTCCTTTTCTTTTTGTTTTAGAAGTGGTGAAAGCTTCATCATCACTTGCATCTGAATGCGTTCTTCTGTAGTATGACTTGGCTTTACTAAATAGGGTTTTAGATTTGTATTTGTATTTTGAAGGTCTCCGTTCCCCATGACTTTTTGAGATTCTATCAGAAAATCCATTTTCTTCATCTCCTTGGGTGTTATTCACAAATGAGTTTCGAATTTTAATAATGCGATTCTGACTATCATCTGGGACAACATATATCTCATCAGAATAGCCCTTCTGTTTGAAAATTGTGTCAATGGGTTCTGAATAGTTATCTGAAGGATCCATATCTTCAGGATGTGCCAAAGGCACCCGGGAGGTCTGTTTTCTTGGATTTTTACCAATACCAGCTTCAATTGTTTTTAAAAGGTTTGGATCCAACTTTTTCACATTTGTCTTAGGTACAACTGGTTTAGGTTTAATAGGTGGAGGCACTTTATGGTTGCGTTCATGGTCATGACAGTTTGGTGTGCTGTGAATAGGATATTCATTTCCTTCCAAATCTAATCTATATCTGGAACGGTCACTAGGCGTTGGAAGCAACTGTACATCATCCCCAATTGGACTATAAGGAGGTGGTGCTTCTGTATCATCATCTGAATCAGGGTAGTTGTTATAGGGAAAACAGTCTCTGGGAGATGGCAGGAAAACATCTTCACTTTGATGGGTTGATTCCCTTGTATTATCAGATAAATAGGAATTTTCTATCATATTTTTTTTCTCTAGAACATCACTGAAAAACAGTGTAAACACCTCAGTTTGCCGATGATACTGAGATAAAGAATACAGTGCTGTAAATTTAGCAGTGATCTCAGTTGCAATGTGTTCTCCTTCAGTCATTAACTCTTTGATGGCTTCATTTTCAAAAAAGTCTGCTTGGCTGTCAGTAACTGCCACCAGCTGTACAGGAATGGTGTCCTGAACTTCTGACAGAAACGCTCGAAGCATTCCCATTGATGCTTTTCGTTTGGCAGAATAAACTAATATATACCCATGAACCAGTTCATCTTTCCTTACTCCAATTGAGGAATGGTATGATAATATTGTGATCTGTATTCGCCTCCTTTTTTCACCAATGATTTTATCAAGCATTAGGGAATTATTCTGTCCAGCTTGAGCAGCACTGCAAGAATGAGAATCAAGGAAGGGTGAAAGAATAAGATCCACACTAAATGGATCACCACACATGGCACACATGACAATTCTCAAGTCAGCTTCTGATACATCCTTATTGGTGGGAACCGGGCTCACCACATCTAAATTATGTTTAACTGATTCTAATACTCCTCTTAGAGCTTGCTTTATTTGGGTTTCATTAAATTTACGAGGATATGTACCAGCAGGTACATCTACAAAAGGACATTGTAACTTGTTTGCCAACTGTTGCCCTTGGTGCCTGAGAATTGGTAGATTCTTACTAATAGAATCTCTCTGATTAGCCAGAATTAATGTAAATGGAAGGTTAGCCATATACTTATCTTTTCTGATCTGAGAAGCTTCCGTTCTTATTTTTCCGATAAATTCCCCAATAAAATTCAGTGACTCAATGGAATTAAATACACAGAAGCACCCATGTGGTTTAAAGGCAGCAGTCCATAACTGACTCAAAAAGTAAGGCGACTTGGCATCAACAGGCCGAAGATCAAGTTCATAAATTTTTCCATCTAAGGCATACTCATCATCAGTGGATTGTGTCCTTATCTCATTTGCTAGTTCTTGGGAAAGGCCATCCTTCCCTAAAATGAAAAGGTTAACTTTATCTATATTGGTACTATCATGATACAACCGTAAGCGGCCATGATCCAACTGCAAAAGACTGCTGGCAAGTAACTGCTCTACTTTAATGTCTGTACAGTTTTGGCCACTAAGACATGTTTCTTTAGTGGGATGATAAACAAATCCTATATGCTTAAGTAGAAGAGACTCCCTATCAGGTGCAAGTTTCTGTAAAGCTTTGTATCTAGGTTCTTCACTCAAAACTGTATGAATTTCACTCATTTTATCTGAACTAGGTGTTGCATTAAGATCTAAATCATAAAAAAGTTCAGAATGTTCAAAAAGCATTTCCTGAAACTCTTCTTTGGCTTTTTCAACTATTTCTCGCTGATGCCTACCATACACCTCTTTGCTATCAGCCTCAGTGATATATTTGAAGGCTTCATCCTCCATAACAAAGCACATAACTTCCTCCCATGGCTGCCCAGGTGAAATAAACTGAATTTTTTCCAAAGTCTTCTTGAATTTTTCCTTCATTTCTACTCTCCTCTTCTCTGATATTAGATGTTGTACATGGTTCTGATAGACTTTTTCAGCTTCTAAAGTGCTCAGGAGGTCAAATGGGATCCGTCTATCATTAATTTTGTCTATATGGTCAGTTTCATCCCAAGGTGTTTTTTCTAGCACCACAAAACATAACTGAAAATCTGCTCTCTTTTCCATTACCTTCAAAGCTTCTGACCAATTCAAATGTTCAATCTCTTCTAGGTTTGGCAAAAGAGTGTTAAAAGCTCTTGGTAAAGTATTTATATATTCTTCTCTTCTTTTTCTTATATGTTCCTGTTTAAGTTGTTCTATATGTTTTGAGAATGTATTTCTGGCCTTTCTTGTTCCCTCTAAGTTGATGTATTCCTCATAATCAGGATGATTTTTCAATTTGTTACTAACAGTTTTCCAAGTTGCATGATAATCTCTCACAGTCTGCACAAGTTTTTCAAACTTATCTGTTGCTGTGACAACAAGTTGTCTCTGCGTTTTATAAGCATCCAGATAGGGAATAATTTTAGGCTTGCCACGAGTTTTATCCAGCATTTGTACCAGTGCAGTGAAACATGTCTCAATGTTGACATTAAATCGTGCAGATGTTTCCACTACAAGAAGGTTCTTTTTGTTTGAAGCAAATGCCTGAACTTCTCTAAGATAATGATCCACACATTCATCACATTTAGTTGCTGCTATTATTACAGGTTTTTTTGATTTTGATAGTTGGACAAAAAGGTTATTTACAAATTTAAGTTGATCATCAAACTTCCTATTGCATCCCTGACTTACGTCAATGCACAATAAAAATCCATCTACATTGAGCTTCCCTTCAGGCATTTGCTTCTGTTCAAAGTCTTGCTCCAAGCCTAGTTGATCAGTGCAAATGTACATCAGTTTTTCTGCTGACTGCAATTTAGAGGCAGCTGCACGTTTTATATATGGTTGCAAATTCGTACTCCGATGAGGCAAGAAAGTCTGGTCATCAATGAACTCAGTTTGTTCAATGACATGAATTTTGCATTCTACTCCATCTTCACCACTTTGTGTTATGTCACCCCAGTACAAAAAATGATCATTGTTTACTACTCGTCCTCCAAAGTCAATGGTGCTAAGCACAGAAGTATGCTCTGGATAATATTCATCTGCTTTTGAGCGTACATATCTATTGCACAAACAAGACTTTCCAACTCCACAGTTACCTTTGTCTTTTTCAGTCCCAGAGAGTCCAACTACACTGATGGTATAGGATGGGGGGCGAGGCTCTTTGTTTTTTGCCATCATAACTCTCTTGTCATGTCTCTACATTCATAAAGATAACCAGATATACTTCTCATTCTGAAAATAAAATCATCTCAAAATACAGATCCCGAATTTCAGAACGATATTTGGTTCTTTGTATTTCCCTCATTTCTGTGCAGAAAGGTCTTCAAGATCATATGGATCATCTTCCTAGAAAGAGAAAAAGGACAAATCTTAATCATGAATTACACATGTCGAATTATATACATATTAAAGATGTTCATAACAAAGCATCAGGCAAGTTAACAATGTTACATGTATTTTAAGAAATCACCAAAGACAGTTTATGATTTACTGTTATAAAAAAAAAAAAAAAAAAAAAAAAAAAAAAAAAAAAATAATGCAGATGACCTCAAATTTAAGACAAATCTAACAACAAAAAAAACTAAATACAAATTTTAATGTGATCTTACAAACTTTAAAATAAAACCCTCTTAACAAAATGTGCATTTTGTTTCTACTTCTTCCTATGAGTTTGAGGAAACAACTAGTCTTTTCCTCTCCCTCAATTTTCCTGCCTTTTCTGACTGCAGGCTGGCTATGTTTGACGATAACTAAAACATACTAGTTGCGTGAACAACTCTCTCACAACTTTAAAAAACTATCTGCTTTCTGTAACATGGTTCCTCAAAACTTATTCCCTAAAATGGAATTTCATATGAATTTAGCAAAATTTTAGAATTAAAAAAAATTTTCAAGAAGTTTCAACATACTCCTGTGAAATCTATCAAATTTTATATCTAAAACCAATTAAGGATATTCATATACTTAAACAAGGAAATATAAATGAACAGTTAATACAAATAATGACAGCATTTAACTAGATCAATGCTTCTCAAACGATCTAAGGACCTTTTATTTCATATCTGTAAGTCAATTTTTAAAAATACAATGAATGAAATGTTTAAAATATCTAGGTCCCAGTTTCTTATTAGATTCAAGAGATACAAAATTACTGTCAAATTGTTTCTAAATGTTTTTGATTTCTGTATTTATTCCCTCTGAGTATTTACAAAGAGCTCAGAGATCACATTTTGAGTAGCACAAAGCTAAAGAATTTTACGATTATATATTTGAGAAAATCTTTTAGAATTATTTGATATACCAACAACATCAAATAAACTTTAAGAATTGCATGTAATTTAATTTAGGTTATTTGTGTGGAAGCAATGAATCAGTCTCTTACGAAGGTATTATTTGGAGATTCTTCACATTCTTTTGAGGTTGAAGGAAAAGCAATACATCATTTCTACCACATCAAAATTTCACAAGGAAAATATCCAGTCATGTACATCAACATATGTGAAAATTATCTTCAATCCAGACAAAATAAAAGAATAAAAAGACCATGAGGAAAAAAATAAAGGTAAGAAAAGAACCACTACCTGCCCCCAATACGTGGCTTCTCCACTACCCTCAAAATTGCAAGTAAACATCTATTTAGGTTGTGCTGCACATCTGCTATACTAACAACTAATGGTAAGGAGAAATTATTCTTGAAATTTAAATTCTAATATTTCTAGTACAATATTTTAAAATAAAATTTCAGATTTATTCTTGTATTCTCTAAGTTTATCCTATCAGCCTCAACCAAATATTAATTTTAACAATATCAGCCACCTGATATTCAAGCAAAATGTTTATTATCTTCAATTCGGTAATAAATAAAATATTGTCATGTTGAAGGAGCAACATAAGTAGCAGAACACCATGAGTAAATAGAACTGATTTCAAATTCAACTCCTAGTATTTACTACTTTATGACAATAGTAAAGCCCTAAACCTCTTGAGACATGGTTCCCCCATCTATGAAATAGGGCTGCCTATCTATACAAATTTAAGAACTAATTTTTTCTTTAATGTTAAGTGCCTAGCAAAGAAAAAAAATGCTTAACAAATACTAAGTTCTGTTTTTAAAATTTGATTCTTAGAACCAAGGAAGCTACTGAAGATTTATTAAAAATGATGTGATCAGACTGGTGACTTACAAATATTTATCTGGTAGCAGTATATACAATAACTAGCAGTATAAGAAATTAGGGCAGTCCCACCCAATGCTCTTAACTCTCTTTCATTAAGTAAAAATTTTTACAAATCTTAATGTGATCAAACTGAATATTTGCACTTAGCACCAAGTTTAACATTCTTTACCTAAACTGCATAAAAGAACAACTGGGCTACTTAATGGATATTTACTGAAAAGACAACAGTGAACTAACTGGATAACAAAGTTACAAACAGTGATAAAAAGGGAAATTAGTTTGTGAAAATAGCATAGTGATTCATAACTAACAAGAAAAAAAATTGAAAACACAGTGGAATACAAGGTCTATCCTTCTTTCTTACTAAGCAAGCAAAAAATTGCAGAAGATATCCTTTTAAATGTACATCAAAAGAAAACATAACCAGTGATTACTCTGGGGAATTTTTACATTAAACAGTACAAACACTGGAACTACACATAGCTCTTTATTAACTCTTTGGTAGACAAACATCTATTCTGAAAACTAAGAGCAATTCAAAGAAGTTTAAGACTATCCCCTGCTTTCCAGCTTAAGAGACACAAAGCTGTTAATAGAAAGGTAACAATACAACATCATATGGAACTGAATATTGCAGAAAAATTTCAACTACAAATCTAATCCTTGTCATAACGGTCACATCTTTGTTAATATTTTTTACATATACTTATCGAAACACATGAAAAGAATCATTCATGCTCTCCTAAAGCATAAACCTCAAAAGACTGAGATCTTTTCTATCTAAAGTTATAGAGTATAAGAGTAGAAATAAAAACACTATCACAAAATCAATTTTTAAAGTTTCAGAAAGAAATAGGCCTTAAAAGTAAATGAAGATGAGTGGAGGCATGAAGTCTTCACGCTTTCATCAGTCATTGAAAACTGGAAGGCTTTTTATCTGACAAACAAAAAAAACCCCTCTATTACGTGTTTTTTTTTTTTTTTTTGCGGTGCGAAGGCCTCTCACCGCTGTGGGCTCTCCCGTTGCGGAGCACAGGCTCCGGACGCGCAGGCTCAGCGGCCATGGCTCACGGGCCCAGCCGCTCCGTGGCATGTGGGATCTTCCCGGACCGGGGCACGAACCCGTGTCCCCTGCATCGGCAGGCGGACTCCCAACCACTGCGCCACCAGGGAAGCCCCTCTTTTCTATTTTTGACATAACTATTTTCATATAACTAAAAATACCTTGTTCTCTCTAACATCTACTATCATGCTGATTTTTGCTCATGAAAAAACCAAGATAAAAACAATGACCTACTCAAAGTTAGAGGGTTAAGATGAGTCTCTTGATGACCAATCTACTTTCTTAAGCAGTAGTGCTGCTTTTAATAGTTTGCAATCAGTTTCTCATCCTGCCTTTAAGATTATCCTATAAACTTTCACTTCAAGGAAATGTTTAGATTAAGCATCCTTACAGAAATTAATGACAATGTACAATTTTTGAGTGGAACTGTCCTACAGTTGTCTGCTGCAATGAAGCTACCTCTACAACTAAGTTTTCTGAGCAATTTTAAGCCATTCAAACGTAACATGCTCCTTTTAATGGAGTTTTAATAACATGAAGTGGTTTTCTGCAAAAGAAATGTTTTTAAGTTCTATAAGGGATCTAGGAAACTGAAAAGATTCTTATAAATTCTGGACTTAAACTAAATTTTGTTTTGTACCTTTTCACAGAACTGTTGCATTCATTAATCAATAAAAAGTATATTTTAAAAACTATTTTACACTTTTAAGTTACCATACTGTGTCAGGAAATTCTTGCTGGCCCTATCTTCAAAATACATCCAGAATTTATTGCTTTTCACTACCTTTACTGCTATAACTCTGATCTCATTCCACTGTCATCTCTGGCTCTGGATTATTCCAAAGGCTTCTAAACTAATTTCTCTGCTTCCACTCCTGCTCCCCTTCCCCAGTCTGTTCATAGAGCAGCCAGAGTAATTCTTTTAAAACATAAGTCAGATCCTTCCTTTCTTTTGCTCAAAACTCTCCAGTGGCTCCTAAAAATAAAAGCCAAGTCCCTTCAATGGCTTTCTACAAGATCTACCTTCTCCAGCCCTATCTTACTCTCTGACCTACTCTCATACTATTCTCTCCATTCTCATTCTATTCCAGTCACAGTGAGAAACCCTGAACTGTCGCTCAACAAGCCAAACATGTTCCTACCTTTGCACTTATTTTCCTAATACTCCCCAAATTCCCCTTTGCTTACCCTCCTAACTTACTATACAACTTACTTCTTTATTATCTGTCATTAACTCTATCCCTCTCCCTGCCCCACTCCAGGTTTAATAAAGATGCACAAAGGCACAAATCTGTTCATTCCATCATCTGGGCTCCCAAGAGCCCAGAACAGTCCTTCCCACCTAGTAGCTATTCAACAAATGCATGAACGCTAATAAATATTAAAATCAAATGTTCTTAAATCTTCGGTTAGAAAAAAAAAAGTAAAGCATGTTAGGTTTACTAAATAGGTGCCATGATTTACTAATCTAAAAGATTTTCTAAAGCTACTTATGGAGAAAATATACATATATTCAAGGTCCCAAAATTTTTTGTCAAAAATTAAGCCATCAGAATAAAGACTAACTATAATCTATAATACTGTACAGGCATACCTCGGAGATATTGCAGGTTTGGTTGCAGACCACCACAAGAAAGCAAGTATCACAATAACGTACCACCACAAGAAAGCAAGTATCACAATAACACAAGTCACATGAATTTTTTGGTTTCTCAGTGCACATGAAAGTTATGTTTACACTATACTGTAGTCTACTAAGTGTTCAATACCATTATGTCTAAAAAAACAACGTACATACCTTAACTAAAAAATAATGCTGTTAGAAAAATGGTGTCTATAGACTTGCTCTACACAGGGTTGCCAAAAACCTTGAATGAGCAAAAACACAGTATCTGTGAAGCGTAATAAAATGTATGCCTGTATTCAGCCAGAATAATCATCTAACTTTTATTTTTGACACCTAAAAATTTTTTTAAATCACAACTATTTACTACAGAAAACATTTCAAAGACCTAATTATGCAGAAGCAGCTCTGTAATTATGTGCTCCATCTTCTTTAAGTCAAATAGAGAAAATATCCTTAAATAAACAAATATTCAAGACAGAAGCAGATCCAAGCCCAAAGGTGATCATATATTCCACAATCTTAGGTAAACTTATCGAGAACAGTTTGAGAATAAAAACATCAACTGTATACTAAAAGATGAATATGGCATAATATTGCCTTAAAATACACTTTTCTTAATGTTGCTAATTCTCAATGACAAATATATGCCATAAAAATTAGAAGAGGAAATGGAAAAGTCATTTTAACATATAAAAGATAGCTAAGTAAACAATGTTAACACCTGTAGGAGAGTCAATCATATTCCATGTTTTCTTTGACCAAGGTCTGTACCACATAAGCACACTATCTTAAGGGTGAAAGGAATGCTAAAGTCATCATTCCTACGAATTAGTCTTTATTGAAGCATATCTTGGTAAGATTCAGGATAAACTGTTAGGATGGAGATTTTGTTTTGTTTTTTACCATATTCCTAGCACTCAGATCAGTGCCTGACACACAGTGGGTGCTCAAGTATTTGATGACTGAATGAATCAATCTCCAGACTCAGATCCTAAACCACTGGACAATCTTGAAGTCATATTCGCAGTCACAATTAACAAAATCACACACTATTATGGGTCCATAAGGTGTAGCACAGCAGAATATTCTAATATAAAAAGTCCAGTATTTTTTCCAAGATCTTTAGTCTGCTCATTAACAAATTATGGGTTTATAAACATTAAGCCTGAAGGGTACCTTCCAGAAGGGTCTCAGTAGGCAGTACTCTGAGATCTCCCCAAAACCTACTCAGCAAATGTAATTCTGCTTTTATCCATTTTTACCTTTTGATATTTCAAGGATTTATTGTTTGAAAAAGTTTCATTGCAGAAAATATTTGAAAAGCAATGATGTAAACTACTCCCTAGATAGATTAACTGCCTATCCTGTTTTTAATCCACACTTTCCTCTAACAACATGTTGTCTCTGAGGACGTGGTGTCAAAGTTATTCTAAACTCTTCCTAGTCCATTTCCTTATTCTGTGATGAAAACAGAAGAACCAACAGTAACCTCATTTACATCAACCTATGTAAGCAACCCATTAAGTACATACTGTGCTTAGCTACTATTTGCTTAGCTTTATGTCAGAAGTTTTGAGGGTACAAAGGTATGTATAGGGAAGTCCACTAAGCCAGGCTATGAATATGCTCCCTTCCAGGGTCTGAGTCCTTTCTTCTCACTTTGAAGAACTGAAAAGCAGGGGGAAAGGGCATAATTTAACGTTTGTTATTATAATGCTACACAGGAGGGAAAACAAACTGTATTAAGTTTAACAATATTCTTAATTATGGGAACATTAGGTGGTCAAATAAGAATCTCAAAAAGGGGTATAGACTAAAAAGGAGGTATGGATTTTTTTTTTAAAGGCTGAAAAACACTTTCCCCACTATTTTTAAGAAGCTTTATATATAGTACCATAGCTGAGGAGTCACAGGCAGTGTGTTATACTATGGAACTGATAAATGTAACAGGATTTCAAAGAAATGAAAAATCAGTACATATTGGTATAGGTCAGGGCTTGGAAAACTTTTTCTGTAAAAGGCCAGACAGTAAATATTACAGCCATAGACAATACTTACAAAAATGATCACTGGTTATTTATGGACAATGAAATTTGAATTCCATATAATTTTCACATATATCAAAATATTATTCTTTTAACTGTTTCCTCAACCATTTCAAAATGTAAAAAGCCATTAAATGAAAACAGGCAGCAGGCTGGATTTGGCCCAGAGGCTATAATCTGCAGACCCCTGCAACAGATTAAAGGATCTGAGTAAACTCTGAAAACAGACTGGATTTGGATTTTAAAAAGAAGTCCTTCCTGGTGTGTGATTAGGGTGGAATGGTTGAGCACAGCTGCCATGTTGGAAAGTAGAAACTTATTTCTTATTTATTTCTGAAGATATAAGATCTATGGAAGGTCTTCAAGGGCAAACATGAGTTAGACTTTGTAATGAGCAATAAGAAGCCATTCCAGATTAGACGTAGAATACAAAACTGGATTTGGTAGGGCACAATGCCCAAGAGATGTATATATACTAGAGGCTTGAAAGCACCTGAACTATCACAGAACTGAAAACAGCAGTCCAAGACAAAGATCTTGGTGACTGGCTGCTAGATAAAAGAAATAAAAACAAATGAGTCAATGTTTCTTAAAGAAAAACTAATCAGTCTCAGCAACAGATGGTGCTATCACTTGAGTTTCAGGTAACAGTATTACCAAGACAAATGAAAATACAGAAATGAAATGAGGCAAAGTCAAGATCAGTAACATCAATTTCAAGATCATAAACTTTAGAAAATTATTTAAGAGACCATTTTATTTAATACTCTTTTTAACAAGCATCCAAAGAGTTACAAACTTACAGAGAAGAGTAGAAATCTGGACCTGTTTCCCAGATCATAGGAATGTTAATTTTCTACCTTCTCTTTAGTAATCAACCAAAATAAAAATAAAGGAGCAAATAAAAAGAGATACATTATCCTGACTCTGGAAAGGCAAGTATAGAAAGAAACATAAAGTACTGGATGACAATACTGGATCACTAGGAAGAAAAAGAACAAACTATATACCTTAACAGAAGCCAAAGAATGAGTTTTCCAAGGCTGTTTGACAATGCCAAATATAATAACAAGGACAGTAATGAAGATGTAATTTGTTTATTTCCCGATTACTCCTCCTATTAACCTTGTGTTAACACTTTTCCCCAATCCTTCAATTTGGCTCACAACATACAAACTGATGCTCTTACATTTTTACCTTATATTTTCTCCTCACCTGTCAATTTATCCACACTTCCCCTGTGCTTTGGGTCCACAGTGTCATTAACTTAAATGTCTTTTTTTCTCACTCATTCCAATCCTAGGCAACTTGCAAATGACATCTCCTTTATCTAAATTCCTTTACACCAATTTTTAAATCAATAGGTACTACCTTGTATATGGCTCTTCTACTCTACTTCTAACTGGCATTTAACTATTCCTACATTGTCAAGCTCACTCCCCACCAAAGCTGTAAGCTCTTTTAAGGGAGCAATATTTTATATTTCCTTGTATCACTCACAGTGCCTCGTTGCTCAATAAAATACTGGTCAGGGATAATAAAATAGACTAAATCTAATACGAAGCTAGAAAAATAAAAATTCACCTTTCCATTAACTCTTCATGATGAAAAGCTTGAGAATCTAACCAAATGGAACATACCAGTCATATTTTAACCCTAAAATTACAAAGTTATGCATAATTTTTTCCCAACAGTCTAATTCTAAGGAGTAAAACACACAGACATGACCAAATATTAACAACCTACTTTATCTGACTGCAAATCTAAGGAATTGTGGACAGTCAACCTCCAAAATACAATGAAAAAACAAAAACCTTTTTTGTCTCTCTTACATTCAAACTCCTATTTGCAGTCAAAACATCCAAATTCAAATGCTTCTTCTGTAAACGTTTCCCAAAGAGGCCCTGACAGAAACAGTGGTTCTCTTTTCCGCATCTCTTAGTACTTGTAACTATTTACTCCTGGTAAAGTTACTACTAACTTATCTTGGTACCCCCAAGGCCAGGCATATAGTAAGTGCCAAAAAAGATAATCTGAACTAATGAATACAAACTGGAGGCTTTCAAAAAATTCCTAATGCAGATGATTTCTTTTTTCAAAGGAATTTTTATATTTAAGTATTGATACAACACATTTAATAGACAAAAATAAAGGCTGCCTGGTTTTGAAGGGTGGGGTATCAGAGGAAGTCTCAAGACATCCAGCAAAAATCCATAAGGCATCCAAGGAACAGAATTTGAAAACCAATTAAAGTTCATACTTAAAATTCTTAGTACTGAACTATTTTTTCTTAATTTTCCGAGTTTGAGAAAATTATCAACAACCTTCATGTAAACAAATAGGAGCTTGATTACTCAAGTCACCAAATAATGGATCACTTTATAAAGTTTCTTCACAGTTCTTTAAAAAGCCGAATTCCCTTGGTGTACTTCAAATGTATTTTACAAACATCCTTTAGGAACATAAGACATTACTAAAACAGAACACTATACAGCACGTCTTGAGTGAACTATATTACCTGTATCCTTCCTTAGTAGGCAAAGAAACAATTAGCCCAAATAAACAGTTTTAAAAATAATATCTATGGAAACTGAAGTTGTGAAAATTAAAACATTCTGTAGCTATCAAGAAAATCTCTATTATGCCATTTCATATTTAAGAAGTGAATACGAAAGGCAACACTTACCTTAAGTCCTGCTAATGATGAAAAAGTAAAAGTTTAGTAAGCTCTTCTTGAGAAATAATTTTTTCAATTTAAAAGTGAGTTACAAAACTATTATTCTAAGCTGTGCCACAACTTCAATTCCAAAAAAAGAATGCAAGTACAGTATTTTATTCCTTAAAAAATCTTAACTTTCAAGGTCAAAATAATTTTCTCCGAAAGAGCAAGTGTGCAGATTTAAATCTGCCTTTCAAACATAAAAAGATGGGGGTAGGGGCACGGTTTGAAAACATTTAGGATAAGTACCATGTGACAGAAGTAAGATATTAATTTTGCAATACAATTTCTAAATGGCTAATTTAAATGTGGGGGAGGGGTGCTAAAAAATTGATAAAGATATCAGATTCTGTGACAATTCTTTCTCATATCAAAGTGTAACACACCCCATTCCCCAGTGCTCTTACAATTAACGTACAAAGAATGGTAAAATAAGACATGCTGAGGTGGGTTAAAAAAAAAATGTAGCCTACACATGACAACCAAATCGATTGTTATCTAGTCACCTGTATTGCTCTAATTTTTGCTTTAAGTCCATCTGATCAATAGTGCTATTTCTTGAAAGTTAAATGCACAGGTATTCCCAGCTTTTTGGTCATGTATGTTTAGTCATATGCTCCAAGGCCTATAAAAGTTTTTGGTGATCTGCATTTACCAGTCTCTTCCTCGGATCTATTGATACTACACAGATACAAGAAATGTGAGTCAATTACAAAGAACACATGAAAAAGCCAAAAATGAGAAAGCAATTTAAAATGGAAGCAAAACCTTAATCTGGAAACTGTCTAGCAGGTTACCTACATGGTCAGTATGTCTATCTAAAAATACTAAGTAAGAGTACAGTTTTATCACATTAAAGTCAAATAAACTGGAATTGACAGCAAAACACTTCCAAACACATTTTATTAACGTATCTTACTTAACTAAATATTTTTCTTAAGAGTTGAATCTAGATCACATTTTTGTTAAAAGAACCATCTTAAATGGAGACTTAGAGAAATATGCCCTGAAATGAAGGAGAACATCAATGTAAATAAACACTCCCTAATATACTATTCAAATTGAATACTGGTTTTGGATTTAAGTGGAGTCGACAAACCCCGCCCCCCCAACACCTGTAGAAGACAGCATAAGCAAAAATCAGTAAATATAGCGATGTATTTCACTGTTTTATACCTGAACACTTTTTAAAGAATGATGTCGTTTCCTACCAATCACAAAGGCAAAAGCAAATTATCGTTGGGAATTTAAAGTTAAAAACGCGCGTACACACCATCTGCATGCCTATTTTGGCCTAAATTTAGAACATTTAAATTCTCATATATTCAGCATGGGCCCAGACTGGAGCTTCTCCCCTACAACTTTCTCGAAATTTTACTAAACGTCCTGATAGTTTGCCTTGAATTCCGAGCACCTTTCAGCCTCAGCTGCACCCAGAGCGTCCACCTCACTTGCATTTCTAGTAACGCTGGAGAGGGAGGGTGTGAAGGAGTGAGTGTATTTATGTGTGGATAAGTGCGCGCGCGCTCCCGCGCAGCTCCCCACCCCCACCCCGATACTTTTCTTTAGTGGAAACAGGGAGAATCTAGAGGTTATTCTAGCGAGAACTCAGTATCAAAGGCTCACCCAGTCGCAATCAACCCTTAGGACTCTTGTGTTTTGGTTGCGCAGCGCAACTTCTCATATCCTACCCTGAGCTTTAGAAGCAGACGGGAAATTGGTGAACAGAACCCAGGGAGAAGTGGGGGAGCTAGGGGAAAAAAGTGAAAGGGCCGATCCCCCAGAAAGACGCTCAAGTTTGCAACGAGGACTGTGTCTCCGCGAATATGCGCCCACCCCATCTCCCCCTTCCAGGTGGAACTCGTTAACAGCAGCCACCCGGGCAACAGACACGGCCACGTTCCTCCCCCACGCACCATCCGAGACCAAAGCAAGTGAGGGCGGCGGGCGAGATTCGACACCCGGCGGGGCCCGCGCGATCCCCGGCCGCCACCAGGCCTCCGCCGACCCCTGCCCCGTCACCTGTGGAGAAAGCGCCCCCCACCCCCACGGCCTCTCTGCCCTTCACGCCGCCCGTATCCTCCCCGCGGCAGCCGCTCCCCGCCCCGGCCTGCAAGGACCGAGCGCGGCGCCAGGCTCCCCTCGGCGGCTGCGGGGCCCCAGCCCCTTGAACTGGTTACAACCGGCGGCGGCGACCGAGCGGGACAGAGGGCAGCGGGCGGCTGAAGGGTCCCCGGCGGGGAGGGGGCGAGCCGGCAGGCCCGAAGGAGCGGGGAGTCGCAAGGTCCTACCTAACACCGTCGGTCTCCTCCATCTCCTCCTCAACGGCAGCGGCCCCGGCGGTGGCGGCGGCAGCGACATTCCTGGGGAGCGCTCCCGCCGCCGCCTCCTCCTCCACTCTCTGCTCGTCTCTCTTCCCCGGCGCGCTCACCGTGCGCCGCGTCCCTTCAGCCACCTCCCCCCGCCCTCCCCAACACACACGCCCCGAAACCTCAAGCCCTACGGCTCCCGCGGCCGGGTAACCCACCCTCCCTCCCTCCCCGCCACCAGCGGCGGCCCCGTCCCTCCCCCCTTCCCCTGCGCCCGCCGCCGCGCCGGGCTCAGTAATGGCGGCCACTCGGGCTCCCTCGCGCTGACGGATCTCTCCCTCTCTCCCGAACTTTACCTCAGCATCTCTCCCGGCGCGCACCGCCGGAACGCACGCGCGCGCGCGCGCTGCCACACACCCGGCCGGGGGCGGAGCGGCGGCGCAGCCTCGACGGGGCGCGCGCGCGCGCAGCCACAGGGCCCTCCCCACAATCCCCCGCCCCCGCCGCCCTCACCTCGCGACGCCTCCCGCGCCGCGAGCCCGGCTGGGCCCCGCCCCTGCCCTCGTCTCCTGGGAGCCTGGGAAGGCGCGAGCTCCCGAGAAGGAGGGAGGGAGCGAGCGCGCGGGGCCGCGTCCTCGCTCGCGTCCCGGCTCCCCCATTGGCTTCTGCCCCTCCCCCTTCTTCCTCCGCCCCTCCCACCCATTGGTTCCCTCTCTTACTCCATTCCTTCTCACCTTTTCCCTTTTACCCATTGGCGTGAGTGTTTTTCCTCTGCTTTCCCCTTTCTCCGTATTCTGCTCCTCCTCCGTCCCATCCTCCACGCTTTAGAAGCTGCAGACCATGCCGCCCTGAGCACGGTCGTCTCCAAACCTTTCCTGCTTTCTCCCTTTCCTTCTGTTCCGGTTTCTGGCCGTAACTGAGAGCAAACCACAATACTGAAAAGGAACCTGATATTGTGTTAGCCGCAAAACATCGCATGGGCACTGAATGATTCTCGATAAATCAGCCTACGGTCTCAGAGCGTTAAAGAATTCAAGAGATGAAAATATGCGCCCAAGCTCGTTCTCAGGGACATACTTGCCTGTATGCTCCTGTGTGTGCAGCCAGTTTTCTGCCTGGGATCGCTGGCCAACTACAGACATCACCCGCCCGGGACCTGGTGCCATACTCACCCAAAAAGCAAAACTCCATGGGAGCAAGAAGAATCCATTTCGCCGTCGACACCGCACAAGGACGGAGGCAGGCCCTCGGTTTAGTCCGTTCTTGTGGAAGTTGAGCGAGATGCCAAGACATGGGGCGGATTTTGGGGTGGCCCAGAAGACCCCTGTTCACACCACTACCAGCCCAACCTTAGGAACCATCGGCCACCCGGCTTTTATTACACTGCCTTAAGTATATTCAATATTTTTTGAGACTTGTGGAAATCTCACAAGTTTGGGGGTACACTGAGCTTTCGGTGTATCTCTCATCTGGGCATTGGCATTGAATGGTGGAGAAAGGACGGTGGAAGAATGCCTTTTCTTTTACCATTGAAGAAACTGAGGTCTTGTGATTTTTCCCAAGGTCATCAGAATCCGTCTTACACAGAGGTCTTAAAATAGCTGCCAGCAGATGAAAGAATGAATGAGCGAAAACATAAATCTACCCCAATTTGTTAAGTTTAAAAGAAAGAAGTAATGTGGGGGAGAATTTCTCTTTGGGGATAGATTTCCTGCCTTGAAAACAGTTCGTCGTCAATAAAGTTAACATATAAAAAAAAAGTCTTTGAAATTCAAATTATTCTGTATTGCTTATGTTACATGAGGGGCTGAAGTTAGCCAAGGTTGCTTTTTAGTGTTACAATGATGCAGCTGCTTCCAACCGGAAGTACGTTTCCGGTCTGTCAGTAAAGGAAAACAAAAACTGCCTTTTGGTAAAAACCTGTTAGAAAATATTTGTCAGTAAATCTGTCACAATATCCCAGCAGAAATTCTGTGCATTTCTTCCACACCCCTGCCCCTCTATTCTCCATATTTCTCTAAGGTAAACTTAATAGACAAAAACAGAAGGGATGTTTAATTTCTCTATATGTCTCTTGCTCCCTAAGTTTAAAAAGGTGTGACTAAAATTACTCCAGTCACTCCCTCGCATCTGAATGGTACCAGATAAGTAAGGTACATAGGTACTTATTTCTTTCAGTTACAAACTATAGGCAGGGGAAAAAGGACACTCAAGAAAACTTGCAATGAAAGAAAATACAGAGAAAAGGAAGAAAAAAGAGGAGAGGAGGAAATTTCGGAGAGTGGATCCATCAAAACATGGTACTAATGCCTTACATAGCCACACCACTTGTATAGGTTGGAAAGTTCATGCATTTAAATGCATTTTTTGACCTTTGTACTAAAAGTCCTTAAAAGTACAAGAAGCCAATTCAAAGCCATAATTTTGAGGTTGAAATGTTAAGTACTATAGGGTGTCCTAAAGATACTTTTTAAATTATTTCCTAAATAATCAGAAATTTCATAACCATGGACATGTATCAATATAAACCAAAGTCAAATCAGGGCTTTTAAAGGTGTTACTTTCTTTACATAATACTGTTTTCTTTAAAACAGGACATGATACTGAAGAGTCAGGACATAATACTGGAGGAAAAAAAGGACTTTTGAAATCTCATTTTCTCATAACGAAGACACCAGAAAGTGTAGGGGGAAAAATGTCATGGTTTTCAAAAGATAATTTTCATAGCTGGCATTGTTTTTACTTCTTAGTCCTCCTGCATCATCCACCTTGATTTAAGGGGTCTGGAACTTTACAACTTTGCTCCTTATTAATACTAATATACTGGTAAACTGCTTAATAACTAACAAATTTGTATCATTTTTATGTTAGTACCTGCCTCCTCTCAAAAAAGAAAGCATACAGTTTTCTGTACACATAAAAATCTGAAAATAGGAATTGGGGGCAAAAGTTCTAGGGTTAAAAATGCTTACATATATACAAATAAAAGGCAATAAACAGCAGAAAATAAAACCCAAGGACAACATGGCATGTTTTAAAACTGATCAGGAACCATGCCTTCAGAGAAATTGCTTTAAACACCAACGGTCCCCACCCAAAACAAAAACTTTGAGAAAATAAGTAATTTATCATTTACACACACACACACACACACACGCGCGCGCGCGCGCGAGAGAGAGAGAGAGAGAGAGAGAGAGAGAGAGAGAGAGAGAAAATATTACCAACCCCTCTCAGATCAACTACTCTTCTTATCTTAAAAAAAATTTAAGCACTTGTTCTGCTGTACTGGATAATTAAATTCACCTGAAGCTTTGTTCTTCATTTACTTTTTAAAAATTAGCAGAATAAGATTTCAGTCAGGCATTTTAGGTTTTTAGTTTAAGTATTCTCCACAAGTTTCTAGTTCTTTAACACATCCTAATAAAGTATTAATATGCATGGTCTTTTTAGGATCAAAAGAGATGACAGCCATAAAAAATGTTATCAAAATTCCACCTTCTACCATCAGTGGTAACACTACATACCATATTGAGATGTTTGATGTCATTTGGCTTCAATGAACTTACCCTATAGAAGCAGGTACACCCCCTGCTGGAAATCTCTGATCATACTACTTTGGCTTTTGTAGGCTGAACCAAGAACATAGGAAAAGCCAAATAAAGGGCCTTTCCATTCATAACAAAATTGACCCATACTTTTTGCCTGTCTGACATAAGACAGGCTTTTGGAGAACAAACTATCTCAGAATATCAACCTGATTACAGACAAAATACCCAAAGAAGTTGGAGAATAACAAAGGCAAATAACTAAATAACCAAAGCATGGTAATGTTGTTTCTTGCCTAATTTCCTGTAGAATGTCACGACTCATTTCCATACCCCACCTAATCCCCACCTTCTCCCTAGACTTTTCTCTTTCTCTGTATCTCATACAGTTAGGGCTATTAGAAGGAGGGAAGGCAGAATAAGATGGAGTGTTTCTCCCACTAGCAAGCAAATACCAATAACTAATGACCACAATATAACCATAGTAGCCATTTGCCGAGTTGAGGTGCTGAAAAGCTTTCTCCAAATTTGTTTTATGGCTACGAATGATATTTTCAGCATGAAGAAAAGGTGCTAATTATGTCTTGGCTGTTACCATAGAAAATATTTTGACAAGAGTTAAGGTAATTGTGAGCATGGGACTGGAACAGTAGGAAAGTAATGCATTGACCTTCCTGGCATTTTGTTCCACAGAACCTTGTTCTGTTGACTTTTCAGAATTGTATTTTCAGACTGAAATCCCAAAGATGGTATCACAGTCTAGTTTCAAAATGTCATGTTCATGCTGCTCTGGTTCTCAGACATAACTGAAAGAGTGAAATCAGAGCTCTAGTTTTGACTAATTAGTATTTTATAAAGATTATTTGTAATGCAGACTCCTTTTAAAGGAATAACCAGCACAAATACTTTAATTAGACAAAAATCTTCAAGTTATTTCCTCTCACAAAAGGAGGTAATGTTGGACCATCTGGACCCTCCATTGAGTTTTCATGAAAGATCGCAGCTTGAATTTAATCAACCCCTGTAAGGTTAACCCCATAAAGATAAAAAATAACTGCAAAGGTTGCTAACTGAATTCTCTCTTTGAGATTGTTGCCATTGTAATTTGTAAATCATTACAATGGGAAACAGGAACTTGTATTGCTTGACTATTTAACCATACACATAATTTTTGTGAATATCCCTTATCCCCACTCTCTTTAGGCCAAATTTAGATTGCGAGCCCCTCTAGGTAGGGATCACAAATGAATGTTTGGCCCTATACAATAACTAGAATACAACTAGTAGAAAGCTCAATAAATGTTTGATAATAATAATATGAAACACTCTAGGTTTTATGGATTTCTGTGGATTTATTACCAACAGAAGGCTTTGGATTATATTTTGAAATACAGCTGAGATAGTCACTTTGGAAAATACAAATCATTTAAAGAAATTGATGAATTAGCCTGTGAAAGTTGAGTTAGATGTCCTTCCCTAAGTACAACCCACATTTCTCCATATTACATCTCTCTGGTAGGTAAATGTGAATTACTAGCGACAAGTAACCATGGATCCGAAACATCAGAGAACATTCTAAAGAAATGCAACTAGCAGTTTCTGAAATCAATGATAAGGTGTATAATCATTTCACAATTAAGGCTTTGTCATTTTCCTCTGTTATTGTAAACTGCAATAGATGGCAAATGTTTGTCTCACCAATCCATGCTACTGCATTTTCTTCAAAAAGCTTCACAAATAACAATGTGATTTTTCTGATGGATGCACAGCTTCTTTCATACACACCTATTACACAGTGAGGAATAACAATACTCATCTTTCCCCAAATAGTCTTCCCATCTCTCTTCAGCAGAGCCCGGCACAGGGTTCTAGCATATACTTTATTATTTCTAGCTTTGGTTCTCTTAGAAGTAGACGTTAAGTAACTCTTTTCTATTCTTTCCCCCAAAAGTGTTTACATTAAGAATTCTGAGGGTTTCCCTGGTGGCGCAGTGGTTGAGAATCTGCCTGCCAATGCAGGAGACACGGGTTTGAGCCCTGGTCTGGGAAGATCCCACATGCCGCAGAGCAACTAGGCCCGTGAGCCACAACTACTGAGCCTGCACGTCTGGAGCTTGTGCTCCGCAGCAAGAGAGGCCGCGACAGTGAGAGGCCCACGCACTGCGATGAAGAGTGGCCCCCGCTCGCTGCAACTAGAAGAAAGCCCACGCACAGAAACGAAGACCCAACACAGCCAAAAATAAAAAGTAAAAAAAAAAGAATTCTGAGATTTTACAAACATGATAAAAAAGTAAAAGCAATAATTCATAAATTTGTAAAAGCTGTGTGTCCTATAAATCAAATTCTTTAAAATTAAATTTAAATGGAGGCAAATATTTAAAATATTTTTGACACCCTTTATTTATTTATTTATTTTGGCCACGCTGTGTGGCTTGTGGAATCTTCCCCAGACCAGGAATCGAACCCATGCCCCGTGCATTGGGAGTATGCAATCTTAACCACTGGACTGCCAGGGAAGCCCTAAAATACTTTGAAAGTATGTATTTATTGAGGTAGAAAGATATTCATTTATTTTCTGTGAAAAAATCAGGCTACAAAGTGAGAAAGGAAGCACAGCTCTATTTTTATAAAAAAGAAAATGTTTTGAAAAGATGGTGATATTATTGACTAACATGTTACTAGAGATTTAATCTACATGGTGATATTACAGCTAATGTTTATTTTATTCTTTTTGCTTTTTCTGCAATTAAAACTTTAAAAAATGAACCTATTATTTCTTGTGCAATAAAAGTTTGGATTATACTGGTGTTGAAAATTGAGAAAAAGGCAATGTACAAAGCAGAATAAGGTAAACTGTCTTGAAGCAATTGAACTGCCTACTATATATAGCTACTTATTTTTTTTTATTCTTCCCTTTTCTTTTCTTCACTCTTTTCCCCCTCTTGCTCTTACTTTAGATGTTTCCTCCTTCTTCCTTTCTTTTTATTTTTTGATTCTCCATCTTCTTTTCCTTCTCCCTTAACTTTCTCTTGGGCCTTTTACAAGCCACCTTGGGCATTGTCTCTTTCTGTCTGCAGCAGCCTCTGATGTAAGGGAATGAAATGGTCTAGGCAAACCTATTATTTCCACCACTAGATTGTATTGTCTTTGATGAATTTTTTTTAAAGTTCTTACAGACCAAATCAAGCAAAGAACATACATTTTATTATATTTAATGACTTATTTTTTTATTATTATTTTTTAAATTATTTATTTATTTTTGGCTGCATTGGGTCTTCATTGCTGCACGCAGGCGTTCTCTAGTTGAGGTGAGCAGGGGCTACTCTTCGTTGCAGGCTTCTCATTGTGGTGGTTTCTCTTGTTGCAGAACATGGGTTCTGGGTGCTCTGGCTTCAGTCGTTGTGGCACACGGGCTCAGTAGTTGTGGCTCGTGGGCTCTAGAGTGCAGGCTCAGTAGTTGTGGTGCATGGGCTTAGTTGCTCCACGGCATGTGGGATCTTCCTGGACCAGGGTTCAAACCCATGTCCCCTGCATTGGCAGGTGGATTCTTAACCATTGCACCACCAGAGAAGTCCCTAATGACTTATTTTAAATTATGTAAATCTGCCAATACCAATGCCTCTATTGTTGATGGTCTCATGGCACAGATTTTAAGCTCTGTTTCTACACTAAGACTCTGCTGAAAAGCTTTCAGGTATAGACAATAGGTAGCTTCTCTAATGCTGATAAAGCCGAACTGATCTTTCCACATGCTCTGGTATTTCCCTTTGGACCACAAGGTTTATGATAAAATGTGTTCCATTTGGATGGTTTCCCATGTGGCTTTGCTGACATTTAGGCTACCTTTTCTTCCTATCACCCCTAAGGAAATGAGGGTTGCTTTTCTAAGTCAGACATTTATCTTGCAGAGTTCCTCCTCCACTATATCCTCAGCACAGTACAATCGATTACCAGTTTAAAGGAAAGGTAAAGATGGTCTTAACTATAGTACAAAGGAATGCTGGGGCACAAATTAGTCTGTAGTGGAAAGGCCACCAAACTGGGGATGAGGAGACTTGAATTTGTTATCTCAGGTTCTGCTTTCTGTGTGACCTTCAGAAGTCACTGAATCTCTCTGAAGTTTCCATATCCATAAAATTGTCCCTTTGCCACTTTAACATTATTGAGTTTGAAATTATTTTACAGGATTAGCCTATAGACCAGGCTTCACTTCTTCCTGTTTCACACTTAATTTACACCCACCATCACACCCAGGACAAAGTTGTTACTCTCAGCTTCCCTGCGGGTTTTGTCTGGGTCCCATACCTCATCCCTCCCCACAAAGAGAAAAACAAAACAAAAAACAAAAAAAAAACTTCATCCTGATGAAATTAAATTAATTACATTCCTCCAAAACCCATCTCTAAAATCTATTTCATTAGGTTTGGACCTCCGGTTTCCTAGAACAAGCCAGCCACATCCCCGTTATTAGGTCAGCTTCTCTGAACCTTCTTTGACAAAAGGTTGCTTTGTAGTTTCTAAGCTTACAGTTCTTTATACTCCCACAATTTATTCATCACTCTGTCCCCCACCTCCCAATCAGCAGTACCATCCTGGGCATCCAGTAGCCAATGCTGGGTCCTCATAATCCTATTTAGTAATCTATTCAGTTGCTCATGGTCTCACTATGTTTTTTCTCCCTTGTGTCCATTTACAATCAGTCTTGTTTCCACATTCAGCCCCAGACAACCACTAATCTTCTTTTTACCTCTAAGGATTTGCCTATTCTGGACATTTAATATAAATGGAATCATACAATATGTGGTCTCATGTATCTGGCTTCTTTGACTTATAATATTTTTGAAGTTCATTCATATTTTAGCACGCATCAGTAGTCTTTTCCTCTTCATTGCTGAATAGTAGTCTGTTGTATGGATATATCACATTTATTTATCTATTCACCAGTTAGTTAGCATTTAGATTGTTTGCACTTTTTTGGCTACCATGGATAATGCTGCTATGAACACACAAAGGTTGGCATGGATATATGTTTCCATTCCTCTTTGGTAGATACCTATGGGTAAAATTGATGGGTCATATAATAAATTTATGTTTAATGTTATAAGAAAATGCCAAATATTTTCCAAAGTGGTTGTACCATTTTACATTTCTGTCAGCAGTGTATGAGGGTTCTAGTTTCTCCACAATCTGGCCAATACCTGTTATTGTCTGTCATTTTTATTATAGCCATTCTAATGGGTAAGAAATAGTATCTTATTCTAATTTGAATTCACATTTCCCTAATGACAAATGATGTTGAACATCTATTTATGTGCTTTTTAGCCATTGGTATCTCTTCTCTGATAAGATATCTATTAAAATCTTTTGCTTATTTTAAAATCGGGTTGTGAGCCTTATAATTGAGTTGGGCCTCCCTGGATCTTAAATTCTCTGATTGAATTTTCCCCAGAAATATCCTTAAGACTTTTTCTTAATGCAACAATGACTTTATTAATATTTCCCAATACTTCCTTGCATGTTTGTAATGCTTCTTTCTCCCAGCTTGCAAAATGTTGTAAAAAAATACAATACCATTGAGTAAAATATTTTCTCTTCTAGGGTATTCTTACAATCAGTTTGCTTAATTGGCAATACATAGCTGTTGTTTACTTTCCTTCCCCTTCCTTATTGTTTAAACAGGATGGCTTCATGCCAGTTATCCTATTTGATTTTGTTGTAGAAACAGTACACACATTCTATCAGAAAATCTGGGTGAACGACTATTAAACTCTGAGTCATACGCTCCCTGATCCATGGCAATTGGGGTCTCTATCTCAATAGCATGAGCCTTGGGCAGAACTTTTGAGGCATTTTGATCAAAAGTGAGTTACTACAACTAACCTTCTTCTCCTTGGTGCCTAATTCACTTTCAGTTGTAAGTGTTTTGTTTTGTTTTGTTTTGTTTTTTAACATCTTTATTGGGGTATAATTGCTTTACAATGGTGTGTTAGTTTCTGCTTTATAACAAAGTGAATCAGTTATACATATACATATGTTCCCATATCTCTTCCTTCTTGCGTCTCCCTCCCTCCCACCCTCCCTATCCCACCCCTCCAAGCGGTCACAAAGCACCGAGCTGATATCCCTGTGCTATGCAGCTGCTTCCCACTAGCTATCTACCTTACGTTTGGTAGTGTATATATGTCCATGCCTCTCTCTCGCTTTGTCACAGCTTACCCGTCCCCCTCCCTGTATCCTCAAGTCCATTCTCTAGTATGAGAATTTCTTTTTTTTTTTTAGATTCCATATATATGTGTTAGCATACGGTATTTGTCTTTCTCTTTCTGACTTACTTCACTTTGTAAGACAGACTCTAGGTCTATCCACCTCATTACAAATAGCTCAATTTCGTTTCTTTTTATGGCTGAGTAATATTCCATTGTATATATGTGCCACATCTTCTTTATCCATTCATCCGATGATGGGCACTTAGGTTGTTTCCATCTCTGGGCTATTGTAAATAGAGCTGCAATGAACATTTTGGTACATGACTCTTTTTGAATTATGGTTTTCTCAGGGTATATAGTTGTAAGTGTTTTTGAAAGTGAGTTAACTCTTTTAAGCCAAGGGAATACAATTTTAAAACACTTCAAAGTGATCTTTTCATTTGATACCTTGAAATACTGCCATGCCTTTTAATATTTTGCAGTGTAAGGCAACTTCTTGGCCTCAAAGAAATCATGTGCCACGGCAATTTAGGGATTAGAAAGAAAAGAGGCTACTGCAGTTTGGATACTCTCTTCTGATTTACTACGTGTACATCTGCAGTGTGGCCTGTGGGTTCATGCTACTGTGGTTAGCATCCCAAGTGTCACCCTAATACTAGTAAAAGAGCTCTGGCTTTGACAGCATTCTGTATGTTCACCTGGTATTGGAACAGGCTGCTGACAATTCTTTGAATTTACCTGAGGATAAAACTCTTCACCCTGCCCAGTCATCTCATCAGTTAACTTGCTGTAATTGGCTACCACAGCCCACCTTTCAGATAAGTATTTTTAGCTAAATCATCACAATAATAGGTATTTGCCAAGGTGTTTTCAGAAATCAGATGTCACTATGTACACCTGCAGCTTAGAGGGAATGCTTGCCTATCAAACTCTGCTAAGATATTGAGAATAAATACTCTATAAGCTGCTAAAGTAAAATGCCCTCATTTGAAAATGGAAAGTCTTCATACAAAGGGGAAACACTCTAGGAGTGCTGACAACTAGAAATCTCCTCAGTCCCCCTAGTCCTGTTACATTGGTTCAAATCTTATTTAGTTTTTGCTTTTAGTTTAAATTTGTTGAGAATTCATTGTTTGAAAGTGATATATATTAAGTGTAAGCTGGTTATAGGGTAATTATTTTTAGTTTACTCTGGATTATTTTATATATGAGATATATGTGGAGTTTGACATATTTTGGAAATTCAATATGATTCCAAGTTTGTTCAAATATAAAAATCATATGAATACTTAAATAGCCTGAAAGGAAATATATAAAAATATGAACAGTGGCTATCTCTGGGTAATTTTCTAAAAAATATACTTATCATATATACTTCTTGCATAATCATCTTATATACTTTCTTATCTATCCATATACTTTATTGGACTTTTTAAAAAGAGGATTCTTTTTTAATGCTGCACATACTAATCATGTCTTCTCATTCACAACATTCCTTAAAATTACACTGTCTGGCAGACAGAATACAATCAACAAGAGTTTTGAAACAAGTAGACCATCTCTTTGGAATATTATTTTGATATACTCTCTCATTCAACAACTATCAATTTGTACCAACTATGTGCCAAAGACTCTGCTCAAACCAGAAATATAAACATGAAAGGCATGGCCCCTGCCTGCAATGAACTCATTTTCATGTCCTAGGGTTGGATCTTTACTGAGAACTAGGTCCATATATTACATCTGTGAAGATCAAACAAGTCTTTCAATTTGTTATTCTATAATAACTTCATCATTTACAATTTGTCCTTTTAAACATGACAAGCATAGACAGATAAATAGATTGATAGATAGATAGATAAAAAGATAGATAAAACCATCTATAGAATGACAAGTTTGAATGGACAATAATTTCTCCTTAATCTAACTAAACAACTAACTTGTTCAAATTACTTTTGCAATTATGGTATTTTCAGATTCTGATCATTAGAGGTACTCTAACTCATTTTTTCTCTTCTACTGTCAAATTTGTAGTCTCATGGCTTTTTTTTTTTTTTTTTTTGCAGTTTTTAGGTTAGTGCCATACCACCAAATGACAGAGAGACCATTCCAAGACCAAGTGAAGTCTTGTTTTAACTGGCATATAACTGTTTTTATTTGGGTTTCTGTGGAATTTGAGTCTGCAACTCATCCAAAATGAGGGCATTCCGCAAATTCCATTTCATAAAAGCCATCCCTCCTTCGTATACTGTTTCCATTTCCTTCAGTGTAACTAAACTTTTAGCAGGACATTCCAAGAAAAGTGATAAAAGGAGATGTTTTAAGACAAGCAAAACACAGAATTCTTATTCAGCAAGTCCTCTTGGTAATATTAATAGTAGTAGCAGCAAGAGCAGTAGTAATAGTTGTATAGAAAAATAATAAACATAATTAAACATTAACCCTTTTAAATAAATTTTGAAAATCCAAGAATTAAAAATATCAACATTTTGTACATGTATTAGTTGATTCAACACAAATAATAGTCACAATTCTTTAGCAATGTGTGTTATTTCTCAAATTGTTTAAACAAAAACTAGGTTTTTCTGGGTTGCCAAACTTTTAACCTAAAAATCTTAGTTATTCTTTTAAATGCAAAAGTGTATTTAGACTCCGAGCACTTAAATGCAAAGAGAGACAGATTCTGCTATGGAAAGGAGGCCTTAAGGAAGACCTTGGTTATCTTCCCATGTAAGACTACCCCTGTGGCGTCTTGTTTCCTGAGAAATACAGAGAATGGTAGCTCCCCGCATACAAGGGTCAGTCTCTTGATTGCAGGTAAAACTCATTAAAGTTAATGGGGATGAGGTGCATACATCAAAACAAACATGGAACGCAGAGAATATAATAGAGGAGACTCTGAGAATGTTCTGACTACAAATGCTCAGTTGGTTTGTGGAATTGTAATAAGGGTCGTGTTCTGGATCCTCCTTTCTTCTGGGAAAGCCTCAGAATGTTTTCCTGAACCCTGCTTGTGTGCAGACGCATGGCAGTGTTTTGCTCTAGTGATGTGCTACTCACTGTCTCCTCAACAGAGCGCAGTTTAATACGAGTACTTCTGAGTGCCCTAATTTATGGAAAATAAACTCCATAAGAGCTGAAGTAACTTGAATTCCTTTGCTTGAGAAAAGGAAAACTATTTTTAAGCATATAAATGAAGCAGTGAAGAATGAACAAAAGGGAATGAGCTTACACTGACATAAGGTTAAAAAGAAGGAAGACCTGACACTGCTAGGTACCTTAGGGGTTTTCGGGCTTCTCCAGAGTTGCTTGAAAACCAGAATCAGGAGTATTGCTAGTAAGTCAGGATAAAGGACTAGGTGGATATTACTATGATACTACTAGTGTCAAGTGAAAAATGCCGTTAAAATCAAATGTTCTGTGTGTCTTAACATGCCTATAAAACAAGGAGGTTGCCTTTCACTTGGTGTGAGCGCATGGTAAATAATGCTCCAGTGGCACAGGGTACATACCAATATCAGCATGCTTACCTGAGCCCTTGGTTTCAGGCTCATCTTTGCATCAGTATATCTGGGCCTCTGTTCCCCCAGTTCATCATCATCATGTCATCATCATCATCATCATAACAAATGAATAAATCATTATCCTTTCCAGCCATTCAAAATTTTAATAAATAGATGGGAGAAGGGATACTGTGTCATGGTTCCCAAACTTTTCATATCCTCTTCAAAATTTTTCAGTGGCTTCCATGTGATATTTTGTATTTTGAGAATCTATTGATGAGACAGATACAAAATGACAACAGCAAAAATAACAACTATCATGAATTTTCCTATTATTTAAAAATGAATGTATTTTGTTAATCCCAGTAGCATTTATGTACATTTGAAAAATTGTACCTGTGGGACACTATATGTTAAGTTTCCAGACACTGGTATGCACCTTCAAAGGTCCCAACAAAAGTCAGCCCTCTGAGGGAAATAACAACTGAAACTGAGGAGATCTGGATGGGCAGTCACTCCATGAAAACATGAACAAATGCGTTTTCCATTCTGAACATAATTTCCTCATCTATAAAATAAGGAGCTTGGACTAGCTGCTCTTTAAGAATCCTTTGAGCTTTAAAACTTTGATTATATCAGATCCTTGATTTAGCAACCATATGCAACTGGATTTAAATGTCATATGTGGCTGTAAATGTCAACATGTGGCAATATTAATATGCTTTTCACGCTAGGGAAGTTGTTCTCACCAAAAATTTCTCAATATTCCTGCACATTTGTGTTCAGTAAACCCATTAAAAATATGCAGCATGCCTATTTTCAAACATTGCTTTATTTTTTATATTCCATTTAGTCAGTGGATCTTCAAAATTAGGTTTCAACATATTTATCCATGTATTATAGATGGAAACATTGAAGTCTGTCCAAAGAATCACATAGTATGTCAGTGACATAGTTTAGAACAGAGCTGTCTTTAGAAGATAATTTCTGCAAAGAATGCTAAAAGTATGTGTTAATGCTCTCCTCACAGCAATGAGTAAGTTATGGAAATAATCACTGTAGGAAATTTTCTTCTCCAAAACTATCACTATCCTAATTGCTGATGACTATTAACTCAGTATTTTTCTGGTTTGTGCTATTTGATTGTAATTGATTAATAGACTATGAAGCTACTCTATCAGGGTTTGTGTATGCTTTTTAAATGTTGAAGTTGAACTATACCATAAAATGTTTAATATTAATATTACTATTGCTTATGTAAATAGCATTTCAGGAAAATTTTGAGAGCGAATGAGTTAGTGAAATTGTTAAGTGCTGTTCCTAGTAAATTTCAACAAATGATAATACCTTTTAATTTTAAAATATCAAATCTAATTTTAATGTTTATAGATCTATTTAATGTTCACTTTTCTTCAATAATGTGATTGTAGCATTATCTTTAACATTTATTTTACTTTTCTTTTTTTAAATTAATTAATTTATTTTTGGCTGTGTTGGGTCTTCCTTGCTGCATGAGGGCTTTCTCTAGTTGTGGTGAGCGGGGGCTACTCTTTGTTGTGGTGCATGGGCTTCTCATTGGGGTGGCTTTTCTTGTTGCGGAGCACGGGCTGTAGGCACACCGGCTTCGGTAGTTGTGGCTCGCACGCTCTAGAGCACAGGCTCAGTAGTTGTGGCACACGGGCTCAGTTTCTTCGCAGCATGTGGGATCTTCCCCGGGCCAGGGCTCAAACCCATGTCCCCTGCATTGGTAGACGGATTCTCAACCACTGTGCCACCAGGGAAGCCCTATTTTACTCTTCTGACCATGTTTTTTCCTGAAGTGAGTATATGTACAAAACTAATATGACTTTATACACAAACATATGATATTTAAGTGCCAAGCACACATCCTCTTTTTAATCGTTTTGAACTTTTAGTGGATATTTTAGGTAGTCACAGAAATAATTTTATTCATAACTGTTCCATCATTTTAAAGCCTAATTACAGGAAATATTATTATTTTAAAATACTGGGAGCCTAGAAATAAAGAGATTTCTACTCCAAGAAACTTGGGATAGCCAGTGTTTTAAGAGTAACTAAGCACCTAATGTACTGGGAAGAAGAGTAGCTTTTAACTTAGGGCAATAGAACTACTGTCCAGAACAAACCAGTACCAGTTTAAAGAGGATTTAGTATGTTTACGTTTCACCCAGGTATAAAAAATTATATTGAGTAAGAATCTAAGAGGCCATGTCAAAATAAGCATGATAAAGTTGCAGCGGTTTAGCTGGCAGTGAAAAGGAGAAGAATAGAGCCTAAAACAGAAGGACCTTAAACCCAGAAAACTTCTATAGAGCTAAGGGGTATGGCATTAAGACTTTTGTCACCACAACTCTTCCTTCTTTTTATCCTTCTCATTCCTGAATAAAGTAGGATGGCTGGTCCACACTGCAGGCCCCTGTTAGGGGTTGGCCCCCTTCAGAGTCACTCTGCTGTGTGGGTATAGACGCATTCATGGGAACTAACTCTCCAACCTTAAGCAAGCTTTGTACCCTGATTAAGAACTTGCAAATTCTAGGCTGCTGAGCAATCTCTTCATGAAGCTTTCCCAGGTTCTTGGCAGGATAAAGATCTTCCTCAAAAACACACTGATTAAGGAATGGTTCAGATACAAACTGAAAAGTGCTACATGAGATAGGTAGGGTCAGAAGCAACTAGTCAGAAATTCACAAGCGTATAGCTAGGCCCTTGATTAGCCACTGCATGATGGGAGGACACAAAATGGGAATCTAGATACAGACACAAATAAAAAGTTGAGAAATACTAGCATGGTTTTGTGGCTAAAAAACAGCTCAGAAATTAATTTCAGCTTTACATAATCACGCAGGAAGCAATGAAATGAAACAAGACAACCTGCTTGTTCAGAAACTAATTTCTATGCTAATCTTGAACCCTAAACTTTTGCTAATCCTGATTCACTTTAATCACTTTTACAAAAGCACACACACTTAACCATGTTTCCCGAATGCCACTGTTTAGCAGTTTTCACAGCGTTATTTTGTTTTGATACAGGTCTTGTCACTTTGGCCATCATCTGACAAATTTAAAAAAGGCAATCTAATCTAAACACAATCACACACAAATTTTGGAATGTTTCTTGGTACATATGGCCCTGAAAATTTCAGATTTTTATGAATCACTTTGGCCCAGTCCAGACGATCAGAGGTCTCTACAACAAAGCTCTGGAATCCTTTCCATGGGCTAAGTAAGAATCCAGCAAATTACCAAATGATGGATGAACAATTGCTGTCATAATGCCTTCTGGCACATTAACAAACACCAAATCATGCACTAGTCATTCTCCAAAGTAGGTGATTATCATCCATACTCAAATATTTTAAAGCGTCTAAGTAAAATGACTATGGCTTTTACGGACTCAGAAAGTAGAGAGGGAACTCTAATCCATCCTTCTTCCTCTAGATTGAAAAATATTTATGACATCTAAGAAAGGACTGTTTATCCAATTGGTTTATTCAGTCAGTTGTTAATTCGTCCATTCATTTAACCAACATATACTGAGTGCTGGATGTTGTGCTTGGTGCTGGAGATACAAAGATAAAGACAAATCTATTCTCACTGTTTAATGGGAGAGACAAACAGGAGAAAAATATCAGATTATAGTGATAAGCATGTTAGAAGAATGCTCTCCACTGGGAGTGAGGGTATACAAAGGATGGCTTCCATCACCAAGGAAGTGATAACCAGCCAGAGTCTGTATAAAGAGGAGGAACTGCAATGTTGAACAGAGTAGGGAAAGGCCAAGGAATGGGCACATGTGCTGAGGGCATGGAGAGGGAGATGTTTGATTTGCTCATTCTGTTCTTATTAGTCATCACTTTTTTTTTTAGTTAAAAAATAAGTGAAAGAAATTCAATAGGAATCATTTGGAAAGACAGATGACCTGTGATTACACTAGAATGCAGCTCAATTTTATTACTTCAGGACAAGAGAAAGAAGTTAGTGGTCTCCAAGGACTCCTTTTCCACTTTAAAATTTTCTGATTTTTGAAGCTGTAGCAGAAGCTTAACAATAAGATGATAAAGAAAATCATTTCACTTGTGATCACAGCAGTCAGGATAGGGGGAGGAGGGTACCAGGAGATTCTAGGAGGGAGTCCAGGAGGTATGACCAAACAGCCCCAAAACACCATCATCCAATAGTTTCCCAGAACTCTATGGCCCTAGTTCCTCAGTCCTCTATGAGTGTTATTCATAACTTCCCATTTGAGGGGCTGTGATATAACTCCATTCTTAGAAATCTCCATAACGTTTTAAAAAGATAGCTCAAAACATGATCCGTATAGCTGTAGCTTACATTTCTCATTTTCAACACTTAAAATTTCAGAATTCTTAGATTCTTCCCTTTCTGCAATACAAAAGAAATAATGAAAGCATTTGTTCCCCCAAAACCAAAAAACAGAAAATGTACATTAAATTTGGCAGCAATAATTTTGCAGGGCTTCAGTAGAACTGGATTGCAATCGTATAATCTAATGAGAAGCACTTCACTCCATATTTGCCTGCCCCGCTCAAATCCATGCTGTGGGGAGATAACTTTTTTAAGTGACTACCAATTTAAATGGTTAAACTCCTCTTGGATGTGGCATAAGATGAAACAATAAGGTAAAACGAACTGAACTCAACTTTAAAAGAAACTTTGTTATGGTGAAAACCCAAACATTAAGACATCATTAAAGCTTCCTGATTAAATTAACATAAGAGGCACAATCTTTCCTCTCCCCCTTCTTTTTAAGAAGCAAAAGCTTCTTTATGCTGACATCTCAATGTATTTGAAGGATCGGTTAAACCAGAGTAGATTTCCAACCTCTATAAAACAGGAAAGAAAAAACAAATAGCAATGGTTACTAAATGTTGCAATAGACTGTTCTAAGTGGCACTCAGAAAAATGGTGTGCCCTTTAACACAGCAATTCTACTTCTAGGACTCTACCCTATGGAAAGATAAATAGACAAGAATGTCAATTGCTATACTATTTATATTGCAAAAGAGGGAAAACAAATGTATTTTGATTAAAAGAAGAATAGATAAATCAATTTTGTTAGAACCATGGCATGGAATACTATGCAGCCATTAGAATGAGATGTATTTATATGTACTAACATGAAAAGGTGTCTTAAGATATTAAATGAAAAAAGCATGTCACTTAATTTTATATATATATATATACACACACACACACACACACACACACATACATACGTATGGCTGGATCCCATTTGTGTGAAAAATATATGTGTACGTATATGTACATATATCTATACATTTAATATACGGTAAAGATTTGGAAAGATGCACACCTGTGGAAGAAAGTGGATGGAATGCAAGGGAAGGGGGCTAAGGACACGGCAAAGAGGAATTTGTTACCTATACTTTTATGTTGTTTACATTTTATGATTAAAACTTTTTACAAAATTAAAAAGAAAACAGTATGTATCAACTGTCAACCAAGAGAAAAGAATAGCAACAAAAAGTCTAAAATAAAGAAGGTTAGGGGCCATAGCACACACTAGAGAAGGGGTACTAGAAGTCTATTTGAGAAGACTGAAAACTACCTTGGTAGCAGATTCTTGTTCTTTTGTTTTTCTTCAGATAAGGTATTTTCAAACAGTGAATTATGTAAGCCCGAAGCATAACATCTCTGATTGGTATGCACTGCAACTTTATACTCTACAGATTGTATCATTTCTTAATATGTGCCAAGCACATCACTAAAAAGGCACAAAACATATGCTTTTTACCTGTGATAAATCACCTTGACTAGGTCACAGCCTGCAGTTTTCTAAGTGCCACATAAGAGCCCTGAAACATGGTGACACTTCTCTTATTTTGCTGGCCTAAGTGACACGTGCCATCAAAATCACAGCCCACCTCACATTTGTTACATTTTTGACAATCAATTTTCATTCAGTAATGCTTGTTCATGAACATTGGCATAAAACAAAAGGAGGGGCTTCCCTGGTGGCACAGTGGTTGAGAGTCCGCCTGCCAGTGCAGGGGACACGGGTTCGTGCCCCGGTCCGGGAAGATCCCACATGCTGCGGAGCGGCTGAGCCCGTGACCCATGGCCGCTGAGCCTGTGTGTCCGGAGCCTGTGCTCCGCAACAGGAGAGGCCACAACAGTGAGAGGCCCGCGTACCACAAAAAAAACAAAAACAAAAGGAGATATATATATATATTTTTTTCATTTCAAAAGTATGAAGTAGCATTCAACTATTTTTTATAGTGCTGGTAATTTCTTAGACATTACAATTAGTATGATAAAACAAATATTTAAAACACAATAACTTGAATAATTATATAGGGGGTTTTGTTCCATGGTACTCAACTCTACCTAGTAATTAGTTCCCTCCATCTCTCACCTTCTCCTCCCTTTCTTCTTTCTTTTTTTCCCCCCATCCTTCCTTCCTGCCTTCCATAATTATGTATTCAACACCTCTTATGTGTTAAGTAGTGTGCTGGGTGCTAGGAATCCAAAGATGAGTATAACATAATTCCTGCCACAAATGAGTTTGCAGTATAATGAGGTAAACCGTATGTTAAGCAGGTTAGTCTGAATAAAATGTGGTGCTGTAAACAAAATCCTGACAAAAAAGAAAATAACATTTATCAGGCATCTACTACATGCAAAGAACCATGTTAGATGTTTTATCTACATTATTCATTTAACCTTCATATCTTCCCATAGGTATTTTTACTTTCTTTTTGCAAACGAGGAACTTGAATTGCAGAAAAATTAAACAATGTTAAAAATTTCAAAGCATCTAAGAAATAACCAGCAGTGCTGTTAAGATAGTAAATTATAAACTTGGCTGGATTAACTCACTTGTTAATACCTGTCCCTGAACTAGAACCCCAAAATCTTGCCATCCACTGCCAAAGCTCACTTTTAGACAGACAGAAAGAAATGAGCTGCTATACCGTAATATGCTATTATGGTGAAACTTGGCTTTTTTTTTTTAACACCTTTATTGGAGCATAATTTCTTTACATTGGTGTGTTAGTTTCTGCTTTATAACAAAGTGAATCAGTTATACATATACATATGTTCCCATATCTCTTCCCTCTTGCATCTCCCTCCCTCCCACCCTCCCCTATCCCAACCCCTCTAGGTGGTCACAAAGCACCGAGCTGATCTCCCTGTGCTATGCAGCTGCTTCCCCACTAGCTATCTATTTTACATTTGGTAGTGTAACATAAAGTCCATGCCACTCTCCTCACTTCATCCCAGCTTACCCTTCACCCTCCCCGCGTCCTCAATTGGCATTTGTTTTTAACAATTATGTTTCGAATTTTAAGTAAGGAAGAACAACAGTATCATTTTATTAACCAATTATTTTAAAAGGATTGATAATTGGGAGAGTGAAGTTTTCTGAAAACAAAAGTGTTGACACATATACAGAAAATGGAGGACCTCTAGAAATGCTACTGAATGGCTTATCTGACCTCCATTTTACCAAGTTTCCTTAATTTCACAGTTTAAATGCATTCTTAATTTCTCTTCCCTTTTTGGGGACAGTATTGGAGCAGTTTTCTATAGCTAGATGTACCTAGAAAGACTTAATTAAGGCTGTGTAATTTTTACATATTATATTCTGTAAGCTTTCTGGGGGAGAGCAGGAAGTAGGCATTTTATAGCTGGTAAAACTGAAAATCCGAGTATTGACCTGAAGGTTGAAAGAAAGAAGAGCTAATGAGCCTTCCTCATAAATACAGTTTACACTTTCTGTTTTTTGTTAATAGAGATGAAATGTAGCTTGTTTGCTTCCTCCTTTTCTTCCAACAAACATATATTAAATACCTACTGTGATCCAGACTTTGTGCTAGGTACTGGGGATACAAAAAATGAAGTAGCTCACAGCCTAACAAGGATAGCCCTGTAAGACCATGTTCTAGGCATCGTACTATGTGGTTAACATGGATTATCTCATTTAATACTTACAATAATTCTGTCTGATAGGTACTAATATTGTCTCCATTGTGCAAACGAAAACAACAAGGCTAATAGAGCCCCCAGTCACACATCCAGAAAGTGGCATTGCTAAGTGTGTTTGAATTTTAATTACTGCATGACACTGCTAAAATAAAGATATACCTAAAGAACTGTGGGAGTCAGAAAGGCATAAAGGGGAGTGACCGACTTGGCTTCAGGCAGTCCAGAGAGGATTTATAGAGGAGATAACATTTGAGCTCTACCTTTAAAGAAGACATAGTGGATATTCACTGTGTAGAGAAGAGTGGAAGGGCATTTTAGGCCGGAAAAAAAAATATGCAAAGACACAGAGTTGTAAAAGGGCATAGAAAGGTTGAAAGAAACAGTTCAGGATCTGCAAGAAATGAGTCAACAGACCTACAGCTAGAAGAGGAGGGTTTGCATGCTTCAACAAGGAGCTTAGGCTCTATTCTGAAGGCAGCAGAAAACTAAGAAGGAAGTAGAATAAGATTGTGTGTGTGTGTGTGTGTGTGTTTAAGATAATGCTTGTGGCAATGCAGAGAATGGGCTGGAAGTACAATGTCTAGCTGTAACTGCAACAGTCTATGAGAGAAAGAAGGGGCTGCCCTGAGGCTCCATGTGATACTGTGATTTACAATAAGAAATATATATTTGGCGTTCATCCCCAGTCTCTGACACAGAGCTCCTAAAACCTTTATAAATTCTTAAGTGATAAGAGAACTAGGAGCGTCTTTTGATCTAATGAGGTGACTCCAGGTGGGCTCCTGGATGGGGGCTTATCACCAGAAAGACCAAGCCATGATTAGAAATGGAATTTTTAGCCCTGCTCCTTCCTCCACTTCTCTAGAGAGGGGAGAGGGACTGGAAGTGGAGTTAATGATTGATCAGGCCTACATGAGGAAGCCTCCATAAAATCCCAATAGTATGAGGTTCAGAGAGCTTTCAGGTTGGCAAACACATCCATGCAAGGAGGGTGATGCACCCCAGCTACACAGGCACAGAAGCTCCTGCATCTGGGACACTCCCAGACCTCGTCCTATATATCTCTCCATCTGGCTGTTCATCTGTATCCTTTAATAAACTGGTAAATGTAAGTAAGTGTTTCCCTGAGTTCTGTGAGCTGCTCTAGCCAATTAATCAAAGCCAAGATGGAAGTAGTGGGAACCTCTGATTTGTAGCCAAGCCCCACAGAAGTTGGGGACCGACTATTTGCGATTGGCATCTGAAATGAGATGAGAGCTGTCTTGTGGAACTGAGCCCTTAACCTGTGGGATATGACACTATCTCCAGGAAGACAGGGCCAGAATTGAGTGTCACAGAGAATTCCTTGTTGTGGGGGAAAACACTCCATGCATTTGGTGACCATTTTGGTGACCAGAAGTGAAGTGTTCTGTGTGAACATAAAGGAGAAAGACACAGGAGGAAAAACTGGGTTTTTTCTTAATTTACTCTAGTTCTGTGGACGTTTAGGTATCCAAGCAGCCAACACTGTGCAGGATGCTGAGGGGGTTGATAAGAGCAGGTAATAAGGGAAGTAAGTATATATACGCCTTACACATGCGATGTTATTGTATGTATTATTCACTTGATCCTCACAACAACCCTCAGAGGTTATTTCTTTCTCTATTTTGTGGAGAACTCTGATTATTAAGAAAGCTACTTAACATCATTCAAGTGACCACTGGCGGAGCTGGAATCCAAACCACCCAAGCCTGTCTTCTTCCAAAGCCTATGGCCTTTCACAAAGGACACGCTGAAGGACACTACAATCTATTTAATGATTCCATTCATTTCGGTTTGCCTTCACTGAATTTAACTAAAGTACCTTTGAGAGCCAAAGTGTTAAAGCAGCAAACAAAGATGACAAAATAAAGATCACAGAGCAGATCTATAAAATACAGACCAGGTTAGGGGCTCCTTTTAAAAGTACGCTCTGGAGCTTCCCTGGTGGCGCAGTGGTTGAGAGTCCGCCTGCCGATGCAGGGGACACGGGTTCGTGCCCCGGTCCGGGAGCATCCCGCATGCCGCGGGGGGGCTGGGCCCATGAGCCATGGCCGCTGAGCCTGCGCATCCGGAGCCTATGCTCCGCAACGGGAGAGGCCACAACAGTGAGAGGCCCGTGAACCGCAAAAAAAAAAAAAAAAAAAAAGTACACTCTGTACATTACGTTTGTGGGCATACTGCCATTCACCTAAAAGGGAAATTTCTAGAGATGCTTCTGTCATTTGCATTTGTGGTTTTGGAAACTTCCCAGAAAACCATCCTCTGAATAAAAGGATGTGGCCTTAAGGCAAAAATTATACTTAGCTTTACCTAGCAACCCAACTTCCAGAATCAAGGTTATCACTAAAATGATTTTGAGTAGGCTTTGTGTATTTAGATGCACATATATGCATGCACCCACCCACACATACATACACACACAAAGTGTCTTTTTACAGAAACTAGGCTTGCCTGCTGCCCTTAGGACCTGTTTGTAACATTGCATTCCAGTGACTAAATGGACTTGATACCATATTATAGTAAGCTCTCACACTGCTGTGGCAAAACGCCATTATACTTTTACTATCATTCACTAAGTTTACAAATGGATTGGGAAATATAATCCACATGGTGTAAGTGCTATATAACGTCAGTTGCTGCTGTTGTTGTTATTCATCATCATTATTATCATTATTTTTCTAATTCACACAGTCATCAGCATTAATACTATCAGGGGTAGACCCTAAAACTTTGGAGGATCTAGCAGTAGCAGGAATCTCATGGGCCTTTGACCAAAGAAGTATCTTCTTTTTTCTGCAAAGGACACTCTTTAGATGATCAGATTGACTCAACCAGGCCAATCATCACCTCATAATTTCCCCCTCCCATTTTTCCACCTTCTTCTTCTTTTTTTTAACATATATTTTACTTTTATTTATTTATTTTTTTAACATCATTATTGGAGTATAATTGCATTACAATGTTGTGTTAGTTTCTGCTGTATAACAAAGTGAATCAGCTATATGTATACATATATCCCCATATCCCCTCCTTCTTATGTATCCCTCCCATCCTCCTTATCCCATCCCTCTAGGGGGTCACAGAGCACCGAGCTGATCTCCCTGTGCTATGCGGCTGCTTCCCACTAGCTATCTACTTTACATTTGGTAGTGTATATATGTCAATGATACTCTCTAACGTCATCCCAGCTTACCCTTCCCTGTCCCCATGTCCTCAAGTCCATTCTCTACATCTGTGTCTTTATTCCTGTCCTGCCCCTAAGTTCATCAGAACCATTTTTAAATCTTTTTTTAGATTCCATATATTTGTGTTAGCATACGGTATTTGTTTTCCTCTTTCTGCTTTGCTTCACTCTGTATGACAGACTCTAGGTCCATCCACCTCACTACAAATAACTCAATTTTGTTTCTTTTTATGGTTGAGTAATATTCCATTGTACATATGTGCCACAACTTCTTTATTCTTTCATCTGTTGATGGACACTTAGGTTGCTTCCATGTCCTGACTATTGTAAATAGTGCTGCAATGAATATTGTGGTACATGACTTTTTGAATTATGGTTTTCTCAGGGTATATGCTCAGTAGTGGGATGGCTGGGTCGTATGGTAGTTCTACCTTTAGTTTTTTAAGGAACTTCCATACTGTTCTCCATAGTGGCTGTATCAATTTACATTCCCACCAGCAGTGCAAGAGGGTTCCCATTTCTCCACACCCTCTCCAGCATTTATTGATTGTAGATATTTTGATGATGGCCATTCTGACTGGTGTGAGGTGATACCTCATTGTAGTTTTTATTTGCATTTCTCTAATGATTAGTGATGTTGAGCATCTTTTCATGTGTTTGTTGGCAATCTGTATGTCTACTTTGGAGAAATGTCTATTTAGGTCTTCTGCCCATTTTTGGATTGGGTTGCTTTTATTTTTTAAATTAAAGTAATTTTTTTATACAGCAGGTTCTTATTAGTTATCAATTTACATATTAGTGTATATATGTCAATCCCAATCTCCCAATTCATCACACCACCACCACCACCCTCCCCCTCACGCCACTTTCCCGCCTTGGTGTCCATATGTTTGTTCTATACATCTGTGTCTCTATTTCTGCACTGCAAACCGGTTCATCTGTAGGGGTATTTGGGTTTTTTTGACATTGAGCTGCATGAGCTGCTTGCATATTTTGGAGATTAATCCTTTGGCAGTTGCTTCATTTGAAAATATTTTCTCCCATTCTGAGGGTTGCCTTTTCGTCTTGTTTACGGTTTCCTCTGCTGTGCAAAAGCTTTTAAGTTTCATTAGGTCCCATTTGTTTATTTTTGTTTTTATTTCCATTTCTCTAGGAGGTGGGTCAAAAAGGATCTTGCTGTGATTTATGTCATAGAGTGTTCTGCCTATGTTCTCCTCTAAGAGTTTTATAGTGTCTGGCCTTACATTTAGGTCTTTAATCCATTGTGAGTTTATTTTTATGTATGGTGTTAGGGAGTGTTATAATTTCATTCTTTTACATGTAGCGGTCTAGATTTCCCAGTACCACTCACTGAAGAGGCTGTCTTTTCTCCATTGTATATTCTTGCATCCTTTATCAAAGATAAGGTGACCATATGTGCATAGGGTTATCTCTGGGCTTTCTATCCTGTTCCATTGATCTATATTTCTGATTTTGTGCCAGTACCATACTGTCTTGATTACTGTAGCTTTGTAGTATAGTCTGAAGTCTGGGAGCCTGATTCCTCCAGCTCCGTTTTTCGTTCTAAAGATTGCTTTGGCTATTCGGGGTCTTTTGTGTTTCCATACAAATTCTGAAATTTTTTGTTCTAGTTCTGTGAAAAATGCCATTGGTAGTTTGATAGGGATTGCATTGAATCCATAGATTGCTTTGGGCAGTATAATCATTATCACAATGTTGATTCTTCCAATCCAAGAACATAGTATATCTGTCCATCTGTTTGTATCACCTTTAATTTCTTACATCAGTGTCCTATAGTTTTCTGCATACAGTCTTTTGTCTCCTTACATAGGTTTATTCTTAGGTATTATATTCTTTTTATTGCAATGGTAAATGGGAGTGTTTCCTTAATTTCTGTTTCAGATTTTTCATCATTAGTGTATAGGAATGCAAGAGATCTCTGTGCATTAATTTTGTATCCTGATACTTTACCAATTTCATTGATTAGATCTAGTAGTTTTCTGGTAGCATCTTTAGGATTCTCTATATATAGTATCATGTCACCTGCAAACAGTGACAGCTTTACTTCTTCTTTTCCAATTTGGATTCCTTTTATTTCTTTTTCTTCTCTGATTGCTGTGGCTAAAACTTCCAAAACTATGTTGCATAGTAATATTGTTGAGAGCAGACTTCCTTGTCTTGTTCCTGATTTTAGAGGAAATGGCTTCAGTTTTTCACCATTGAGAATGATGTTGGCTGTAGGTTTGTTATATATGGCCTTTATTATGTGAGAAAAGTTCCCTCTATGCTTACCTTCTGCAGGGTTTTTATCATAAATCGGTGTTGAATTTTGTCGAAAGCTTTCTCTGCCTCTATTGAGATGATCATATGGTTTTTACCCTTCGGTTTGTTAATATGGTATATGACCCTGATTGATTTATGTATATTGAAGAATCCTTGCATTCCTGGGATAAACCCCACTTGGTCATGGTGTATGACCCTTTTAATGTGCTGTTGGATTCCGTTTGCTAGTATTTTGTTGAAGATTTTTGCATCTATGTTCATCAGTGATACTGGCCTATAGTTTTCCTTTTTTGTGATATCTTTGTCTGGTTTTGGCATCAGGGTGATGGTGGCCTCATAGAATGAGTTTGGGAGTGTTCCTCACTCTTATATTTTGGAAGAGTTTGAGAAGGATGGGTGTAGCCCTTCTTTAAATGTTTGATAGAATTTGCCTGTGAATCCATCTGCTCCTGGGCTTTTGTTTGTTGGAAGATTTTTAATCACAGTCTCAATTTCAGTACTTGTGATTGGTCTGTTTATATTTTCTATTTCTTCCTGGTTCAGTCTTGGAAGGTTGTGCTTTTCTACGAATTTGTCCATTTCTTCCAGGTTTTCCATTTTATTGGCATATAGTTGCTTGTAGTAATCTCTCATGATCCTTTGTATTTCTGCAGGGTCAGTTGTTACTTCTTTTTCATTTCTAATTCTGTTGATTTGAGCCTTCTCCCTTTCTATCTTGATGAGTCTGGCTAATGGTTTATCAATTTTGTTTATCTTCTCAAAGAATCAGCTTTTAGTTTTATTGATCTTTGCCATCATTTCCCTCATTTCTTTTTCATTTATTTCTGATCTGATCTTTATGACTTCTTTCCTTCTACTAACTTTGGGGGTTTTTTGCTCTTCTTTCTCTAATTGCTTTAGGTGTAAGGTTAGGTTGTTTATTTGAGCTTTTTCTTGTTTCTTGAGGTAGGACTGTATTGCTATAAACTTCCCTCTTAGAACTGCTTTTGCTGCATCCCATAGGTCTTGGGTCATCGTGTTTTCATTGTCATTTGTTTCTAGGTGTTTTTTGATTTCCTCTTTGACTTCTTCAGTGATATCTTGCCTATTTAGTAGCATATTGTTTAGCCTCCACGTGTTTGTATTTTTTTTACAGTTTTTTCCCTGTAATTGATACCTAGTCTAAGAGCGTCGTGGTCAGAAAAGATACTTGATATGATTTCAATTTTCTTACATTTACCAAGGCTTGATTTGTGACCCAAGATATAATCTAGCCTGGAGAATGTTCCATGAGCACTTTAGTAGAAAGTGTATTCTGTTGTTTGGGGATGGAATGTCCTACAAATATCAATAAAGTCCATCTTGTTTAATGTGTCATTTAAAGCTTGTGTTTCCTTATTTAATTTTCATTTTGGATGATCTGTCCATTGGTGAAAGTGGGGTGTTAAAGTCCCCTACTATGATTGTCTTACTGTTGATTTCCCCTTTTATGGCTATTACCATTTACCTTATGTATTGAGGTGCTCCTACCTTGGGTGCATAAATATTTACAATTGTTATATCTTTTTCTTGGATTGATCCCTTGATCATTATGTAGTGTCCTTCTTTGTCTCTTGTAATAGTCTTTATTTTAAAGTCAGTTTTGTCTGATATGAGAATTGCTAGTCCATCTTTCTTTTGATTTCCATTTGCATGGAATATCTTTTTGCATCCCCTCACCTTCAGTCTGTATGTATCCCTAGGTCTGAAGTAGGTCTCTTTTAGACAGCCTGTATATAGGTCTTGTTTTTGTATCTATTCAGCTGGTCTATGTCTTTTGGTTGGAACATTTAATCCATTTACATTTAAGGTAATTATTGATATGTATGTTCCTATTACCATTTTCTTAATTGTTTTGGGTTTGTTATTGTAGGTCTTTTCCTTCTCTTGTGTTTCTTGCCTAGAGAAGTTCCTTTAGCATTTGTTGTAAAGCTGGTTTGGTGGTGCTGAATTCTCTTAACTTTTGCTTGTCTGTAAAGGTTTTAATTTCTCTGTCAAATCTGAATTAGATCCTTGCTGGGTGGAGCAATCTTGACTGTAGGTTTTTCCCTTTCATCACTTTAAATATGTCCTGCCACTCCCTTCTGGCTTGCAGAGTTTCTGCTGAAAGATCAGCTGTTAACCTTATGGGGATTCCCGTGTATGTTATTTGTTGCTTTTCTCTTACTGCTTTTAATATTTTTTATTTGTATTTAAGTTTTGATAGTTTGATTAATATGTGTCTTGGCATGTTTCTCCTTGGATTTATCCTATATGGGGCTCTCTGTGCTTCCTGGACTTGATTATTTCTTTTCCCATGTTAGGGAACTTTTCGACTATAATCTCTTCAAATATATTCTCAGACCCTTTCATTTTCTCTTCTTCTTCTGGGACCCCTATAATTCAAACGTTGGTGCATTTAATGTTGTCCCAGAGGTCTCTGAGTCTGTTCTCAATTCTTTTCATTCTTTTTTCTTTATTCTGCTCTGCAGTAGTTATTTCTACTGTTTTATCTTCCAGGTCACTTATCCATTCTGCTTCACTTATTCTGCCATTGATTCCTTCTAGAGTATTTTTAATCACATTTATTGTGTTGTTCATCATTGTTTGTTTGCTCTTTATTTCTTCTAGGTCCTTGTTAAGCCTTTTTTGTACTTTCTCTATTCTATTTCCAAGATTTTGGATCATCTTTACTATCATTACTCTGAATTCTTTTTCAGGTAGACTGCCTATTTCCTCTTCACTTGTTTGGTCTGGTGGGTTTTTACCTTGCTCCTTCATCTGCCGCATATTTCTGTGTCTTCTCATTTTTCTTAACTTACCATGTTTGGGGTCTCATTTTCGCAGGCTCCAGTTTTGTAGTTCCCCTTGTTTTTGGTGTCTGCCCCCAGTGGGTAATGTTGATTCAGTGACTTGTGTAGGCTTCCTGGTGAAGGGGACTGGTACTTGTGTGCTGGTTGGTGGGGCTGGATCTTGTCTTTCTGGTGGGCAGGGCTCCATGTGGTGGTGTGTTTTGGGGTGTCTGTGAACTTATTATGATTTTAGGCAGCTTCTGTGCTAATTGGTGGTGTTGTGTTCCTATCTTGCTAGTTGTTTAGCATGGGGCATCCAGCACTGGAGTTTGCTGGCTGTTGGGTGGATCTGGGTCTTAGCGTTGAGATGGAGATCTCTGGGAGAGTTCTCACTGATTGCTATTACATGGGCCTGGGAGGTCTCTGGTTTTCCAATGTCCTGAACTCATCTCTCCTACCTCAGAGGCTCAGGCCTGACACCAGGCCAGAGCACCAAGACCCTGTCAGCCACATGGCTCAGAAGAAAAGTGAGAAAAAAGAAAGAAAAAAATTAAAAAATAAAATAAAATAATTAAAATTAAAACAATATTAAAATTAAAAAGTAATAAGAAAAAGAAGAGAGCAACCAAACCAATAAACAAATCCACCAATCATAACAAGCACTAAAAACTATACTAAGAAAACAAGAAGCAGAAACAAGTCAGCTTCTGACAGCAAACTCCAAGTCTACAGTTGCTCACAAATTCCACAGCCTTAATTATGGGTGGATTCGTTGTCTATTCAGGTATTCCACAGATGCAGCATACCTCAAGTTTATCATGGGGATTTAATCTGCTGCTCCTGAGGCTGCATGGAGAAATTTCCCTTTCTCTTCTTTGTTCGCACAGCCCCTGGGGTTCAGCTTTGGTTTTGGCCCCATCTTTGTGTGTAGGTTGCCCGCAGGCTTCTCTTCCTTCCCAGACAGGACGGGGTTAAAGCAGTGGTTGATTAGGGGGCTCTGGCTCACTCAGGCCAGGGGGAAGGAGGGGTACGGTAGTTATAATGGGAATGTGGGGCGAGCCTGTGGCGGCAGAGGCTGGCGTGACATTGCAAGCTGTGTGTTCTCCTGGGGAAGTTGTCCCTGGGTCACAGGACCCTGGCAGTGGCGGGCTGCATAGGTTCTTGAGGCAGGTGTGTGGATAGTGACCTGCACTTGCACACAGGCTTCTTGGTGGCTACAGCAGCAGCCTTAGCATTTCATGCCTGTCTCTGGGGTCCAAGTAGATAGCTGCAGCTTGCACTTGTCTCTGGAGCTCGTTTAGGGGGTGCTCTGAATCCCCTCTCCTCATGCACCCCGAAACAATGGTCTCTTGCTTCTTAGGCAGGTCCAGAGTTTTTCCCGGACTCCCTCCCTGTTAGCTGTGGTGCATTAGCCCCCTTCAGGCTGTGTTCATGTAGTCAACCCCAGTCCTCTCCCTGCGATCTGAACTCCGAAGCCCTAGCCTCAGCTCCCAGCATCCCCCTGCCCCAATGGGTGAGCAGACAAGCCTCTCGGGCTGGTGAGTGCTGGTTGGCACTGATCCTCTGTGTGGGAATCTCTCCGCTTTGCTCTCTGCACCCCTGTGGCTGTTCTCTCCTCCATGGGTCTGAAGCTGCCCCACCCCCACCCCCAGTGAAGGGGCTTCCTAGTCTGTGGAAACTTTTTCTCCTTCACAGCTCACTCCCAGAGGTGCAGGTCCCCATCCCTCTTATTTTGTCTCTGTTTATTCTTTTTTCTTTTGCCCTACCCAGGTACGTGGGGATTTTCTTGCCTTTTGGGAGGTCTGAGGTCTTCTGCCAGTGTTCAGTAGGTGTTCTGTAGGAGTTGTTCCACATGTAGATGTATTTTTGATGTATTTGTGGGGAGGAAGGTGATCTCCATTTCTTACTCCTCCACCATCTTGAAGGCCCCTCCACCCCCATTCTTTTCCTTCAACATTTATTAACCCTGATGATTAATTCATGCATTTATTTAATTAATATTTATTAAGTGCCTACTCTATGCCAGACCTGGTTCTAGGTGCTGGGATTAGAGCAGTGAAAAAAGCAGTCAAAAATACCTACCCTCAATAAGCCACAACACAGAAACAATCTAAATGTCCATCAATAGATGAGTGGATAAAGAAAAGCAGTACATATATACAATGGAATACTACTCAGGCATAAAAAAGAATGAAATGAAGTCATTTGCAGCAACATGGATGGACTTAGAGATTATCATACTAACTGAAGTAAGTCAGAAAAAGAAAGACAAATACTATATGATATCACTTATATGTGGAATCTGAAATATGATACAAATGAATTTACCTATGAAACAGAAACAGGCTCACAGACATAGAGAACAGACTTGTGGTTGCCAGGGGGAAGGGGGAGTGGGGAGGATGGGTTGAGAATTTGGGATTAGCAGATGCAAACTATTATATATAGGGTGGATAAACAACAAGGTCCTACATATAGCACAAGGAACTATATTCAATATCCTGTGATTAAGCATAATGGAAAAGAATATATATATTTGTATAAGTGAATCACTTTGCTGTATACCTGAAACTAACACAACACTGTAAATCAACTTTACTAGAATAAAGTTAAAAAAAGAAACTAATTAAAAACAAAAAACAAAACAAAACAAAAAAATACCTACCCTCAAGAAGATGCTATTCTAGTGGACCACTCATGCTACACATGTCAACCATATCACTGGTCCACCTGAGGGCCAGTATCAGACACCCTGTCAGGACCCAGGACTGGCAATAGGTAAAGAGTGGGAAGAAGAAAAGACCAGGGCTCCAGACAGCCACACCCCACCCCCACCCTCCTGCCAGAGTCTGACTACACACCAGCATGGTTAAGAAAAATATTCCGTATTGCTACACTCACCTTTGTGTGATGCTTTGGGTTTTACCACCTCTGGAGGTTCACAGTTCTTGCAGCTGAGATTGTGGCTCTCCTTTCCAACCAACAGATGCCTATCACCAAGAAATTTTCATGAGGAAAAACCTGAAGATCTGAAGGAACCGAGGACATTTTACATGAAACTCTAGGCTCTTGGCTGCCAGCCCTGTGCAGGCACCTTCTCATTAGGTGTGAGCTATACTGACTGAGCAGCTCTGCGATCTAGGAATCCATCCACATGCAATCCATCTCTGCCACGCTAGAGACTCATGTCAGCAGTGCCTGAAGGGCATGACTGGGAGATTGAATTTGACCTGCTTCATACTCGGGTTCCTTCTCAGTAGGATCTTAATGAGTTTCACTAAACCACATCTTCTCAGTTTCCCTAAAATGTAAGGAAGGAAACAAGATTCAGATGATTCACTTAGAAATATCCCTTTATCATGCAATTTTGACTAAAATCACTGTTTTCAAATGAGGACATGTCAAGTAGATGACTACCACTTTTCCATTATAAGAGCAGGAACAGAAACTATTTAAAAAATAGATAAACTCAATTCTCAAAAAAACTAAAAACTGTTATTTTTGTCAGTGATTCAGCCTCTTTCTCTCAAACCAAACCTTTTAGTAAAAGTAATAACATATGAGGAAAATAGGTGTTTTGAATTGAATTTCTTTTTTTCCATTTCCTCCTGGTGGAGGTGACTAATGGACAGTGAAATGGCCAAGAGATAGGCAGGGAGCCACAGAGGACAGGAGGAGGAGTGAAGGGCAGAAATAACTCACAGATGGTAGCTAAGTCTAAAACAATGTAGAATTCAATATATTTCTACTTTGCATGGGAAGGGAAGAGGCATGGGAAAAAATAGTTATATTAGCTTAGGTAATGACAGTAATTAATAGCTGCATGCCTCTACTATGCTAGGCCCAGTGCCTGCCAGGTATTTTCTATCCATTATCTCTCAGCAATCCTGCAAGGGTGGCGTTATTCTTATTTTAAAGAAGAAAAATTGGAGACTCAGAGAGTTAAGTGCCCTGACCAGGCTCACACAGAAAAGTGGAAGAGCCTGGACTGAAACCCAAACCCAAGGCCCTTCCCTTTCACCCTGTCTCCTCTGCACCACTCCTGAGAATCCACTGCAAAATTTTACACATTTCTCAAACGGGAATCTGTTATGTTATTATGACACTTTAAAATGTTTTAAATAACATTCTAGTGAAACATGTAGGATATCATTAGGGCATGGAAAAATTACCTAGAGAGCTTGTTTAAGTTGCATATTCCTGGGTTCCACCCCTGGAAGATTGAAATTCAGTAGGTCTGGGGTAGGGTCCAGGAATCTACATTTTAAACAGGCATCCAAGTAATTAATACAGGTGATCATCAGATTACACTTTGAGACACAATGTCATAGACCCTACACCAAATTTCTAATTCTCAATTTCTTATTCCCTTGCCTTGTCACTCTCTTTATTCTAAAATGTATGGATATGTGCCAATGAGATAGTAGTCTGGTATATTGGGAAAAAAATAAAATACTGGTGGGAAGGGTCCTAGGTGCTGGGTAGAACTCTGTTGCTAACTAGTTGGGTAAACTCAAACAATTCCTTTGAATGTTGTGGGCCTTTGCTCCTTTACAAATGAGGAGTTTCTAAGATCAGGCATCTATGATTTTATTTGGCTGAAGAAAGCCAATTTTTAAAATGATAATGACCTCTAGAGCCTAACCATTTCAATGGTGAAATCTAATAAGCAGAGTCTAGTTTCTCTATAAATTTTATAATATCAACACAGTGCCTCCAAATATTATGGATTTGAGGGAAGGGAATGGGAATCCAAAAATGGAAGCAAGTACAAGTTATATTTTTAAGACCATTCAGTTGTTTGCTTAGCAACTGATTTCTTCAATCAAGTAGTTACAGCTATACTAAGAATTCTTTAAGTATATATACAGTAGACCCTTGAACAACATGAGTTAGAACTGTGCCAGTCCACTTATATGTGGACTTTTTCAATAGTAACTACTGTAGTACTAAATGATCCACAGCTGAATCTCTGGATACAGATCCACAGACACGGAGGGTCAACTGTAAAGTTATAGGAGGATTTTCCACTGAGCAGAGAATGGGGCCCCAAACCCCTATGTTGTTTGAGGGTCAACTGGATTTCTAATCTTAGAAAACAAGCTGTTGCACAATCATTCATTCTAGTTTTCAGTAGCATCTTGAAGTCCAAAGCTATTTTGAGTTAGCTTTTAAAGAACTAAAGATAACCCTTGATTTACATCAACACACCCTTGGATATTGAAAACACAGGTTGAGAATTGCTGATTTATATCTTGCTTTTAAATGTCCAAAGTATGGCTGATTGGATGGTTAGTATCCATGGAGATAAACCTAACAAGTGAAATGAGTCACACAAATGAAACCACAAGTTACAAAAGAGAAGGAAGACCGCGGTGAAAGAGCTATGGTTCTAAGTCAGTGAGGAAAACCATGAAGCAAACTTGCTCACTTTCAGAAAATTGTGTCATATATTTACCTTGAAATAGTCCTCTCAGCTCTGTGACTTCTTAACACCTTTCTAAGGCACTAATTTTCTTGTTCAAACAGACTACTCTAGCAGCAGAATTTGGTTACAGAAAGAGACAAGGAAAAGATATATTATTACGTGGGAAATCTGAATCACCAGAAACAAAGGAAACAATTCTCTCAATTATGAACCAAGTTGAGATGCGCTACTTATAGCAATGTTAAGGGAGACATTAATTTCACATTTAGATAGTGTGTAATATTTTCTCCAGCATTTTGCAGTATAATTTAACAGCTCTTATTTAAAAAGGAACTTTTCAACTCAATTGATGCTAGTTTTATCTCTGAAGCTTTCAATTATACCACATTCCCAAAAGCCTCATATTAAGGAAACTCAATGCATTCATAATCTTACATAGCCTACATAGCACAGTAGAGGCACTTAGGGAAGTGTACTGAGATTATTTTACATGTACCATAAGGATAAATATACATTTTCTGTCTATTTTCTAGCTCTTTCCTTAATAAGATCTTGGAGAGTTCATAAATTGACTTTGACTTCTTCAGTTCATGATTTTGCAGCGTCCTAGAAAGATGAAATATTTGCTGCTGTAGCTAAGGAGTATAATATTGCTGCAGTCTATTTACTTGTATTGCAAGGTAAGCTCAGAGGTTAAAATGAAAAGCTTACTTTTTTAGATCAAGAATTCTAAGGAAAACAATTTTTTATACTCCATACTAATCTTTAATGACATTCATGACTGCTATGACCTAAAAAACCAAAGTAACTATTTTTTCCGGCTTAGAAAAAATTCCAGCCAATAACCTCTAATCCACACATAACCCAAAATATGAACTCCAGAACCAAACCCCTGACAAACCATCAAAGACCAGGTGGGCACCAGGCTACGTAGGTGCTCAAGCACCTTCCGCCTTCACATTTTACTGCATCTTCAAAAATGAAGGAATAGTTCTGTGAGCTAAAAAGGGGGTGGTGGAACTACAGAGCTCTCGCTACTGAGACAAATGAGAAGAGTGTGCCCCCAGTGGATCAGAAACTTCTATAATCATGTTCAGAATCATTGGAATGCTACTTGGCCTGCAAATTTTTCATTTGCCTAATTTTTTAGAGGTTCTGGGCTCACTTAAATAACTTTGGGTATAACTGTGGTCTAAGGATATTCTATCAGTGCTGAGGAAACCCAGAGAGCAGGCCTTTTTGGAAATGTGTCTATACCGTATCTAAAGAATAAATAACTTTCTCTAGGATTGTTGTTTAGGCATTTAAAATTTTGGTAGGCTAAAGCATTCTCAATAATAATTCTGAATAATCCTGGTGTGTGAAATGCCAGACGAAGGAATATCGAGGTAGAAGAAATGAATTCATAATAATGGCAGCTAAAATTTATAAGTGTTTGACATGAATGATTTTGGTTAATCCTCACAGTAATCCTTTGAGGTAGGTATAATTATATATTCCATTTCACAAATGAGGAAACTGAGATCCACAGAAGTTAAGCAACTTGCTTGAGGATTCATAGCTGGTAGTGGCAGAACAAGAATTTAACCCAGGCAACTGGGTTCCAGGTCTGACATGTTTAAATGGTGTGCTATATGGCCTTCCAGAAGGCCTCTTTTGTTTCCAGAAGGTCCAGCTCCACAACGGTCAGCTTGTCTCTGCCTACTTGTCCTTAGTTGCCCACGAAATGAGACAATCTCTGAGGTGAGCAGCATAAAACATTCAAATGAGATTTAAATAAGGAACTTAACGTTTTTATTTGTGCTGCATTGTGCTGTACTAAAGGCAATTTATTTCATTCAGTACTTCAGAAGGCATACCATTAATTTTAGAATGTGATACTAGCATGGAAGATTTACCCTATCCAGTCTATCATTCTTTAAAATAGGAATTTTCTGACATTGAGGATACAACAAGTGGGGAAATGGCATTAACAGCCTCTGTGAACATATTCCAAGTTATAAAGCTCTTTGCAAGGGGTTGGGGAAGAAGGGGCAACTCTCTACCTAGAATTTGTGGGAAGTGACCATAAGACAGATGGAATTCTCAATCCTGTCACTTTGACTGGGAAAACCTCATTGCCTTGAGGTTCGTGGAAAAAAACTTGTTGCCCACCCTGGGCCCCTGGGATGTCCCCACAGTGCCTCCTCAGCAGTAGACTTTTTACAGTATGTATACCCCTTGCCTCTAGGGACCAGGGGGTTCCTCAGCTCTAGTAGAGATGCTAAGGAATTCCAAGAACCCTGTGCAAATCCCAACATCTTTGGGTGCACAGCTAAATCGTGCACACTATTTTCTTCCCTAGCTTTTCTATTCTCAGCTGTGGCGGTTCTGTGTCATCTGTACTCACACAAATCTCTATGCCTCTGGAAAGTGACAATGACCAAGTTCTCTCATCACCAATTCATTCAAAGTTTGTGGTCAAAATAGACAAAGAAACTACTGGAAAGGTTGGAAAGGCTAAGAAGGTTTTAATAAATGATGTAATATATTAAGTTGCCCCAAAGTACAAGCGCCTTTTCAAAAGGCAGCCCCCTAATTTGTAATCGTACTCTTATTATTTAGACCCAAGTTCATTCCATATTTCATGACATTTTATTATTTTATTACTTCCTTATCTGGCAATGGTTACTCTTGACCCTGTGGTCAGATAATAAGGTTGGGCAGATGGTACTTTCAATTTAAATGGACTTTTATGCCATTAAAAGGAATGTTTGCTCTGTCTAAGAAGAGCATTGACTGTAAAAGTCACAGGCTTCGGACCGTTTCCTGTGGGATTTTTCCGCTATCCTTCCAATTAGTCAGTCAATGTGATGTTTCCCTAAACATAATCATTTATTTTTCTCTGGAGGGTTACCTTCCATCCCATTCAAGAAAGATGATCCTGGAAAATAAGGAAAGCTTTCTACACCCCCCAGTACAATATTTATGATTAATTTCAGCCTAACATAATGAATGATAAAAGGAAAAAGTATTAAGTTTCCTTGTGCTTCTCATATAAAAAAGCATTTGTTGCAGTTTGAGTCCCAGCCAACTTCCATTGTTTAGGCAATAATTAGTTGAATTATACCAATCACCAGCAATCATAACAGAAATTATATAATTGTATTTTAGACCAATGACCTTGGACTTATGAAAATAGAACATTGGGTATTTAATTGCATAATTGCAATTAATTGCATAATATACAATTCTATATCTATAAACTCGGGGTTTTATATTAATTAATTTACAATACCCTGTACCTAAACATTTCTGAAAGTGACAAAATTATGTAAGTTTCACAAGCTATCCAAATAGCATTTATTTCAAACAAACTGATCCATATTAAAAACAAGACTTCCACTCTCATATAAATAATGACTTCATATATTTCAGAAATTTGAAGGGACTTTGCCACAAACATGTTTAAACTGAACTGTTTCAGTTTAAATTATTGAAGGATGAAAACAAAGCAACATCTTTTGTAATCAGAGAAACGTTGAATCTGTTCAATACTCACTGTCAGTAGAGTTCACCTTAAGAAACAGAATGGGCTGTGCATACAAAAACAAACCTCAAGTTGGAAGCTTCACATCAACAGAACGATGAATAAAGGACTCTTCCAACACAGTAGGCAAATTTCCCCTTTAATAAGCAGCCAGGAAAAAGCAATATTTCAACGTTTGCTTTCCTTCCTCTGAGGGAGAGGGTTTCACTATGACTTATTTTACTTCCTTTTTATTCTGTCCTATTTTCTTGGCTCTCACAGACAGCTCCAGTAGCAACATGACAATCCCACTTTGCACTTGCCGAAAGCGCCTTTTCTCTAAAACTCTCAGCTGTGGTCTATGCGAGGAGAGTGTAAAACAGGGGAAATGATGCAAACACTGAAGTTCATCCTCTCGTGCAAACACTTTGAAAGACACAGACTCATCTGAACCCCAGACTGGGAAAGAAGGACACCAACAAAACCAAACTCCTCCCAAACTTCATGCTTAGTATCCCTGAGGCCTTCGGGCAAGATTTACCATTATCTTGAGCTCTGACTCAATTATAAAATAAAGCAATGAATGACGTTTTTTTTATGAGCATCTGAAGAGTAACTAGATTGCGTTTTCTAAAATAAAACTTGGAAGAAAAGCAGATTCTTGGAGTTCTAAAAATAAGACTAAAGTGGGTACTTAGTGTGTATTACTCTTGAATGCATGTTTCTAGGGTCGAAAACACTCACATTTCTATTTTTTTTAATGGAAAACTTACTTATCCAGGGAAAAATCATCTCAAAATAAAATAAAAAATGCTTCAGAATAAAATTTATCAAAAGGTTGTTGACTCTCTCTTCTCAAACCTATGTATATGCATGTGTAAATCTGCATCTATAGCTATCTACACAAGTATTTTTTAATGGAAGAAAGAGAACTTTCTTTACAAACATCAGAGAACTCTATTGTACGTTAAAGTTATTTACAGTTACTATCATAAGATAGAGATTTTCGATTCCCCAGATTCCTGAGGAGTAGCTTGACTTCAGGAGTCTATGACCATTCCTTTGCCTCAGCATTTATAATGGCTTTCAAAACTTACAGCAGTTTTCTCTTCATATTTCATCAAAGATGCAAACAGACCTTTTCAAAGGTTATCAGCTAATTAGAAGAGTTAAATCGTGTGGACTGGAAATTTCTCATCCCAAGTCTGGAAAACAGTTTGGTATTTTCTTATAAAGTTAAACCTTTACCTAACATATGATCTAGCAACCCCATTCTTAGGTATTCATGCAAGAGAAATGAAAACTTATTTCCAATTGGCTTTATTCAAATTGCTGAAAACTGGAGACAACTCAAAGGTACCTCTGGTGAGTGGGAAAAAAATGTGGTGCATCTATCTATACAATAAAATCTTACTCAATAATAAAAAGAAATGAACTGTTCATGCACACGACATGGATGAAGCTCAAATGCCTTATGCTAAGTGAAAGAAGCCAGACTCAAAAGACTACATCTTGTACAAGCCTGCTTATATGACATTCCAGAAAAGGCAAAATTATAGGAAGAGAAAACAGATCAGTGGTCACCAGGGGCTGGGGACGGGAGTAAGAGGAGAGGTTGACTATAAGGGCAACAAAAGGAATTTTTTTGAGGTTGTTAGAACTGTTTTGTAATTTAATTGTGCTGGTGGTAACAGGACAGCGTGTGTCTGTCAAAACTCCACATTACACCAAAAGTGTGAATTTTACTGTAGGTGAATATGGCAAACTTAAAAAATGAATTAACACATACAAGCACAAACATAAAAACCTGGAAGGATATATGCCAAAATATTGATGGTGGTTATCTCTTAGATGTGGTATTATGGGTGATTTTAATTTTCTTTCTTGTCCTCTAAAATGTTTAAATTATCCCCAATAAATATATATTATTTTTGTTTCTAGGGGAAGAATAAAATTGCATTCCTTTCATCTGTTGAATGTGAGCCTCCAGATCTAGTTGACTGCAACTGCCTCTTGGAGGCCTCCTTCATTCCAGTCCTCCTTCCTTCTGTCCTTTGTCTTTTATAATAGTTTCAATATGTCAACACTCAGTTCAAGAAGATGCAATGGTTGCCTAATGCCTACTCAAGCAAGCCCTAATTTCTTTGCTGCCTTTCGAGTCTATTGCTGACATAATAAGATTGGGCAAAGGTTTATTGAGCCTTTATTATATGCCAGGAACTGCTAGGTGCTCTACATGAAATATCTTATGTAATCCTAGCACAACAATCTTAAATGATACGCTTTTTCTGTCCCATTTTATAGATGCCCATTGTCACACGCTAATAGAGAAAGAAGTGTGATGATCCCAGAGCTCAAATTCTCAATCACTGCAGTGGAGTGAGGCGGTTAAAAAGTATGGCATCTGGAGGAAAGCTGCCTGGGTTCTGAAGCTTGGCTCACTACTGTAGCTGGGGATCTTGGGGGAAATTGTTTAACTTCCCTGAGTCTTTTCCCTGACATTAAATTAGGATAATAGCAGCAACTATTCATCAGTTGGTTGTGCGGATTAAATTATATTACACGTGTAAAGTGCCTAGTACAGAATAGGCGTTCCCTCTGTGCCCTCTCTCCCACCCCTTCCAGTGTTCTTTCCCCTTCAGCTCTAGCAGGAACCTCCAGCTCCCGTCCAGGTGATCTCCTAACTATTCAGTAACAACGCCAGGCTCTTCTTGTTTCTAGGTCACTGATTTATTATCCCTTTAGTCCAGAACATCCGCTCTTCTCTTTTCCATCTCTGTCTTACCCTAGCCAACAAGGCTCAGCTCAAGTTTCCCTCCGTCCAAGACAACATTTTTTATAAACCTCCTTATGGGTGGTCACTGATGATTTTATGGGCATTAATTTTGTCTTTGATTAAAATGCCCATCCAAAAAGGTAGAGAGCATTTCCATCATCACGGAAAGTTCTATTAAAGAGTGCAGGTCTGAAATCTAAACCTTTGGAGGGTAAGGACTATAGCTAAGGTTCTGGAAACCCAGCAGTGCGTAACACAGTGATTACATAGGAAAAATTCAGTTGAGCACTTATGTTTTGCTTTATTGATTTACCAAGGGTACGCACATTTGATGGGAATACTAATGTAGGCATGATCGTCTGACCTCGGCTACAAAATAATGGTTGATTCAGTTATTTATACAATTCCAACTTTTGTTTCAAAAGACCAAATTTCCAAAGAGCCCAGCTCATCTCTCCCTTTTGAGGGAAATGAAATAGTTATTCTGCCAATGACCCCTTTGGTTATGAGCTGATGTCCACTGTGACACATGCAATTTTCACAGAATCTTAGATGAAAGCTGCCTGTGTTAAGTAATCTTTTGTAAATCATTACCTAAAATAATTGTCTTAAAGTGAAAAGACTTCCTTGTGCTTGACAAATACTGCCCTGATAACTTGCAGCATTTCAAGAAAAGGAAAAATGCATGTATTCACCTTATTTTAAAGGTAAAGGATTAAGGTCAAGTGATACAACCAGGGTCACACTTCAGCACTACTACTGGGTCCAGTTCCCTCAGACACCTGAGCCCCTAGCCTACTTTCTCTCCACTGAATCCTAGAGTTCTAAATCACTCCCATACCCTTAGGGCATTTTGTGCCCACAAATGATGCCACTTATTCTGAGCGCCTACAGTTTGTAAGCTCTCTGCAAAAGCGGCAAAAGCTGAAGCCGATGTGCACACCTCAATCATGTAAACATCTGGGCTCTAACCCAGCTGAGTCACTGTCACAGAGTAGATGACTCTCAAAAAAGTCAGACCGAGCTTAAACCATTCTACTAAAGCTGCTGCAGAGAAGTAAGCTATTAAGAAATAAAACATAAAATTAACAAAACAGCATTTTTTCCACCATATGCTAAGAGGTTTCTCCAAATGATCACACACACACACACACGCACACACACACACACACACACACACAAATCCACACATCAGACAGGAGAGCAAACTGAGAAAGTGGTTTCAGGGATGTGTTCATTGAAACACTCAAGCAAGATGAATTGCTTTTTGATAATTAGATTTGAGGAAGTCTTTTTATTTCGTCTTCTACGACAGGGGTCTCCAACCTCTGGGCTGCAGACCAGTACCAGTCCATGGCCTGTTACGAACCGGGCCGTGCAGCAAGGCTTCATCTGCCGCTCCCCGTCACTCCCCACGGCTCGCATTAACGCCTGAACTCCACACCACCCCCGTCCCTGGAAAAATTGTCTTCCGTGAAACTGGTCCCTCGTGCCAAAAAGGTTGGGGACTGCTATTCTATGACTGCTTTGTGTATTACAGAAAGACTTAAAATTCCAAGGAGGTAAAGGTCTTTCTCCACATGCTTCATCTCTTTGTGCTTATATCCAGGCCACAATGAGAAATTTTATAAAGATTTCTCTTATCAGGCTTATTTGCCAAATATTTTCAATGTTAAAATGGTTCACTATTTCACTCAAACTGTAATTAAGACTTGAAGAAGAAAGTTATTCCTGGGTGCATCATTATTAACATTCAAAAAGAATAAAAGGGGGATAGATATGAGTTTCAACAAATGAATTAGCAAAATGAACCTGATTTTATATTTTTGGCATTCCCTGATAGCATAGCTCCTGGAATCATAGCATAAATAATGGCCCCTATTATTAAAACTGAGAAATTTAACAAGGCACAAGATCAAAGTGCACACACACTGGGTTAACCTCACATTCTTTCAGTCACAATTACTAAAAAATGCTTTCAGCTAGACTTGCACTTTGAATTTGAGAGGATTTCTTAACTGACAGCAAATTTACAGCCTCTCCTTACTGCAGCAAATTTGCTTGACTTTTGGTCTTTATGCTGACATTTTGATAAACTAGTACTCTAGTCCCATGGAGAAATAACATGATAATAATCTATAGCAAACACTTGCAAATTAAAAAAAAAAAAGGAGCAGAGATATCAGGATAACATGCAGCTCTCCAACATCAGAAAAAATAATCAACAGTACCAACAAAAACCTATTGGCAGCCTCTTTGCTTTTGCTCATATTGAAATTCCCTCCCCCTCCCACAATCCCCTGGGAGGTGTGCTCCATCTTTTCATTAAAGAGATTGAGATGGGAAGGTAGCGAGAGTCAGAGACAGAAAGAAAGAGAGTGTGATGAAGAGATACAGACAGAGGAAGAGACCCAGAGACACGGAGAGAGACAGAGAGAGAGCCCAAGACAGATGACATAGAGCGAGAACCCGAGAGAGAAACAAAAGCCTCTAATTCAGAGCTAGTTGATATTAGGTTAGGCATTGAGTATAATAACCTGTTGGAAAGTCCAAACAAGAGTGAAAGGAAGGTAGATGTATTCAGCTTAAATTGACTTGCTCCGTGGTCCAATCATATTATCCCTGACCTTTCCTCCACATCATGCCCCCACGTCACGTTCAGGGGCTCTATTTTGAGCATCAACTAACCTTGGTATTTTTACTCAGGTTGTTCTAGTTGGGTCAGTCACCAGAAAGTGGAGAATACTAATTTGTAATCGCTAAGGTATTTGGATCAGGGAGTTATTTTTCATTTGAAACTCAAACAGTCTGAGCCACTCATCCCCTGATACCATAATACTGCTTAGCTGCCCAGGGTGCTCGCAGATCCTGGCATTTCACTAATTACTGCAGGAGATGATTGCCTCCAACACTTGTGTTAGTTGAAGCATCCTCTTCACCAGTGAAGCAGGAGGTAGGAGACACTGCAGGATTGACTGATTCTGGGGTATTGACAAGGCAAAGCAAAAGTCTGTGAGATGTGCTCTACCTCAGGTGACACTGGCCTATTTGTTATACACGACTGAAGACACTGTGTATTCCAGTGAACTTCATTTTAAAATGTAGACCAATAATATCAACTATGCCAGTGGTTCTTGAACTTTGGCATGCATCAAAATTACCTGGACCTCGGCCAGAGGGCTTGCTAGGACACATGCTGCTGGGCCCTCCCCGCAGAGTTTCTGACTCAGTAGGTCTGGGGATCCACCTTGAGAACCCAGCAATCCCAGGTAATTTAGGAGAGGAAGACTCAGTAAAAAAATAGGTTCATACATACAAAGAAGGAAGAAGATGCCTCCTCTAGACCAATGCTTTTTAAACTTAAATGTGCCTATGAATCACCTTGGGATCTTGTTGAAATGCAGATTCTGATTGAGTAGGCCTGGACTGGGTCCAGAGATTCATCATTTCTAATGAACTCCCAGGTGATGTTAACGCTACTGGCCCAGGAACTACTGAGTTTCAAGGCTCTACATTACCCAGGGAAGTGCTTATCAAAGTATGTCCTGAGGACCATCTACATCAAAATCACAGGGCTGGTTGGGGAGGGAGGGTATTGTTATTATTGCAGATTTCTAGGCCCACCCCCTAGATATACTGTATCAAAAACTCTGAAAGTGGGGTCCCAGGAATCCGCAGGTCAAACAAGAGTTTCTATGATTCCTATACAGACTAAGAACAATACACTGGGTGTTGGGGGATGGCATGGGGGAGAGGAAGTCAGGGAGAGGGGGACATTAATAGGTAGTTATTCAGGGATTAATATTTCCAGGTACTGGCTAGTAGGGCGCCTGGGTATTTTCTCTCTCTATTCTATTGCCCACCTTATGTTGGCTGTTGATGACATCAGAAAAACTAACTAGGATCCTAAAAGAAGGGGTGAAATGTCTAAGGCCTATTTTGCTCTGTACTAGCCAAAACTTAGTAAGGAAAAAATAAATGGAAACTATAGGCCATATTTAAAATTTTTTTCATAAATTTAAATTATTTCTGCTTTACCTATCTTCTGTTTCCATAGACAACCACAAATTGTCTAGACTTCTTTTGTTAGTAGTAAGTGAAAAAATGTTTCTGTAATGATTACTTAATATGTTGCTAAATCCAGGAGACAGCAACTGTCTGCCAGCAAGTGCCATATTGAAGTTTCCTAAACACTACAAAAAATAGAAATTATTTATGGTTAGCATTCAACATTGGCAAACAAGTCATGCTATTAAAGTTGTATTTGCATATGTTATATTAGGAGGCATGCTAATGTATGTGCAAAACTGGGCATAATTAATCATTTCCACCAGTGATAAATGTCCCATTTCCAATCTTGTGGTCCAATCCCTCCTTTCTTGGGAGCAGAGACCTCCTGGGAACACAGCATTATGTGCAATACCCCTCCCCTAACCCCCTGCTCCTACACCTACCTTTAAAGGACTGAACTATGAAAGATAATTCCATGTTCTTATCTGAAGACTAAGAAAATAAAGCAGTATTTGAACAGCAGTAAATATGGACAATTGTTTCTAATCCTAGTCTTATTTTCAGGAACATTTAGGGAGATTTTCAAAAGCTCAGGTACCCCAACCATCTCAAGATTCATATTCAGTAGGCTTGGGGTAGGCCAGAAACTTTATAACTGTCTAAAACACCCCAGGTGATTAAGATGATCAGCCAGCACTGGGCCCTACTGGCCAATGAGCATTGGACAGAATCAGGGAACTTCGATAATACCGTAGTTATTATTTTTGTTGTTCATAATAATTTCTGTTAATATTGAGTTCTTCCTACATATCAGGCATGTCACTAAGCACTTATATTATCACTGAATCATCACAACAACCATGCATTTATGGGTGGGGAAACTAAGACTTGGAAAGGTTAAGTAATTTGCCTAAAGCCAGAGATATAGTAAGGGCAAAGCAGAAACTTGATTTTATCACTAAGTAGTAAATCAGTCATTTGAGTAGTTACGTGAGTCATTTAAGTCATTGGGTTTTCTCATTTGGAGATGAGGGCTGGTAGACTAGATGCCAGAGCTCTTCTAATCTTCCTTTTTTTGATTCACTATTTTATTTTATTTTTTTTTTTAACATCTTTATTGGAGTATAATTGCTTTACAATAGTGTGTTAGTTTCTGCTTTATAACAAAGTGAATCAGCTATACATATACATATATACCCATATCTCCTCCCTCTTGTGTCTCTCTCCCAACCTCCCTCTCACCCCTCTAGGTGCACACAAAGCACCGAGCTGATCTCCCTGTGCTATGTGTCTGCTCCCTACTAGCTATCTATTTTACATTTGGTAGTATATATATATGTCCATGACACTCTCTCACTTTGTCTCAGCTTACCCTTTCCCTTTCCCGTGTCCTCATGTCCATTCTCTACATCTGTGTCTTTATTCCTGTCCTGCCCCTAGGTTCTTCAGAACCTTTTTTTTCTTAGGTTCCACATATATGTGTTAGCATATGGTACTTATTTTTCTCTTTCTGACTTACTTTACTCTGTATGACAGACTCTAGGTCCATCCACCTCACTACAAATAGCTCAATTTCGTTCCTTTTTATGGCTGAGTAATATTCCATTGTATATATGTGCCACATCTTTATCCATTCATCTGTCGATGGACACTTCTAATCTTCCTTTAAGCTCTAATGTTTACTGGTGGAATTCTGTTGAACTAGGTAGGAGACATGGTTTTTGGCCTCCTGGAGCTCAAGATGCATGGTCAGACTCCCTTGCCCTCCTTCCCATTTTAGGTTTAAAGTGTCACTTCATCTCTGTCTCCTCATTTCCTGTGGAGCAAAAAACCCCTTCACCAGCAACCCTAGTTCTTCTCTCAGGCTCCATCTCCCAGCACCTCAGGGCAGAACCCCAACCCTCTGGGCCCACTGGATAACAGCTTACCCAGCCCTGTGCCCTTTGCAACGTGTTCTTTTTGCCTCAGTACTTTGCCTTTCTTGGTTACCTGATGGAATAACCCTGCTCGCCCCTCACAGCCAACCCATATATCAACTCCTTTGTGTAAACATCCCTCTTTTCCTGGTCAGAACTGACTTGTTCTTTTAAGATTTTATTTTTGTCTTGTGTTATACGTAGAGTGAACTTAAGTTCTAGCTCTCTGGCAATCTCAGTTTCAAATAGTCTGTCAGTTTATCTACACAAGGATGCCAGCACTTGGCAGTCTTGGTTTAGACAGCATGGCAACTGTAATTATGGCATATATCCCACTAGGAGTGTGAACTGTTTTCCTTTTGGTGATATTCTAGGGGACAGAGGCACCTGCCTTATCAGTTTGACTGTTCTTCCAACCATATCCATCCATCCATCCATCGATCCATCCACTAATTTATTTGCATATATAACAAGTTATATACCCCAAATTTAAGTTGCCTATACTTGGCACATAACAGACACAAATTTTTATTGAACTGATAGTAACTGATTTTATGTGACTCTCTACTTAGATAAATCTTTTGCAATCAGCTTCTTCTCCAGCATACCCCTGCCACATTGGACAAAAACTATTTCCTGTGAAAAAGTAAGTAATGAAGTATCAAAGGAATGATAGCTATAGAAAATGAATAGAAGGGCAAAATGTTAAATTTGATTAGTGCAGGCTATCAGCATAATAAAAGAGACAAAGCTGACACTGTGCTTTGGTTAAAATACAATGATGAAGGCCAAGCTCTTTATCTGGACCTGTGCCCAGCACTGCCTTTGTACCAAGCCTGGAAAAGGATTCAGACAGCATGTGACCAATGTGACCTGTAAGACTAAATGAAGGTAAGCAAGGGGCCATGTCATATTCAGCTCAGGCTGCTATAACAAAATACCATAGACTGGGGGACTTATACACAACAGAAATTTATTTCTCACTGTTCTGGAAGCTGCAAGTCCAGGATCAGGGTGTGGGCATGGTCAGATTCTCGTGAGAAATCTCTTCCATGTTGCAGACAGCTACCTTCTCATGGTATCCTCCCATGGCCAAGAGTAGACGAAGCCGTCTCTCTTATGACTCTTCTAAGGGCACTAATCCCATTCATGAAAGCTCCATCCTTAGGACCTCATCTAATCCTAATAGCCTTCCAAAGGCCCCACCTCCTAGTACCATCACAATGTGGGGTGCAGCTTCAACATATAAATTTTGAGGGAACACAAACATTCATTCTATTAACAGGGCACCAATAGGTCCTCAGAGCTGTTCAACCCACCACAGCACAAGGTGACACCATTCAGGGAAAAGAAATATGGTAGACTCCTGAAAGTGGTTTCATCTCCCAAGGCAATAGGAATAAAAGCAAAAATAAACAAATGGGACCTAATCAACTTATAAGCTTTTGCATAGCAAAGGAAAGCATAAAGAAAATGAAAAGAGAAGATATGGACTGGGAGAAAATATTTGCAAATGATGCAACCAACAAGAGCTTAATTTCTAAAATATACAAACAGCTCCTACAATTCGATAACAAAAAACAAACAATCCAATCAAAAAATGGGCAGAAGACCTAAATAGACATTTCTCCAAAGAAGACATAGAGATGGCCAGTAGGTACATGAAAAAACGCTCATCACGGTTAATTATTAGAGAAATGCAAATCAAAACAGCAATGAGGTACCACCTCACACCAGTCAGAATGGCCATCATTAAAAAGTACAAATAATAAATGCTGGAGAGGGTGTGGAGAAAAGGGAACCCTCCTACACTGTTGCTGGGAATGTAAACTGGTGCAACCACTATGGAAAACAGTATGGAGGTTCCTCAAAAAACTAAAACTAGAGCTGTCATATGGTCCAGCAATCCCACTCCTGGGCATATACCCAGACAAAACTATAATTTGAAAAGATACATTCACCCCTATGTTCATAACAGCACTATTTACAATAGCCAAGACATGGAATCAATCTAAATGTCCATTGACAGATGAATGCATAAAGAAGATGTGGTATATATATTCACAATGGAATATTACTCAGCCATAAAAAGAATGAAATAATGCCATTTGCAGCAACATGGATGGACCTATAATAGAGCTTATAATACTAAGTGACGTTAAGTCAGAAAGACAAATACTATATGATATCACTTATATGTGGAATCTAAAATATGACACAAATGAACATACTTACCAAACAATAAACAGACTCACAGGGCTTCCCTGGTGGCGCAATGGTTAAGAATCTGCCTGCCGATGCAGGGGACACGGATTCAAGCCCTGGTCCAGGAAGATCCCACATGCCAAGGAGCAGCTAAACCCAAGCACCACAACTACTGAGCCTGTGCTCCAGAGCCCACGAGCCACAACTGCTGAAGCCTGTGCGTTTTTTAGCCCGTGCTCCGCAACAAGAGAAGCCACCACAACGAGAAGCCCTCGCACTGCAACGAAGAGTAGCCCCTGCTTGCTGCAACTAGAGAAAGCCCGAGCACAGCAACAAAGACCCAACACAGCCAAAGATAAATAAATAAAATTAATAAATTTATTAAAAAGAAAAACAGACTTACAAACATAGAGAACAGACTTGTGGTTGCCAAGGGATGGTCAGCTAGGGGAGGGAAGGATTGGGAGTGTGGGATTAGCAGATGTAAACTACCATATATAGGATGGATAAACAAGGTCCTACTGTATGGCACAGGGAACTATATTCAATATCTTTTGATAAACCATAATGGAAAAGAATATGAAAAAGAATATATATATGTATAACTGAGTCATTTTTCTGTACAGCAGAAATTAAACACAACATTGAAAATCAACTATACTTCAATAAAATTTTAAAAAATAAAAGGGGTTTCTGTGTGCTTGGATACCAAGAGAAGAGCACGCATATGGGAATTTTTTACTCAATTTTCATAATCCTCTTTTAATGGTTATTGTTTGCCAACTTGTAGAAGGTGTCACTAACTTCCCAAGGTTTTCTTAAGCACCTCTTCTCTGTGTTCCTAGACCATGTATCTCCCCCATTAACTACCATACTGTAGTTTCCTGCGACTGATCTAACCTAGCTATCTCACACACACACACACACACACACACACACACACACACACACACACACACTAAACTGAAAGCTCTCAAAAAACAAGGTGTAATTCGCTTTGGTGTTCCCAAGGCCTAGTAGAGACATGGAAATTGCTCAGCATAGGTTTGATGAATTAATGAAGGGAAAAAATTAGCCACCCATACCTATCATGAGTAGTTCCTTCTAATGACCACCTTTGGACTTTCAGAGTAGGTGGTGTTCTGTTTGTGTCATCCTCATAAAAATGTAGGCTGTGTCAGACCAGAGGTAGGTTTCTGATCCTGGGGGTATCTAAGTTTGGTGATGATGAGGTAGAAAGGATCAAAGCTCAGGGGGACTAGTTGGGCTAAATCCCCTCTAAAACAGAGAACACCAGAACTTTACTATCCCAGTCATTGCTAGAAAGCAGTTCTAATTCTGATTTTATTCTAGTAAGATAGGCAAGTGTTTCCTTTGCAAACGTTTGTCCTCTTCTTTCTGACTTTGCATGAGTATCCAAAGAATTCTTGTAGAGGTGGCAAATGGACTCCTTCTGTGCAAGATGAGAATTACAGCTTTAACACTTACTTCCTCTTAACGAGGACTCAGGAATCCTGAATCAAATTTCAAAGACCAGATGAGATGGACTTTGCTTTGTAATGTGTTTTTCTGCCTCATTATCCACACACCCTGCCCTTTTCTTTTCTCAATCATCTGTAATTAGTTTTCTGCTACGACCTGTTTAGAATAGTGGATGCATTTCCCTTCATCATCTACTTGAATATTATATCATTACTTCACATTTGATGAAACCTTGGTTATTCTAGGAAGGTTGGACACAGATGACCACGTTTTCTTATAGGGCAGTGGAGAACTAAGTTTTGAGGCTTGCCCCAACATAAAAATGTTGGGGCTTTTGACATTCTCCCAGCACGGCCTCAAACCCATTCTAAGTCACCTTCACTGTGTCTCTGTCAGAAGTCAAAGATCTGTGATCCCTGCCTCAACCCTGTTAAAAATAAGATGATATACTTTTTTTTTTTTGCGGTACGCGGGCCTCTCACTGTTGTGGCCTCTCCCGTTGCGGAGCACAGGCTCCGGACGCGCAGGCCCAGCAGCCATGGCCCACGGGACCAGCCGCTCCGCAGCATATGGGATCCTCCCGGACCGGGGCACAAACCCGCGTCCCCTGCATCGGCAGGCGGACCCTCAACCACTGCGCCACCAGGGAAGCCCAAGATGATATACTTTTAAAACCACATGCTATATGGTGAATGATCACTGCATTGACTCTCTTGTACCTTTTCCTGTTCCCGTTCTTTTCCCTAATGCACATCCAAAGAAAATGGCCCAGCTGAATGTCAACCAGTGCAAGCAGAGGAAACTATTTTGCTACAGTTTTCAGATCCAGTGGGGATGTGGCCTAAAGGCCTCAGATGACTGAGGTCTCATCATTCTAAGATTATCCTGTGTTGTTTTTATGTTTGTAACTCTTTACTGTGCAAATCTCCAGGAAGAACAATGTTTCCTTTTTTCATTTTTCAAATCTGGTCACTTAATTGTTTAAACATAATGCTGTGTATACGTGATGTTTCCATCTACTGAGGGGATCTTATATAAATTATAACTCTCTCAAGCCCTTTTCATATGGGAAGTTTTAAAGTCAGATTAGATCTAGATTGAGCTTTAAGAGGGGTCTTTCAATGGTAAAAATAGCAAAGCATTTAAGGAAATGTTATCTACATATAAACAGTTCATATCTTCAAAGGATATTTCATTGTATCTAACATTCAACAATCCTGACCATTTCAGTAGGCCATGCACAGAAAATATAATCCCCCTTTCCCTATTTTATTTTTTCTGATAGTGATATCACAGACCAAAGGATCATTAATCGGGCCCTGGATTTTTTATTTTCTTCAGAGGAAAGTGTCAAGAGAAAGTACATGCTTTTAAAATCAGCTTATCACTGACAAGTCACTCCTCAGATTATTAAAGTTGCAAGAACTTCCACAAACATCATTTATTTCTTATAGAGAAAAAATTTGTTATGGTAAGAAGAGAATAATAATGTAAGTCTATTCAGAACTGTTGAAAGACATAACTCACAAGACACTATGCAGTAGTTTGCAAAACTGTCACTTCTCATTCACTTGAGTTCCAGATCTCTACTTGGGTATATGAGCAAAATCTTTTGCTGCTTCTCATCTCTTTAGGGCCACAGGTTCTCCTTCCAGACTATCTGGTGCATTGTTTCTCAATGGTGTTTTGCAGAACACTGACCTTCAGGATGGTGGACAAGACCACACAGCACAGTGGTGGCAACCTCGGTGGGTATGGGCATGAGCTATATGTGGATTATGACAAGGAGTGTATTGGACTCAGGATACTGATTAATCCAGTGCTGTTCACCTGATGCCAACAACATTTTTAAAGCAGACTTTAATGCACATATAGTCCTAGTTCTGGTATTTCCACCCCTATGATTTTAAATGTGACCTTCTCTAATCCTTGGTCTCATTATTTATAAAATGGACATGATAAAAATAGTCCCTGTTGCACTAGTTGAGAATATGAGATGAGGCATGCTGATTTTTTTGTTCACGTATTTGTTTACCTGTTTCTTCTCTGTCTTCTCTTTACCTTACTCCCAAGTAAAAATCAGGGACTTTATCTTGTTCATGGAGGTATCACCAATGCCAGGAACAATGTGGTCACATAGCAGGAGCTCGCCAACGTTGTTCTGAAGAAATGAATGGCTGGAAGAATACAAGAGAAGTTCTTGGCATGATTCCTGGCAAACAGTAAGTACTCAATAAATATCAGCATAAAAACCAACCTAGTTCTCCGAAATGTTTCTCAAATAAAGAAGCTTGTATAATATATATTGTAAAGACTCTGAAATAGCCTTTGGGGAAGAAATTGGCATAATTTTGGCTCCATTTACCAATCTTATTTGGCCGCAAAACCCCCTCTTCTCAACTATACTTGTTAATTAATATTCTGCAACATTATTGTAACACTGAACACACTTTGGGAAATAATGAATTAGTTCAGTATCCCTATTTTAGAGGTAAAGAAACTGAGGTCTAGATATTAAAGGGTTTGCCTAAGTGAAGTAGCCAGGAGCAGCAATTCCAGAGCTAGAAGCAGATGTTCCAAGTTCCAGGCCTGCATTCTCTCCCCTAGGCCAGTGTGTGGGCAGTGACATTGTACTCTGGAATTAGAAGGTATTGGATTCAAATCCCACCTGCATTATCTAACACTGAGGTCTGTATCAGACATTGCTGGTGCCCCACCTCATAGACTCTCTTCTCTCAGTGGGGCTGCTTTTGACACCTGAGCGTGGTATACCTATTGGAACGGGCCCCCAGGAATGTGTAACCTGGAAGTTCTCAGGGATTAACACCCCACTGAGCAACCCTTGACCAATGGGGGATGGTCACTCATGGGTAAGTGCTTTCCCTTTCTACCCGCCCAGGCAGATAACTCTGAGGTGCGGTCTGTATGTCTCCCTTGAGTGTCCCTGTGGGGTGGATCCCAGGCGCCCGTATCAGTGGCATAGCCCACAACTGGATAGGAGTGCAGGCGAACTCTCCACATTCCTAGCTTTCCTCCTTTCTAGTCATGCTGCCTCTTCCCAGGTGTGTTACTCTTTTTTTCTTTAATTAATTAATTTATTTATTTTTGGCTGCATTGGGTCTTCATTGCTGCACGCGGGCTTTTTCTAGTTGCGACGAGCGGGGGCTACTCTTCGTTGTGGTGCGCAGGCTTCTCATTGCGGTGGCTTCTCTTGTTGCGGAGCATGGTCTCTAGGTGCGTGGGCTTCAGTACTCATGGCTCGTGGCTCTAGAGCGCTGGCTCAGTAGTTGTGGCGCATGGCATTAGTTTCTCTGCGGCATGTGGGATCTTCCCTGACCAGGGCTCGAGCCTGTGTCCCCTACATTGGCAGGCGGATTCTTAACCACCATGCCACCAGGGAAGTCCCCAAGGTCCGGTACTCTTTTGCTTACTATCGAAAAGAGCTGTGTCGTCTCTTGTGAGCCCATCAAACAGGTGCCAGGTTTCACACCAAAGGTGGCTGCGATCTAGCAGGCAGAAGTGTAAAAGAGGGAGTGACATCTAAATATAAGTTGGACTAGAGTGGAGGCCTCTGAAAGATGAGAGGTGCTCCAAGGCTCAAAGCCCTGTTGTTTTTTTCTTCCTGAGTTTTCAAGGATTTTGAGAAGTCGTAAGAACAATGTGTTTAAAAACATACTCCGTGTTTTTGACACCTTCTGGTTTTCCTGTTATGCTGAATAAAAAGAGGGAGCTACTCTTGGTGTGGGAAAGCAGTGCAATCTGAGGTGGTTACCATGCTCCTTTAGCAACGCTGGGTAACCTACCAGGGCACGAGAGGTTCAAGCTTTAAGCTTACTGCCCTGCTCTTGACCCCTAAGGCAAGAAGGCGAGGCAGTGTGGCTGTTAGACTGTGGAAACAAACAGACCCCAAAGTCTCCGTTTATTTCCTGCTTATGCAATAATACAATACAAGGGTTTCAGTTCAGCAATTTTCTTCCATATTATGACTTAGGGACCTGGGCTCTTCCACACCGTGGCTCTGTTGTTCCCTGGAGCCCCGTCTGTCATCTGCATTCAGCTGGCAGAAGAGGAGAGTGTGCAGAAGGCTCTCTCTGCCCACAGGTGACACTCAAAACCAAAGTTCATACTCCACTGGCAAGAACGAGTCACATGGCTCCCGCCCCCGGACAAGGAGGTTAGGAAATGTGGAATATAAATTGGCGGGAGCAGCCAGCCATCTCTGCCACAAAGGTACAGTTGTCAAGAATGCCAGTTCTAGAGCCCAACGGACCTGAATCCAGACCCCAGTTCTACCACTCACTAGCCATGTAGACAGGGGCACGTTATGTCACCTTTGAGATGCTTTCCTCCTCTGTAAAATGGGTATAATGGAAGAATCTGTCTCACAGATTTGTCGTGGGGTTCGAGCAAGATCACGCACGCACAGCTCCCGTCACAGTGCCCAGCACTTAGTGAGCCATCAGCAAACGGTGTTCGCATCATCAACTGTGAAGAAATGCCACCATCTCACTCAGTGAGATGTGAAAGTTTCCTTCGGTTTGAAAGAAACAGAGACATATGCAAGTTTTTTCAGTTAATTTGAATTTTTTAAAGAGATACAAGGAAACAAGAAACAGCAGGAAAAAAACCTGAGCTAGAACATCACATAGGTGATGAAAAGGACTCGAATTGGGGGCAGTATTCCTGGAAGCTCAGGAGTACCTCTCAGGAGGGACTTCGGCTGCCCCACCCACAAGACTCACCTCCTCACTGGTCCCGCATCTTTCTTTCCTGCTGCTTCTGATGGTCTCTCTGTTCTTCTCAGCACCTCCTGGTTTCTTCTTCCTCACTACTTGTGCGAGCTGTTCTCTATGTATCTTGGCTTCTTTACCATTGTGTTTTCTGCAAGCCTCTGTCTATGTCTGTGTTCAGACACCCTGAGAGGATCTGTTGGGTAGCCCTTACCCAATAAAGGGCACCCATCACTGGTCAGAACCCAGAGCCCGTCCACCTAGGCTATCAATGGCTCTTTATGGTGCCTACAGTGAATCTCTGACTCAATCATCTATGTCTTTGGCAGTGGGAATATATCATACAAACATGGTGTCCTGGTGTAAGAAAATGTTTCATGCTTCCTTGTATAGAAAGGAAGAAACTGTGGTTGGAGCCAGCACTCAGAGTATGAAAATAGGACAAATCATGAACATTTTCCCTGGTGAAAATCTTCAAATGTATTATCTGCCTTCAATTTGCTGTGGATTAACTTGGTTTCTCAAATCTTATGAATGAATGCTTCATAGTGAAGTATTCAGTCAATTCACTTAACTGGTATCCCTGGTTGAAGTTTGTCTACATTTATCCATCTTCCATACTGCCACTAGAGTTCTGTCCCCATATAAATCTGATTATTTTACTTTCCTGCTTAAAAATCTAAATTGCTTTCTTTCTACCTATGAGTTAAGCTCCAACTTTTTAGCCTGGTATATCAGGCCTTCTAGATGCTGATACCATCCCCTCCACCATCCTTCCACTAAGGTCTCAACACGCTGGATTTTCTCCATTCTCTTTCACACTTTTGTGACCACGTATATGCTGTTCTCTGCTAGGAATTCTGTTCCCCACCTCATCACCACCTGGCAAATGCCCATTTCTCCTTAAGGCCCACTCACCTGACCCCTTTTCTCTGAAGCTTTCCCTGGAGCTGCCAGTCTCCGCCTTCTCTCACCACCACCATACCCCTATGCCTGGGTGAAATCAGCTACCCCTTTTCCTGATTCCGATAGCACGTAAACACACCTCTATGGTGGTGTTTATTATTTTACATCCTGGTTTTCCAAGAGTCAGTCTCCCAGGCACAGCTGTGAGCCTCAAAAGCAGAGAACATGTCTGATTCATCTTTTACATTCCCAGGGCCCAAGAGAGAATCCTTCTCATTTAGCACGCAATACCCAGAAATGTTGAATTTTGTTGGAATTCAAAACGCTGACACCACAGAGGGATCTGGAATATGGAAACAAAATCCACTCATTCTCTTGGTGTGTTTCTCATTATGCAGGATCTTTACTTCTCAAGGGTTATTTTATGGTGGACCACATGCAGTCTACTTCATAGAGTATGAAAGAGAAATAAGTCTACATCTCCTATAAAGTTACATGTTGCCAGCTTCGATTCTTATTTAAGATCCAGGAAAAGTGTACGATGTTTTATAAGTCATATGATTCTCAAACATCCTCTCTTATGCTTTTTCTCTTAATATATGTGTCATCATCTGGGGAGCAATGAAGTCACCAAGGTACGTCAACTGGAGACGAGGACTGAAATGATGAAATGTCTCATTCTCCACATGTGGACACAGACCCTCTCTGGGCTTTTGAAAACTAACCTCTCATTACCAGACCTCCTTTCTGCAGAGGGACATTTCTACGTTGGACTGTTTCAGAGGAGTTGGCATTTGGTAATGTGTGTGGGGCAAGTATGGTTGTCGAAATGGTGGGAGGGTGCTTCTGGCATTTAGTGAGTGGGAGACAGGAATGCCAGATACCTTGCAATGCTTGGTCAGTCATGAAAATCGAATATTGTTCCACCAACAATAATAACCCTGCAGCTGAGAACCACTGAGTTAAAGGATATGTTAAGCCCTTAGTTGAGAACCATTGAGTTAACCATTCATATGTTTCTTATTTTTATTTATTTATTTATTTTTGGTTGCATTGGGTCTTCATTGCTGCACGCAGGCTTTCTCTAGTTGTGGCGAGCGGGGGTTACTCTTCGCTGCGGTGCGTGGGCTTCTCACTGCGGTGGCTTCTGTTGCAGAGCACGGGCTCCAGGGTGCGCAGGCTTCAGTAGTTGTGGCACGTGGGCTCAGCAGTTGTGGCTCGTGGGCTCCAGAGCACAGGCTCAGCAGCTGTGGCATACGGGCCCAGTTGCTCCGCAGCATGTGGGATCTTCCCGGACCAGGGAGCAAACCCGTGTCCCCTGCATTGGCAGGCAGATACTTGACCATTGCGCCACCAGGGAAGTCCCAACGATTCCTATGTTTAAGTCTTCTTTTTTTTAGGTGAGATGAGAACAAATCATAAAAATCCAAAAGGAAGCTCCTGCCTCAGTTTAAAGACCTTTGATTTAAAGAAATTAATATTACTTTTCTTCTATGTGCTAAATATGGGCTTATATCACATTCACTGGAAACAGGAGACTCCTAAAAGAACCAACAGAGAAAGCATTTAGCATGCCCTCTTGCTTGTGAATATAAGACAGAATAGCAGAATAAAACAGCCCTTCCTTTGAAATGAATTTAATATAATAAAACACCAGATTAAAGGCAAGACAGTCTCATCCTTATTACAAAATAACATGCAGAGTGAAAACTGAAACATGCACAATTTCATTAACCTTCCATTCATAAAGCAAAATGTAAGGAGAATGCCATTTTAACATCCAACTGAACAAGGCTATTTCCATGCCTTAAGTGTGCTTTGTGCATTAGCATTATTTGTCAGTGTGCCTACAGGGAATGGTGTGGAGGAAAAAATCCCAGTGCAACAAAGCATTTAGAAATATGTATCCTCTTAATCATCTATTTTTGGAATGAAGATATTTCCTTTTCACATAGTATTTTGTTTGCATTGTTAAACATTCTTTTTATTGAAGTATAGTTAATATACAATATTATGTTAGCTTCAGGTGTACAACATAGCGATCTGACAATCAAATACATTATGAAATGATCATCACAACAAGGCTGGTAACCATCTGTCACCATATAAAATTATTACGGTGTGATTGACTGTATCCCTTATTACTCGGTTAAATATTCTTAGCAGCATATGAAAAAGCATGTCAGTTGTGGCTTAGTGATATTTATCAAATTTGGGGTCTCTGTTAAATCTTGACCCAGGGTGTGCAGAATCATAGAACTTTACAACCTCAGCATTTCAAAAACCCAAGAGATCACTGAGTCCAGTTCCCTATTTTGCAGATGAGAAAACTGAGGCTCAGGGAGATGAGGGACAGTGGAGGTGATGGTTCTCTGCAGGGCCAGGGAGAAACAAGAGTGGATCTGGGTAGGTTTGCTTTGTGAGCTCTCAGCATCTTCCAGTTACAGACTGTCTTTAGTGAACCTCTAATTATTTTCTGAATAGATAACGGCACTTCAAAACCTTGCTCATTTTACATCCTTTTTTAGCTGTTAGTACCAATACAATGAGCTCATGACCAAAAAGGAGAAAGAGAAATTGGGGCAAAACCTAACAACCACAATTTATAAAACTGTGAAACATAACCACCTAACATTTGAAACACATGTCATATTTCATTAAAATGTTGTGCTGCATTCAACTTCAGTCATTGCAGAAAGATGTACCATCATTTACCTTCTCTGGCTCTAACGCGTTGGCACAAGGCAATCAAGTCCTTTGGCACCCATCTCTTCCCCCTCACCCCCACATGTCATTTGCAAATGAATTGTATACCTAACATTTGCTTTGTGCAAGTGAATTTTAAATCCAGGAAACAATACAGTATATTTTAGTATATTATAACAATAGGGTTCAAGTTTAATGAGATTTGGATCTAATGTAGCAATTTGGAAGTCTCTCTGAGCTTATTAAAATGAGATTCTACTCGAGTTTACAAGCAGGTACAATAACACTTGGGATGTGACTATATCTTGCATCTGAGAGGCTTTTTTAAAGTACATGTAAAGCATATTGCTTGTGTAATATTCTCTTTTTCTTTCCAGATTTTTATTTTATGACCACTGACACCAGAACAAATGTCCTTCTTTGACAGGTACTAGTGTAGCATTTTGGTAATTAGCTTAAAATACAGCTGATTTGTCCTCCTGCTGCCTTGTCCCCAAGGCGACCAATATCTGGAAGTTTGTTTTAAAGCCATTTAACAAGCAGGAAGAGCCATACCTGTTGCATCTGATTTCCTCCCCATTAAATCAGGATGAATAATTTAATAAGAACTGCTCATGCATAGACACTCCAGTGATTGGTTGAAAGATAAGACTACCAGGCTGCTGGCATTTTTGTTATTTCTGGCTGGTCTTGTCCAGAAGCTTGTTTTTCTTCCCCAGCGGCAGTAAGCCAAATGACCCTGTGACCTCAGACTTTTACCTACGCCCTTAGTGCACTAGGACCTTTCCCCTATGACAAAGGCCATTGTTCCTTTTGCAACCACGGCAGACACTTTTGGTTGGCCATGTAACTGACTTTCACAGCCCCTATCTTGCTATGGGTTGAAGTAGGCAGATACTTGTATTCCCAGCCTCCCTTGCAGCCAGGGTGGTCATGTGACCCAGATCTAAACCATGGAGCATAAGGTAAGGCTGCTGAGGGGATTCTGGAAAATCTCTTCTTCCCTAATTGGGAGCTAGTTTGACACTGTAAGGGCTCTGGAGACAAACTGTCAGAGGGTGAGTCCCAGCTCTACTACTTCTTATCTGTGTGACCCTGATAAAGTTAATTGTACTCTCTTTGGTTTTTCCTGTGCTTTGGTTTGGTTTGCTTTGGTTTTTCTTATCTGCTGTAGAATTAAAGGAGTTAACACATAGAAATTACTTAGGCTAGTCCCTGAAATATAGTAAACGTTTAAAAATGTTAGTTATGATTATAATTAATAAACAGTAGAAGGCACACGAAGAACATCTGTGCTAATAGCTGCCTTTGGAAGTGGCTTTGTGAGGTCACAATGCCTGGCGTTACGGCAGCCATTTTGTGATCCTGAGGGGAAGGTCAAGAGAATCGCAAAGACTATGACTCAGAACCCTTGAATTCTGAAGATGCTGACACAAACCTGGAAAGCTTAGCTCAAGGTTTTCTTAAGTAAACAATAGACATTCTCATAGTGGATTTTCTGTTACTATCTACTGAACAATTCCATCTAATACTGTCACTATTTAATCCAGGGTTTAAGCCCTACCATCTCTGCCTCCAGCTGTTCTTCTGGCTTTGTTCACCATGTACTGCTTCCTCCTCTGGTGGAAATCTTTTAGGAGAGTCCCTCCTGACAGTCTGAGACTGACTTTCTTGAATCCTCTCTGGGAGCTCTCTTAAATTGACTGTGGGCTTGATAACAGCCTCCTGTGAGGGAATTAGGGTTTAATTGGGGAGGGGGAGTTATTAACCCATTACTCTACTTCATCTGAGCAAGATGGAGCTGTAAAATACACAGGCCCTCCTGGCTCCTGCAGGGCTGGCCACTGCATGCAAACATCTTAATAAGTTGCAGGGGTCCCAATCTGGCAACTCACAGGCTGTGTCTGAGGTGGCCTAGGGGTCTCTGCAATCTTTAGGCACCATGGCATGTAGGCTCTGATGGGAATTCAAGACCGCCACATGTGTGGACATGGGGGGAGAACTGAGCGGCCTCTGAATATCACATGGTGCTTCTTTGCCAAGATCACTATAAAGCTGCCCCACCTCTTCTCCCTCAGTGCGGTTATGTTTCTTCTGGCAAAGTTTGTTCTCCACGCTTCCTTGTTTTCCAGACCACTCCTGGGAAGACTATTGTGAAAAACATTGAAGGCAATGATATTGTAGAATGACAGAGGAAGGAAGAAATACAGAAGTAGAAGCTCTGGGACTCACTCTTCTCTAGATAATCAGTTTCTTGCTGGGTGCCTTATATCTCTGTTTCTATATCCAACTTTGACGATAAGCCCCTAAGGATTTCTTTCAGTATGTACATCGCTGAAAGTACTGCAAAATCACAGTAAAAGCAAGGATAATGAAAAGTGGGTCACTTTGTAGCCCACCTGCGTTCTGGGATTAAATCCAGCTCAGGTCAGGAACAAGCCGTAAGACTCAGTTTCTGTCACTTATCATGGGGCCTCAGTGAAATTATTTTCAATATTTCCAGTACATTTATAGATGATTTTTCTATCACATAAAAGTCAGAATGAGAAGGAAGTTTCTCTGGGGAAATTTAGAAGAAAGAAAAGCACATACATCTATTGCTGGAATCTGTTTTCATTTTTTAAGCATATGGGGGTATTTGTTTTTTAGCTAAACCCACAAGGTGTTATGTGTAAGGATCAACACATTGCCATAGGCTACATTCTTAGAAGATACTGGACCCTCTGGAAGCCAACATAAATGGTTTAGGTTGTTAAGGTACGAGTTGATGAATTGCCCCAGTGCTTCAGCACCCTGTGTCCTGCTAACTCCCAGGATGTGCTTACTTGAGGGAATAGTTTGATGCAATGTACACGTAACAGACGTACTGCCATGCACATCTTGGGATGACCCAGAGCTGGACAGGGACCTGGGCTTGTAGAACTGCCAGACATAGAGGAAGCTCCTTCCTGGCTTTTCCACTCCACACTGTCAGACTTGCCTAAGCCCCCTCTCCAGCTAAACAAGCCATTCGCTCCCCGCCTCCAGTGCTTCCTGAGTCCTTAATCCTTTTACTGAGAAGCCAGAAAAAGAGGTCAGTGCAAATGGGTGTTGAAAAGAAAAACCCTGGGTCTCTTTTAAACAAGAAAAGCAGAGCATTTCTGAATTCTGGCTCCAACACAGAAAAACCCTGTCTCTAAGTCCCTGCTCATGCTGACTGCCTGCGGACTTGCTGGAAAATATTCTTGCTGATATTAATTGCCGTGATCACGTATCCCAGGGAAGCACTTGGAAAGTACTCAGAGCCAGTTTTTTGGAAGCAAGTAGGCCAAACGGTCTACTATGCATTGAGTTTAATGAGAGGAAAAAAAAAAAATCTATATATCTATCTGAAGACTTTAAGATCCATAGTCCTAGGTGTGCGCCTAGCACTATGCCAAGCCCCCTAGGAATGTAGAAGATTCAGAAGACAGGTTTCTTATCTTCCAAGAACTTAGACACAGGAAGTGAGACACGATCATCCCATAGTTAAACAACTGATAGTTAAACAGTTAAGTGCTCAACTGTGTGGTAATAAGTAGAGCTGTGCCAGGTGGCCATGGGACAGCCCTGCTCCTGAAGCTGTAAAGGAACACTTTGTGGAGAAGCCACCAACCCAGTGGCTGGTGCCATGTCAGGAAGATGAAGTTAGAAAGGATTGAGATGGGGCAACTTGTTTTTATCCACAAAGGGTATCTGTGTGGGTCAGGAATGCAATCAGACAACTTATGTTGGTCTGACTCAAACTCTGTACTTAGTTCAAGGTCTGATTTATAGCTTCAAACACTTTTACCTATAAACACAAAGACACTGCAAAATGATTTGAGTCTTTAAAATAAACAGTTGAGAGCTGGTTTTTCTATGGCATGTGGCTACGTAAGAAATGTTTGATGGCTCTTTCTTACTACAAAGATGACAAGTCAGGACTTTAAGTTTCCAGGAGACGCACATTCAGGGCTTTAGTCACCTCCTTGCTAGAAAGACAATAGGAGGAGGAACTGAATTCATTCCATCCACGTGTATCACTTTGCCTTGATTCCCAAAGTAATGAATGAGTTTTTAAGCAGCAGTTGCTGAATTCTTTGCTTTGTCCTGACCTGCAGACTATTTAAGAAGGAAATCAAGCCAGGGAAGTATTTAGGGGGAAGAGTGCCTGCAATTTACTTTGAAATGCATCAAAAACTAAAATGGATTATTGGGTTGGATAGAGGGATGGATAGATAGGTAGACACGTCATAAGGCAAGTATAGTGAAATATTAATGGAAGAAATCTAGGTGGTAGGTATAAGCACGTTCATGTAAAATTTTTTTAACTTTCAACTTTATTATTAAACAGTTTATAATAATATTGTGGTAAAAAACTGAGTCAAGGTTTTGCTTTGCTTTTTAACTTTTCTTGCCCTTTCTTCTAATAGTTAAAGATCATTATCTGAAAGGACACAGAAAGAAAATAGCTTGGACTAAGTCCTAGACATAATGAAAAGTAAGAATTGTATATGTGATTTTTTTAAGGAACCCTCAGATCTACCTATAGCAGCCAAGTATTGATGCCAGAAATTCTACCATTACAAACATGGTCTTCTGAGTTTAGGGATTGTTCTATATAAACCTCCTGGGGTGCTAGGAGGACTACCAGATTAAACTCTATTAGTTATTAACATTCAACTGCAAATCTTTTTTTTTTTTTTTTTTGGCGGTACGCGGGCCTCTCACTGTTGTGGCCTCTCCCGTTGCGGAGCACAGGCTCCGGACGCGCAGGCTCAGCAGCCATGGCTCACGGGACCAGCCGCTCCGCGGCATGTGGGATCCTCCCAGACCGGGGCACGAACCCGTGTCCCCTGCATCGGCAGGCGGACTCACAACCACTGCGCCACCAGGGAAGCCCCTCAACTGCAAATCTTAAGTGACCACTTCCAAATAATATGTAGCTAAAAATGTTGGGATAAGGGAGAAAGAAAAGAAAACATAAGCACTGAAGGTTTTAGGACATGAGTGCAAGATGCTGAAAATATATCTGCAGAGGCATTAAAGATCAATTTCACCTTCTTAGAAGGTTACCCTGGGCCAACCCAAATCTGATACTAGTGTTTGCTGTTCTTGAATTCTATATAAAAATATCCTGAAACTCCAATGGAAGTACCCCATGGCAATTTAAAAAGGCTTATAAACTGCCCTTCTATAGCTCTTGCTACCTGACACCAAGGACTCAAGTCTAAATCTCAGCCCCACTGGGGACACTTGGTACAGTGGACTGTTCATCTATGGTTGGGCTTAAATTTTGACTTATCTTTCCTCCATGGAAGAGGATGATTTCTTTTGTATATTTATCTATTTTTCTATCATCAGATACATTTTCTTAGCCTGGTTTCTTTAGAAAGCAGAGCCTGAGGCAAGGGTTCATGTGCTACTATATTGTTAGGGAGGGTACACCAAGGATCAGGAGTGAAGGACAAGGGAAGTAAGGCAGAAAAGGAGATAGAACCCATACAAGGAAGTACACAGCATACAAGTACACAGACCAGCTGTGTACTGAGCTGACGACCACTGAGCACAACTGATTGTTTGATATCACAGGACCATCTTCCATGGAGCCATGTAAACAATGTCTCAGCAATGTACCTCTAGGGAAGAGTAGGGGAAGAATTTATCCCCTGCTCTCACGGTCCATTGGTCAAAAGTTTCACTCCATAGAGTTAATTCTCCTGCACACCCAGGTGTACAAGTGTGAGGGTTGCTGTGAATTTCTATGTCTATGTCTTGGTATCAAAGAAGTCCCAGAGTAACAGGCAAATGGTGTACAGCACGCACGTGAGGCAAAGTGTTGTCAGGTTGTGCCTTTGTGACACTGCTTGACAGCTGGAACTGAGAGATCTAAAGTGGTGGATAAGAACGGTCTAGTACAGCCCACCCCTGTACCAAGCAGCCTGCTGTGCCCTCTGTCATCTGGCTCACTTAGTTTACTCTGGAACCTCTATTTTCCTAAGAGCAAGATGCTCTCACTTTTTTTCCCTGAAGGGGAGGTCTAAATCTAATCAGTCACAGAATTTCCCTCAAGGTGGTGGCAGCTGAAATTTTCAAAAAGCTCTAAAGCAAGAGGGTTAATGATATAAGATGTAGTACTACAGTTGCAGCTGGTCCTAAGGCTATAATTGACATTCACCATCCCCCTCTTCCACCTCCCGTTTTAGATTTCTATCACATTGGCCAGCACTTTGCCACTGATCTGCATTGCTTGCCTAGTAGCATAATCAAGATCTACACTCCCAAGGGATCTGAGGTTTTTATTGCTTTGCCCTTGGGCTGTGATTGCTGTCATTACCCATTTTCTATGGATGCAACAAAATACATCTTCATGAATCCTGTGGGTTTCAGAAGTACTCTCCCCTGTTCACACTGCACAGAACCACCACAGCTCCTCTTCCTTTGCTTGCTGATCCACCAGCATAAGGAACCCAAAGTGAGCCAGTTGTAGTTGCCGTTCAAGTTCAAGGGAAACCTCTGAATACCAGGGTCTCTAAACTTGGACAATTCTGTTTGTGGGAACGTAAAATAGATTCACTAAGAAGGTTTCTGGAACTGATAAGACAGGCCATGCCTCCTTCCCAGACCCATGTGTTCTAACTACTGGGAACATAACACCATATATTGGCTGCTGGTTCAACACATATATTATATGCCCAGAGGAAAGTGCTCCAACTTTGCAGGGTGTTTTCTCCAAGGTGACAACTTAGCTGAGACTTTACTAGCCTATTCCACTATTCTATGAGACTGGCTGCCTCTGGATGACAGGGTACATGATAGACCCTGTAGTTAGGAGCCTACTGTCACACCTCTTTTGCTGTTGCTGTAAAATGGGTCTCTTGGTCTTATGCAATGTTGTAAGGGCTACTATATCAATGTATCAGGCATTCTGAAAGGCCTCAGATGGTTCTATCGGTGGAGGCACTATGGGAAGGGAAAACAAACCCATATGCAGAGTAGGTATCAGCCCTGAAGTGCTGCCCATCAGAGTAGAAGGGACCAATATGATTGCCCTGCCATGACGTAGCCAGCTGCCTCACTGAAGAATGGTGTCATAGCAAGGAATCAACACTGGTCTCTGTTTCTGCCAAGAAGCCTTGAGCAGCCTTGGTAAGGGGGAGCCCATACTTTGGGCCCATGCATAGGCTCCTTGCTACCTTGGCCACACTGTTTACAGGATCACTGCTCAAGCACTGGGTAGCTGACGAGAGACACTGGCTTATTTCCACAGGATAAATCAGCGGTCCTCCTGGTTATTGAAATCCTCCTCTGTGGTGGATACTCTTTGGTGATCATTAATATGAGACACAAAGATCTGCACACTTTGTGCCCAGTCACATAGGCCAAGCTATGTGTCTCTTCTCCACACCTCCTTGCTCCATCTGATAGGACCATCCTCCAAGAACGTGCATAAACTGCACCTCAAAGATTGTATGTTGTGCTGGGATGGGAGAGAAAGACGGAAGAATTTCTCCACCGTTGGTGGAGAACTCCCATTTCCCACTGGTCAAAGGGTATGACCCATGGGATTGTTAACTCTCTTGCACTTCTAGGTTGTTGCTCATGCATGGACACCTGGGGGGTGGGGGTCCCACACCTTTGTGTCAATAGGGAAGCACCAGGAAGGTGAACAGCTTACAATGCAGTCATGAGGGTAGACAGTGTCAGGTGGCAGCTGTGTGAAGCCCATTGGAGTCCACGCAGAGCTGGCTACTTCTGAAGCAGCTGGAACAAGCAGGTGAGGCTGAGAATAACTGAAGTAGAGCCTGACGTGTTTGATACACCCCTCAAAAGCACATTTCCAAAGAAGTGTGACCCAACTGTTTCCAGGCTATAGGAATCAATGAACCAATTTTGTCCCTAATATGGAATTTTACTAGCTTGTGTAGGACTCCATCTGCATTATTCCCTCTCCACAGCCCCTCACCCTGTAGGTGTTCTTGGGAATCTGGGGAATGTCTCGGATGTGTTTGAGACTCCATCGGGCACTGCTCACTGTGACGACCACACCTCTGTTTGCATCCCGTCCCAACTTTGGCAGCCACTGCCGCTGCAGGCTAACAGCCCTGGCAGAGCACTGCCAAGTGCCCTGGCCACACAGAAGGGAGATGGTGTTCTTCCTTGTGTTAAGCTCTGTTGGGGGAGAGGCCTCACGCTGCAGTGGAGTTGTCTGGGCTCTGTGGTGTTACACTTCGGTGACACTGCTTTTCCAGTTTTATTTATTCTTCTCTCTAGGGCTAGCATACAACACTGAGATAATTGGGCAAGGGTGGCTTCAAATAATGGCCTCTGTGCTCAACCAAGACTCATTACTCTTCGATCCTTAAGTTCTCTTGCTAAGTCCAGCTTGCTGTGCCAGAATTTTTCTTCCCCTAAGAAGAAGTTTTCTCCCAGGGACTGTACAGCTCTTGCACTTCAGTATTTGATATGTCTTTCTCTTCCAAATCCCTTTCCTGCAGTTTGCTAAAGGACTCAGTTCAAATTCTTTGCCTAGGAGGTTCCTGAAGATTCTTGTAAACCAGGACTACTGAGGGCTGGGAGATACTATTTGCCCAATTCCTCTCACGAGTCATATCTGACCCTTAGCTCTTGCCCATCCCTTAGGGCTCCCTAATCCTTAGGAAAGGAGAACAGAGCAAACATCTCCTACACACACACTATCAGGTTAGTGATTTAAAGGTTTAAGTTGGAAGCCGTTAAAGAAAAACTCCTATTAAATATTTACAAAGCTTGTACCTGCATAGCATCCTCTGTCATCGTGTTCCCTTTGCTGATCACTTCCTTATTGGTTTTTGGTACCCCTTGAGTTAAAATATTTGAGCTCTTCTGCAATACACAGAGACCACGAAGCCTGATAAAAGCCTCAGGGAAGTAGAGAAGTGTTTACAGGAAAACGTGCAGTGGACATCCTCCATGCCAGGGCTCCAGTCATCACCCACTATCGCCACCTGTCAGGAGCTGGAACTCTGGATGAGCCCAGATCAAGGGAAAGTCCATCATCCCCTGTAAAGTTATCAGGATCCCAGACCCTGTCTTCTCAGACTTTGGGTGGGAACTTCCCCATTACGTTTCCATCGTTCCTTGGACAAAGGAAGTGGCATACTTAGTCAATGCAAACCTGGCTGACACAGTATTGATGCTGCAGGTAGGCACACCCTGGATTAGCTGTCTTCAGCTGAAATACTCATGTAAATAATCACTTCAAAATCTGTGGGCAGGTCAGGTCCTGAGACATATTCCAAGATGCTGCTAATGTTTTACTGGGCTGTCACTTTGTGGTGGCTTCTTAAGTGCAGGAATCTTGGTGTCATCTTCCTTTGGACAGCATCAGGCACACAGTTGGTGTTAAAAAGGCTTATTAAATAACTGGATGAAAGAATTAAACGTAGAAGTAATTACTTGAAATAATGCCATGAGCTGGGGAGCTGTACTTCTTTTTGATGATAGAGCAATTTTCATTATAAGAAACTGAAGGAGAATCAATATATAACCCATTTGAATGTTTGTCTAGACATTGATAAACATGGACTAACGCAGCATCAGAATTCCAATATGCAAGAATATATAAAGAGTAGAGCTCTGTCTTATTTGCTATTTCACGTGTACATACTCGTGCTTTAATAAGTTAGAACGTTAGGACTGGAAGAGACCCATCAAATTTAAAAACTGAAGTCTGAAGAAATGAAGTGACTTGCCCAAGATCACACATTAGTTAGTAGCAGATTCTGGACTAGGACCCAGATGTCCTAACTCCCATTAGACGTTTTTCCCCTCTATTCCCTGCTCAGTTATCATGCCCTCTCCTTAGCTGTACTTTTGTCACCGTGTCACATGAACATCTCCCCCTTTAATTTTGAAGTCCGCTGTTCCAGAGGTGAGCCAGTCCCTCTCTTCGAAAAAGGCTGCTGAAAGCAGTAATTATACCACCAGATTTTAGTCATTCTCTTTCTTAATGACATCTCTGATTAATTGGTGGAAACACTGCTGTCTGAAATATCTCCAAGTCAGCAACACCTCCTCATTTCACTAGCTATGCTAATTTAAGGGAGAAAATATTGTAGAAACAATTTGGTTAGAAATGCCATGATTTTCTCTTCTTTGCCTCTTACCTGCTTGTCTCTCTATCTCTCTGTGTCTGTCTCTGTCTCTCTCTCTCTCACACACACACAAACACGCACGCACACACATATACACAGATTATTTCCTGTACCCAAAGGGCTGCAAACTAGTTATCTAGTTTGTTCACCTTAGACATGATCACACCTGTACATCCCAGATGTAATCAAATCTGACTGCTTATATAGAGGACTCCTCCCTTGGGAATGCCCTTCAGTAATTCTTGCTAAGTGTCAACCCTGTAGGAGTACACACCACACACAGGCACACTGTGGGCAGCAAAGGGGACCAGAGGACCCCCACTGCCCTTGGAGGCCCATAAAAGGGAGTGCAGACAGAGAAGGGTACAAAGTTACCCACAGCTCCATTTCCTACATGCATGATGCTGGGCTCTTTATTAAGGACCTTTTCCTGGGACACATGCTCCAATAGTCACTCCCTTCTAAATGGACACACCTGAGATGTGGCAGAGAGCTTGTACCTGGTGCAAGATTCTCTGGATTTAGCATACCACCTCCTCAGCAGGAAGTCCTTCCTATCCTAACCCTCATTGCAAAGGCCATTCCTATCACTTCTCGTTGACCACTGCGAAGATATAGAACAGCAAGTGACCCCCTCTGTGTCACTGCTGACTCTTAGTTCTCTCCAGGCTTAATCACCATTCCATGAGAGGCACATCTAGCCTCTTACTGGATGCTGGCAGATTGCTGTGAAATCCATCAAACAGATTTTTACTGAGAGTGTCCTATGTGCTGAGCTCTTAGTATACAAACCCTGAACATGAAACTTCTGATAAAGTGAGAAAGATGATATTATTAATGATAATGGTGATAATGATTAGTATATGCCAGGTCCTTTACTAACTTACTACATCTTCCCTATGAAGTGTTATTACCTCTAATCCTTATGCACGAGGAAGCCAAGCATCAGGTAGGTTAAGTGACTTGCCCAACGTCACACAGCTAATCGGTGAAAGAGCCAAACAGCCTTTCTCCAAAGTCCATGGTGCAACCACTGTGAAAATGTAGACAATTGCGGTAGAAGATAGCAAGAACTATAAAGCAGTTTGTCTACGATACCTGGGGAGCACAGAGGAGTCACCTAACTTGGCCTGAGGAATTACAGAAGACTTCCTGGAGGAGATGGTCTCTGAGCAGCCTCTGACCCCCAATTCCTAGTCCAGAGGCAGCGTCACTAATGCAGTCACAAAGGGTGGTCACCTCCTCCACCTCTATGGAGGTCTGTCCAGCCTCCAGTCCCTTTTCCTCCTCCATATCTTGGCTGGATGTGATTGGCCCAAACTGTTGTTCCTAGTCCCGCACGCTTATTCAGAGGGAGTTTATCCTTCTTATGCTTCTGCACCTCCCCCCAGCTCCAACTCTGTTGCTCAATGCCTTACAGTCTAAAGCAAGTAAGAGAATTGGATGCTGCCTCCCTTTCACCATTAAGTGAACCCTGGTGGCAGGCGAGGAGAATTAATGCATTGAATCCGAATATATCTGGGAGGGAGTGACTCCATAACAAACTCATTGTGTCATACTTGAACAATATAAGGATTCTTTCCTTCTCTCCGAGATCCCACAGCTGCAACATTTCTGTGCTGCTTTGCAGACTCTTATCAGAGCTTTAATGAAGTATAGTTGGTTTGAAGTAAAGTCTGTCGGTTCTCATGAAAAGAATTATATTTTGTTCTTGCACTGCATATTCAGCTTTAAACCAGGACTCAGGGCTCATTACTCAGAAAACAGTAATCGATTTTTATCCCCACATATTAATTGTGCTGCTGTATTTTCCCCTGATAGGAGGATGAGCTCATTGTCGAGAAGGGTTTGCCCATAGGAAACAATTGGTTACAATGATCTAGAAACTGGTTGCTCAAAGGGTTTGAAAGGGCCAGACACTGCTATGCTGAAGGGGGCTTTGGCTGGGAAGAAGGAAACTAATTACCACACATAATCCTAGTGACATTCCAAGGAAAACCAGTATGGCCATTGGGATGTTTGCAACATTTGTAAAAGGCTCTGGTTGCCCTTTTTTTTGTAGCAATAATCACTGATTATGAACACAGAGCTGGGGAATAACACAAGGGCTTTTTAGTCCATCTTCTAATCTTCGATTAAGCCTATGTGTCAGATGAGCAAGGCTATCTCTCAGTTTAAAGATTGCCGAGAGCTTTAATCTCAGGGATGTGGCACATAGTAGCTGCTCAGTAAATATCTGTTGAATGAATAAACAAATCTGAATGCCTGTTCTGGCTTTCCTGGACCTCACAGGAGTGATTTTCAGCCAAGCTTCCTATTGTAGATTCCAGAAGCAATCTAGTTTTTCCAATCATGACTCTGGAAGGTACAGTAAGCATGTTTTAGAAGGGGAAAGGAAGAAAGGAAGAAGGGAAGAAAGGGAGGAAAACAAAGAAAGAAAGAAAAGAGAGAAAGAAGGAAAGAAAGAAAGAAAGAAAGAAAGAAGAAAGAAAGAAAGAAAAAAGAAAGAAGGAAAGAAGAAAGAAAGAAAGAAAGGAAGAAAGAAAGAAAGAAGCTCGCTTGCTCTCAGGAGGAGAGAGAAAGGGTAAAAAAAAAAGGAGGATGTAGGGAAGCAGGAAGGACAGTGGAGCATATAGGAGGAAGGAAGTGCAGTGAAGTAGCCAGACTGGAGGGAAGAGGAGGAAGGCTTGGGAGTTGGCATCTAGTAAAGCAGTTAATGGCCTAATAGCAGCTTCTGAGAGCTCTGAGTTAATGGAAAACAAGTGATATGACCTGGTAGTCTCCATAAATGGGAGGCAGAAATAGCCCCCTGGGAAGAGTCTGTGTCTGTGGTGGTATAATGGACTGAATAAAACATTTAAGATAGCAAGAAAGAAAGAGGGAGGGAGGAAAAAAACTCTCCCAGTTAAGAAATCTACAGTTTTCCTGAAACTGTAAGTTCACTTTCACAGTGATGAGAAAGGCTCTCATTTCCAAAAAGGGAGAGACCCTAAAATTGCCAAGCCCACGGGTTAGAGTGCTCTTTGTGAGGAAAGGAAGCCTGCTTATGCCAGAAAGCAGACTTAACTTATTCAGATAGTTCAGATATGAGCTCTTTCCTTGTGGGAAATCTGGCCCACTTCATTGCCTTTTTTTCAGCAGTGAAAGCACAGAGTCCTAACCACTGGGCTGTCAGGAAGTCCCTTCGTTGTTTTCTATATTGGCCAAGGCCAAGATTATGGTTTTACTTGCCCTGCTCAGCAACTTAAAATACTCATTAACAGCAAGTTCTTCATTATGTCTAACCTGTATCTCTCTTGCTTTAATACAAGTTTCCTTTTCCCTCTCTGCAGCTTCAGCGGAGGAGACTGATTAGCACCCATCTTCTGTACAGTACATTCCTTGATACTCTCTACTCTTAGGTTATTCATTAGCCGTCTCCACCCCCTCCTCCCAGGAAGGCTTTGAACAATAACTAAATAGACAATGAGACCTGCTTCTGCTGCCTTTTCCTAACACATCCTCGTGCACAGCATCATGAACCAGGCACAGGGAAGAGAATCACAATAAAACAATTTCAGATTCGGAATTAACTGCATATCTCTTTACTGTTTAGCCTAGATTATCACCCCAAAACTGACCACATACTCTTCCAAACAGTTTTATAAGACTCATATAGGGCACGAATTATCACCTCCACATGAGGGAAGAAACCGGAATGTGCCGTTCCCCAGCAAGTTATCAGCACAGCCAGGAAAAACCTCCAGTATCTGAACTTGAACTTCCTTGCCCTGCCCACAGTCCAAAGTATCCTTCATGTCTTCAAGGTAAAAGTCCAGAAAAATCTCAAGGAATTTCCGAGAACCACAGCCAGAAGGGGAGCTTGTTGTTGGTCCCCCTGTGGTTCTAACACTTCCCCGGACCTCCTGATTCATCCTCCCACACCAGGTGTCTCACCCTGAAATTCTCTTTCTCCCCCGCCTCAAAAAAAACAAGCCTTGCAGGAAATTCTCTGGCCATTTAATTGCTTCATAATGACAACTTTCTCAAAATTTTCCATTAGGCATCAGTTGCTCTTTAATTTAGAGTGAAGAGAAAGGTCATCATCTTTCTTGCTGCTTAAACTAGAGCATGACTCAGAAGAACAAACAGAGAAGAGACGGCACAAATCCCCACATTATTTTTTAATACCCCATGTGGTATTGCAGGCTCCACTCAATAAGATCTAGGACTAAAGTAAGTCTATCTTTCCTTACGTAACTGTTTACCTTTGCAAAGACTCACAGGATTCTTTCATACAGGACAGACACTCACTCAGCAGGCAAGACTGGCATCCCCTGGGGTCAGGGAAACAGACGGCCAACCCCAAGTCAGAACAGAAGGTTGCAGCTTAGAGTGTGGGCTGACCCCATACTCAGAGAAGGCGGTGGGGACCAAGGGGAGAGGAAAAGGCCCCATCCCCAGCCAACATGCCCTTCCAGCATCTGTGGAATTCCATCATTAGAGATTCCTTGCCCTTGTCTCCTGGGAGAAGACAACAAACCACACACTGAATCATTAACAAGCCGGTGGGAATTTGTTCATCATATGACTCCCTCTGGAAGCGGGGCTGGGGGCAGCGGGAGCTCTTCCATTCACAATGCTGCCCAAGCCCCGTCTAAGAGGATGCGAGCTGGAGCGGGCAGCCCAGTCTTCTCTCCTTGGTCCAGCCAGTGGGTTTTTTTTATTCGTTTTAATTGAAGTATAGGTGATTTACAATGTTGTGTTAGTTTCAGGTGTACAGCAAAGTCATTCAGTTATACATATATTCTTTTTCATATTGAGTAGAGTTCCCTGTGCTATACAGTAGGTCCTTGTTGGTTATCTATTTTACATATGTAGTGTGCATATATTAATCCCAAACTCCTAATTTATCCCTCTCTCCTTCCCCCCTTGGTAACCATAACTTTTTTTTTCCTATGTCTGTAGATCTATTTCTGTTTTGTATACAAGCTCATTTGTATCTTTTTTTTTTTTTTAGATCCTACATATAAGCAATATCATATAATATTTGCCAGTGGTTTTTAAGACTCCATAACTTCTTTTGACTCACTGGCCTGCTGGGCTGGCACACCTCTTGCACACACACTCAGAACAGCGCTGCTCTCAGAACAGACCCCTCACAATCTTGATCTGCAGCTCTAGGTTTTCAGCCCAGAGTTTTCCTGGGTATGATGTCAAATTAGGTGAGTAGAATCTCTTTGGTTACCTTGGAAATTCTCTCTGAACGTAAACGCTTGGTTTCAAAAGGGAAAAAGGAAAGTTGATACCTGCCCAGCTACCTTTTGGGTGAGGGTTGGTAGAGCTACCTTTACAGTGTTAAGTGTTACTAGCCCCCTACCCACTCTGTCCTGAAGAGGCTGCATGGGCTGGGAGCCTCCTTTATACCTCCAATTCCTGATAATACAGTGTCCCATTGGCAACTTCCAAAACACAGGGTATGAACTCTCCCTTCTCGGTTTTAAGGCTGGAATTTCAGAAGTGATTTCAAGTTTGATTGCCCGGTTCTCATTTTCTGTGGATTTTGGCAAGTCAGCTATTCATGACACCATTTTCATCTGCTAGCCCCACCCTTGGTGGGACACATTTCAAACTGAAATAATCCCATCCTGAGCCATGAGATCTCTCGCTTCATTTAAAAAAGTGAGAGAGCCTAGCACTCAGCTGCAGACAAATCTCTAGGTTAAAGAACAGCCATTTTTCGTCAGCTTTAGCAGATATTGTGATTTCCTTGGGACGTTTACCACATGCAGATGTAGTCTCTCTCTCTTAGTGGAATGTCTCCCAGATTTTGCTGGGTGGATCAAGTGGCATTGCCAACTAGAGAGGAGAAAAGTAATGGAATAAGGAACACAGTCATGATTCCTTTCTTCTGCAACCAAGTTTTTCAAGGAATCGGTCAATTATTCTTCTGGCCTTGATATGTCTCAAACAGTTGTATTCACATTCTTGTTTTGGGGCAACCTCTTACAATCTCAATTGCCATGGGCAGTTCAGGCAAAATCTCCCTTGTGTCTGAATCTAGATTAATTGAGGAACAGGCTAGAATTTTACCAGCATACTTACCTCCACATTCTGTTTTACTTTGGAGACCTGTATTTTTAGGTAGAACTGGAATCTCTCAATTCTCTCTCACGTGGATAACCTGTGCCAAAGTGGCCATATTATGAAGTTGAGAAGGGATTAGATTTTACTTTACTTTCATCTCAGTTTCCATCCTATTTTAGGAAAGATGGAAATTACACATCTTCTTTTATGCCCATTATTTCTACTCCAAATGAAAAAGGAAGAAGTTAATGACCAAACATTTTTGATCATCTGTCTCAGAACATTTCTTATAGGTTTATCCAGAGAGGACAGAGGCTGTGTTGATTCTGTCTGTGAAAGACCGAGACAAGTGGGCTTAAATAATGCATAGCTTTTCAGTCTCTTAAGGAGGTGGCTATTTGGTTGTTTATCATACTTAAATGACTGAGAATTGGCAGGAACTGACTTTCAAATGACACCAACATGAGAACATAGGACGGAAAGGAGGAGCAGGGGTGGTGGTGGCAGTGCGGAGGGATGACCTTTAAGCAGTTTCATCCCTCTCTCAGCATATGCAGCATTGCTACTCATTTCCACTATGCTCTATTTCTCAAACCAGAATATACACCTTCCTCCTTCCGGGAAATAGGTAGCCATGTGCCTGGTACTGGTAGCCAAGGGATAAACAAATCCATCTTCCCAGAATACAAATGTTTTCCCCAAAGATCTGGGGGTTGGGACACGTAAAGCAACTTAACTAGTAATTTAAATAGTTTTATATTTTAAAAAAGCAATATATTGAGTATAATATTCTAATATAATTTTAACATAAAAGGAGAGAGTGAAACAAACTCTTCCAACGTCCATGAGTAGTTTGCTCAATGCCAGGCTTCCAGGGAGTAGCATGTCTGTGCTCTGGCAAGTAGGATGCCTGAGCAGAAACATTTGAGAAGCACAAGCTGCTGTATTTAACAAAACTACCTACCACATCCGTGTCCCGAGGCTGGCCAGCAGCTGGGTTCTTTTGGGCGGGGCTGACCCAGGCATGCTGCTGTATGGGCTGGTTGTGTGATGCCTGGCCCCAAATGAGCCATTCCACCCCTCTTGCTCTAAATAAATCCCAACCGTCTGCCTGTTGCTATTGCTTTTCACTTGATGGTAGTTATGAGGCCATTGGTAGAAAACAAGAATCTGCTCTTTCACCATCTGCATATTGGACAAGTCCTGCACTATTTAGCTTCTGGGGCCTGATAAGAAGGCAGCACAATCTGCCCATTGACTGCTGCCCTTCTTTCCAGCCCCAAGTACCAGAGTCTCCTGGCTTAGACTCTGATTTTGCATGTCTCTAGCTGTCCCCAGTTGGATGCTTTCAGTTGCACCTGCATGGCACTTGTAAGAGAAGAAAAAGGGCTCCCTTGAGCTAATTCAAACTCTTGGCCCTCACACTTGTTGCACTCTCATACGTCCCAGGGATCTCTAATTTGAGGACTAAACATGTTTAAAGAATGCTGTTTTCATGCGTCCACAATCCATTGTTTATTTTGACCCATATTCCTAGGAACATCCTGGGTACTTCTCTTGTATTTTTTTTTCCATAGAAAAAGGCAGGCGGTGATGACAGGGCTCCTTCTCCTGCTCCATCTTCATGATGGCTCTGAGGTCAGCTATGCCTGTGTCCAGGCCATCAGGGAAGGTTCATAATAATCTCCTCTGGATCTAGCATCTTTTATTTTTTTTTAACTTATTTAAAAATATCTTTATTGGAGTATAATTGCTTTACAATGTTGTGTTAGTTTCTGCTGTATAACAAAGTGAATCAGCTGTTTGTATACATATATCCCCATATCCCGTCCCTCTTGAGCCTCCTTCCCACCTTCTCTATCCCACCCCTCTAGGTTTTCACAAAGGACCGAGCTGATCTCCCTGTGCTATGCAGCAGCTTCTCACTAGCCATCCATTTTACATTTGGTGGTGTATACATGTCAGTGCTACACTCTCACTTCGTCCCAGCTTCCCCTTCCTCCACTGTGCCCTCAAGTCCATTCTCTACGTCTGTGTCTTTTTTCCTGCCCTGCCACTAGGTGCATCAGTACCATTTTTTTAGATTCCATATATGTGCGTTAGCATCTGGTATTGGTTTCTCTCTTTCTGACTTACTTCACTCTGTATGACCGACACTAGGTCCATCCACCTCATTACAAATAACTCAATTTCATTCCTTTTTATGGCTGAGTAATATTCCATTGTATATATGTGTCACATCTTCTTTATCCATTCATCTGTCAATGGACATTTAGGTTGCTTCCATGTCCTGGCTATTGTAAACAGTGCAGCAGTGAACATTAAGGTACATGACTCTTCTTGAATTATGGTTTTCTCAGGGTATATGCCCAGTAGTGGGACCCCTGGGTCATATGGTAGTCCTATTTTTAGTTTTTTAAGGAACATCTATACTGTTCTCCATAGTGGCTGTATCAATTTACATTCCCACCAACAGTACAAGAGGGTTCCCTTTTCTCCACACCCTCTCCAGCATTTAAGGTTTGTAAATTTTTTGATGATGGCCATTCTGACTGGTGTGAGGTGATACCTCATTGTAGTTTTGATTTTCATTTCTCTAATAATTAGTGATGTTGAGCATCTTTTCATGTGTGTGTTGGCAATTTTTATGTCTACTTTAGAAAAATGTCTATTTAGGTCTTCCACCCATTTTTGAATTGGGTTGTTTGATATTGAGCTGCATGAGCTGCTTGTATATTTTGGAGATTAATCCTTTGTCAGTTGCTTCATTTACAAATACTTTCTTCCATTCTGAGGGTTGTCTTTTTGTCTTGTTTATGGTTTCCTTTGCTGTGCAAAAGCTTTTAAGTTTCATTAGGTCCCATTTGTTTATTTTTGTTTTTATTTCCATTTCTCTAGGAGGTGGGTCAAAAAGGATCTTGCTGTGATTTATGTCATAGAGTGTTCTGCCTATGTTTTCCTCTAAGAGTTTTACATTGTCTGGCCTTACATTAAGGTCTTTAATCCATTTTGAGTTTATTTTTGTGTATGGTGTTAGGGAGTGTTGTAATTTCATTCTTTTACATGTAGCTGTCCAGTTTTCCCAGCACCACTTACTGAAGAGGCTGTCTTTCTCCATTGGATATTCTGGCATTCTTTATCAAAGATAAGGTAACCATATGTGCATGGGTTTATCTCTGGGCTTTCTATCCTGTTCCATTGATCTATATTTCTGACTTTGTGCCAGTACAATACTGTCTTGATTACTGTAGCTTTGTAGTATAGTCTGAAGTCAGGGAGCCTGATTCCTCCAGCTCCATTTTTTGTTCTCAAGATTGCTTTGGCTATTCGGGGTCTTTTGTGTTTCCATACAAATTCTGAAATTTTTTGTTCTAGTTCTGTGAAAAATGCCATTGGTAATGTGATAGGGATTGCATTGAATCTGTAGAATGCTTTGGGTAGTATAGTCATTATCACAATGTTGATTCTTCCAATCCAAGTACATAGTATATCTCTCCATCTGTTTGCATCATCTTTAATTTCTTTCATCAATGTCTTATAGTTTTCTGCATACAGGCCTTTAGTCTCTTTATGTAGGTTTATCCTAGGTATTTTATTCTTTTGGTTTCAGTGGTAAATGGGAGTGTTTCCCTAATTTCTGTTTCAGATTCTTCATCATTAGTGTATAGGAATGCCAGAGACTTCTGTGCATTAATTTTGTATCCTGGTACTTTACCAAATTCATTGATTAGCTCTAGTAGTTTTCTGGTAGCATCTTTAGGATTCTCTATGTATAGTATCATGTCATCTGCAAACAGTGACAGCTTTACTTCTTCTTTTCCAATTTGGATTCCTTTTATTTCTTTTTCATCTCTGATTGCTGTGGCTAAAACTTCCAAAACTATGTTGAATAATAATGGTGAGAGTAGGCAACCTTGTCTTGTTCCTGATCTTAGTGCAAATGGTTTTAGTTTTTCCATTGAGAATGATGTTGGCTGTGGGTTTGTCATATATGGCCTTTATTATGTTGAGGTTAGTTCCCTCTATGCCTACTTTCTGGAGTGTTTTTATCATACATGGGTGTTGAATTTTTTGAAAGCTTTTTCTGCATCTATTGAGATGATCGTATGGTTTTTATCCTTCGGTGTGTTAATATGGTATATTACATTGATTGATTTGTGTATATTGAAGAATCCTTGCATTCCTGGGATAAACCCCATTTGATCATGGTGTATGACCCTTTTAATGTGCTGCTGGATTCTGTTTGCTAGTATTTTGTTGAGGATTTTTGCATCTATGCCTGTAGTTTTCTTTCTTTGTGACAGAGATATTGGCCTGTAGTTTTCTTTCTTTGTGACGTCTTTGGCTGGTCTTGGTATCAGGGTGATGGTGGCCTCGTAGAATGAGTTTGGGAGTGTTCCTCCCTCTGCTATATTTAGAAAGAGTTTGAGAAGGATAAGTGTTAGCTCTTCTCTAAATGTTTGATAGAATTTACCTGTGAATCCATCTGGTCCTGGGCTTTTGTATGTTGGAAGATTTTTAATCACAGTTGCAATTTCAATGCTTGTGATTGGTCTGTTTATATTTTCTATTTCTTCCTGGTTCAGTGTTGGAAGGTTGTGCTTTTCTAAGAATTTGTCCATTTCTTCCAGGTTGTCCATTTTATTGGCATATAGTTCCTTGTAGTAATCTCTCATGGTCCTTTGTATTTCTGCAGTGTCAGTTGTTACTTCTCTTTTTTCACTTCTTATTCTGTTGATTTGAGTCTTCTCCCCCCTTTTTTTTTAATTTGCGATATGTGGGCCTCTCACTGTTGTGGCCTCTCCCGTTGCGGAGCACAGGCTCCAGACGCACAGGCTCAGCGGCCATGGCTCACGGGCCCAGCCGCTCCACAGCATGTTGGATCTTCCCGGACCGGGGCATGAACCCATGTCCCCTGCATCGGCAGGTGGACTCTCAACCACTGCGCCACCAGGGAAGCCCAAGTCTTCTCCCTTTTTTTCTCTTGATGATTCTGGCTGATGGTTTATCAATTTTGTTTATCTTCTCAAAGTACCAGCTTTTAGTTATATTGATCTTTGCCATCATTTCTTTCTCATTTACTTCTGATCTGATCTTTATGTTTTCTTTACTTCTGTTAACTTAGGGGTTGTTTTGGTCTTCTTTCTCTAATTGCTTTAGGTGTAAGGTTAGGTTGATTATTTGAGATTTTTCTTGTTTCTTGAGGTAGGATTGTATTGCTATAAACTTCTCTGTTAGAACTGCTTTTGCTGCATCCCATGGGTTTTGGGTCATTGTGTTTTCATTGTCATTTGTTTCTAGGTATTTTTTGATTTCCTCTTTGATTTCTTCAGTGATCTCTTGGTTATTTAGTAGCATATTGTTTAGCCTCCATGTATTTGTATTTTTCACAGTTTTTATCCTGTAATTGATATCTAGTCTCATAGCATTGTGGTCAGAAAAGATACTTGATACGATTTCAATCTTCTTAAATTTACCAAGGCTTGATTTGTGACCCAAGATATAATCTATCCTGGAGAATGTTTTTCCCTTGCTCCTTCATCTGCTGCATATTTCTCTGTCTTCTAATTTTGCTTAATTTACTGTGTTTGGGGTCTCCTTTTTGCAGGCTGCAGGTTCGTAGTTCCCGTTGTTTTGGTATCTGTCCCCAGTGGGTAAGGTTGGTTCAATGGGTTGTGTAGGCTTCCTGGTGGACGGGACTGGTGCCTGTGTTTTGTTGGATAAGGCTGGATCATGTCTTTCTAGTGGGCAGGACCGTGTCCAGTGGTGTGTTTTGGGGTGTCTGTGACCTTATTATGCTTTTAGGCAGCCTCTTTGCTAATGGGTGGGGTTGTGTTCCTGTCTTGCTAGTTGTTTGGCATGGGGTGTCCAGCAATGGAGCTCGCTGCTCATTGAGTGGAGCTGGACCTTAGTGTTGAGATGGAGATCTCTGGTAGAGCTCTTGCCAATTGATATTACATGGGGCGTGGAGGTCTCTGGTGGTCCAATGTCCTGAACTTGGATCTCCCACCTCAGAGGCTCAAGCCTGACACCCGGCCGTAGCACTAAGACCCTGTCTGCCACATGGCTGTGGCAGGCATCCGACACTTGAGAGAGCAGAAGGGTTTAAAGTTAGAAGAACTGGATGAAGTGATGCCTCGGGCACTTGCTGGTTGTGAACCCAGGCACAGCCCAAATCTCCCTGAGCCTGTTGTTCACCTCCACTCAGCCCCAGGGCTGTTCCAACGTCGTTGGGGCTCCACCTGTCACTCAGGGCTGGTGCACCTCCTCTCCGGTGTTCGGCCCTCAGCTGACCCGGAAGCAGACGTTGGCTTTTTACATTTTGTCTTCCTCCTGTCTGAGGATGAAGCTTGTCAGAGTGGTGCTGCTATCGGAGTTTTTCAACCTGCTCCTCCGGGTCGTGGTGCTTCGAGCCACCACATCCATTAAGAAAGACTCTCAGGGTGCGGGGTCCGAGTCCCCGGCATGGTCTGGGGAAGGCTGTGGGTTCCGGAGCGGGAGCGCAGAGACCGGACGAGGTGATAAGGAGGAGAAAGAGGAGGAGTGGAGGAGTGGATTTAGCATCTTAAATATCTCTGTGGACCTGTTCGCCTTTTGTTGACTTTAAAGTACTAAAACTTACTTGGGACATGAATAGCCCACTGCCATGTTCCCACGAGGATTTAACACATTTCCAAATTATGATCACGATGACAGAATATTGGATGACATGATGAATTAGGAAGCTTAGATGCCAATTTATAATGTAGTGAGATTTAAAAAGAATTACTATCAGAACCTTTGCTACCAGAATTCCTTTTGTGTAGAGAACTGACTGCTAAGTTCCATGAGGATAGGAACTATATCTCTTTTACTTCTCTTTGGATACCCAGTGCCTAGCTCAGTGGTGGGCACATAATAGGTGCTCAATAAATATTTGTTGGAAAAAAATGAATGCATAAAAAACATTGATGGACCATTTACACAGACTAAATACAGCATCTGGAAGGGCAAGGCAGAACAAAGGAAAAGCTAAATGGTTATACATAAGCAAATGGAAGAAATTAGCTTTTAAGAGGGGAGAGAAAGGGAAGAGGAGAGGGTTAAACATTTCAGGAGGCAGGAGCAGAGATGTTTAAGCTCAGGGGTGTATTAAATTCAATTTGAAGTTATGTTTCAGGGTTATAAAATCCCTTCATCTCCCCATATTTATATAAAGTCTGCTGTACACACAAGGGTCACAAGTGAGGCCTTTTTGTTGTTTTACTTGCTTTGTGCCAAGCAGTGAAAGGTGCTGAGTTTCATGTGTGGGAAAGTACCAAGTGAGTAAGAAATACACACGTAGGTGCTCAGATGACCCATAAACTACTCCACTGGAAGCAGGAATCAAGAGCAGGGGTGTCACCTCCCACCCCTTCTACCCAAACTCTAGGAAAGTTTGGATAGTGTGGGGTGCACCGTGCACATGAGGAATGGGTTTCATTTTGATCTCCCATGGCATCTAATCATAGTAAGAAACAACCATCGGGCTACATACTTCATTGGTATCTGATACCACTCAAGTCTTGATTTCTCATTCAACCCTTCCCATTATCCTCCTCTCCCATTCTTTATAATGTCTTGAATAATTTTCATTATCATGAAATATGAGAGAAAGGTTCTGAGGACAACAAAATGAGAAGTGTGTCTATTCCCATAATACTCAGAGACATTTAGGCCCAAATTTACCACCTATGAAATCTATTCTTGCCCTCCTATAAGACCCAGCTTAGTATAGGTAGAATAGCTTTTGAAAAATGCTTGAATCTGAAGTAATAATTAATTGGTCTGAATCTAAAGTAATAATAATTAAATATAAGAAATTATGATGAAGTCTAAAATTCCAAATGAGATTTGTTGAAGAAAAGAAAAATCTTTCAGGTTACTGAAGAAATGTGCTTTTCCCAGCTGCAACTATCTCAACTATCATGATGGATTAGTGAGACTAAAACAACTCTTTCTCTACCACCAACTATGACAATAAGTGTTCTTTATCATATCTTTTTATTTAAATTTTTAAAAATGAGTTTGATTAAATCTGAACTTGTAAGAAACTTGCATACCAAGAGACAGTTTAAAGCTAATGTTCTTTGAAACTATTTCAGGCTTTTCTCCAAATTCTCCAAAGATTTTTCCTAGAACAGTATCTTGGGAAATGAATGGGGAGGGTAGACCCTTGGCATTTGAGGATGTCACACTGGCATGTTTACAATGTGCCATTTCTGCTATTTGCAAGTGACTCTGGATTTCTATGATACTTAGGAATTTGTCATTTTGAATCTCATCTTAGCCTGACTCTGTTGTTCTCTACTGTTCTCCAGAAGTGATAAACTCTTTGTCTATGAAAAATGGCCATTGAATTTATTGAAAATTGAAAAGCTGATTACTTCATCATATGAAAAATGGGACAAGAGACTTTTGTTTGAAATGTGGTTCTAGAAAAACGTGGATTCCCCAAAGTGAAGAGAAACAAACTTTTCAAATATTAAGAAGCTGTCTACTGGTGCTAAGGTGACAGAAATTAAGGTTCAGGAAGAATTATATTCATTACCAGTTCTTAGCTCACATAAAAAAAAAAAGTATCTATTTATTTATTTATTTAGCTGCACCAGGTCTTAGTTGCGGCACATGGGATCTTCATTGTGGCATGTGGACTCTTAGTTGCGGCATGTGGACTCTTAGTTGTGGCATGCGATCTCTTAGTTGCGTCATGTGGGATCTAGTTCCCTGACCAGGGATCGAACTTGGGCCCCCTGCATTGGGAGTGTGGAGCCTTAGCCACTGGACCACCAGGGAAGTCCCCTTAGCTCACATTTTAATATAGAGGCATAGTACAGAACTGACACTGCACTCAGATTCTATTTCCCACTCACCCACTAACCAACTATGTGAATTTGAGATAGTCACTTCACCTCTCTGGTCATTGTCATCATTATCACTATTATGGAGGCCTCCATTTATTGAGCCCTTACTATGACTTAGGCACTGTGCTAAGCTCTTCACCTGGATTATCTCATTTAATGCTTGCAATAGCCTGATGCAGTAGGCACTATCATTATTATCTGCAGACGCAAATAACACTGAATAACAACAGCTAACAGCTCCTGAATGCTGATTGTGGGGGACAGTATGCCAAGTGTATTACATGCATCTCGTATAATCCTGTTAATAATGAGCTGGCTACTATTTAACCTCTATTTAACAGATAGGAAATTGAGGCTTAGAGAGGTTCAGTAATTTGTCCAAGATGACACAGCTAGTAAAAGGTGAAGAAGGATTTTGAATTAAAAATGCCACTTGCAGCAACATGGATGGACCTAGAGATTATCATACTAAGTGAAGTAAGTCAGAGAAAGACAAAAATCATATATCACTTATATGTGGAATCTAAAAAGAATGGTACAAATGAACTTATTTATAAAACAGAAACAGACTTACAGACTTCAGAAACAAACTTATGGTTACCAAAAAGGAAAGGTTGGGGGAAGGGATAAACTAAGAGTTTGAGATTAACACAGATACACTACTATATATAAAATACATAATCAACAAGGACCTACTGTATAGCACAGGGAACTCTATTCAATTTTCTGTAATAACCTATATGGGAAAAGACTCTGAAAAAGAATGGATACATGTATATGCATAACTGAGTCACTCTGCTGTACACCTGAAACTAACACAACATTGTAAATCAACTATACCCCAACATAAAATAAAAAACTAAATTTTAAAAAAATGCAAAAAAAAAAAAGTTCTCTGACTCTGGACCTCAAGATCTTAATCATTAGGCTTTACTGGTTTTATAAAGAAATTAATCATACTGAAAAAAAAGATATCAGTGTACAGATGTTGAGCTCCTTACATTTACATAAGCACCAAGTGTTGGCAATATTCTGTCATTTAGTCATTATGTCATATAGATGGTATTTCCCATTGGCAGGGCCAGTTCTTTGAGCTATTTCCTCTGTAGTAATTTTCATGGAGCTCTACTCACTGCATGTGGTTTCCTATTTGTGGGCAACAGTGAACACTGAAAGGACAACTGGTCAAGGTTCAGGAGGTAGAAACACTATGAAGCCAGGTCTCATCTGTGTGTGACTCGAGGTGGTCCATAAGGGATTGAACCTGTGCCCTGGTCACGTTAGCACTGCACTTCATCCAAAGAAACCAGTTGCCCTCATCAAATCCTAAGTGTTATCTTCAGCAATTCCATTTTTTGTACCCTAGTAAACAGATGGCAAGAATCTGTGTTTCTGACAATTGAGCAAACTTTCTTTTTTGCCTTTCTTGGCTTGCAAGAAGAAAGGAACAGAAAATGGAAATTCACTGGGACAAACAGAAAGCAGATTTCTAATGTGGATTGTCCAAACCCTACACACATACACCATCACACACACACACACACACAACTGCACACACAAATATATACATACACACACATGCACACACACACAGAGCCACCAACAGCAGTACAGCAAACACAAGAGTGATAGTGATTTGTCTATAATGAGAGCAGGATGGGAGATTTAGTAATACTTCATTTTCATGCATTTTCTTTAAGGGAGCACAGGTCAACATTTAGACTTTTCATAGAAGACACAGAAACAAATATACAATCTTTTAGATTGATTGTAAATCTGAGGAGCAGATGTATCCAAATGGTAGTTATTAATGTTATTTCTGTCTCTGGGAAATGGTAAATTATATTCAAGTCTGTTACTTAGCAGAGTTATTATGCATTTAGGAACTTAAATGGGGGACAGTTTTGATTTTCTTTGGAAGAGAAAAGGCAGACTCATCTTTCGGCTGAAGCATGACTACTTTGGGATCTGGTCAGATATCATCTTGAGAGAGAGAGAGAGAGAGAGACTGGCCAGGTGTCACTCTTGTCCTCCATGGGTGGTACAGATGAAAAGAGGAGGCATGTGCAGGGGATTTGTCCTCGGCTTCATAATGATACTCTTCCTTTATCTGACATTCACTAAAAATAACATTTGAATGAAGGAATTGGGTCACCTGGTAACATTTTTGGTAGCAGCAGTACCTTGTGGGGAAAGCCTTTATGTTTTTATGCAGCACAGCACAAGTTCAGTGTCGGGTTTGTAGAAGGCATTCCCAAAGACAGCTTTGGAAAGTCCTCATTGGAATCTCTCCAAAGCTCAGGAGAGGGGGCTGCATTTCTGGGGCAACTTGGGAGCACACCCGCCCCCCCCTGCCGTGGAGGCAGGGGCAGAAGTAGATGAATAAAACTTTAAAGCCTTGTTTCAACCCTGCAGTTCTGTATCTTTTTCCGTGCGTTATACTCGTCCGAGGAAGTAAGCAAATTACTTGACCGCTTTATCTCTCCTAATATATTTGTTTCGTTTTCGAGTATGGAAAATACAAGCTGCAGATTGTTTTAGTGTCAGATGGCTGGAGTGAAACTGGGAGCCTTTGAAGACAAAAGACATTTGTACCCTAATTCCTAATTCTAGAACTTTCAAGAGACCTAGCACATAGCAGAGTTCAACAAAGGTTATTGAATGAATAATAATAATTGGAAACTCTGATCCATTTTCTGCGGCTCTCACCCTCACTCACTCAGTCCAGCCACTCGAGTCCCGTGGCTGATACTCAGACACACCAAACATGTGCTTCCTTTGCATTCACTGTACTCTGGGCCTGGAATGCTCCCCCCAGGTATTTGTGGGACTGGCTCTCCCACCTCCTAAGGTCTCCACTCAGATGTTACCTTCTCAGTGAGGACTTCTGTCATTTCCTCCACATTCTTCCGTTGTAATTACCAGCATCTGATATAGTATATTCACTTGTTTATCTGTTTAGCCTCTTTTATCCCTCCCTGACCCCGACTAGAACACGAGCCCACAGGAGCAGCAGCTTCGTCTTGCTCACTGCTGGATCCCCAGAACTTAAAAATAAATATTGATTGAGTGAATGAGCAAATAGATGAACATGTGTTTTGGGTATCACCCCTCTGGTTGATAGGAACAGACACTCACTCAAGCAATCTCAAGTAAAGGGGATTTGCCTTAATAAGAAGGAGTCTTACAAAAACCCAACAATAGGAATGTTGGTAGGTTACTTGTTGGGGCTGGGTGTCCTGGAGGCAAGAACTGGAGCGGTGGCCAGGACCTCAATGGCAGGGCTGGGAAGACCTTGACTCCAGCACTCCAACACGACCACGCTTCACTTCTCCCCTCCTCGGAGATTCCTGATTTCCTCATCTCTTCGGCTTGTACTGGGCTACGTGACAGCTCCGGGTCTGAGTTTACTGCCTTACCTCCATCAACTCTCTCGGTCACAGTTTACCCATAGAGGAGTCCGATGATCTCAGATCATCTTTTCAAGCCAGGTCAATAGTTCCTAAGTCTCTGGCTTTTCTACTGGTTGAGTCAATGCTCATTGGCATAAGCCAATGCCCTCCCCAGCTCCACTCACCTACGATGTGATGCAGATTTCTGATTTCAGCAGAAATCACTTGAGGGACAGCTTCTAGAAGGATCAGGCCATTGACCTCCCAAATTCTATCCTCCTCCTTCTCCAAGAATGCTCTTTTATCTCCTACATTCCCCTTTAAAGGCAGTAGGAGGTTCATTTCAATTTTTTGATTGATTTTTAATCAGTTAGTTTTACCCAAAAATGTCTTAAAAATCATGACATGTGTTAAAGACGTTGCAGTTCATGTGGAATCAAAAGTCACACAAGCTTTTTTTTTTTGCCTTGGGCAGATTCTAGATCTGACAAGGGCAGCCTGTGTGGCAGGTCCTGGGCAGAGACCAGAAATGCTGTATTAGGGAGTTTGCTTCTCTTACCAGTAGGGAGGACTGCTTGAACTTGGAGAGGGAACAAACTGAGACAACTAAATTCACAGCAAAGGGACTGGCAGGTGACAATCATTCTGTCTGGCTCAGATGATGGAGGCTAAGCTCTTAAAAGGTGTGTAATTAATCTCTCTCATGTCCTCTTTAAGTCTCTTGTCAAGCCCAGGATTTGTTTTCCTTTCTGATCTCAAGATTTTACTACTGAGAACCCTAAGCTAAGTAGACTGAGGCCTGCATGGACCCTGATGATGTTCCTGGGAGACTGTTGCCCTCAGCATTCTACGGAAAGCAGGCAGCCATAAACAACGGGACAGTGACCCTTACAGAAGCCCATGAATGCATTCAGCAGGCCCAGGGCCAGTCACCACTGCTCTGTGGCCCTCAGCAAGTAATAGCCCCTTTGGGCCTCAGTTTCCCCTGCTCTGAATCTCAGAATTATGAGGATCAAAATCTAATGGACACATTGTGTGTGGAAAATTCCACAATTTTAGGAGACTTTCTCTTTCAGAGTATGAGTTGACAACTATGGTCCATGGGCCAAATCCAGCTTGCTGCCTGTTTTTTAATGACCTGTGAGCTAAGAATGGGGTTTACATTTTCAAACGGTCGGAAAAAAATCAACAGAATAATAATATTTCATGACATGAAATTCAGATTTCAGTGTCCATAAGTAAAGTTTTATCTAACGCAGCCATGCTCGATCATTTACATCAGGGCCAAGGACTAGTGCCTGTTAGGAGCCGGGCCGCACAGCATGAGGGAAGCTTCATCTGCTGCTCCCCATCTCTCCCCATCGCTCACGTTACTGCCTGAACCATCCCCCTGCCGTCCCCATGGAAAAACTGTCTTCCACGAAACCGGTCCCTGGTGTCAAAAAGTTTGGGGACCGCTAGTTTACATACTGTCTTTGGCTGCTTTCTCACTACAATGGCAGAGTAGTTGTGACAAAGACAACATGATCCACAAAGCCTAAAATATTTTCTGGCCCTTTACAGAAAAAGTTTGCCAACTTCTGTTTTAGAACATAGAGGCTAAAAGTAACCATCTAAGTCAGACACACCTAGGTCAAATAATAGCTCACCCTTAACTAGCTTTGTGACCTTGGAAAGTTATTTAACCTTTCTAAGCTCCACTTTCCTTATCTGTAAAACAGAGACAAAAACAGTCCTTATCCCAAAGGATCTTTGGGAGGAATTGGATGAGCAGGCACTGAGCTGAGATCCCAGTCTGGCTGAGTAAACCAAGGCACGACTGTGAGTCTCTTATCCTCAGCATCTGGTACAGTAATTGGCACAGAACAGGTGCTGAATATGTATTTGCAGGATAAATACTTGAATAAATTGCAGAGTGCACATTTAATATCATTTTGGCACATTACCCTGAAGGTGTCTGGGGTGGAGTAGCCAATAAAAGAGGGAAAAGACAGGCCAGAAGTCCAAGAGGGCTCAGGACCAAGCAGAGCCAGCCCAGCCACGAGCTGTTGCTGTTACTACTACTGCTGCTCCCAGGGCCAACCAAGTCTTGGGGGACTCTCACCGGGCGCTGAGATTTTTCTTCTGCTCATGTTTATCATAGTACTTATTCCTAGAACTAGAAGCCACTCACTCACTCTCCTACCCATTAGGAGGTCTTTCTGGCTTTACCTTCATAGCCAAATATATCCAGAATCCTCCCTTTCTCTCTCTTTTCACTCTGCCATTCCTAGCGCTTTGGGCTGAACCACCATCATCTCTCACCTTGATGACTGCAACAGTCTCTGCTTCCTCCTTCGTTCTCCTATAGCCTGTGCTTAGTACAGTAACCAGCGTTATCCTTGCACAAGGTCAGATTATATCACTCTTCTGCTCAGACTGTCCAGTGGCTGCCCATCTTATGCAGAGTAAAAGCCAAAGTCCTTCCAATGGCCTGCAGGTGGCTACTTGCTCTGCCCCACCCCACTGCTTTTGACCTTTTCTCCTACTCCTCTCCCCCTTGCTCACTCTGCTCCAGCTACAAGGCCTTTTGCTGTCCTCAAATGCACCAACAGGTTCCTGCCTAAGGGCCTTCCCCTGATCTGTCCCTTCCATCTGGATGCTCTTCCTTCTGATATAGCCCCATGGAGAACTCCCTCCCCACCTTCAACTCTCCTCAAAACCTCACTTCTCAATGAGATCTATCCTGGTCACTCTAATTAACTAATACTGTTTAAAATCAGAACTGCACCCTTCAATGCTTCCAGTCCCCCTTATCTTTATCATTAAAGATGATTGATTCTGCCTATTTTTATTGGTTTTATTTCCACTAGAATGTAAGCTCCATGGGGGCAGGAATTTTTGTCTTTTTTGTTCAGCAATGTATTCTAAGCATCTGGAACAGTGGCCAGCCCATAGTAGGTACTCAATAAAATTTTTTGATTGAATCAATTAATAATCTAATATGTCATAATCCAATAGTCTTTCCACCCAACTCAGAATCTAGCTCTCACTGAATCTGCCAGGAAGCTGACCACCTTCTTGAAGTCTCTGTGCCAGTATCTTAGATTCTATAAAGGAAACTGTGGGAGAAACACTCCCCAGGGGAATCTGAGGGAGCCCAAACCACACCCCAGCTTCAGCTATACCCCCTGGGCCAGGAATGACCTCACCGAGGGCAGATAATCCAGCATTGGACTGTTCAAACTCCTGCTTTTTTTTCTTTCCCTCACTTTGTTTGTGCACCAGCATTATTGATAAGATCACAGAACTTGAGCAAAAGGGTAGGGGAAACATAAACCTCAATAGCACTGAATTTCCAGCCTGTATAAAAGATCTGGCAGGAAAAAGAGCTTGAAATATTGGCAAGAATTAGGGGTAGACTCTGTGCATTGAGTTATCCCAATTACCTCAGATAATGGTGCGATTATATTATCACCTCTGAGGAGGATGAAAGGAGAATATGAAATGGCTCTGATCTCCTCAGGTTCTGTATCCTGCCCGGCACAGCATGGGCTCATCCTGCATCTCACATCCCAAGAAGGAGACGGTTACTCACAGATACTCGGTTCCCGGTTGTCACGTTGTGAGGAATCCCGTTAGTGTTCACATGAAACGTCCCCATGGCTCTCTCCCTCTGGCCCATGTTCCAGGAGAGATGACTGTGGTCAGAGTTGTCATAAAGTTTAAGTGCATATGAATCATAAATAATGACGAATAACCACATTATAAATTTTGCAAGGCTTGTTGCACAGAGATGGGATTTATACCTAAAGATACTGAAAGTAAAGCCTCCCTCCACCCTTTTAAGGCCTCAGGATACTCAGCAATAAACAGGGAAAGGAAATGGCCTGAAGAATTTATTAAGGAAAGTCCTTGACCAGCCACAGCTGGGGCACTCCTGGTGTTGGCTTCCAGTGTGTTCTTTCCCTTCTCAGGTGATACCTAGAGAAAGGGGGTGGGAAGAGGAAGATTCTCCTGAGAGAGCAGAATATAGACTACATTTCTGGGCTCCTCTTTAGAACCTGGAAGTTTAAGGTAAAGTTTCAACTCTTTTTCTTACATATAGAGCTAATTATTGATATAAAATAGGTATCTACAATTTTTTTCCAGCTATCAATTATGTAGGTGTGCTTTAAAAAAAAAAAAAAAAGAAGCCAAGCCCTTGCTTCTCTCTGCTCCTGCCCAGTCAGAACGTAAGGAATAAAATAAGTGAAAGCTGCATGCTTTTTTACAATGACCCTTTGGGCAGCGCTGCCCGTCTCTCACCCTGGGCCAGTCAGTCTATTTGCAAAGCTGATTTAAGATGAAAAGCAAAGTGTAATGAACAAGCTGTACCCCTCTGCCCTGATGAATATTTTCTGAGTGAAGTTTTACCAGCCTCAAAATTTTTCACCAATTCAAGAGGAAAAGGCATTAGGCTTCTAAATGGCCTGGATCAGGTTTCCATAGTAGCTTGGTTAGACAACAGACCTTTTCCCAAGAGTTATGCAGATCTTGTCAATAATGCTGGTGCAAAAACAAGAAAGCCAACAATGGGGTCTTGTTCATTTTAAGCTGAGTCATGAAAATCATGCACTAAAACCATCCTTGGAGAAAGACCTGATTGGTAAAGCAACAGCCAGTAAACTTGGAAAGAATTTTTGAGAGGAAATGTTACCCTCTGTCTTCTGAAAGGCATTCAAAGCAATGAGATATGGAGGAAAAATAATTTGACGTTGCACTTCTTAACCTCATAAAACATTTTAAAAACTAATTCATTGTCATAATTTATAGCAGGAACTAGTTTCTTGTGTCTCAATGGACAGCCTGTGTGACGTCATGGTCCCATTTGTATGATTCATCTTTTTAAAGGCAATCTTGCCAGACCATTATGAAGTAAAACAATTAATTACTTTTATGATAGTTGGTTGCCTTCTGGCCTCTACTTTTTCCTTCATGGGGAACATTATCACCTCACGCAGGCTTGCCTGATACTTCTGCCAATGTATGTCAGAATGCTGCCTGTACATTAACACGAATCATCCAAGACATGCAAAATGAGCCCTCATTTCATTGGCCATTGCAAATTTAATACTGTTCCTGTCTTGCGTTTCTTACAGCTCTACCTTCTACTATCCTTACAGGTCTATCCTTCTACTGCAGGATCCCTTTACAGCAAAGCAATTATTCAACCTGACCTGCGCTACTGTTACACCAAATGTCACCATTCATCCCAACAAATAGGAAAGCTTTAATTAAGGACAGAGATGTTTTCAGCTCTCTCAAAGAGGACAGTGAGAAGGCTGTGGTGATGCAGAGTAAAGGATTAGGAAATTACTCCTCTTGAGACTCTTCTTATCTCCATCTACCTCCAAGGGAGAGTCAGATGCCATCCAAGTCAAAGTGAGGCTAGCTTTTATCTCTCTACCCCCTCCTTCTCAGTTCCCAATCTTCCTCACGATTACAGCAAAAGTAGAAAACCACTTCTCTCTTTAGATTCTCTATTGCTTACTATAATTATTATGGCAACAATTGCTGGGTAGGTTTACAATCTGATATTTTACCACAATGCAGATATTAAATCCTCTTATGAACATGATCTCATTAATTCTTATAACGATAATCTGATATGAAACAAGGACTAAGACCTTCAATATTCATTCTCTATACAGACAGGGAGAGCGAGGCAAGGTGCTGGGAGGCCACAAGGGAATTAGCTAAGCTGGAATTCAAACCTAGTATTCTGATTTTCATTTAGCTCTCGTGCTACCTTAGATGATTCTACATCTTAGAGGCGTAAAATACCCACTTGAGGATCAGCCAGGATGGAGTGAAAGTAAACATAATTCCATAGAGTTTCACAGAGCACCATTTGACTGCAGTGGCTGAGTCTCTTAATTCAAATCCTTAGAGGGAAATCTCACTGGCGAAGCATTATCTGTAGATTGATACCCTTAGGTTAGTTGTGGGGGAGGAAGCATGTGTGATGCTGAGGTGCTCCTGCAGCTAGAAGGGGAAGTTAAATCAGACTTGTCTCACCTATTTGTTCCAACAAGTCTTAGTATGTAATTGTATTCAGCCTTGTCTTCATATTTAACTTGACTTTCCTAGTACATTAAAAGTTTCTTGACATTAGGGCTCTGGTTTTTTTTTTCTTCCGCCTCTCAGGGCCCTATGTGTGGGTTAGCAAAAATATTGGTTGAACTGATTTTATCTTTTATTTGGTACACACCAAGTAAAAAGTGTAAATACTTCTAAGCCATTGGATGTATGAATATTCATTTAAAAGAGATAGAAAATAGCCATATTTTTCTTTACAGAAGCTTGGTCTTCTCATTGGCAAACATCACATACGAGCATTCCATATTTCAAAATGGTTTTAAGATGATGTGTTCAGAGACTTCAGCGTCCCACAATGACAGAGTAACTGATACCTGGCTTGTCTTCCTACTGCAATAAACTATAACAATGAACAAGACATATGAGGCAACTGTTTTCAGGCAAAGAACAATAGGGAGCATAGGACTATAATTCTTGTAATTCTGCAATTCTCGAGAGAAGGGAAGCATGAAATGAACCCCAGAATTGCCCCAGTTTTCTGCCCTGGGCATACTTCTGCCATAATATGAGGAGATGGAGACAAAGCAGAATGAGCAGAGAAGGCAGAGCTTACAGTTCCAGGCTGCTGAAACAGTTAGTGCGTGAGAGCAGATGCTAGAGAAGAACCTGTGCAAAGGGAGGTCCCAAAAGTCTGTGTGGGGATTCACCATGGGTTCTTGGTATGGGTGGGGCTGTAGTAGAATTCAGTTGAGACCTGAGAAAGACTGTGTTTTAGGATTACATTTCCTACTTGAGAAATAAGAACTTTAAGAGTAAGAATCATATCATAGAGTAAGGACTAACTTCAAAACCAAAACAGTCCTCCCCTTACAAAAAACAAAACTGAGTCTGACAGAACCAAAAAGTATCTACCAGTGACTTAACTACCCATAAGAACAAAAACTCAATACTCTTACGCCCAACACTCAACACATAATCCAGAGTCTCTATAATGTATCATCCATAATGTCCCAGGCTACAACAAAAATTTACCAGGCATGCAAAGAAAAAGATAAATATGACCTAAACTAAAGAAATGGAGGGAAAAAAAAGAAAAAAAACAACCAAGATATTCCAGATGTTGGAATTATTAGACAAGTACTTTAAAAGAGCTACTACAAATATGTCAAAGGACTTAAAAGATGGTTAAAATGAGTGCACAGATGGGAAATCTCTGCAGAGATGAAAAATACAGAAAAGAATAAAACGGAAATTCTAAAACTGACAAGTACAAATATATGAAATGAAAATTATTAGTAAACTTGAAGAAAGACAAATAGAAATTATCCATTCTGGAGATAAAAGATAGGTTAAAAAAATGAACAAAACTCAGTGATCTATGCGACAATCATGTGGTCTAACATACTAAAAAGTATTTCTTTAATCCAAAAGAAGTCAGGAAAGGGGGAACAAAAAACAGATTTGGCAACTAGAAAAAAAATGAGATGATATACTTGAAACTAATAATCGTATTAATATAAATGAACTAATATTCCAATTAAAAAGGAGAGATTATAAAGTGAGACCCAACTAAATACTGTCAAGAAGAGATCCACTTGATATATATAAACACAGAGATAACTTAAAGTGAAAGGTTGGAAAAATATATACGATGTAAACAGTAAGCAAAAGAAAACTGCTGTGATTCATTAATATCAGACAAAGTAAAGAGTATTATCACAGATTTTTTAAAAGGATATTTCTTAAGGAGAAATCAGGAAGACATAAAAATTCTAAATGTGTACTTACCTAATTACAGAACTTCAAAATTTATGAATAAGAACTGGCAGAACTAAAGGGAGAAATAGACAGTCATAGTTGGGGATTTTGATACCCTTCTCTCAGCAACTGATAAAACAATTTAAAAAATCAGAGTGGACAAGGAAGATTTAAACAAGATTATCAACTAACTAGATGCAGTTGCCATTTAGAAAACACCACACTCAACAACTGAGAATACACTCTCTCTTCAAGAGCATATGGAGTATTGGAGGTCCTAGCTACAGCTAGGACAAGAAATCAGACAAGAAAAAGAAATATAAGGTATCCAAATTGGAAGAGAAGAGCTAAAATTGTCATTATATACAGATGACATGATACCATACATAGAACACCCTAAAGACTCACATAAAAACTACTAGAACTGATAAACGAATTCAGCAAAGTAGCAGGATACAAGATTAACATACAGAAATCAGTTGCATTTCTTTACACTAACAATGAAATATCAGAAAGGGAAAGTAACAAACAATCCTTTTAAAATCACATAAAAAAATACTTAGGAATAAACCTGACCAAGGGATGTCAAAGACTTATATGCTGAGAACTATAAAACATTGATAAAGGAATTGGAGATGATTCAAAGAAATGGAAAGATATTCTATGCTCTTGGATTGGAAGAATTAATTGTTTAAAATGGCCATACTACCTAAAGCAATCTACAGATTTAATGCAATCCCTATCAAACTACCCATGAGATTTTTTACATAACTAGAACAAATAATCCTAAAATTTATATGGTATAATAAAAGGCCCAGAATTGCCAAAGCAATCCTGTGGAAAAAGAACAGAGCAGGAGGTATAACCCCCAAATGGATCTTAGAGAATGACAATTGATTATTGTAAAGTTAACCAAGTGCTGACTCCAATTGCATCTGCTGTTCCAGATGTAGTTTCATTGTTTGAGCAAATGTAACACTCCCCCTGGCACCTGATATGCAGCTATTGATCTGGCAAATGCCTGTTTCTCAAAGCCTGTTAAGTAAAGAACACCAGAAACAGTTGGCTTTCAGGGGCAAAGCCAGCAATACATCTTCACTGCCCTACCTCAGTGGTATAGCAACTCTCCAGTCCTGTTAATTTAGTCCACAGTACCTTGATCACCTTTCCCTTCCAGAAGACATCACACTGGCCTTACTATGGACCACCAAGTTACTATGCAATCTGAGCTTCCCATCATGAACTGGGTGTTGTCTGACCTACCAAGGTTGGGTTTGCACAGAAGCACTCCATTATCAAATGGAAGTGGTATATACAAGATTGGGTTTGAGTAGATCCTGAAGGCACAAGTAATTTATATGAAGAAGTGGCACAAATACTCACGGTTCCCACTCCTGCCACATTACCTTCTCTCCCCTAGCCCATACCTATGACTTCATGGGGAGTTCCCTACAATAAGTTGGCTGAGAAAGAGAAGACTCATGCCTAGTTTACAGATAGTTCTGCACTATATGCATGTGTCACTCAAAAGTGGATAGTTGCAACACTACAGCCCCTTTCTGGGATATCCCCGAGGGACAATCCTTCCAGTGGGCAGAACTTCAAGCAGTGCACTTTGTTGCTCATTTTGTTTGGAAGGAAAAATGGTCAGAGGTACAAGTCTACGGTAATTCATGTTCTGTGGCCAATGGTTTGGCTGCATGGGTAAGGACTTGAAAGTAACATGAATGGAAAATTGGTGACAATAAAGTCTGAGAAAGAGGTATGTAGATAGACTTCTCTGAATGGGCAAATAAAGTGAATATATTTGTGTTCCATGTGAATGCTCACCAAAGGGTGACCTAAGTGAGGAGGATTTTTTAATAACCAAGGGGATAGAATAACCCTTTCTGCAATACATGTCATCCTCTTTTTCCAGCCACTCCTGCCATTTTCCAAAGGGCTCATGAATAAAGTGGCTACGGTAGCAATGAAGGAGATTATGCATGGGATCAGCAACATGAACTTCCATTCACCAAGGCCCACCTGAATACAATTACTGTTGAAGACCCAATCGGCCAGCAGCAGCGCTGAGTTCTTGATATGGCACCATTCCCCAGGCTAATTAGCTGGCTATCTGATGGCAAGTTGATTACAATGAACCACCTCCATCATGGAAGGGGCAGTTCTTTGTTCTTACTGGAATAGACGCTTACTCTGGAAATGGATCTGCTTTACCTCTGTGCAATGCTTCTGCCAAAACCACCATCCATGGACTTACGGGATGTCTTATCCATCATCATGGTATTCCGCACCGCATTGCTCCTGATCAAGCGACTCACTTCACAGTGATGGGCTATGTGGCAATGGGCCCATACTCATGGATTTCACTGGTCAAACTATGTTCCTCATCATCCTGAAGCAGCTGCCTTGACAGAGTGGTGGAATGGCCTTTTGAAAACTTAGTCACAGTGCCGGCTAGGTGGCAATACCTTGCAGGACTATGGCAATATCCTCCAAGAGGCTATGTATGCTTTAAATCAGCATACAGTATGTGGTGCTGTTTCTCCCACAGTCAGAATTCATGAGTCTAAGAACCAAGGGGTGGAAATGGGAGTAGCACCACTCACTATTACCTCTAGTGATCCACCAGTAAAATGTTTGCTTCCCATCCCTGTGATTTAATGCTTTGTTGGTCTGTTGATCTTTGTCCCAAAGGGAGAAATGCTTTGACCAGGAGACACAACAATGATTCTATTGAACTGGAAGGTATAACTGCCATTCAGCCACTTTGGACTCCTCATGCCTCTGAGTCAACAGGCAAAGAAGAGGGTTACTATACTGGCTAGAGTTATTGATCCTGATTATCAAGGGGAAACTGGGCTGGTACTACACAATGGATATAAGGAAGAGAATGTCTGGAATATAAGAATCCCTCAGGGTGTCTCTTAGTACTACCATGCTATATGATTGAAGTCAGTGGAAAACTAGAACAATCCAATTCAAGCAGAACTGCTAATGGTCCAGACAGACCCTTCAGGAATGAAGGTCTGGATCACACTATGAGGCAAGGAACCACAATCAGCTAAGGTGCTTGCTGCAAACAAAAGGAATATGGAAATGTAGTATAAGAAGCTAATTATAAATACCAGCTATAACCATGTGACCAGTTACAGAAATGAGGACTATAATTGCTATGAGTATTTCTTGCTTATTTTATTAAACATGTTTATGTATATATATATTTTTGTTTGTTTTCTCCCCTCTCTTATCACCATATCATCTAACATAGATATATTAATAGTGAACTTTACATAACAGTATTTAAATTATAGGATATCAGGGAGAAGAGAAGAGTGAACATCACCCAAGACCTTTTCATCCTCTTTTGGAGAAAGGATCAGTGCGTTTTTGGTTATATACAGGATAGTTGTATCATGTTAGGCAAAAGTAGGGCTTTGTTATTGTCTTTATTTGGAAATTAAGTATAGTTTAAGGAGATATATATGAGCGTCACATTGATAAGGGATAGACTGTGATGATCTGTTTTATGTGAACTCTACTAGGCAATAGTCCCCAGTTATTCAATCAAACAGTAATCTAGGTGTTACTCTGAAGGTATTTTGTAGATGTGATCAACAGCTACTGATCAGCTGACTTTAAGGAGATTATCCTCACTAATTTGGACAGGCCTGACCCAATCAGCTACAAAGACCTTAAGAGCAGAACTGAGGTTTCCCTGAAGAAGAAAAAATTCTACCTGTGGACTGAAACTTCAACTCCTGCCCACTGCCCTTCTTTATGGCCTGTCCTACAAATTTTGGACTTGACTACCCAGCACCCAATAAGTATAAGCCAATACTTGCAATATAGCCATCTTTCTTTCTTCCTTCTTTTCTTTCTTTCTTTCTTCCTTCCTTCCTTCCTTTCTTTCTTTCTTTCTTTCTTTCCTTCCTTCCTCTTTCTTTCTTTTCTTTTTCTTTCTTCCTTTCTTTCTTTCTTTCTTACCTCTCACACACACACTCACACATACATATGTATATACACATATATTTACCCTACTAGATTCTTTTCTGCTGGAACCCTAATGCATATACTCCTCAACTCCTTTTTGAGGCCAGAAGAACCTTGATACTAATACTTGACAATAACATGCAGGAAAAGAAAATTACAGACTAATATAGCTCATGAATTATAGACACAAAACTTCATAATAAAATGCTAGCAAATCAAACGCAGCAATACAAAAAGGATAATACATCATGACCAAGTGGGGTTTATTGCAGATTGAAAGTTAGCATAATATTTGAAAATCAGTCATTGAAATTCATCATTTTAACAGAATAAAAGAGAAAAGCCATATCACCATCTTAATAGAGGAACAAAAGCATTTGACATCCCACATTCATTTGTGGTAAAAATTCTCAAAAAATGAGAACTAGAAGGGAATTTTCCAGAGTGTGATAAACAGCATCTATAAAAACCTACAGCAAATATACTTAGCAGTGAAATATTGGCTGCTTTCCCCCTAAGATGGGAACAAGGTAAAGTGTCCACTCCTACCATTTCTAGTCATCGTTGAACAAAGAAGTCATAACCAGTGCAATAAAGCAAGAAAAAGAAACAGAAAGCATAAAGATCTGAAAAGAAAAAACAACACTGTCTTTATTTACAGATGGCATGATTGCTGATGTTGAATGGTGACTACAACACATACTATCTTTGTGATCTTGGACTAATTACTTAGTATAACAGGCTTATTGTCCTCATCTGTAAGGTGGTCATACCAAGTTATAAGGATGTGATGAAATAATACACATAAAGTGTTTGGCACAATGTCAGGCTCATGAGATGTTAGTGTTGACAGTGATGGTGGTAGTGGTGGTAACTTAAATAATCTATGACATTATCCAGAATTTAACTTCTCTGTGCCTCGATTTCCTCATCGGTTAAACAGATAATACTATTGCCTACCACATAGTGTTCTGTGAGGATTGCAAGCAAATGCATATACCACGCTTTGAACAATGCCTAACACAAAATAAGTGTCAATAGTGTTAGCCACTTTTATTATTATCCAATTATGTGTTCCATTTTTAGAATAATCTCATATCTTAAAATTGTTCTCTGAGAAGCCACCTTAATAGAAAGGATATAGGATTCAATCTTTTTGGTGAGAAACATAGTGGAGTTCCTCTGGAACCCGAAACTGATTTGTAGCCAAAGAAATTTAATTAGATTCAATAAGCTGTTATTGAAAACCTACTCTATACCAGTTGCTGCTAGGCACGTTTATACATTTTAACCTCTTTTAATCCTCAAACCAGCTTTTGGGTGGGCACTTCCCTCAGGTCCATTTTATGGGAGATTGGGACGCGGTAAATAATTTGCCCAAAGTCCCGCTGCTAATAACTGACCAGGTTAAAATACCATTTCAAGGCCTCCAAGTCCAAGCATTCTCATTGCTTCTTCATCACGTAAAACATAAGTAGCCCCCAACTAACCTCACCAGATTGTGTTTATTCTTTATGTACAGATAAAATTAGTCAGTCACGAGCATTTATGCTAAATGTCCAAATTAACACTGTGAGTGTGTGTCAAAGGAATCCAAACTGTTGGTGGGGGCAGGGAAGGAGGGAGGGAGAAGGTTTCTCTCCAGTCCAGGTGATTTGGATCCACACCAGCATATCTGCCCCCGCTTTCTAGACTCTGTGCTGTGAGAAAGAGATATCAGGGTGTATAGTAAATGGAGTCTCACCAAACTCCATACCTAATTCTTGCCGGAAAAAAACAGAAGCAGCTAAAAATGTAACCTGTGTTGGATCCCTGCACAAAGTCGGCCTTCACTAGCTATTGCTACATGTTGATCTAGAAGAAATATTTCATTAAGTACACTCTTGCTGTAGATTTTTATCTAGTTGCCATAGAAACTTTGGAGGAAAAGCTTGTTTTTAACCCTTGGACTAGGTTTGCCACCCAGTTTTATAGCTCTATTTAAGAGTCCCCTTATTTTAAACTCTTCTCCTTCTGCTCTCCTGTTTTCTTCTCCTATGAGATAGCTGGACGGGACCTGACCTGTTCATGACCTTCAAAATGCCCCTTAGTGTATTTTGAAGGCACAGTTCCTGAGGGTAGATGGCAACAGCCAACGGTGTTTTTCTGTGTTTATCTGTGAGAAGGGCTCCGGTCACGGTCATGACAGAATTTTTTTAAGCTGAAGTTTCACTTCATCGAAAATAAAAATGAACTTTCGTATTTCTATCTCCTCTGCCACGTAAGCTTTCCCACCTAGCCCAAGTCCTTAAAGAAGAAGCAATGAGCCCCACCCAACTCCCCAGACAGCCCCCAAACTGGAAGTGTCTAGTTTCTAGATGCCCTGAGTCCTTCTGTCCTCCCACAGCCCCCCTCCTCTCTGTTCCTAGAGTTTCCAAGTACACCACTAGGGCTGTGCTTGTCTGCATAGCTTTCCCATCCCTGAGGGATGTACACATGTATCTCAGAGCAGGAGTCTAGGCTCAGTTTACAGCCAGTTGGCTCCCAGGATGTGAACTTGTAACTGTCTCCATACTAGATGACATCTTTCTAAAGTTGTCCCTTTCTTCTCCTGTCTGAGAGCTCACCGGCACAAATGGAAATCCTCATCTGGTTATAATTGGTTTTGCTCCACAGGAAAGAGGTGGGTGTTGGACAGTGGGTTGTATTTGGTATGGGGGTGGGTGGGGGCGGGGTCAGTCAAGGCCTGGCCTTGCTCTGGTTTGGACGGAAGGCTGAGGGCCAGATGTTGGACATTTCTGGAAGTTAGAAAACGTAAGCTGTGGAGGACAGGAAGATTGCTTCCAAGCTCTTTTAATTTTGGTTGTGGATGGAGGTGTGGTTGGGTACCATGGCTGAGAATGATCTCACATAAATAACATACTGTCCCTGCCAAGGCAGACATGGTCTCCCAGAGAGGAAGTGGAGGTAGGGCCTCATCTTTGTCCAGGAGCGTGACTGCCACTCCACGGACTTAGCCTCTCAAGGTGAGGATGAAAATTGGTGACAGTGGCCTACTAAGGACTTGGAACTGCCAGGCAATCCCACCTTGCAGGAGTGCACCCACTTGGGAGGACGTCTTGTATTAGCATTCTCCTTCTTGTATTAGCTCTGGGGCTCTGATTATGGAGCCCTAGAAAAAGGCCTGGATGAGTCCCACAAGCATAGGGAAAGGTAAAAATTCATTACAAACTGTCCCATTCCTGTGATTACTAACAAATGAGTGAGATAAGCCAGCTCATCAGTGCAACACTCCTTGGAGATGAAAGGGCTTCAGGGTTGCCAAGACAGGCAGTCTTTCCTTGGTAGAAAGTCCAAAGGTGACCACTGTGGCTGGACGGGTATCTACACCTGACTCTAGGCTACCAATATCCAGGTGAGCCCTAGTTGTGGGCAAGGAGGAGTTTCAATTGCATCTGTGGGCTGCTTGTAGCTACAAACTCCTTGTTTGTCTCATTTCTGAATGCCTCTCACGCTTCAGACAAAGCTTGATGCATATAGTAGATGCTGAGCAAGTGTTTGTTAAATGTATCCCAGGTTATTGGTTGTTGTCTTTGCTACACATCACAGATTTCTTTTTTTAAATAACAACTTTATTGAGATATACTTCACAAACCATGAAATTCACCCTTTTAAAGTATACAAGTCAGTGGGTTTTAGTGTATTCACAGAATTGTGCAATTATTACCACTATCTAATTTGAGAACATTTTTACCACCTCTCCCCAAAACTCTGTAACCGTTAGCCATTCTTCCCTATCCTCTATCCCTCAACCCCTGGCAACCACTAACTCAGTTTCTGTCTCTGACAACAGTTTTCTGATAATTGCGTCCCACAGTTTTATGTATTTCTGCGTAAGCACACAAAGCAAAATGTCTACCCGGTCATGCTCTTCAGAAAGCATTCCCTGTGTTACCCTGGTTCTAACTAATTCAGTCTCATCCTTTCTATCACTTAAAAGAACAGATGGCTTCAGCCTTCTCCAGGCCAAGGCTGAGTCTCTGGATTGCCAAACATGTTGATGAGCTCTGAAATTCAGCCCAGAATCACAATGAAAGCAAATGTGAAATACCTGGATATCGCCAAACTAATTCAGGCCTATCCCATGCTCTAGCACCATTTAGCAGCTACATGGGTGACCCATTCTGGTGCAATGACTCTTAGCGGAAATGGAATTTGGGGCATGCCAAGTCAGCGACAGGAGGTCAGGCTTGGTCTGAAAAGGCAGCACTGAAGATGGGCAGTGGTGTCAGCCACGGGACTTCACGTGAGGAGACAACAAGTGCTGTTTTAGGAAGAGGCCTGAAATCTGAAGCCCCGGGTTGTGAGGTTACACTGGGAGTGTGAGGCACAGCCAGAAGATCTCAAGCCCAGGGCGGAGCTGACTCAGGATGCAGGATGGGCAGCCAACTCCTGAGCATCGGAATCTGTGCAGGCTGAACAGGGTGGTTCTGAGGACTATTGCCAAATAGCTGGCTGCTACCTCAGTCAGATTTATTAGCCCAGTTCAGCAGTTTTTGCCTGAGAGTGTTTTAAAGGCACCACGGGAACTTTGACACTGGGAACTGACTCACTGATAGATAACAACGTGGAGGAGGTTAGTTCTTCCTTCTGAACTTCCTTCCTTCAACAGCTTAACCTGTTTAGAAAATGAAAGTTGGTGAGAACAATTCTCCAGTTCCAGGAACATCATGGCGGCTTCCCTTGGAAGAGGTGGCAAGGCTTTGTGATCTGTTTATAGTCAGTTGTTAACATGTGGCTTTTCCAGGCCAGAACGTGAGCTTCTTGCAGAGAGAGTCGGTGTCATTTTCCTTTCTGTATCCTAGTGCCTAGAAGTTCTGGCACATAATAACCACTCAATAAAGACTTATTTAGTGAGTGAATAAATCTCTAGTATCTGTCTCCATGAAATATATGTTCCCATTTTTTTTTCTAACTTCTCAAGGAAATAGGAGGGAACTACTAGTAGCAAAGTTTTCTACAGAACTCAATGGCAAAAAGAGTAAGCTTTCTCCAAGAATCACTGCATTGAAGAGGGCAATTATGATAAAATGTAAATGTGTGCTTTTAAATACGCTACTCTTATCAGGGGAGAAAATGGTACTGCACATCCAAGGGGAAAATATGTGAGCTGAATAAAGAATAAAACAAAACAGGACAAAAACACTTGATGTGAGGCCAGGGAAACAAGCTCTTAAAATGCTGGTGCAGAGACAGCAAGCACCTCACATGCATGTTGACCCCCTTCCTCCCGTGCCCGTGACAGACACTGCTAATCAAGTCTAGGCTATTTTTTCCCACCAAACTGAGGCTTAACTTCAGAATCCTTGTCAACGCTGTATTTCATGCGGTCATTACCGGGTGGTTGGTGTTGATAGACATAATATAAGCCATTAGTTATGGCTGAGCTGGAGCGTAGGAAGGACAGGGCGGTGAAAGAGTGTGAGGTCATTTAAGGAAGACGAGAACGGGGCCCGGGAGGAGCCCCAACAGACGGCTGAGATCCGTGGTGTGGCTCAAGCCTTCTATGTAGGTTGTTGGGTGCGTGTAGAACAGTCTCAGCCTAACTCAAGGAATGTCCTGGGGCTGGATCCGAGACCCAGACAGAAAAAGGTCCTGTTTTCCAAGAGGCCCAAGAGGCTAAGCTAAGAAGTCAAATCACCTGGCACAGTCTGTTATCCCAAAGCATGAGTCCGGAAGAGCAGCCAGTTTATTGAAGGAGGAAGGAAACAGCATTAATTCTGCACCAGGCCCCATGAATAATTGAGTCTGCACAGAAGACATGCCTGTGCTATAAGCTGCTTGTACCCCAAGATCGCCTGCCCATGTGTAAAATGCTAGTGTTATACGATCTGATGGAGCAAACTGCTTCTCCTCCTGGGTTAGGGGTGACACGGGGACAAGGAAGGATGGATTTGTTTCAGAAGTAAAGGGAAGCTGGTAAAGGAAAAATCTTTTTCCTGTCTTCCCAGGAGGGGACAACAGAAAAGTACCTGGGTATGGCTTTTTGCTTGTCAGTAGCACCTTTGTAAACCTGAAATGTTTGCATCTATCTTCACAGCAAAGCTCTGTAGGGCATAGGTTTCAGTTTCTCCTTTGAGGTGGAGGAACTGGAACCCAGACAGGCCTGCATGATGAGTTCTCTGACACACAGGAGACAGCTGGGACCAGCCGTCAGGCTCTTCTGGTTCAAGACTTGTCTGAGCTGACAGTAGAAAACATGATGCCCAATGGTTCATAGCATAAGGTCATCAAAATAGCCCTGAAGAGAGGTGGTCAAGAACCACTATGAACCTAAGTTGAGTTTTCTATGGCATTTTTCCTCTGAGAAGCTAGAAGCATTTTCTTGCTTTACATTGAAGGGACTCAAAAGGTTTATATATATAAATATATATATATACATATTTTTTTTATGTCAATAACAGCATGCGTGAGTACGGGTCAGAAAGAGCCAGTGTACAGGCTGGCCCACCCATTCTCAGAGGCAGTGTGGAATAAGAGAAGTTAGGAAGACCTCGATTCCAGTTTTAGCACTTAATAGCTGTGCAGCCTTAGGTAGTTATTTTCACTCTCTGAGCAACCATAAATTTAGGATACAACTATTTACTTCTTAAGGGCTGTCCTGAGGATTAACAGGGTATGTAAATAGCTTGACACATAATACATGATCAGTAAAGCTAAATCCATCCCTCCTAGGTCAAGACAGAGGCTGGTGGTTTTGTTCTTATAAAGTAGGCAGCACAGGAGAAGGTGGTTAGAGATGGTTCTGGACTCTGGGATGTCCAGACATCCAGGCCAAAGCTCTTTCCCCTTCTCCATCTCTCTGCTGCCTCGCCAGCCTGTAGGCTCAGGCCAGGGGTGAAGGGGGCGGCAGGGAGGAGATCGAGTGGACTCTGGCTCCCAGGGCCCTGGCTCCTAAATGGAAGCAGGCAGCTATGTCCTGCCCTCAGGGCTGCTTTTGAGTTTATTTCAAACGAAGCACCATTTGGAGAGAATTATAATCATCTTTTTGGGAGGTGACAAAAGCATGGGAGTCTGACGGGGGAGCTGGAATTAAGGAGAGATGAAGCAGGGAGCCACACCACAGAGGACCCTGGTCACCGGAGAATGCTCCAGAAAAGCACCAAAGCTGGTTGCTCAGTGAATCCCCTTCTTGGCTCAGAAAACACACACCTGTGTCTCTGTCTCCTCCCACCCTCAGAAGCTTGGGCTCAGCCTCTGCCAGCTCCCTCAGCCAAGCCCACGGCTTGCCAGGAGGTCAGGTCCAAAACACAACTGCAACAGCAATAGTGAAGGCTGAGCAAACAGCCCCGAAATGATGATGAAAAGCTGAACTGGGGGAGCAGGCAGGCTGTCCGGGAAAGACACCAGGATGATAAATCATGGCAACCAGGCCGCGAGTTCTCTCCAGACCAAGAGCTTAGCTGCGAACGGGGACACAAGGGAAACGGCTATTCCTCCTGAGCACATTCTGGAAAAGTGGCACCTTTCCTTTTCACGTAATACGTTCATGTGACGGTTGTCAAGACCACGATGAAAAGCCGTTAGAGGGAAGTGTGAAAGCAGAACCCTGAGGCCTTAGAGAAGGCAGTCAAAGGCTGGCATATTTTTAAAAATGAATTCTTCCCCAGCAACCCCTGGTACAGTCCTGCCCTCAGCTAAGCCTCCAGCACAGCTTGGGTTCTCTGTCCTGGAGGCACTCGAAGCTCTGCAAGGTAGCTGTCCTTGAACGGCCGCCTGGAAGACAGAAGCGTGGTGCCGTCGGGAGAAGGTTACCCCCCTGTGCTTGCCAGGGGAGTGAGTAAAAGCTGCATAGGAGCACCGCCCTGGGGAAGGGAAGGTTGGCCGGCAACCTCCATGAGGGGCGCCAGGACAGCAGGATGACCTCCAAAGCCATCTCCTTCCTCCTCATCGGCCATCCAGTCCCTGGCCACTGGTTCCCAGGGTGCAGCCACTTGTACCTTCAGAAGAATCAGACCTGTGGCTTTTGAAAAGCATAACATGCCTCTAGCTGAGGCCGGCCTGCCATTCCTTTCTCCAAAATGTTTTCTTTTTCCTCTCTTCCCATATTCCTGCATCACCCTAGCCCAGGCCATGTCATCTCATTCTTGGGTAATTGCAATGGCTACAGTGTGGCCTTCTCAGCACAGTTCTCTCCCCTTCAGGTTTTCCTTGCCATGACCATAAGACTTTCTTCCTTCACGACTTTTTTTTTATCACGAAATTCCCACTCCAAGTTTTACATCAATATCCTGTCATGCAGTGTCTAGAGCCCAGACCCCTCTGCCTGGCTTTCCAAATCCTCCAGGATCCAGCTCCAGCTTCTACAGGTCGTGGAGAATCTGGACCTTCTGTTCCAGCTAAGCCAGCCTCCTCCCTGTTCCCTGTTCATGCCAGACTCATCCCCACCTCCATTTCTTATTCCTCCTTTCCGCAGTGCCCGCCTCACCCTCTCTGCCTAATCAAGTTCCCCCCCCTCCTTCCAGCCCAGCTGCAGTCCCCTTCACTCCTTGCCTCACAGGACTTCCTAGGCCCCCATGCTCTCTCGCTTCTCTGAATTTCAGCTGAAATCAGCAGCTCAAAGAGGCTCTTGATGAGCTTCTGATTGTCTCATTTGTCTGGCTCATCTGCAAAGGATTTGACAGCAGGGCCACTGCTCATATCCTTCAATGACCTCAGGAGAACCAGGACAGAGCATGGTGTTCACACATAAAAGGGGCACAATTCATACTTGTTGGCCCTACAAAGTAGAGTGACCTTGAATTACAGTGAGATCATTCATTCAACAAATGCCTATTGAAAACCTACTGTGTGTCACGATCTGCGCTGGAGATCAAAGTGTGAGAAAGATGGGGAACTAATAGGCCAGTGGGAAACATAGTTAAACAAGCAGTTACAACACGGACTGGCAATGAAGACCCTCTGACGGGGAGAGAATAGCATGCTACAGGGTACAGAACGAGGGCAACTCTTCTTCTAGGCTTGGGAGATCATGGAATGCTTCACATCTTTGGTGTTTCTTAAAATAAGACCTTGAGTTAGCTGGTTATGGGTGCTAGGGAGAATGAAAGAAGAGTATTTTCAAAGAACTGAAAGATTTAACATAGCTTGATCATTTCTAGGATTGTCACCTTGGCTTTCCTCTATTTATTTAAATGGCCTCCATGCCATAAATAGTTATTAAATGATAATGTAATTATCTGTCTGTATCTACTGATCTATCGATTCTATCCATCCATCTATATATTCCTAGCCAAGAACACACAAGTCCTTTGTACTTGCTAGATGTGGTCTGGGGAGGTGCACAAGCATACATATTTTATAGCATCTCTGTGGCTCTTCATTCTTAGCTGCCTGAGATGTTTGGGATAGTGTTTCTTACAAATGGAAGGTGGGGGGAAGGGGGATGGGAGAGGGATGGATTGAGCTCTCTCTTACGGCACACTCCAGCCCATTGGTTTCACGCAGTCTATTGCTATTCATAGCATTCCGTTTTCATCCGAAATGTGGGAATGATCTGACTGCCAAGCTATTATGGATAAAATGAAGAGACTGCCTATGTACAAATCTGTATTCTCTTTCTATTACCAAGAGCCAAAGGTCTAAGGCCCATCCCAGCTAGATTTTCACATGTTCAGACTAGCAGGGTAGTTCCTTGAATAGAAAGAAAGCAAGATTTACACGTCACCCATCTCTCAGAACAGAGTCACAGCCTGGATGTACTGGCATTTTATTATGCTACTTCTGGATTATTTATTTAATATTGTTTCATTAAATTTTCAAAGAACACTGGTGGTTTTTACCAATAAAACACGGAATGCCACGGTATGAAAATGGACGGGTAAATTCAACTAATATTTTTGTTCCTGAAAGAAGTATAATGTTTGTATATTTATGTGGGAAAATAGATAACTATTTTGTGACCAAAGATCCTTTCAGTCACATTGAGACCATCCCCTCTGTGGACCTGTGAGTACAGCGCGTGGTGCTGCCTAGCAAACTGAGCTCTACCCCGATCTGTCCAAGCACCACAGCCTTCCACTGCCGTGCAGAGGGAAGGCTGGACCTCAGCATCTTGTGCTAAGTATTCAGGGCACAGACATCAAACTCCTCTTTGTTTTCCACGGGATGGCAAAAGGCTGGGAAACACACTCAGGGCCCCGCACCTCTATTGACTGGTTTGGAAACAGGAAGGCCCTGGCTGCAATATTCAACCGCATTAAATGCCCGGCATTATCCAGGGCCCTGAACATGGGTTCATTGTCTGGCTGGTCTTTGCCGCTGAATGCGCTGGAGAAAGGCCATGCGTAATTAGGGACCGCCTGGTGAAAAGGGCTTCGCTCACACCACATGCCCAGTTTTTGTCCTTAGAGGAGGGTGTCAATCTGAGAAAGGGTGAGCCCCTAGGGAGAGACATTTATAAACGATTTTGAGGAGGGGTGGCTATCTTGTTACGGTGACTTTGGGGTGTGGAGAAGATTCCTGGTCAGAGTTTAGATTTAGGCCACGACAGCTGCCAGTGAGAGAACCTAACAGAACTCTGCTGTTGACAACTGTGCATGGTGAGCTGTGGGCTCCTGTGCTGGGGGACTGGGATGTGTTTTTCTAATAAATTCTTCCCAGTCGGATGTGAATCGTTTCCAGGTACTTAGATGACTCAATGACTTAATATTTCATTTTAAACCATGCTCTGCACAGGAAAAAGGCTGACATTACTAGGATTTTTAGACTTTAGATGTGCCTCATCCAGCCAGATTGGTTTCAAACCCTGAGGTAGCATTACAGAAATATTTCTTATGAACATTAATAAATAACCCACACTGTTCTTTCGAAAAGCAGAATCAGTCTTTTCAGTGGCATGAAAAAGCTTTGAAATGAGGAGAATGTGGAGGTTTTCCGCACTCTTTAGCATAAATTCAATCTCTCTGAGTGGAGGGTTCCCCCCCCCCACCGCTATCGCCAGCTTTCGTTTGCTAGACCACAAGCCTCCTTTAATTCCCGGACCCTTTAGCTTGTAATTTTTTAGATAGACAAATATGTTCCCTTTCAGGAGGATCCCAATAATCTGAACAAGCTAACAAGCTTTCTTTCCCCGTCCTTTGCTCCTAGCATAAATGTGGTTTCCGAGCTGACTCTGGTACCTACCTCAGCAGCTCTGCTTCCCCTGCCCCACAGTCTGGCTGTGGAGATGTAAGCTCAGAGCTTTGGCCAGGCTTGGCTGTGCTGAGACCAGCTGTTGTGATTTAACCATGAACAAACTCAGAAGCTTAGCCTTTGAAGAGAACCTGAAAGTCGTTTGGTTCAATGACCTTCCCCAAGTTATCTCCTCTCCAGTTGAAATCCTCACTAATTTGCAAGATGGTCTCTGTATCAGTTGACATTGCTAACTGCCATAAAGCTCTCCCACCCACCACCCCAGTGATTCTACTTCAGTCATCCCATTTCCTGTATATATATCCTTGGTACAGCCCTCTCCAGAATGACCATAGCTAGTTGCTTATATATCATTTTCCTCTGCTGAAGTCTTGAAGGCAGTAGCCCTGTCTTATTCATCTTTGTATCCCCATTGAACAAGAGCTGAAAAGAAATGGGCAATTCTTTCACTTCAGCACTGATTCATCTCACTCTATCAGTCAACCAAACCAATCTATTTAACTATTTCATAGTTCAATCCACATTTCTCCAACTTGTTTGAAAAACTATCATGAAAAAGTCTGCCAAAAAGCCTTCTAAAACCCAAACATATTCCCCTGATCTTTGGGTTTAATATTTCAGTTTAAAAAGTGTTAATGAACTTGATTTGTGATGATTTCTTTTTGCTAAATCCATCTTAGAACCTGGTAATCATGTCTCCCCTGTCTACATTTTAACAAACTATTTGTTAGATAACCCATTCTAGAAATTTGCCAGTGGCTAATGTTAAGATCACTAGGCTGCAGTTTGCAGAGTCCACCTCTGAAATTTGGGGGATACCAATTTCTCCCTCTGACCTGTGGCTATTCATTCCTTGGTAACTTGCTCAAAAACTGTTAAAAAGTTGTTCCTTAATCACATATTTCAATTGTTTTGGTTCCCTGGAAAGTAATTTATCTGGCCTTGGAGACCTGAATGCATTTCAAATGGCCAGCTGCTCTCAATATCTTTGTCCTCAGTGGGGGGCTTTACCTCATCTTTCTAGGATGTGTCCTCACCAATGAAGGGAGATAAAAATCAATTCATGCCTGCTCATGGGGATAGTATAACTCTGGGAGGTGGAGTGTGGTGAGAGCCTGGAGCATTCCCGCCAGCTATTGGCAGAGGTGGATTTACTGTGAAGCTCATGAAGCTTAATCTTCAGAGTCCCTTACTAATTTTGTATTCTTTTTCTTAAAATTGTTCTGTTAAACTGTGTAACCTTCAAAGCACAGACATATGGATCTTCCCTTGAGTCTTGTGTAAGGTCACATATTATGCTTCTACTGGAAGTGTTCTTACGGGTATTGCAAATAACCGGTCTATCAAAGCAAGAATAGAAAAGATAGGGGTGTTTTATGGGCTAACCAGGAGACTTGAAACACTCAGTACTGATACTACCATTTCACCAAGACTTTAGGAAATTCACTTAACCTTACTATTGTTTCATTCTCTTACCCATAACATGGGGAAAATAATCCTTCTTTCAGTCTTAGTTGATACTCATTCAATGCTGACCGTGTATCAATGCTGATACACTATAGGTCTACCTCACATTACAATAATATGATAAATAAAAAGAAATATTTGTTGACATACATATTAAACAGAAAAATTAACCTGGCATAATGAGCACTTGTTCTACAAGGGAATTAATTTAATTAATGAGTACTGAATTTTAAAAAAGAATATAAGATTTGCAGTAAGGAGAACTGACTTCTGAACACAAGCCAGGAAGCCCTGGAAGGTTGAGTGTGCCCCTGCACCCTCATGAATCTTAGTTCCTGCATCTGGAAAATGGAGATGACAACACTTCCTCACAAAGATGTTGTGGCAGTTGATACCAAATATACTAAAATGCTCTGTAAACTGTAGAAGTGATTTAGAGATGTATGGTGTTATTATAGTCTTAAACCATCAAAATTATGATTGAGTTAAAAAATCCAACCTACACAAAATTTCCTGAAGTACAGACTACATACTATTGGCAGTCACGTAGGGCAGGAGTTAAAAACTTAGTGAACGACGATGCAAATATCAAGTGTTATACAGATAAATATCAGAGTAAAAATCAATAAAATATCCTACCTCAAGAGCACATCTGTCTGATCCAGGCCCAACTCTTTCCATTCAGCACAGCAGAAAGGCTAGTGATGTTGGGAGTCATACTGGGAGTTCAGGATCAGTAGACTTGTTATCCGACCTTGTTATGGAACAAACATTCCTTCAGTTCCTTCTTTACTGTGTCCTAAAGTCTGGGATATTTTGTTGATACTTCCCAGCCCAGAAAAATGTCTCTCTAGACTTCCAAAGTTCTTGCAGCTGAGGGTTCTGTCTTCTTTTGTTTACCCATAATATCACAAATTTCCGACTTGAGGATGTTCCTCCATTCAGAGAAACAACCTTGGACAATAGTTGCAGGTTGCCCTTGAGATGCTTAAGATCCTACCTGGCAGGAGGAATTTTATAACTGTTTCCTTTAAAAGGTTGCCAGGAGATTTGAGAAGGCTTCAGGCCTCTTAGACATTTCCAAGCACCTTGCTTGCAGGACAAATCTGTTGAGTTGGAAGGCTATGGCTTGACTTTGCTTAGCTCAGTTTAACAGCAATTTAAACATAGAGTCCGCCCCTCACAATCTGTTGTTCTACAAGGAAGGCCTCATTTCACATAGTTCCACGCAGAGTGCAGCTTCTAGGCTCAATAGAGACAGCTGCATTTATTATCGCCAGCCCTGACTTTCATTTCAGCGAGGAATACTGTTTCAGTTCATTATCTCTCAGAGTTCCGGCTTCATCAGTTTCCATTAGGAAGTACCTTGCCTTTCTGCCAAGAGGCACTGGAGGTGAGTGGCCCAGTTCCCTGCCTCAGGCGCCAGCTGCCAGCAGCCCCCACTCCCCCTGCCCCAGCCAAGCACCTCACCCTCCACCTGTAGGCCAGAAACCCAACTTCCCTCATTAGGGAGAATGTCTTTTCTGAAATTACCTCTGACACGTGGAGTTCGGACAGCACGCTCTCTTAAGTTCCTCCCTGTTTCCTTTAATCCGTGCCATGGAGGGTTATCTCACAACTCTCCTCTCACCTCAAAACTCTGATCCCGAAAAGGATCTAGGCTGGGGGTTCAACCCACCTTTCTCAGCATCTCCCCCCTTACTAGCAAAGCCATAGCTTTCAAAGAAGAAAAAAAGGAGAAGGAAATAAAGAAACCAAGCCCAATTTTGGACAGAAAGGGAAGAGTGAGGAAGACAAAGAAAAAAAAAAGATGTGGAGTGAGTCTTCGATTACAGGGGGCACCTGACATTGAATCAGGAACACGTCCAAGGACAGCTGAGACCTCAGGGCCACGAGGTCTCTTATTTTCGTTTAAAAATCAGTAACATGGAACTAAAACACATTTGCGGACTGGTGGGATTTTCTCCCACCTTCACTCATGGCATTTCTTTCCCTTCACTGAGTTTAGTAAAATAAATAAAAAACCAGACCCTGTGTAGCATGAAACATCAAAGCTTTGTCCAAAGAGACAGTGCACACAAGCAACAGAAAGGTGATCGTTTTGCAGACTTTCCACTCAAGGATTTACAGCTGCCTCAGCCCGGCTCACAAGGGACTTCATGCAGCCTCTTACAGGATGGAGGCAGGAACCGCCCAATGGAGCTGCCCCCTTTCCCCTCAGATCTCTCTATCACCTTCATACACACCAGCTTCAGCTGTGCCTTCATTCCCAACAGCCAGCACCTGCTTCTCATGTAAAGGCCCACCCTCAGGCCTGCACACAGACAGCTGGAAGTGATGGGGAATTTCTGTCCTGGGGAGGGAAAGGGGGAGGGGTAGGACTTAACAACCAATGACTGTTGATTAGGTGGAAAATATTCCAGCTCCTTGCCCATCCCTTCCTGATGAAGACAACTCTGAAGTATGACCTCCTCTCTCTCCAAGAGCAGCTCTGTGGGACTTCGCTTGATATTTTCCTATACCTCCCTTCCTGATCAACCTCCCTGCCAATTTTTCCTGGGAATGCTTCCTAATAAATCTCTTTCACATGATCCTTATCTCAGCAGCAGCCTCTGAGGAGCCCAACTTAAGACATCCCAGGACGAAGCCAAGAGGCTGCAAAAAGGGGAGAGAGAGAAAAACAAGTCTCCAACAGTTGGGACCCGGAGATGTGGATGGAGGGAAATGAGAGAGGAGGGCTTGATAGAAAGGGCTAGACAGTTTTTAGACCGAAACTAAAGAAAAATTTTGTACAATCTTCCAGATGCCACATGTCTTCTAATATGTGTGTGTGTGCGTACATGTGGTGTATGATTTTCCTTTCCCCTTTCTCTTTCTGTCAAAAAATTGCACTGTATGCCCTTTGGATATTATAGGCATAACTAAAGAGTTGCATGTTATTTTAACCTAAAATATATTTTCTTTATGCTTTCTTAATTTTGGTAACAACAAAACAGCTCTGACAGGAAATAAAATAAATGAAAATACAGTTTAAAGAAGTGACATTATATGAGCCTCTAGCAAAGTAACTCTAGGGTATGATGGAAAGAGGTGGTGGGAATGGAGGGGCATCTTCTTTCTGGGTTAACAGAGGTACCCATTTGATCCTCTTGCCCCTGAGCTGTGAGGGACAGCCCTGGCTTGGTTGTGGGTTTGAGAGTCTTAGCTGAGACTCTTACCCTCCATGTCTCCTTTCTCTGACTGTGATATGAATGATGGTGATGAAAACATCATCCATTATATCACGTTTACAGGGTACCAGTGCTCAAATTTATTACTGCACTTAACTCTTGCAATGATCCTTTGAGCAGCTATTGCTATCTTCATTTCACAGAGGAGGAAACTGAGGCACAAAGAAATAATATAACCAAAATCTGCACTGGTACATAAAAAGATGCTCAACATCACTAATAATCAGGGAAATGCAAATCAAAACCACAATGAGCTATCACCTCACACCTGTCAGAACGGGTATCATCAAAAAGACAAAAGGTAACAAGTGTGGGCAAGGATGTAGAGAAAAGGGAATTCTTGTGCACTGCTGGTGGGAATGTAAGTTGGGGCAGCCACTATGGAAAACAGTATGGAGATTCCTCAAAAATTAAAAATAGAACTACCATATAAATCCAACGCTTCCACTCCTGGGTATTTATCTGAAGAAAATGAAAACATTAACTCAAAAAGATTTATGCAACCTCATGTTCATTGAAGCATTATTCACAATAGCCAAGATATGGAAACAACCTAAGTGTCCATCAGTGGGTAAATGGATAAATACAATGTGATTTACTCAGAACAGAATATTATCCAGCCATAAAAAGAATGAAATCTTGCCGTTTGCAACAACATGGATGAACTTTGGGGGCATTATGCTAAGTTAAAGAATTCAGGAGAGAAAGATAAATACCATATGATCTTTAAGAAAAAAAGAAGCTCACAGATACAGAGAACAGATTGGTGGTTGCCAGAGACAGAGGCTGGCGGTGGGCAAAATGGGTAAAAGGGGTCAAAAAGTACCAACCTACGGTTGTAAAATAAATAATTCACGGGGACGTACAGCGTGGAGACCATAGTTAATAATACTGTATTGCATATTTGAAAGTTGCTAAGAGAGTAGATCTTAAAAGTTCTCATCACAAGAAAAACATTTTTGTAACTAAGTATGGTGATGGGTGTTAACTAGACCCATGGTGGTGATCATTTCACAGTATATACAAATATCAAATCATCTTGTACACCTGAAACTAATATACTTTTATATGTCAATTATTCCTCAATAAAGAAGTAAAATAAAATGAAACAAAAGAAAACCTGCTTCTTCCTACTTCACACAGCTGTTGTGAGGAACAAATAAAATAATGGATATGAAAACACTTTGACAATTCTAAGGCACCACACATGGTGTACAGTATTAGCATTACTGTTGTAGTTACTATTGGCCAGGTTAACAGTTGCCATCAGAGCTACTGACCTATCCAGGTTATAAATAATCTTTCCTTATAGGTCTTACAAAACCAAAAAGCTATATTCCTGACCAGGGTTCAGTGGGGCATTGTTTACCTGTAGAAGGTGTTTACTTGGGGTTTACAAGGCTTTTCCTATCTGTAGTGTGGGCCTCAATTTGCACCTAATGTCTCTCTCTACTGCAGTGTCTAGTTGTATCTGGAAGACTGGCAAAGTGGGCTCACCAGGGAGCTCCTGAGGGGACCCATGAGAGGAACAGTAGAGATATTTCTTGGCCCTGACCTTAGCCTCTGTTATGGGTTGAATTATGCCCCCCAAAAGATGCTGAAGTCCTAACCCCCAGTACCTGTGAATGTGACCTTATTTGGAAATAGGGTCTTTGTAGAAGGTCAAATTAAGATGAGGTCATTAGGGTGGACCCTAATCCAATATGACTCGTGTCCTTATAAAAGGGAAGACTTAAGACACAGAGACAGACATGTACAGAAGGCAGATGATGTGAAGACACAGGGAGAATGCAATATACAAGCCAGGGATGCTCAAGGCTACCAGAAACTAGGAGAATAGCATGGAACAGATCCTTCCCTCACAGAAGGAACCAACACTACCAACTCCTTGATCTCAGACTTCGAGCCTCCAGAACTGAGACAACAGATTTCTATTGTTTAAGCCACCCAGTTTGTGGTACTTTGTTACTAACACAGCCTCCTTTATTACTTTGTTATGGTACTTTGTTAGTAATACAGTTAATGTAATAAATTAATACAGCCTCCCATTGATAATCTGCCTCTGCTCCCTGCCCCTGACAGAGAAAGCAGGATACCCTTGTAACCTCCTGCCCTGGGTCAAAGCTACGGGGAAGAATTGCGGGAAAGAGTTCTGAGCCAAGGACAACCAATCCTCAGGCTCACCAGGACCCAGGACCGCTGCAGCCCGGCTCAGGGAGATGACTCAGGACCAGCCCGTGCCCTCTCCAACAAAAGGAAGTTGTAGTGGGTGGTGGGTGCTAAAGTTGGAAGCCCACGGAGACCCTGGCATGTGGCTGCCATTTTGGGTTATGTACAAGATGAGTGCAGAGGAAGCTGGTCAAGAGAAAGTAAAGAGAATGGAGAGAGGTGACGCTGATGAGAAAGACAGAAAGAGAGACAGACACACAGAGAGACAGAGAGACAGGGAAAGACTGGCAGGGCCATAGGGCTGTCTTGTTTCTACCCTTCCCGAAGCCAGATTTCGCTGGGTTCCCTCAGGGATATCCTTTAATAAATTCCCCCTTTTTTCCTCTGGTAACTTGACTGTTCTCTTTCTTGCACCTAAAGTGGCCTGAGTATGACAGCTCAGAACAGAAACATCAATCCCTGGAGAAGAATTATACTTAGTAAAGCAGTGATTTGGATATTTTATTTAATCCACCTCCCCATGTTCTCCTGGCTTAATCTGAGAAATGGCAGAGTAAGTGAATTAAAAGCTAAAAATAAGTAAGTCATGTTGATGTAACGTATAGCCTGGTGATTACAGTCAATAATATTGTACTGCATATTTGAAGGCTGCTAAGAGACTAAATCTTCAAAGTTCTCACCGCAAGAAAAAACTTTTTTGTAACTTTGTATGGTGACAGATCTTAACTAGACTTACTGTGGTGATTATTTAACAGTGTATACAAATATTGAATCATTAGGTTGTACACCTGAAGCTAATGTTATATGTCAATTATACCTTAATAAAAATATTTTTTTTGAAAAACTAAAAAATTGCTTTAGGTAAAAGCCTGAAGATATCAGGCTTAAGGTAGAATTGTTTTGGAAACTTGGAACAAAGTATAGCCCAAAAAGGGGATGGGGTTGAAGCCTGGAAGTTTCCAGGGGCCTTGTTCTGAAGAGCCTTGCAGACTAGGTGAAGCAGTTTGGCCTTCTCCCAGAGAAGGAGAGTGACCCAAACTGATTTGCATTTCAGAAAGATGAGGACAGCAGCAGGGTGAGAATGGAGGAGTGGTACAAGATTAGAGGTAGGCAGTATGATTAAGAGGCTGTCGCAGGAATCCAGCCACGAGATGATGGTGGCCTTAGATGAGGACAGGACCCTGGAGGAGGAAAGAGGAAGGGATTGAGTTAAGAGATGTTAAGGTGGAAACCTGAGTGGACTTGGTGAATGTGGCTGAGGGGAGGGAGGAATGGATAAGGACATGAGGTCACGCGAGGTGACTGGTGGGCAGAGGTGGGCCCCCGGGGCCAAGGACCGAGGAACAAGAGCCAGTCCCCGATATTTAAGACCCGGTCCTCCAGTGTGGCCCCCATCCCTAGGGACCGAAAGCATATGTCATCTGTCCAACAGCAGAAAAGCTCCTTTTCAGGCTGCTGCCTGCCTGGAGCCTCTCACTGGTGCTCTGTGTTTACACATTCAGGAGGATTCAATCTCCCATAATCGTATATGTGACAAAGGCCTCGCTATAAGCAACATTAATGAAGACAAATGAATGGGCCAAATGCTGCAGCTTGCACAGCAGCTCCCAGGGCCCTGCCTCACAGGGAGGCTGCTTTGTGGGGGAAGCTCATTTCTGGCTGGGCTGCCCCGCTCTTGCCTTGCCTAACGGAGATGTATGAGAACCCTCCCACCACGGGGCGACTCATCCACTGCCTGGCCAGTGGGGGCAGGCCTCACAGGGGGGTTTTAAGGGACTTCAAGAAGATTATTAGAATGTGCTTACACATCTTTGTGAAAGCTATCTTAGGGGAGATAGGCAAGTAGAGATTAGCTGGACACAGTGGTCTGATCGTGTTAAATAAACAAGCTCCCTGCATCCTCGTGGGTGCTGATTGTGAAAGCAGCTATTAGAATTTAATTCCAGCCAGTGAGTGACCACACCACGGAAGGCATCTTGCTGAGTGCCATGAATCAGTCCTGCATCCAGGATGGGGTTGGCTCTTAGCTGAATTCTCTTCTCCCCTTTAAGGCCACTTATATCTGCTCATCCATTTCTCTTTGTGACGGAACAGAAAATATTCAACTTTGGGACTTTTACTCCAACCTCTCCTGGGGGGAATCACAGCCAGTAGAAAAAAAGAAGGTATTTATAAATCAAGCAGCATGCCACTGGGGCTGGTGAAGCCACCGTGGCTCTGTTCTGGCCCCGGACAGCAGGGGTGGACAGCAAGCAGGCCCCGCCCGGACAGGCTAGGTGTTGATGCTTAGAAGCAGCTCAGACAACCTCTAGAGGAAAGATGGTGGTCCAAGGTGCATGTGGTGAGAGGACACGATAAACTGCCCCATTAACAGGCAGAAGTGCTTGTTGTAAAAGCACCCAGACCTGGCAGCAGGGAGAGTCTCACCACCGTTTCGGCATCTGCTGTGTAATTCAGGAGATTGTATGGAGGACAATGTCTCTCTCCCAAGGGATGTCTCCAACAGGACATTATAAAAAGGTGCCCCTCATCAGAGTCGAAATGAAACATTCTCAGGATTTCCCATCACGAATTAAACCAGCCAATTTTACTAGACCAATATGAAGGGATTTGAAACTAATTAATCAGTGCAGAGACCAGATCAGCCAGGGACAGTGAGACAATGGGATGAAAACTTGGTAAGTCAGCGCGAGGCCTGCCTGAATTGACAGTGAAATAACACTGGGGATCATCCCCTGTGGAAGAAATTCCAGTTGCTTGGTGAAAAGAAGTAAGTTGGGTGACAGATCCACTGTCCCCAGCAATCTTCTTCAGGGAATATCCTCTTAATGACACTCGGATTGATTTTCCATTGCTGGAAGGAAGAGAAGGAAGTAGAAGTGATCAGAGAACATAAATAACTTTTAATAAAGCCTGGCAGGCTGCATGTGTATGGGAGAAATGAACAACAAAAATAATGCACAAGTTTCCAGCATCAACAGGGTGAGTATGAGTCAATAAAACTGGGCTGGGACACACTCTGGAGCATCTTACCACTTTGCTTAGCCAGCAGCCACAACCTTGAGGTGCAGGCATGTAGTGGGGCCCATCTCTCAGGCTCCAGTTTCCTCCTCTCCTAGAACAAAGGGTTGGGCCAGATGAACTGCAAGGCCCCTTCTGGCTTAAATGTGCTACTATTTGTTACTGTTCCAGAGCCACTCTGAGAGGGGCCCAAGTCAGCGTTCATGGAGAATTGGTCGTAATTGTGTCGTGGGAAGACACAGAGTCTTGCCTGGCTTTATTAAAAGTTATTTATGTTCTCTCATCACTTTTACTTCCTTCTCTTCCTTCCAGCAATAGAAAATCAATCTGAGTGTCATTGGCCATAACTCTGTCGTGGGAAGACTCCTAATTCAGGGCTAGATCTGGCCTCTACCCACTCCCATCACTTCATTTGTCAGAAGCCTCTCAGAACTCAATCAAATGGTATCACATTATTTTATACTTGCCTAACACCATGCAGGCCACACGGTGGCTCAAAACATACACATCCATCATGTCTCCTGGAGTGGTGAAAAGTGCTCAGCCTTTGGAGCCAAAAAGAACTGTTTTCAAATCCCCACTACACCACTAGCTGATTGTGTGATTCTAGACTAGTCACTTCCATACAATGGAATATTAGGCAGCCATGAAGAATGAGCTGGCTCTACAGGAACTCACAGGGAAACATGCCGACAATATATTATTTTAAAAGTCCATAGCAGACAAGAGCCAGAAGATGAAAGCAACCTAAGTGTTCAATAATGGATGAATGGACAAACAAAAAGTAGTATATACATGCAATGGGACATTATTCAGCCTTAAAAAGGAAGGAAATTCTGACACATTCTATAGTATAACATAGAGGAACCTTGAAGACATTATGTTAAATGACATAAGCCAGTCACAAAAGGACACATAATGTATGATTCCTTCTATATGAGGTACCTAGAGTGGCCAAAGTTGTAAAAATAGGAAGAAGAGTGGTGGTTACTAGAGGCTGGAGGAGGGGGAATGGGCAGTTAGTTACAATAAAAAAGTAAATGGCAGAACAGTAAGTACACTGTGCTCCAATTCTGGTTAAAATATGTTGTCTTTGTACAGAGGAAAGTCTGGAAGGCTACCCGCCACATTGGTAACAAGGGTTCCTTTGGGGAGTGGGATTGGGAAGGGGTGGTAATGGATAACATGATTGACAAGTTACCTGTGTCTCAAGGCATGAAAGTTTGTGTTCAATTTTGACGGGGCAGTGTCAGTAAACTCTGACTCTCAAAACCCCTCTGTTTCAAAAGAAAAAAGTATTCATCATTACTTTTGTCATTTCCTCCTGGGCTGCTGTCTATGGCTTTCTATTTTTTACCAAACACAGTCCAAACTCCTTAGCCTGGCACATAAGTCCCGTACAAATGGGCTGCAAGCAGCCTCTTACAAACCCCTTTTAGCTGTCTCTGTGCACCAGTGTCACAACCATTCAGTACTCCCTGAGCACAGTCCTTCACCTCTGGGGCTTTTGATCAAGCCATTCTCTCCATAAACTGTCCTCCCCCTCAATCTCTGCCAGTAGACTTCTCGTCCATTCTTCAAGGGCACAGTCTCTAAATCCCTTGGGTGGAAGTGATTCCTCCTTCCTCTCTTAAGGCACTCATCACACCCAGCTCATCTTCGACACATCTGTACATCTTCTCTCCCCTTATGGACCCTCTGCCCCTGGTGAGAAAGGACCAGGCCTTGTGCAGCTTGGTAATTCTTGGGGCACCTACTATGGTGTAATAACTCAAGAGCCACAATGGTGATGGTGATGAGAGCTCCACACGGTGCACCTTGCTCACTTCACCTTGTCCCGGCCGCCGCCCGGCGTTCACTGAGTGCCTGTGAGCTGGGATCTGAGCTCAGAAATGGCATATATCACCTCACTTTATCCTCACAAGATTTCTCAGGTATAGGTGTTATTATCCCCATTTTGCAAATGAAGAAACTATGGTTTAGAGATTAAAAAACTTCCTAAGATCATACTGCAAAAGTGGGGATTTGAACTCAGGCCTGCCTGACTCCAAAGCATGTGATCCCAATAACTACAGTCTACTGGCTTCCTGGTATACTGGCACATGCGGTAGGCACTCAGTACCAGCATGGTTAATGACTGCAACTGGACAGAGGGCGGCATGCCATGGGAAGAGCACAATGGCTGTCGACCCAGTGCTGTAAAAACCCACAGTGCTCTGGGCTCCCTGGCCAGTGAAAGCACTGGAAGTGTCAGCTCACGCCTACTTGCAGCATTCAAACGAACACTCATGGCTGTTCAGGCCAACCACAGCTCTCCCTTCGCTCTCTTCCTCAGTCTAATTCAGACACCCATTTCTCCCTAACCAAAGCCTCAGCTTCTCCCACCAACACCCAGGGGCTCTGCTCGTTCTGTCGATGCTTAAGTCTGGAAACGGGGAGAGGTGGCTGTGAAAGCCTCTTAGAGTCTGACCTCAGACATACAGACATGAAGAAACAAGCCCTGCAAACCAGATGTGGCCCTCTTCACCTCTCACGCTCTCCAGAAGCACTGATGGTGAACACAGGAAGATTCTCAGATGCGGAGGACAGATTCCAGGGGCTCTAGGAGGGGCGGGAAGGAGGGGTCCGCCTGCTGACCCCCATGCATCAGCCCTTCTTCAGAAGCTGATGGCCCCAGTACTTGGTGTATCCAGACCTGCACTGTCCACGTGTGGCCACTGAAAGGTGGCTAGTTCGAACTGCGATGTGCTCCTGTAAAACACATACCTGCCAAAGACTTGGCGTGAAAAAAAGAATGTAAATTATCTCACTAATAATTATGTTGATGACATGTCAAAATGACAAGATTTTGGATAATTAGGTTAAATACATAGTTAAAGTTCATATCTAACTTTTTAATGTGGGTAGAAAATATGAAAGTATGTATGTGACTCACATTTGTGGCTTGCACGATATTCTCATTGGACAGAGCTGATCCAGACCTCCAGACTCTCTGTTGCAGGTCCATGCTTTATCCAACCGAGACCCTGGCTTTCTGGACTCAGCTCAACCCCACATGGGTTTTCTGCACAGCAGCAGCTATGGTGCTTAGGGTTTCCTGCCTCTGAAGCCAACAGCAGAGTGTGAGAATAAGAAAGAGCTGGATCTTTGTGCATTCACTCGCATTTCCCTCCCAGCCCATCTCCCTGGCTTGCTTTCTTTTAGGATAGTGGTTCTCAAAATGCAGTCCTTGAACTAGCAGCATCGCTTCACCTGGGAACTTGTTAGAAATGCAAACTATCAGGCACAATCCAGAAACTGATTCAGAAACTGTGGGGATGGGATCTAGCAACCTGATTTTTAACAAACCCCCCTCCACGTTATTCATGCATGCTAATACTTGCAGGTCTTAGGGTAGTGTTTCTGAAACTTAGCTACATATTAAAATCACCTGGGGAGGATTTAAAATTTCCAATGCCCAGATTACATCCAATGTCAAGTAAATCAGAATCTCTAGGGGTGGGACTCAGGCATCAGTTTTTTGAATTCCCCCAGCCTTGATTCCAATGTGCAGCCATGGTTGAACCCCATTGTCTAAGGGATTCAAGATTACCAGCCATTCCCCCAGAGCTGGTAAGCAGGTGAGTAAGGCAGCCTTACCGTACGGAAGAAAACAGTGTTTAAAATGGAGTGAGAAAGGGGCTGAACTGTACATGCCTAAAGCTTGAAGGCCTCTTCCATTATAGGTCAGCTGCTGTAATGAAACAGGGAGATGCACCTTAGATTTTCTGAGGTTAAAATGAAAATGTGGAAAGGGGACAGCTTTTCCCACAATCCCCCAAGAGGAGAGTGGATGATGGTCAAGAGAGGCCCAGGATGCTTTCATCCTCTGAGGCTCCAGGCATGTGAAAACAAAGACATGTCCAAATAGGGTTTCAACAACTGTGATATATTTTAGAAATTTACATTTAATAAATGAAGGCTTGTGACACGTGTAAAATTTAAAACACACTCACAAGGCAGTGTGATCATCCTACTCATAATATAATAGCAGAATTTATTTTTAAAATTCATGGGCATGGTACCAAAGTCTGGCAGAAGTTTAAAGCCGATGATCATTTCCTTCTTTTAGTCCTATTAGCATATCTTTTTTTTTTTTTTTTTTTTTTTTTTTTTTTTTTTTGCGGTACACGGGCCTCTCACTGTTGTGGCCCCTCCCGTTGCGGAGCACAGGCTCCGGACGCGCAGGCTCAGCGGCCATGGCTCACGGGCCCAGCCGCTCCGCGGCACGTGGGATCCTCCCGGACCGGGGCACGAACCCGTGTCCCCTGCATCGGCAGGCGGACTCTCAACCACTGCGCCACCAGGGAAGCCCCAGCATATCTTTGAAGATAAAATTTTTAAATCCAAATTTGAAGCCTTTGGTTAGTGTGAGATCCCTGGATGAAAGGCCTTCCTTTGCCATGTGCCCCTGGAATAGGTTCAAGAGGACCCCTGGAAAGGGGTCCTAAGTGTGGCTGGGGGCAACTGAGCCATGGGGGTTGGCTAGCATCTGGGAGCCCGGTAGCAGCGTGCTGGGGTGGGTCGGGGGACACAGGAGAGAAGTCGGGGCTTTGAGGGTGTGCCCAAGCAGTGCCAGTCTGTGCCCACCCCCCTGCCCCACATGACTGGTGCCCACGTCTGCAGCTCGCCACCCTCTTGGCCTCTGGTGCCATCCATCCACAGGCTGCTGGCCCCAGGAAGTGGAGCAGTGACAGTCACAAGACACCCTCCTTTCACTGTAAGGTCATTCCTCTGGTTTGATGCATAGTTGTTGGGGGAGGGTAGGAATTGGAGAATCACTTCCCTGTGCAGTACCTGCAGTATTGTGGGTTTACAAAAGCACAAATTCTTGTGTCCCAGAGGCTAGACTGGGCTCAGGGCTCAGGACTCCACGTGATATTATGCTTTAGGAAGAAGAGAAAGCAATGCCAGACCGAATAACTACTGCCTAGGCAGCGGACACATCAGTGAGGAGCACCGTTGGCCCCAGCAGCATATGCTTTCTCCTCTGGGAGGTGAACTCAGAGACACGCTGACTAACGGTCCCACCAGCTGCAAGCCTCTGAGGTCTCTTAGGAGGCCCCCGGCAAGTCTGTGGCATCCAAGCAGTACAGGCAGCCTGGGTACCACAGGGCAGGGTGGGGGTGGGGCATGAGCCCAAGAGGAAAGAGCAGCCCTTGTTCTCGTGGGCTCTGTCTGAATCAGTGGCAGCCACAGTCTTCCTGCTTCCTGGAGATTTGGCCCCAGGCCTCACGCTATTCTCTATCCAGAGGACCAAGGCTTCCAGGGAAGAAAGGCACACCCAGGCAGAGGTGGGTGAGGCTGGGGTTCAAAGTCCAGGGCCAGCCCTTAAACCTCATGGTATCCTCAGCCAAGGAAGGGTCAGTCTGATTCCTCTGTTTCATTTGTCTCATCACCCTCGCTCTGGGTCAGTAGGTTCCTAAGTTTCTCCAACCTATGGAAAATCTGAGGAGGAGGGGAGAGAAAAGGAGAGAGGGGGAGAGAAGGAGGGAGGGGGAGAGAAGGGGAGAGAATGAGCACATGGGCTACCCACAGCCCCATGGCACCAGGGTGGTAAACATTTGGAGAGAAGCCAACCGTCTGGCACCTCGAATCTTCCACATCTCCCCAGCCAGCTCCTCTGGGCTCTTTGTGCCCCATATCACCCAGGCTTTAAATTATCAAGACTTGGGTCTGGGTTATTTTGTCCAAAACTTTCCTCTGGACATCTAGATTGCAATGCAAGATGTACATTCTTGTTTTTTCTTTTTTTTAAAAAATTTTTCCTCTTTTTTCAAACCCTCCTGTTGAGGGCTGACTTTCAATAGATCGCAGTGAGGGAGCTGCTCTGCTACTTACGAAACCCTGACCCAGAAGCAGGTCGTCTACAAATGGTTTAGCACCAGGTTCTCCACGAACGTGCGGACGGGCGAGGGGGCGGCCGCCTTTCCGGCCGCACCCCATATCCCAGGATGAAGGGCTCTCAGCACCGGACCCCGGTCCCAGCGCGCGGCGGGGTGCGCTGCGCCATGCCCCGGGGGACACGGGCGGCGGCCCACCGGTGGGGATGGCGGGGAACCAGCTATCCGAGGCCAACCAAGATGTACATTCTTGGAATCAGATTTCTGAGGCCTAAATGCAGGACAGTGTGGTCTTAGCAGTCTGGCTGCATCCCATTTCCATCAGCCCATCCGATGAATACACAATGAGGTGCGCATCACTTCCACCCAGCTCAGGAAACGGCAATCGTGCAGGTAAACCTGAACAACCCAGCCAGGGCTCAGCTAGTCCTGGCTATTTAGGGAGAGTAAGGAGGACGCAGAGGGTCTCACATGACTTGTGGAATCAATCCCAAGGCTGTCAAATTGCTCCTGCATATGCTGTGAAACTATTGGTTCCAAATCCACCCCTCGATTCTGTAAGACAGAAGACAATTTCGGAAAGACAACCCAAGCCAAATCCCTGAGAGTCTCGTAACAAGCACTATAATAGTAATAGGAGCAGTAATAATGACGGTTAACAAGCATCACTTACTTTGTGCCGGCTACAGTTCTAATCTTCACATGGATTTACTAGGAATATGATCTGTGGGGCAAGGCGAGGACCATCCTGAGTCAGGTGGCCTCAGGCAGCTTCCTTGCCCTCTGCTAAGCCTCCGACACAGACTCATCTTGACTCTCCAACTTCAACATTCTTGCTCAAGTCTTAGCCAGCCTAGGACCTGGGTCTACGTCTCTTTATCATAAGGGAAGAGTAGCAAGCCCCTGACAGCTTCATTGAATGGGGTGACCTTTAGGAGAAAACCCCAGAAGGAGGGACTGTGCATCCCCAGGAGGCATGCACTGTTTGTTCATTGCTTTTGTTCCTCTAGGGAACTGTGAGGTGGGGAGGGGGTTGTCTAATTTGGTGAAAATACGATATGTAAAAAGCCTAAATTAATTCATAAAGTTATTATTGTCTTTCTAAAGCAGCCCACCCTGGGGTACCTTTCTGTAACTCCCTAAGTATATCTAAAATATGATCTTAAAGTTAGATTTACGGAAACCTCATCAAGCACACATGCACCGCATGGCACACACCTGTGTAAGTGCTCCTAAAATGCTAGTATGCATGAACCTTATTTTTCTAGCATGTGTCCTGTGTAGGGGAGGGGAGGAGGGGAGTAAAAACAGTGTCATGTAGTTGCTGCCTGTGCACTGGCTGCACAGTGGAGCACAGGGTGCCTGGGAGCTTTAGCAGCATCATTACATGTTGTCCTCACAACATACACACAGGGGAGGTACGATCATCCCAATTTACAGATGAGGAAACTGAGGCTTGGGGGTCAAATGATGTCTTCATTATTGCACAGCCATCAGCAGCAGAGCTTGGTTGGAACCAGGCTTGTCTGACTCCAACGACCAGAGCTACAGATAAGATGCAAATAAAACAAGATGCAGAAATTCTCCCAAGTTATGCCCTGATGCTCCCTAATTACAGATGTGACTGTAGAATCCTGTCATTTCCTTTCTTTTTCGTCTTCCTTGCTTCCTCAATCCAGTCAGAATGAATTTTAAATGTGTCCCAAATGGGGTATGCCTTTGGCTGCAAAGAGCCACTCAGACACTGGAGCAAGTCCAGCCAGTAGGTCTGTGAATAAACGTCCCCTTCCAGAAACATTCTCTACAAGCACAGCTTGACTAGAAGGATTTAGATGCTGGAGCTGGTCTAAAAGGGCCATCACCGAAAGCTGCCAGGTCCGAATAAGAGATGCCCTAGCTGCAGAACCAGTGACACCACTGGCTCTCATACCATGTCTGAGAGGAGCACAACAGGAGGTTCTCCAGGAAGCTTCTTGAAGTTCAGAGGAGTTGACCTCTGTGCAGATTCAGCAGCCTGACGAGCCAGGGCCAATTCCAGGCCTGGCATGTCTAACAAATGCAGCACTCAAGCCCAAGACGCTCAAATTGTTACCTCATGTTAAAAAGAGCCCGAAGCTGCAAGCAATTAGCACTGCATCTGTGAGACTAGGGAAAGACAACCAAGAGAACGGGGCTTAAAATGACTATTTTGGTCCATATGGAAAATCGATATGTTGCGTGCATGATAAAATCCTTTTGGATATGTTTTTAAACCTTACATTTTTAAAATTCAGGTTTTAAAAGTTATTCTGGGAAAAGCAGCATGAGTTCTATAGCATCAGGAGATCTGTAAGTAAACTGAAAAGCTGTTGGAACCTTCAGTAGAGGAATTAATGTAATAAATGAACCCGGGCATTAGTGCAAATGAATCAAGCTGCATAAATTATAACTTTAATCAGTCATGGAATTTCAATACTCAAAGGGACCTTGAAAATTATCTGTTCCAAGAGCAAGAATTATGGAAAATAAATGGTCAGGTGGAGAAAATCTCCTGGCTAGAGAAATGTGCAAAGAAACAGAGAGTCAGGAGACAGCATGCACAGTGGTTTGAAAGTTCAGGGCTTTGCAGGATTGCAAGAATTCTTCAGTAAAGCAAATCAATCAGTGTGATAAACCATATTAACAAATTGAAGGAGAAAAACCATATGATCATCTCAATAGATGCAGAAAAAGCTTTCGACAAAATTCAACACCGATTTATGATAAAAACCCTCCAGAAAGTAGGCACAGAGGGAACTTTCCTCAACATAATAAAGGCCATATATGACAAATCCACAGCCAACATCGTTCTCAATGGTGAAAAACTGAAAACATTTCCACTAAGATCAGGAACAAGACAAGGTTGTCCACTCTCACCACTATTATTCAACATAGTTTTGGAAGTTTTAGCCACAGCAATCAGAGAAGAAAAAGAAATAAAAGGAATCCAAATCAGAAAAGAAGAAGTAAAGCTGTCACTGCTTCCAGATGACATGATACTATACATAGGGAATCCTAAAGATGGTACCAGAAAACTACTAGAGCTAATCAATGAATTTGGTAAAGTAGCAGGATACAAAATTAATGCACAGAGATCTCTTGCATTCCTATATACTAATGATGAAAAATCTGAAAGAGAAATTAAGGAAACACTCCCATTTACCACTGCAACAAAAAGAATAAAATATCTAGGAATAAACCTATGTAAGGAGACAAAAGACTGTATGCAGCAAACTATAGGACATTGATGTAGGAAATTAAAGGTGATACAAACAGATGGACAGATATACCATGTTCTTGGATTGGAAGAATCAACATTGTGATAATGATTATACTACCCAAAGCAATCTATAGATTCCATGCAATCCCTATCAACCTACCAATGGCATTTTTCACAGAACCAGAACAAAAAATTTCAGAATTTGTATGGAAGCACCAAAGACCCCGAATAGCCAAAGCAATCTTGAGAAGGAAAAATGGAGCTGGAGGAATCAGACTCCCTGACTTCAGACTATACTACAAAGCTACAGTAATCAAGACAGTATGGTACTGGCACAAAATCAGAACTATAGATCAACGGAACAGGATAGAAAGCCCAGAGATAAACCTATGCACATATGGTCGCCTTATCTTTGATAAAGGACATAAGAATATACAGTGGAGAAAAGACAGTCTCTTCAATAAGTGGTACTGGGAAATCTAGACAGCTACATGTAAAAGAATGAAATTACAACACTCCCTAACACCATACACAAAAATAAAATCAAAATGGATTAAAGACCTAAATGTAAGGCCAGACACTATAAAACTCTTAGAGGAGAACACAGGTAGAACACTCTATGACATAAATCACAGCAAGATCCTTTTTGACCCACCTCCTAGAGAAATGGAAATAAAAACAAAAATAAACAAATGGGACCTAATGAAACTTAAAAGCTTTTGCACAGCCAAGGAAACTGTAAACAAGATGAAAAGACAACCCTCAGAATGGGAGAAAATATTTGCAAATGAGGCAACTGACAAAGGAGTAATCTCCAAAATTTATGACCAGCTCATGCAGCTCAATATCAAAAAACAAACAACCCAATCCGAAACTAGGCAGAAGACCTAAATAGACATTTCTCCAAAAAAGATATATAGATTGCCAATAAACACAAGAAAGGATGCTCAACATTACTGATCATTAGAGAAATGCAAATCAAAACTACAATGAGCTATCACCTCACACAAGTCAGAATGGCCATCATCAAAATATCTACAAACAAAAAATGTTGGAGAGGGTGTGAAGAAAAGGGAACCAAACCCTCTTGCACTGTTGGTGGGAATGTAAATTGAAACAGCCACTATGGAAAACAGTATGAAGGTTCCTTAAAAAACTAAAAATAGAACTACCATATGACCCAGCAATCCCACTACTGTGCATATACCCTGAGAAAACCATAATTCAAAAAGAGTCATGTACCACAATATTCACTGCAGCTCTATTTACAGTAGCCAGGATATGGAAGCAATCTAAGTGTCCATCGACAGATGAATGGATAAAGAAGATGTGGCACATATATACAATGGAATATTACTCAGCCATAAAAAGAAACGAAATTGAGTTATTTGCAGTGAGGTGGATGGACCTAGAGACTGCCATACAGAGTGAAGTGAGTCAGAAAGAGAAAAATAAATAGCATATGCTAACACATATATATGGAATCTAAGGGAAAAAAAAGGTTCTGAAGAACCTAGGGGCAGGACAGGAATAAAGTCGCAGACGTAGAGAATGGACTTGATGACACGGGGAGGGGGAAGGGTAAGCTGAGACAAAGTGAGAGAGTAGCATGGACTTATATATACTATCAAATGTAAAAGAGATAGCTTAGAGGGAAGCAGCCGCATAGCACAGGGAGATCAGCTTGGTGTTTTATGACCACCTAGAGGGGTGGGATAGGGAGGGTGGGAGGGAGACGCAAGAGGGAGGAGATATGGGGATATATGTATATGTATAGCTGATTCACTTTGTTATAAAGCAGAAACTAATACACCATTGTAAAGCAATTATACTCCAATAAAGATGTTTTAAAAAAAAAAAAAAAGCAAGTTCAAGGCTTTTCACAGACAGGCTGGTTTCGAAGCTCAGCTCTGCTTCTGGATGGCAGTGTGAACCTGGCTGGGTGTTTTATCTTCCTAAATGAGTTTACACCTCTGCAAAATAGGTCAGTGCAACATAACATTTTCTGAGTCTTAAGGGAGACCATCTACAGAAAAGACTTAATATGGTGCCTGGGAGAACACATGGTGCCTGGGATGTCAGCATTCACTACATAAACAGAATCTAAGTGAGCCAGACTGACACACACTATATATCCCTGTTGCCTTTCTCCCATGTGTCTATGAAAGAAAAAATAATATACAGTAGACCTAAGCCGTCAGATTTCTGACCATGAGAGCAGGACACGGTACCCAAGGACTTTTCTGGATTAAAAGAATGATCTTCATAGAAGGCATCTGCATCTCGGCTGAGAAAGAAGCCAGACCTGTTAAGCAAGAGAGGAGGCCCCATGCAGATGGTGAATCTCCTCCCTTATAAGCGTTAAGTGAAAGCTTCCAGCAACGGCTCTTGATGCAAAGCTGCCCCAAAGTTATATAACTCTGGGCAAATTTCTGGCCAAGGGAAGTTCAAAATGAGCTTCAATGGTGTTTCCATTTTAGCTTGGAGTTTGAACCAGTGCTGCAGTAACAGTAACTGATTGAGAAAAGCTGAAGGTTAACAGATATTACTCCGTTTGTGTGTCTTTACATCTTAATATAACTTAGTTTAGCCTTATAACATTTATTAATCATGCTGAGCAAGGCAGTGTAGAATAGCGGGAGAATCGCAGGCTGTGGAACAGAACAAATCCTGGAACTGTCCATTGGTACCGTGAGCTCTTAATATGGGGATAACCATACCTGCCTCAAGGATGCTGTGAAGCGCTGGCATAGGGCCTGCCACATAGTTGGTGCCTAATAAGCCTTTGTTTCTTCTTCCCATTTCTTTCACATTTGTTATGTTGAAAAAACAGCTCTATTTTTGAATAGAAAAGAGGGCTATACTTGCCTGACTCGGTTTCCCACACCAACAGGACTCCCAGCTGCTCAGACCAAAACCAAGGACTAGATAGCGCTCTCTATTTGGCAACAGTGCACCTGAATCACAGACACGGTGTCTGTGAAGGGATTAGCTGTGGAGCATAATTTCCCAAACCTGAACCTACAGTAGCAGAAAAGACAGCTGGGCTTGGAGCAAGAGACAAGGGTTTTCATCCCATTTTTGCTGTTAGGTAGTCTTTTTTTTTTTTTTCTTCTAAGCACTTTTATTCAAGAAAATTTGAATTATATATATACACACACACACACACACACATATACACAAATACAAGAACATATTAAATACTACTTTGTCATGACTGCTGATACTAGCTAGTCTTTTGACTGTAGGTAAGTCACTTAACACTTCACCTGTGTCTCTCCAATTCTACAAAACAAGGAATTTTCTTTTTTAGACTGGACAACATCCAAAGTTCTTAAAGCTCTAAAAACTCCATGTTTCTACAGTTTGGTTCATGCTGTTTGTTAAAATGTGTGACTGTGTTCCATTCCAAATCCTGCTCTGTGTCCGCCACGTTGGTCTGAGTCATGATTTGTTCCCTAAGTTAGAGGCTCCATGTAAACAGTAACTGCACAAACAGAATCTGAGTGAACCAGGGTGCCAGCTGGTTCACTGCTGTAGCCTCTGCTTACTCTGGAGATCAGCTAAAGCCCTGGGAGCTGGGAGTAAACAGATCTGCCGGGAAGACAGGATTTTACTGTGAAAATGAGCTTTCTGACATGTTTAAAGCAGCAGAAATGGTCTGAAGATTGTTTTATACCTAAATGATCCCAAGTGAATTTAAAAAAAAAAAAAAAGAAACAACCTCCCATACCTCTGCAGGTATTTAGTTCCTGTGGCTGATATAAATTTCACTTAACTCCCAGCTGACCCCTCACCCTGGAAAATTTTTTGTCAGAATTCAAAATAAAATGAAGGCACATGCCAATTAGTAGTCCCAATAGTCAGACCGATGGGAGCAAGAGCTTTGGTTTATAGAACGTTAACATCTCACAAAACTAAGTATCTGATTCATCACTGTAGCCTTATAGTTTCCCTAACAGTTAGCAGTGTTTTGCACACAGCAGGCTGGGAGCTCTTTGAAGGCAGAAAAGGTATCTTATTCATGTCTAGCACAGGGCCCCGGTATATTATAGATGCTTATAGTAGTTTGCTAGGGTTACCATAACCAAGTGCCACAAAGTAGTACTTAAACAACAGAAATATGTGATTTAAACAACAGAAATGTATTTTCTCACAATTTTGGAGGTTAGAAATCTGAGATCAAGGTGTCAGCACGGTTGGTTTCTTCTGAGGCCTCTCTCCTCTGCCTGCAGATGACCACCTTCTCCTTGTGTCCTCACGTGATCTTCCCTTTGTACATTTCTGTCTAAATTTCCTCTTTTTAAAAGGACACAGGTCATATTAGATTAGGGCCCACACTAATAATCTCATTTTAAATTAATTAGCTCTTTAAAGACCGTATCTCCAAATACAGTCACATTCTGAGATATTGGAGGTTAGGACTTCAACATATAAATTTTGGGGGGACACAAATCAGCCCATTATAAGTGTTGAATGAGTGAATGGTGGAAGGATGGGTGGATGAATAGATGGATGGATGGATGGATGGACAACTAGGTAGTCAACGAACACTAGGTAAATCAAGTAAATTTACATAATCACTTGTGGAGATTGCTTTTGCTATAATACTCCAAAGGTTTTTACATTATATATTTTCATCCAACCTTACAAGATACTTTTAAAAATTATTACTCACCAAATTCCATCAAGCTGACAAAACATAGCCACATCCAGACTTATCAATGTCATTTCCCCTAATTATCCCCATTTGTAATGACTTCCTGTACCCAGGAGAATATCAGTATTTGCTAACAATAAATAACCACTACCTCTCCCATAAATAACTATATACTTAGAATCTTCACATTAGGGAAACAGAAAGAACTAAAATAATTGTTTTAGTTAGATCTGTTTCCTGATAATTTCATTGTTCAGCCTGTTTTGGTTTTCAACCAAACCTGGCCAGCACTCAGTTTCTAGGTTGTCTTAGCACACTGATTCCATTCAGTGAACTATAGAAATGCCCCTATAGAATTGTAGGGGACAAGGAAAAGGCCCACCAGGGGTCTCAGGTTCATTTGGTAGCTTTGAGTGCTGTCACACCTCTGATGGCATAGAAATTCATGAACTCGCCCTCCACTGCCAATGATCCTTCTCTGTGTTTCCATCTGGCTGTAGAATAAACTCGATCACAGTAAAACTATCAAGGTGGTTGAAGGTGTGTGTCTGGAGGGGGTCCAAGGTACCTGAGCTCCTTGCCCTGTCCCACAATGTCCTGAGTCATGGTGCTGCCCGCCAGTCTGATTCACAACTCCCCTGGTGCCAGCCTCTGTCACAATGGGAAGAGCTGCCAGGGGACACGCCCAGCCTTAATGAATGAACTCTTTGTGGCACAGCCAGTATGAGACTGATTCATGGTGTTGTGGGTCCATGTGGGCACTCATTCATTCATTCCTCTCTCATCCATTCTCTACTGGAAACCTTGTCCAGCAGATAAGCCATAGCATGAGCTTCCCTTGAAGAAGTGTGGTAATTTTAAAAGGTTCCTTTATGTTTCATACCAATTCCCTGCTTAAAGATAATAACAGAGAGATAAACAGATAGTGTGAGCTGTATCCGTGTAATATATGAATTAGGTATTAAAATTTAAAGACAAATTTATTGTGGTCCTTGGTCGATGACAATGATGAATTATCTTGGCTATGACCCTTGGGCAGATCAGCTACTCTAAATTTAGGATTAACCCATGCAATTGCCCCCCTGCTGCCTTCCCCTGAGGCTTCCTGAGACGAGAGGTGGTATTAACGAGTATATCCATGGACGTCACTAGGCATGATGCCATTTGATTTTGACTGTGTGTATAGAACAGGCCCTTGAGGTTCTAGGTTTTCCCCATCTGCAGAGTTCCTTCCCCATCCCCACACACCTAGACAGTTGTATGGGGAATTAATCAAATATATTCATGTGCCATAAAACTTCTTGTCAGGGATTCAAACCGAGTGATTTCTGACCTCTCTCTGACTGCCTCTACTTTTAAAAATGTGCTTTAACTCTATTTGTGACATGTTTTATTGTAAACCACTTCACATTCTTTTTGAGAGTAGGTGGCATGTAAATCATAGTTGAAGAAAACGCTTCAAACCGATGTACTATTCCCAGAGCATGAAAAGTTCAGTGAGGAGGCAGCAAGATGCAGGGTCGGTTCCCCTCAGGCCCACCTGGCCAGGCACACCTGTCACTCCCTCATCAGGGCCTGTTCTCTCCAGGCTGAGGGATGATGGAAGAGCCATCCAGAAGTCTGTTAGGAGCTCCACTCTGCCAGAAGCAGAGCATTTAATTCACTCAAGCCTTGCTCTGCTGACAAGCTCACATCATAGAAAGACAAAGATACGGTGACGAGAGCTGTTGCTTGGACCTATTTTTGGCCAACGAGGGAGAAGGAGATGGATGACAGAATGGAGCTGACTGGCACTTGGAGAGAAAGGGGCCTTGCCATCACATGATTGTAAGAGCCAAAGAAGGGAATATGTGCAGCTAGTGTTCCTGTGAGTGTAGGAAAACAGAACTCCACAAGTCGGGCAAAAAGAAGGTGTGGTTCCATGGACTGAACAAACCCAGAGGGCAGCATAATGTGGAGGTTAAAGTACACACTCAGGAGTCTGTACATACCTGAGTCAGGCTCACGGCTCTGCCCTCACAGCTGTGCAAATGTCACCTCCCCATAGCTCAGGTTCCTCACTATCATCGTGAATAACAAGACCTACCTCATATGTCAATTTGGGAATTAAATGAGATAAGATATGTAAAGCATGGTGCCTGAGTCATGGTAAGCACTCAAAGGGTGACAATTACTGTGCTGTTACCACTCTTGCAGGCCTCCTATGTGTAAGGCACTAGGCTAGATGCTTTCTGATCCCATGGTCAGAGACTCTAATCATATAGAGTTTGATTCTGAAAAGAATGAAGGCTCCACATAATATAATTCTGATGATCTATTCATACCTAATTCCGGAGAGGAAGAAGAGAGGGAGTTATCCAAAGAAATCACTATGTCTCCAATCAGTTTGTATTTACAAGGACACTTACAAAGGCAGGAAGGAGGAATTTGCAGCCAAGAGCAGACACAAAGGAATGGCATAAAATGAAAGAATCAAGTCAGGGAAGTGGAAGGCTGGGTTTGGGATTAATGCACACAGAACAGCAACGCTTAGAACAAGAAAAAGAACAATAGAAGGGCTCGCCTACTGCTTGGGGCAGATGACACCAGTAACTTAGGCATAATATAGTGAATACAGAGTTACTCAATTCCTAGTTTGTTTCCATCTTCTCTATCAAGAAGAATGATCTGTGAGCCAGAATGGAGAACACAAACACGGCCAAGGGGAAATTAAAGTCTGAGATAGTGAGGAGATAGGAGGAGGGTACCTGCCACCGTATTTAAGTCTGCAGGCTCCGATGAATTCTGACTCGGCAGCATCTCTAAGTGCTCCCAAATATGCACTGCAACAGGAACGGCAAGATATACAGCCCCAGGGTGCTCAAAGAACATGAGTTCATGATTATAATATCTGAAAAATGGCACTATGATAATATGTAAGAGTTTATGAAGCATGGAAGAACTTCCAGAAACTTGCAGAGGGGCAAATGTTTCAATATAAGTATGAGAGACTGTTAGCAAAATTCTAGCACAGATTCGGTGCCTTGTGTTGACCCAGGAAGATGAATGCTGGTCGCACCAACCTCGTCCCTCTCACAGGGTTCCTCAAATGGTAACTCTGTGCCACAGACATTATCCACTTAGGAAATGGTAACAAACAAGGCTTCACAATCTCTTTGTGAACCAGGTAGAAAAGTACAGACTCTGTGACAGTACAATTAAGAACTCAGAGTGGCTCAACTATAATCCTCAAAGAGGACTGGAGAACAGGTTAGCATCTGTCCGTAGAGGGATTTTAATGTCACAGAACTTGGTCTTCAGTGCCTCTCTGTACAGACAGGGGTCTTGGCTTGCAGAACAAAGGAAGTTTGCTGACATCTGCTGGGAGAAAGACCAGGAGGCAGTGGTGGGGTGGAAGAGGGGTTGAGAGGGCAGCTGAGGGAGCAAAGAGCCTGTGTTTGGATCCTAGTTCCACCCCTTGTTAGCTGTGTGATGTTAACAGAGTTACTTATACTCTCTGACTCAATTCCCCCCTCTGGAAAATGAGGGGAAGAACTATCAACCTCACCAGATGAGGTAGATTAAATTAGTATGTATTAAAGCATTTAGAACAGTACCTGATTGGAGAAGTTATCAAGAGCCCAACTATCTTGTCTGGCTGAAATGGTGGAATCTTATAAAATGAAAGCTATAAAGAGAAAATATTAATAATAAATGCTAATGCCAAATAAGGAAAACAGCCTAAAAGTCTAACAATAGGGAATTGATAGTACATATGTATGATGGAATATGATGGCCATGAACATCATGTTACAGAAGGATAATTAAGGCAATGAAGAAAATGAATCAGGGTTAGGGAAAGGAGGTGATGGAGGCCAAGGTACTCTTTGGGGAAGGTGATCTCTGAGGGATGGTACTAATCAGGGACTGAAATGAGAGGCTGGAGCCATGCAGCCCTGGGAAGAGCAAAGGCCCTGAAGCAGGAAGGGGCTTGGATTGGAAGGAAGCACGTGAGGCTGGAGCACATGCAGCCCTGGGAAGAGCAAAGGCCCTGAAGCAGGAAGGGGCTTGGATTGGAAGGAAGCACGTGAGGCTGGAGCACAGTGTGCAATGCAGAGAGGAGAAGGACATGGGCTTGGAGAGGCCTCGCCATGCAGGGTCCTTCCAGACAAAGGAAGCTCTGGGGTTTTATTTCATGTGACATGGGAAGCCACTGGAGATTGTGAGCAGGAGAGAGTTAAGATTTTACGGGGTCACATTGGCTACTTTTTGGAGAACAGACTGTAGGGGTAAGAAAGGAAGTAGGGAAACCTATTTTGGGCAATAATAATTTAATAGTTTAGTGGTAATTTTTTTGTTTTTGTTTTGTTTTTGTTTTTGTTTTGCAGTACGCGGGCCTCTCACTGTTGTGGCCTCTCCCGTTGCGGAGCACAGGCTCCGGACGCGCAGGCTCATTGGCCATGGCTTCACGGGCCCAGCCGCTCCGCGGCATGTGGGATCCTCCCGGACCGGGGCACGAACCCGTGTCCCCTGCATCGGCAGGCGGACTCTCAACCACTACGCCACCAGGGAAGCCCCTAGTGGTAATTTTGTAATTTAATTTTTTATTTTTGACTGCGTTGGGTCTTTGTTGTGCGTGGGCTTTCTCTAGTTGCGGCGAGCAGGGGCTGCTCTAAGTTGCAGTGCGCAGGCTTCTCATTGCCGTGGCTTCTCTTGTTGCAGAGCACAGGCTCTAGGAGTGCGCGGGCTTCAGTAGTTGTGGCACGCGGGCTCAGCAGTTGTGGCTTGTGGGCTCTAGAGCGCAGGCTCAGTAGTTGTGGCGCACGGGCTTAGATGCTCCATGTCATGTGGGATCTTCCTGGACCAGGGATCGAACCTGTGTCCCCTGCATTGGCAGGTGGATTCTTAACCACTGCATCACCAGGGAAGTCCCCAGGTTTGCGGTATTTTAAGAAAAAGACGATGGTGGCTTAGGTTGGGAGGAAATAGTGAGAAGTGGCAGACTGAAAATATATTTTGAATAGTATGACCCTAATTTTGTAAAAAAGAAATACACACATGAACATATGCTGGGAAGATATATATGCAAGAATGAATAGTGGTTATCTCTGGATTCTGCTATTCACGGTGACTTTAATTTTCTTCTTTGTGATTTTCTGCATTTTCCCAACAAACATGTAGTAGTTAAGAAATCAGAAAGAAAAAGAGGACATTTTTGGAAAAGAAAAAATCAATTACCCAGGGACAGGCCAAGTGAGGTGTGGATCAGTTACAGCCTAAGTAAAGAGATGTCCAGGATCTGACTGACAGCAATTTCAATACTTGTTGACAGTGTAAATGATGAACTAAAAAAAGTAATAACTGCAGGTAATACGACATAATTTAGGGACCGCCTGATAGGGACCTCGCTCTCCGTGGGAGCAGACTGTCCCTCGCACTCTGCTTTATCCAAGCCCACCTGGTGTATCATGTGTAGTTCTGGGTGCCACAGTCTAAGATCTAAATGAGCTAGAGGAGAGCACTCAGGATAGGGAGGGGGCTTCAAACCACAGACTGTAATGGCAGGAGGGGTTACCACCCACTGAGCACCCATTCTGTGTCAGGCACTTTAAAAATGTGAAGTAGTTAAGATATGAGATGCTCAGTTCGACTGGAGGGAAAAGGTGGCAAATGAACATCTTTTGAGCACTAATGGAACCCTGCACTAATCCCTTTTTCATACTTTATGACATCTGATCCTTACCATGATATTCCGAGATGAGCATTATCTCTGTTTTGTAGAACCACAGTTCTGTGAAGTTGAATTAGGGAAGCAGCACTGCATCACTGTGGACTCTGGAGCCAGACAGCCTGGGTTCAAATTCTAGCAGCTGTGTGACCTTGGGCACGCTACTCAGTCTCCCTAAGCCTCAATTTCCTCATCTACAGAAAAGGGGTATGATACCTACCTCAAGGGATTGTTCAAAGACTAAATTAGTTAATACATCAGAGTACTTAGCACAGTGCTTGGCATACAGTAAGCTCAATAAAGATCAGTTATTATTGTTAAGAAAACATGCCTAAAATCACCCCGTAAGTTGGGGAACCAGTGGAGAAGAAAAGAATCCTAGTTACTTTCTAGGGGGTGAAGTCTGTCAAAGGGACCGAGGGGGAGGCTTGTACTGACTTAAAGAAGTAGAACCAGACCCAGTGAACATAAGTGTAACAGGGCGTTTGGTAAGGCGCAGCCTGAAATTAGTTAGCTAGGTAATGTCAGTTACTTTCTGCTAAAGTAAATACAGATTTTCCTGGTTCAGGCAGAGTCATTAAGTGGTCACTCTTATTTTCAATGCTGTAAGATGCCAGTGCCCCATTGGCCTGGAGGGAGAGTCTAGTAAAGCTACCTGTGGCCTGACAAAGCCTGCCCCTTCGAGCAACACCCCTTGTTATGCAGAGCTGATCTCTGAGAGGTGGAGCAACTGCACAAAGGTCAGGAGCCTCCCGGGAGGAGATGTTATCAGGATCTCCCTCATGGGTTAGGATAGACCCTGTAAGAAACCCTTTGAGAGGAAAGGAACCAAAGATCTCAAAGGGAAACGCACCATGAGAAAAGGAGCAGTCTAGTCTGATGGTCTTGGGTTACCAGCAGGGCTGCAGGGTAACTCCTGCAGGGGTGTGGGGGGCTTGTTCCAACACAGCCCGTGGCTGCAACTAGACACCCTTCTGATGTGGGAGCGACTTGAGAACAGTGACTGAGACTATGAACTAAAAGACCTGCCACCTTGGAGCCCAAGCACACATACCACACAAAGGCTCTAGGGTGAGAAGAGAATGCCCGCAGCAGTGGGCAGTGGTGCTGGACCGTGCATAGCCAGAGTTCATTGTCACCGCCTGGTGAGAGGCAGCAACACCAACAGACCATGCAGACTCCCCAAGTTTTTCTCTGCCTGCATTTGGAACCGGGACTGACCCTTGTGGAATGAATGAAGGGTGTTCTTGGTGTTCTTATATGTTTAGAAGAGGTAGGAAGTGCAGGGGTTAAGAGAGAGATTTTGGACTTCCTACTGGTGTGAGCAGGAAGATATTCCGGCAACTAACAGGGGGAAAGGATATATCCATTATATTTAATCCCCATGCTAAGCTGGTAAAATAGGTTAAATCAGTTGTATTTATTCAATAAGACTTGATTAAGCTCAACATTAAGAACTTTCTAAAAATCAGAATTGGGATCTCCCTGGTGGTCCAGTGGTAAAGAATCCACCTTACAATGCAGGGGACGCAGGTTCGATCCCTGGTCAGGGAACTAAGATCCCAGGGCAACTAAGCCCGCAAACCAGAACTACCGAGCTCGCATGCCTCAACTAGGAGCCCACGTGCTACAAACTACAGAGCCCACTGCTCTGGAACTTGCACACCACAACTACAGAACCCACACACCCTGGAGCCTGTAAGCCACAACTAGAGAGAAGCCCGCGTGCTGCAACGAAGAATCCGTGCACTGCAACATAAGATCCCTCAGGCCTCAACGAAGATCCCGTGTGCCGCAATAAGACCCGACGCAGTCAAAAATAAATTAGATAAGTAAATACATAACAAAATAAATCTTAAAAAAAGAATCAGAATTAATAATAATAGCTAATATTTATTTAACGCTTATTATAAGCCAATATCTTTCTATGCCTTAGCTCATTAATCCTCACAAAACTCCATGAGAGGGAGACTACTTTTTTTTTTTTTTTTTTTTTTTTTTTTTGCGGTACGCTGGCCTCTCGCTGTTGTGGCCTCTCCCATTGCGGAGCACAGGCTCCGGATGCGCAGGCTCAGCGGCCATGGCTCCAGGCCCAGCCGCTCCGCGGCATGTGGGATCCTCCCAGACCGGGGCACGAACCCATGTCCCCTGCATTGGCAGGCGGACTCTCAACCACTGCGCCGCCAGGGAAGCCCTGGAGACTACTTTTTATCACCATTTTACAGATGAGGAGACTGGGTGGGGGGGACTAAAATAACTTGTTCACGCAGTAGACGTTGATGGAACAAGAATTAGACGATAGGGCTTCCCAATCGCAGAGCCTACCTATCCTTTTAACCCCTTTATCCTTCTATCCCCTTATAAAGATGGAAAGAGAGTGTAATACAGCATGGCACAGGAGCTGATGGGATTAGAATAGATGAGTGTTTGGGCTAGAATGCCCATAAACTCTTTTCCTTGTTGCAACACTGAGATTTTACACCTCCTTGCAACCTTAAGAATCTGTGTGTTTCATTTATCTCTACAGAATTGCTATCAAAATGAATTGTCTGTTATGAGTGGGAAATAAGCATAGGAACTATTGCTAAGGAATATAAAGATAAGCCACATGTTGAGACGCATTCTAAGTCTGTAGGTCAAATTGCATTACAATGGCCTTCAGAGGGGTAGTATTTGTTCATTCACCAAATATTTATTACATGCCTTCTATGTGCATTGTTCTAGGTGCTTGGTACATAGCAGTGAACTAAATAGACAAAGATCCCTGTCTGTGTGGATTTTACAGTCTTATGGGGGGAGAGAAAATAAACAGTAAACATTATAGTTGAGTAAATTATATAGTATATTAAAAGGCTTTAAGTACTTGATCATAGTTGCAGTTTTAAATTAGGCTGGCAGGGGAGACCTCTTTGACATCTAAGCAGAGACTTGAAGGAGGTGAGAGAGTCAGCCATGTAGGTATCTGAAGGAGAAACATTTGAGGCAGAGGATACAACCAATGCAAAAGCCCAGGACAAGAGCCTGCCTGGTTGGAGGAACTGCAAAGAGACCCCCATGACTGGAGCAGGTTAGGGAGAGGGTGAGGGGAAGAGGTGAGGCCCAATCAGTGGCGGAGGGGTGGCAGGTCTTCCAGGCCATTGTCAAGATGTCGGCTTTGATACCAAGTGAGCTGAGGAACCGCTGTGGGGTTGAAAGCAGAGAAGTGACATGATCCGGCTTACACGAGTATATTAAAATGCACTGCATTTTAGGCTGTTTCAAAATGTTCTTTATCACTGAGATCGTTGTTCATGAGGAAATGGAGCTGACATCTAAACGAAGGTCTGCACAACGTGCTGAGAACCACACAGGTCTTGTGACTGGAGTGGAAGGAGAGGGAGGGTTGGTGGACTTGAGTAAAAATAATTTTGTCATTTAGTTCAGAGCCAGTGGGAGGAATAACTAATAACAATAGCTGTAAAGGTCACTGCAAATATTAAGTGCTATCAAATACTAACCACCACTTAAAAATAAAAAGCCTGTCATTATTCTTTGGCCCAGGAGTCAGGACCTCTGGCTGCCTGCAGGCCTCGGTCAGCCTGTTATCGCTTCGGCACCTTTTAAGGACTTTTCCTTCAGCCTGGGTTATCTGATGGCTGAATCTCCCATCGACAGCTCTGGTGGAAGGAACCAAGCTGTTTACCATGTGTGCTCAGCAACAAAACACAATCCTGAGGGTAGGGGTTGATGAACATTTGTTTAAACAAAAAAAATCATTAATTTGTAAGCTGTGCTTACAAGACTCTCTGAGAAGCACTGAATGTTTAAATGAGTGACATGGGGATAGACGTAAAAAGCTCTTGCAATGAGCTGTTTACACCAATCCATTGGGTCATGGAAATTTTGCTTGAGATTTATTTGTGTGGGAATAACACTAGAATACTAGCTTGCCGGTGCCAGCTTTGAAACCGACACAATGAATAGCTATTGTTCTGACACTGTATCCGGCCGCTCACATCCATACACACTGAAGACGACCTTCGTCTCTAGAAATAACTTCCAGCCATTATAAATATTTTTAATTGTTATTGGGATACCCAATGTTCTAGATGCCTGGAAAGGAGGGAAATTGTATAAAGATATTTCAGATTCTCTCCTAAAAGGATTCCACAACTTCTCTATTTCGGTTAAGTCAGGTCACCAGTGTTACTGCCTTCCTAGCATAATGAGATATGTTAAAATAGTTATATAAGATAAAGGGAGGCGAAAGGAAGTGTTATTAAACATCTATTAAATACCAGATTCTGTGTTATGATACCACTTCATTTCACCATTACAACCCAGTAAGAATAGATACTATCCCCTATTTTGCAGAAGAGGCAATGAAGGTTGAGAGAGATTAAATAACTTGCTTAAATTACTTAATAAGTGTCAGAGCTGGGATGTGCACTTAATTCTGTGGACTCCAAATCCAGGCGCACCTAACACACAGATCTGCCCTCGAGAATACTGTCACCTAGTGGGTAAGGCAAGGCTTACACGTAGAAATCCATTGGAGAAAAATACCAGCAGTACAAAATCAAATGCCTACAATTCACGTGATCAGGACTCCTGATTCTAATTCTATAAACGAGTATAAATGCCTACAAAGGTCAGGGCCCTGATCAAAGCACTTTCAGGGACATTAGTGAAGGGACCAAAGGAAGCATGATTTTTTTTATCAATGACATAAATGCTTCAGATGATGCAAGATGACTGAGAAGATGGGCACGAGGCTGTAGGCCCAGGACTGCACTGCCCACCTTCTGAGGGGCCTGGACCCACTCACACCTTCTCCCTAAAGTTCCACGGTCTACAGGATAATAGAATCAGGGTGGGGGATGTCCGATGAAAAGTAAAATCCTAAGACAGTAAAGAAAACGTGAATTAGGTCACAAAGACAGCAAACAGAACTCACTGGTAACGATGAAAATAAGCCTGAAAGGTGACTGATGACCTGCGAATGTTTTAGGAAATCTTTAGCTTCTAGGATGTCTGCCCTCTTTCTTGGTGTCCACTGGGGTTTACTCTGGGAATGGCCACTGTGCTATAAACTCAACCTTTGGTGCTCTGCCTCGTGATTCTGGGATGGGACCCTCTGGCCTGTTGCTCCCTATTAGGCTCTGCAGGTGGCAGGGGACACATGGGGAGTGCGCTAGATGGAGACGGCAAGGCTGCAGAAGGGAGGAGGCTGCTTTTTCCTGTTTGCTTTCTGCCTGCCTCCCACTTCTCAGCGCCTCCCCAGCCTCACTTCTTCACCCTGGCGGTGACAGTTCACTCCAGTAGCAGGAGTTGATTCTAGCTTGCAGTTTTTCCAGTACTCACAGAACTAGCCTCATAATGCATGACCACCACCATCGAAAGCTTTTAGGTTTTAATAATTCTGACCTCTTCCCTTGTTCCTCTAAACTTTGGGCTGGTAGCTACTTCCTTCAGTGACCACCCCCAAGATACCCTAATGTAGTCTTGGTCTTCTCAGTCCTGCAACACTTAGTTAATAATTCTGTATATTAAAATTCTCTCTCTTAAAATAACAGATGTGGTTTCTGTCTCCTGACTGGACCCTGACTGATACACAATTAATTTCATTGTTAATTTAAATTAAAGCAAATTAGAAAGCCACTTAATATATGCTAAGGTCCAATACAGATGTCTGGAACAGAAATATTTAGTTCATCCCTCACACCCACACAAGGCTGATGGTTACAAAATGCCAATCTGACCATGTCCCTGCCTGGTTTAAGGTCCTACAATGGCTCCCCATTGTGTACTGGATAAAGTCCAGGCTCCTGGCACCTGGCCTTCCAGCCATCCAGACCCTCCCACTATGCCTTCTCCAAACCTACCATGCTGTTGATCACACCCCATGCCTTTGCCTAGATTGTTTCCTCTGCTTAGAATTTATCCTTCAAAGTCCAGCTCAGATGTCACCTCTTCTAAGACACCTTCCCTGTTTCCACTCTCCCTCTAGCAGCTAAACCCTCTGTACTCTCCACCCCTAGTGTTCCTAAGTCAAAATGTACTCTCCTATCAGACCATGTGCTTCTTGAGGCCAAGGTAGACATAGTCTATCACTGTTTCAGCACCTGGAACAGTGCTGGGCATTCAGTAGGCACTTAATAAATGAACTTCGACTTATCTTTTTTTTTTTTCCACTATCCAAGTTTCTTGCTGCCTACTTGATCATATCATTTAAAACAAAAACAAAAAACCTCCAATGTTCAGAGAACTTTAAAACTCACTTTCTTTCCACTCCTCTTTGGATAGAATACATCTCCAGATACAAAGCTGTTCATATATTGTTGTATTGGATTATATCCTTAGGAGGTGAGGACATTATAATTTCCTTAATTCAGTGCCAAGGCGGGCCGACATCATCATTAGCGCAGAAGCTACAGCTGACAAAGGGGTAGAAATGGCCATTCAGGTTGTTGGCTAAAAGAACAGTGGCTCCTCTGGCCAGGGCAGGCCACCACCATGCTGAATGGTCCTCACAAAAGTCCTTTGAAGTCATATACGATCGTGCAAGAGGGTAAGCAATTTGCCTAAGGGAATCTAGAACTCAGCTGTTCTGTGTCACCAACTGTGGGGATAAGGACGTTACTCCTGGGAGTAGCTGGTCCAGGCAACCCAGTGTGGCCAGGGGTCCCACATGGATTAGGCAGTGGTAACACTTCCTAGTTGACTATGTCCTCAGGACAGTAGGATTTTTGCTGTCTCACACCTTGGCAGTCATTTCTCCCACCGCTGGCTAATCATGCATGTGCTCCACCACCTTAATGCTCCCTCAAGTCTGAAAGTACCAAGCTGGTAGATGTGGCAACAACAGTGGTACCCTGGAAGCATATAGCAGGCAGTACAAATCCAACTCCTACCAAGACCACTGTGTACTCAACATTCTGGAGGTGAAACTGGACAGGAACAAAGGCAAAAAAAAATTACAGTTTCTCTTTGTCCTATAATCTATCTTTTGATCTTTTAATATGTAGATAATATGGATCTGTTCTTACATGGGGAAAGAACATGAGTCAGTTTGCTCAGAGATAACTGTGACCTCTCTAAGAAAGATAGCATGTTTTCACCCACAGAGTTGCTAAGAGAGTTGTGTTTGCACACTTGAAGACATCACAAGGATTCAGCTGAATCTTACTGAGAATAAACAATTACCTGCCCTACGTCGGGAGCAATTACACCTGTTAGCGTTTCTGTCACTTTATTTTCAAGAATCTCTGCTGAACAATTACACAACTATTTGCTTTTTATCATTCTAATATTGAAATTTTGTGTAAACCTGATCTATTGTGAAAAATCCACCTGAGAGTTGTGGCTTTGATGTGGCACTAAGCATTAACATGGAGCATGAAGTCAGTTAACAACAAAAAGAGATACATTTCCTGATTGAATGTAATAAATTTAAAGAAACAAGCTAAATCTTTCTCCTTGTAAAGAGCACTTGCTGTGGGATGAGAACTATTTTGAGAAATTCCGCAGAAGGACAGTGATTGACAGTGGGCTGGGTTGTCTTTCCTCCAGATCCACTCACCACCCTCTCCAGTCTGACTGTCGCCCCAGAGGCATAATCTATAGACCGTGTCAATGGGCTCTTGTGCTTCCCAGCTTCTGGTTGGCTTCTGCCAATGGGGAACTCGCAGGAGATGGGCCCCTGTTCAAGCTGTCCCTGGCAAATCAGAATCTGTCTTCAGGACCCCTTCAGGTTGACTGTGTCCCTGACCTAAGGTCACTTCTTTCAAGGCACCTTTCTCTTATCTGTATTATGGCCACCCCTCCTCCACCCATTAGGGCCCAGGGTGAGGGCAGTTTTGCTGCTTCTAGTCCTGGGTTACCACACGACCTCTGCACCCTGCACCAACACATACCCACATCTCTGTAAATAGCTCCCTTATAAATAGACTCTCAACAGATTATTTTAATTTGGTGTGCCATCTCTTTCTTGCTAACTGGACAATGGACCCTCACTGGATAATGTTATATTGCTCAATATGGGGGGGGGGGGGGAGGAGAAACATTGCAGTCTCATGTTGAAAATCTGCTTTCCAAAGACTTACTATGCAGAGATGCTACTCAAAACTTTTAACGTGGTGCTCCAGCAAGGTCCTGGAGGCCCTGCTGAACCAGGCATTATCCTTTTCGTTGCTGGATTATGGAAAGGCCTAGAGCATCCCAGGGGAGGGGCTGGGGCAGCCAGGGCAGAAAGCACTTGCAGGGGATGCTGTCAGGATTGTAGCTATTGACCAACCAACACGGAAGGGTTTAGCGTTTTAACAGCTGGTGCATCCCAGCTGAACATCAGCCTGGGTAATGGGGCTACCTATCTATTTTCACCTTTGGGTTAGCAAGTTTCAACCACAAAGTTCATTTCTATGGTTATTTAACATACTCTGAAGGCAGAAATGCAGACAAAAAATGAGCAGGGGTCAGATGTTGCCTTGTATGTATAATGAATGAGCAACAAATTTTGCATTCCCTCCCCCCACCCCAAGTGAACCAAGAAAAGAACCAATTTTAAGCCTCTGGCAGAATGGGTAATGTACTGACAAGCTCGACATATGAACCAAATTTCAAAGGCTGCCCAGCACTATCAGGCGATTTTTAGAACTGTGACATTTGCTTCAAAGATTGTGTCTGTGCTAAGCATTTTGCATCTCTTATGACAGTCCTTTTAATCCTGGACTTTGGTTTCTGAACTTATTTGTTTGAGTCCATAAAATAAAGCACTGTTTGATCCTTAGCCATACACAAGGAGTTTCTTGATCCTTTTAGAGCTGATCCTGTGTAATATAATTGGTTATTCCGTCTCTGAATCAGAATTACTATCACATATTTTTATATTTCCTTCTATTGCTTCTGCGGTGGCACCATTTACATATCTCAAGTGATTAGTCGTGAAAACAGGCCATATGCTTGTAACACTTAACTATCTGGGTTTTTAATCCTGTTAGCTTCAGCCATGGACAATTATATAAATTCCTTTCTTATTCACCATGTTGAAAATGATGAATACCTAAACTATCTTGCTAATGTAGCATCAGATTTAAGAAAATAAGATACCTTATGAGTTTGCCAGAATTTCAAAGAGGATCTTTAGCTACAGGACAATGGTTTGATGTGAGAGAATATGCATGTCAGCAGCTAGCATTTCAAATACGGGTATTTCTCCTTTGCCCCATTATCAACTGGAGGTAACATGGTGCCAACAGAATTAGAAAGCAGGCATGGAGCATGTGCATATATGTACAAGAGGCTAAAGGATATAGGATCAATTAAGCTACAGAAGGAAATACGGTGATTATCACAAATTGTACTGTGCTGTAAGCCAGCCCTTGTTTAGTATTAATATCAGTGTCAGCTGATATCTATAATATAATTCACAAATTTTTACTTCTGCTTAGTCTTCTGTTCACAAGAGTAACTGATCAAGGAGGATATCCTGTCTTGATATGAAGATATATTCTTCAAAGCTTATTTTTTGAGTCTTTCCTTATGAGATTTATGAAATCAAACATTTCTCCTTATTAAAGAAAAATATTATGCCATAAGCCTGTACTTAAACAACCACCTCTGGAAATAGAAAGGTAAAAAGAAGTGCAATTAATTAATTGTGCTAACTATTCTTCCCTGAGGACATTAGCCAGGGATTCAAGAATTAATTAGAATAATATTAATAAAACAGAATTATCAAGCTACATCTAGTACTTTTCCATCTTATAAAACATTTCTAGAAACGATAGGTATTTGGTCCAGTTAAGTGAGCAAACAAATTCTTTCAACGTTTCTAAGTTTCTGTGTCAAAATTTTCTAAGAACCGTGGAGGTCCCAGGGTCTTTGTTCGTCTCGCTTGCCAATATGTTCCAAAACACACCACACAAAAGATCTCAAGGCGTGGAAATAATAAGTAATCTTCTTGTTTTCTAGTAAAAAGTTAGTTGTTCTGGGAATAAAATGTACCATTACCCAACCTCCAAGTGGGGAAACTCAATCAAACTGCAATAAAAGTATAACGCAAAATAGGCAGCAAAGTAAACCCCTGACTCCTAATGCTGCTGACAAAGGGCTGCTGGCCACCCACAGAGACAATTACAGAACCCCTACAATCCATTACCTCAGTTAAGTAAATTTCCATTTACTACTCAGGAGCAGAAGCTATAAATTTTCCTCTAAATGTGCTGCCCTAGCAAATCTGTGGCCAGAAGATGCCAACAGCATTGCTTCAGCCACAGCATTGGCTCTCCCACCTGATACCAGTTCCGGGGCTGCCTCTCTAAAATGGCCTTAGGGGACTTTCTTTAGTCAGAAACAGACAGCAATCAATTTGATAATATAAAAGTGTCAAACCAATTCATTTACAACTTAAAAAAAAAATACTGCTGATATTACAGTCTCAAAAAATGCAGACACCGAGCCATCTGTATTCTCAGCGAGGACACAAAACAGAAGATCATGGAGGCCCAGAAGTCAAGGGGGCCTGCAAGGTCTTCTAGTGGGATGACCATCCTCACTCTGAGAGCACTTCTATGCCATTCCTGGCAGAGAGGCTTTTGCAAGGTAGTCCATCGCTGCTTAGGTCAAATTGGCAATTATTCATACAGATCTAAAACTTCCATCTCTCTGATATTCCCCTTCGGTTTTCACTTTTTGTTTTTCTGAGGAAGTAGAAGTCTAACCTTCTTCTCCCTTACAGCTCTGCGTGACGTTGCGTCCACCATAATGTCTTCTCTACGCCTTATCTCTTCAGTCTTATTGGCTGCCTCTATCAGGTTAAGAACATAGGGGATTCAGAAATGAGCATGATGCAGTGTCAGGCACACGTGTAATTAAACTTAATTCATTAGGATGACTGCCATACCCACAGTATAAAGTCCTTTAGAAACTGCCTTTTAAAGTTTGGGGGATATTTTTCCCCATAGCAATGTAAACCTTTCTCAACAAAGTCTTATTATGAAACACTATACGTGGGTCAGACTGAGCAGAGCTGCTGCGGGTGAAGTGAGATGAGGGCTCAGCCTCCTTCTGCTCCCTTCAGAGGCCCTAGAAACACCCCCACCCCGTGGAGCCCCAGAGCCCTATGCAACACAGTGTAAACAACCACGGCTCCAGAACTTCACAGAAGGTAATCTGAATATAATCTGCTGGTCAGATCTGGAGGGTGAAGGTATAAAAAGCAGGTAATGGAAAACTTCCCTAAAGTAAGTGGCACCTGAGCTAGATGGTGAAGGGTGAACAGGATTGAGCAGCTAGAGCAAAGGACGGAAGCTTGGCATTCTGGCTGCACTGAGGGAGTGATTAGCACAGAGTGTGTGTAAGGGAGTGTTGTGAACCAAAGCTAGAAAACAGACTGTGGACAGAGGGAGGAAGGCTTTGAATGCTATGCTAAGGAATTTGTACTTTTCCTAAAGGAAAGGCCATTGGAAGCTTTTAGACTGGGGAGCGATATGAAAAGATCTGCATTTTAGAAAGGTAAGTACAATGGTGATAGGGAGTTTACACCACAGAACAGAACAAAGTGGCAGAAATTAATACTGAGGTTGTTGCACTGGGTGAGATGACAAGAGCTTGTTGGAAGGACATTTTGGAGACAGAATTAGTAGGAGCTGTTCGCTGGTGGATTAAAGGAGACTTCTAAGATAAAGATAAAGTTTCTTATTCACTCATTCAGTTAACAAACATTTACTGAGAACCTACTACGTGCTGGGTACAATTCAGAGATGAACGAGAATAGTTTTTTGCCTTCAAGAAGGTGACAGACAGCCTGTTCAGAGACAGACTGGTAGTCAGTTAAGTAGAACACGAGTAGTAAGTATGTCTACAGAATGTGTACATGATGGTATGAGCGCATAAAGGAGTGAGAGGCAGATATACAAGCTGCCTCCCTCTACTCTATTCCACCCTCCTTCTAGTACACCTTACTGTGCATTAGAGACTGGAAAGCTAAGGACTACGTCTCCCGGTTTCCTTGCTGCTCTATTTTCCTGTGTGGACTTAGCCTTTGCCAAACAAAAGCAAAGACTGAACGACTTGGAACACAGGTGTACCTGATGTAGAGGTTACCTGTTACTGCTGCCATCATTTATACTAACAAACATGGGTGTGGAGGCTTTTTTATTTTTTAGTGGCAGTCCCCAGCTTCCTGGGTACCAGCTTCCAGCTGACATAGATCTTCGCAGAGGCAGTGATCCCTTGGTGGGCCAGTTCTGCAGTGATAATTTTGGAGTCACCCCTGGAAACTCAGCCTAGAGCCTGCTCCTCTAACCCTTCCAATCATTTTATGAGCACCTGTTCCTCCCCTCTTCCTTTTTTAAAGCTAGCTGAATAGGTCATTAGCTACAATTAATTCCTAATTGAATCAAAGAGATACTTAACATAGGCTGGAGCTGGTCAGGAAAGGCTTCCAGGAGAAGATAAAGCTTGGATGAATCTTAAAGGATGAGAACCAGGAAAAGACATTCTCGGCAAAGCCAGGAAGGTAAGGAAGAGGGAGAATGATGTGTTCAGAGAACTGCATAAGATTCACAAAGGGGAAATCTAGGAGGTAAAGATAGAAGGGCAGGCAGAGGCACATTCATGACAGCGTTACGTCAGGCTAAGCAATCTGAGTTTTACTCATAAGAGTTACTGGAAATTGTAAGCAAAGGAATAATATAAGCAGATTTGTATGTTAAAAAAACATCTCTGCAGAATTGTGAAGTGAAGATTGGCACAGCTAGAGAGTAAAGAGGGGAGACTTCAACAGGAGGGAATTGCAATAATCCTGGCAAGAAATATTGAACATTGAGAGATTAGCTAAGAGGAAGCAGGAGTGGAGTGATGGGGACAGATTTTAGAAGTAACAAGAAAGCAGAATCTCTGAGACTATAAGGCCATCTAATATCAGGGTGTTGTCGAGGGTGATACTCCATTTTCTGGCTTTGGCAACAGGTAGATGATGGTGCCATTTACTTAGATATGGAGTAGGAAAAGGGGAGTGTGTTTGGTAGGGGCGATGAAGAGTTCAAGTTTGGATATGGTAAATTTAAGAAGTACCCATAGTACAACTAAGTAAAATTATAAGGAGGCTTTGGGATAGATGAGTTTGTAAGTCAGTTTGAGAGTCCTTCCATGTAAGTGAACACTGAAGACTTAGGTAGAAGGATTGCAGAAGAATGTGTAGCCTGAAAAGGAGGCAGGGCTGATGATAGAGACCCAGGGACAACAACTATTTATAAGATAAGAATGGAAAAAGGAGAAGATTGGGCCAGAGAGATAAGAGAATGAAAAGAAAATGGTGCCTTGGAAGGCCAAGAGAGAGATAGGAAGAAGGGAGAAATGGTCTAGTGTCAGATGTCTCATACTGGTCAATATAAGCGCGCGCGCACACACACACACACACACACACACACTGGTTTTTGCAAGGCCTAAGCAAACGCATTTCAGTGGGAGAACTGGGCAATGCATTTTAACAGAGGGGGAAATGTAAGCAATAGAATAAGGGAGAAAATATCGAAGGCTACTTTTTTTTCAAGAGACTTCAATGTGATGGGAGGAAAGGAAAGGCAGTTGCTAGGGGAAGACATAAATACGAAAGTCTCATGTGCTTTTTTAGATTGGAATGACTTAGAATAGCATACAATTATTGCGAAGTTGTTGTATGCCAGGCGCTGCTCTAAGTGTTTCACATGCATGAATTCCTTTCAACTACCTAATGTGATAGGTACCATTATTCTCAGTGCTTTTCAGAGAAGGAAACTGAACAAGGATGAGCTTAAATGACTTGTCCAGGGTCACAACAGCAGCTCCAGGATCCATACCTGAGTGTTCTGGGTACAGGGTTACACGCATAATCACTGTGCTTTACTGACTCCATACCTACAGGATGAGCAACCAGGCAGAGGAGAGGAAAAGGTCGAAGATGCAGAGTGTGTGGAGTTCCCAAGGAGCCCAGACAAGACAGAGCCCTCAGGTAGGAGGTAAGAGGTAAGGACGAGTATAAATAAAGGAGAGTTATAGCTGAGGGGGTCAAACAGTTGACGTTGTTTGCACCAGACCTCTATTTTTCCCTGCCCAGTAGGAGGTAAGAACATCTATTCAATGTGAGAGAAGACATGGTAAGGGAGAGCCCTGGATCTGAGAAAGAAGAGCCGAGGTAGCTGCTGAGCAAAGGAGAGAGGGCGTTGCTGAGGGACAGTGAAGGGACTGAGGAGCTACCCTGGGCCACAGCTGAGGCTGGAGCCCAGGACTTTGCTCTCAGTTTGCCATGTGTGCGATATGACTCAACAGAACTCAGGTTAGAGCAACAGAAACTGGGAAGTTCTCTGCGAGTGAGGGAAAGGTAAGAAAATGAATGATATGGGATAGAAGTAGAAATAAATATTAATTTAACAAACACTAAATAGTAATTACTATGTGCCAGGCACTCTTCTAAACATTTCTAAATATTAACTTATTTAAAAATGGTCATCAATAGTCATTGTTTCCATTTATTGTTCTGTCTAGGAGCTTCTTTAAAACTCTTACGACCCTCACAACCTCCCTATAAGGAAGCTATTATTCTCATTTAAGGAAAGTAAGTTTCAGACATACTAATTAATTTGCCCAAGATCACAAGATTTAGCATGTGGTGAAACCAGGCTTTGAGCCTATGTCTGCATCTCCAGAGCCTGTGTTTTCCACCACTCCACTCCACCTTCTTTATACAGAATGAGGTGATGAATCAAATGTTTAGGCTGGATAGAGGACATAAAGCCAAAAGGGGACAACTGTTTGGCTGAAAATGGAGGAGCGTAGGGTGGAGGTCTCGGTGTGTTTCAAGGGCAAATAGAAGGGGAATAAACTGAAAAAGTAGAAGGTTGGGGTCAAACATTGATATTCCAGAGTTTAGGATTTCAAAGGTAGAGCAAGAGCCCTGGGTCTGAATGGAGGTGCTGGGCTAGGGTCTTAGATGAACACAGAATGTGGAAATGACATCAAGAAGGCAGAAGTATGAACAGGTACCATGAGGCTCAGGGGAGGAAGGGTTTTTACAAGAGGATGAAGAACCAGTGGGTTGGAAGGGGCTGTGGAGGGCTAGGGATGTAGCAGCCAATCTCTCCTCCTACCTTCTTCCCCATTCCTACTCACCCCTTCCACTTGTAGTAGAGTTAAATGATGAATTCAGCACAACTGGGATGAGGTTAACTATGCAAATGTTAGATTGTATGTAAGGTGCCACACATACACAAAAGTGTTCAGTACCAGCTATAGGAAGAGCAAGAATTTGGTATAACCTGATCGAGGGCATGCATGTATGTACATACGTATTTAATAAATATTTATTGAGTTCCTATTACATGCCAATAAATTCTACTGGAGACAGAAAATAAACAAACAAATAAAACAAGACTGATGGTAAGTGCTATGGAATAGAATAAAAGCTGGATAAGGGGTATAGGGAGTAAAGGAGTGGGGAGGTATGCGTGTTGCTATTTTATACAGGGAGTTTGGGGAAGGCCTCAAATGAAAGGTGACACTTACCAAGCCTTGCAGATATCTAAGAGGAAACACACCCATGCAAAGGGTCTAAGGTGGTACACGCTTAGTGTGTTCAAGGAACATCAAAAAGGCCAGTGTGTCTGGAGCAGAATGAGCGAAGCAGGGAGCAGTAGGGGAAAAGGTTGGGGCAGGAGCAGAGCATGTAGGTCCTTATGGAACATCAGAGATTTTTTTTTAGCAGAGGATTAACATGATCTCACTATCTTTTCAAAGGCTCACTCTCACTACTGTGTGTCAAACAGTCTCTGTGTAGTAGGCGTTAGGGTGGAAAGATACCATTTAAGAGGCTATTGCAACAAGCCAGGTGGACCAGGGTGCCAGCAACGGAGGTGGTGAGAAGTACTTGGATTCTGCACATATTTGGAATTAGAAAGAGCAGAGCTTGCTGTTGGATTGTGTGGTTGGCAGCCTCTATGATAGCCCCCAATGATCCTCACTTCCCCTTGAGTGTGGGCTGGACCTAGTGACTCACTTCTAATGAAAAGAATATGGCAAAAGTGACGGTATGTCAGTTTCAAGACTAGGTTACAAAATGTGACTTCTGTCCAGCTGCCCTCTCTCACTCTCTCTCTCTCTGGCTAACTCTGGGGAAATCCAGATGCATATTGCGATTTTCCCTTGGAGAGGCCCATGTAGCAAGAAACTGTCATCTCCAGCTAACAGCCAGTGAGGACCGGAGGCCTGCCAACAGCCACGGGAGTGAGCTTGGAAGTGGGCCTCCGCAGTCAAGCCTTGAGATGACTGCAGCCCTGGCAGCACCTTGACTATAGCCTCGTTATAGACTCTGATCCTGGAGACCTAGCTAACCTGTGCCCAGATTCCCAGCCTTCAAAAATTAAGGTATGACGTTGCAATAAAGAACTAATACAGATTGGAGATGGGATAGAAGAGAAAGAGAGTGATAGAGGATGACTCCAAAGGTTTTCCCTGTACAGCTGGCTCCTGGAGTTGCCATTTATTGATGGAGGAGCAGGCTGAGAGGGAGGGGAGGAAGCAGGAAGCAGGAAGTATTTGGGATGGGTTAAATTTAAGATGCCTGGTCAATGGAGATCATGAATATGCAGTTGTATACTCAAGTTTGGAATTTAGGGGAGCTATCTGGGCTGTTCAAGCCTTTGCCCATTTTTCTACTGCTTTATTTATCCTTTTCTTATTGTTTGTAATAGTTATTCATATACTATAGATACAGGTCCTTTGTCAGATAATATCCATTATAAATACCTTTCTCTCTGTGGCTTTCCTTTTCATTCTCTGAATAGTGTCTTTTAATTTACAGTCTATATTTTAATACAGTTTGACTTAATCCACTTTCCCATTTTGACTAGCACATTTTATGTTCTGTTTAAGAATGTTTCCCTACCCCATGGTCATGAAGATGTTTAGAAATATAAATCTGAGGATCATCAATGTGCTGAATAAGGTCACCTATGGAGTGACACAGGCCAAGGGCATGCCAGTGCTTTAGAAAACAGAGGGGTGAGGGGAATCAGCAAATGAGACTGAAAAGGAGTAGATGGTCAATAACGCGGAGCAGACCTGAGACAGAGTTGGAGCCTAGAAGTTTCCAGGTGAGGTGACTAATGCTGACATACCCTGCTGATAAGTGGGGAAGGATCAGACTCAGAGTGGACCACTGGAGATGGCAGTGTAGAAACCACCAGATAAGCACTGCTCTCATGAGTACGTGTGTGTGCTGGGGGTGGGGAGGGCTCTAAAGTCTGACTGGAACAGAACAGGAGAAGAAGTGAAGACAAATACAGACTCTTCTGAGGAGCTCTGCTGTAAATGAGAGAAGGAAAATTGGGTGGCAGCTGGAGGGAACTATGTGACCAAGGAAGGGATTTTCTTTTTTCCATGAAAGATGTAACAGCATATGTATGGCAGCTAACATGTGTACAGCTAGTGAGAAAGATCCAACTGAAAAAATAATTGATGATAAGGAGAGAGTGGTTTAAGTGCTGGAACCATGTCCTTGAGTTGGCAAGAGGAGATGGGATCTACTGCACAAGTGGAGAGGCTAGTCATGTATGCAGTAGGCTGGCAGGCGTGGTGGCAGAAGCAAGTGGAGGAAGGCCTCTTCTGATTGCTTTGGTTTTCCCAGTGAAGTGATAATCAAGGCCATCAGCCAAAACGGGAAGCATGTAGAAGTTGGGGGTTTTAAAGAAATATAACAGAAAGATTAAGAGTCCAGACTGTGGGCCAGGCCGCCAGGGTTCACATCCCAGCTCTGCCATCTAACAACATTGTGACCTTAGACAAGTTATTTAACCTCTCTGTTTCCTCAGTTTCCACCTCTATGAAATGTGGATAATTATAGTACCTACCTCAGAGGGTTGCTATGATGATTAAATGAATTAACACACATAAAGCAAGGTTTTACTTGCATTACAGACAATATTGAGTTTCTGGACCTGTTATGCTAAGGGACTAGTCATGGACCAAAGGGAAGTCACCAAAGTGGAGCTACAGGCATTTAGGTCTTTGCCTGGAACACATGTTAGTTTGTCTCCCATGTGGATCAGGGGGAAGGGAGCTCTAAGGCACCTTGGCAGCAATGCTCTGTGACTCTTGTGCATCGTGATTCTCGACTCTGGCAGTAGTTACAATCTCCTGGGGAGCTTAACATAAACATCAATGCCTGGACCCCACCTTCGATTCTGACTCATTGGTCTAGGGTGGAGCCTGTGTTGGTACTTTGAAAAGCTCCTTTCGTGAATGTAATGTGCAGCTAGGGTTGGGAAGTGCTGGTCTACTAGGTGGGCCTTGAGAGTTGTATTCTATTAAACATTCTACTCATCCAATACACTCTGATTCCACATCTACCAAGCAACTTTCTAGATTTATTTTGGTTCTGTAAATGGTTTCTCCATAAGAGGAAAGTGTGCTGGTCAGGCCAGAGTATCTAGCCTGAGTCGTAGTCACCTTCTCATTGTAAGTGACTAAAGTGTCTCTGTGGTCATGTGCAGTGGCATGACTCTCTGGGGGGCACAGACAAGTGGGAAGTCACCAAGATGTCACCATCTTCTCAGCCTCATCTGTGGGCGCAGATTAGCAAACCCCTCCCTGAAGACACTTTCATCTCCAGGAAGTAAGTGACTAGACGTGAACACCACATTTCACAAGAAGTGTGGTGAAAGGGAGAGCAGAGAATACTGGTTCAGCTCTCATACCTGTGATCTTGGCATGGACACTGGACATAATTTCTCACAGCCTAGAGCCATGGTTGCTAACGTATGGCCCATGGACCTCCTGTATTAGAACCTCCTGCTAAATTATAGTATCTGGAAACAGAGCAGAAATCTACATTCTAATAGGCTCTGTGGGAAAATATTACGTATGAGTAAGCAAGGGAATTTAGAGAGTTGAACAGATTTTTACTTTCCATGAAGATAATAGATGAATAAGTCAAATAGTGCAGAAGACCTTAAAACCTACTGTTCCCTTTTCCACCTCCCAGTGGCACTACCCAAAGGGCAAACTGTCTTAATATTTTTCTTTTGGAAGTTATTTTACCTCTTTTGGATAATTTGTTGGATAAAATTAAGAATTATTTCTATTTCTTATTTTCTCAATAAGCAATTTTATTGACTCTGATATGAAAGATAAGGATTTCACTTATACTATCCCATCTCTCTCCTCTCTTTCTAATGCTTTATATTTTTTTACTTTTTCTAACGGTAACCACTGTAACATTAAATAATATTCAAACCTCTATTTCTTTTTACATAAAGGTTAACATCCTGTCTTGACTTCCCATCTTTCCTAGTCCCTTCCACATTCTACCTTGTGTCAGGTACATTTTGAATTTTACATGAATAGATTCTTCAATAGATAGACCTTCAATAGATATACCACCTCCTGCCCCCAACCCCCAACTGCTTACACCTGCTTCCACAGGACCTGCTGACTCTCAACCTAGTGCCTTCTCTACTGGGCAGATGGCTCCCTCATCCCTGCGACTGGTGCTAAGCCATCACCTTTCCCTGCCTCTCATCTGTCAACTCTTCCCCGGTTCCATTCCCTTCCCTGTCATGGGTTCATTCTTTTTGGTACATCTGTACTTTCATTTTGGTTGGTTCTTGGGAGTAATGGAAGGCAAATGTGTGCACCTTGTCCATCTCCATGAAACAGATGTCCTGGGACTCATTTTATAGAACAACGAACTGCTGGTCATTGTTGTTTTGCACTTCAGTTCCAATGCCCTCTTAATTATGTTTGTCCTGCTCTTTTTTATTTAAAGACTGTTCTTGATAGAATATGCATTAGGCAATTTTTCATTTCCTTTGTCATAAGTTTATAACAATCTGTTCTCCTTGCTTTACACTCTTTTAAAATCTACCTTATTGCCATTGAAAGTACTGCACATAGCTCATCCTATCTATAATTCCTGGATATTTGTCACACTCTTGGGTATTTCACATTGGCCATACCTCAACCTCTCTTTTCATTTTGAGTCTAACTTTTAAAAAGCAAAATAAAATCTCCTAAAGTAAGTAAAAAATATAAAGTTGAATATCTCATTTCCAGAGACAGTGTGATTCCACTGCTCTATAAAGCCTATGCCTACAGGAGACTGCATTTAAACTTCAAGTCCTCTGTAGTACGAATGTATGGCTCTGTGGTTAAGATGTCAGTTTTGGAATGGGATCAACTGTATTCAAACTCTGCTGTGCCACTTACTTGGTATGTGACCCCCAGGAAGATACATCACATGGCAGAACTTAGTGGGCCATTCTCCATACTCCTTTCCCTTTCCTTCTGGGGATGCAGGTAGACTCAATTTCCTAGCCTTCCTTGCAGTTACAGGTGACCACGTGATTGAGTTCTGGCCACTGAAATGTAGGTGGAAATTCTAGCCCACAAAAACTGCAGAGTCCTCCATTGCCTCAATCACCCTGGCTGCTGGCCTGATATGAATATCCAGGACAACCTTGGAAGCCAAGGATGGAGTGGGAACTCCACCCCACCCTCAATCAACTGAGGCTGCCAGTGAGATTTTACATGATTCAGAAATAACCTTTCCTTGATTAAGGGATCAACTTCCTTTCTGTTAATCCAATGAGGCTTCAGGTTTATGTTACAGCTGTTTGTTATACTCTAACCAATATACTTAACTCCTCTAAACCTCACTTGTCTCTTCAGGATAATTCTAGTACCTACCGTCATAGTACTGTTAAGAGGTTTAAAAGACAAGCAATGAATATAAGGTATGCTAATGCATAGTGCCTGGCAAATGGTAAGTACACAATAAAGGTTCATCATTATTATTCTATGAAACCTGTTGTTAATTATTGTTGTCTGTTATGTATGATATAATAGAAGGCTCTCACACACAGTAAGATGCCCATTCCTTGCTGCCTGAAATTCCACCGTTCCTTTCTATAAATCAATGTCCTCTCCTTTAAAGAGTAACTTTCCCAGTTTTAATTATATGATTAACATATTTATATGTTTACTGCAAAAAAAATCTATAAAATACAGAACTTATAAAGAACTAAATATTGATCATCTATAAATCCTGTCATTCAGAGATAATCACTGCTAGCATTTTGGCATACTCCCTCCTAGTTCTTTATCTATTATTATAGGAGTACATATATATAATACACACACATATATAATCAAATTAGGAACAATACTAAACATATAGTTGCTTTTTTCACCTTACATTTCATCTTAAACAGTTTGCCAGTATTCAAATATACTTTGAAAAGATGATATTTGATGGGTGCTTATGGGCATACAACAATTTATTTAACTATTACCTGGATATATCACACTTGAACCATTCTTTACTGTAACACATTTTTGTCATTTCTACCAGAATAAATAATTGTAGAATCAACCTCTTGTATGGAAATCTTTGCCTCTCTGATTATTTTCCCTTTCTGCTTTCATTTTCCTTTACCTGGGCCCATAAAAATAGCTTTTGATCCCACAAATGATATAATAACTGATACTTATTTCATCTTGATCTATGTTTTACCTTTGCTATTTCTTTTGTTTTTCTTGTAGTTTTAAAACAAAAATGCACTCGGAAAAGTTCATACGTCTTTTCTCTGAATGCTTCATGTTAATATATTTATCAAATTGTTTTATTTGCAGAAAGAAAACACAGGGCTATATTTAAACTGTGAGAGTTAGAGGCAAAAGGAGTTCTGAGAGAGGGGAAAGGGACAGGAAGTGGATGTGAGATTAGAGATAAGATCTCTGCCTATCTCAGAATTTCACATCAAGGGAAGTCTCCTCTTCTCCTGTTGTTCCAACCGTCACCAGTAGATGAGCTACTGTAGTCCTTCCTTTTATACTCAATCAGATGCAAAAAGAACATGAAACATTAACAAGCTAGGAGCCTGCTTGAGTTTTTGCTGAGCATATAGATAGCATTAACACCAAGAGTAAACAATGGCACCAATAAAACATAATCCTTGCATTGGACTCTTGTTTATTGAATGGCTTTGGTCAGTGTCTATAGATAAATTAATAATGATTCTAGCTTCCTCTGTCTCTAGCAGCTAAATCAATGCCCACTCTTCAGGTCAAGAAGATGCAATATTTCTACACTACATGGTATCTTGGCAAAATGTTTGGATATGTGTAGGAATGTAGGTTTCAGACTTCCTGGAAGGTTTCCATGAATCATAATTTTATATTCTCACAGATGGTATGGACTATGTAAGTCTGCAACTGGCATGGAGTGTGCAGCAGAGTCATTTTCTAAGATAAATGCTCTTTTATCTCATTTGCATTTACTTCTGAATTGTTATCTATCCTCTTGGGTGAAGGACAAGTCACAGATATTTATTGGAATGACTGTGTCGCTCTGCTTCCCCCTCAAGCTTCCATCAAAGTGTAACATTAAAATAATGGACATGAACTCAACCTTCAAGATGGAGAAGTAAGATGTGGAGATCACCTTTCTCCCCACAAATACATCAGAAATACGTCTACATGTGGAACAACTCCTACAGAACACCTTCTGAACGCTGGCAGAAGACCTCAGATTTCCCAAAAGATATATATATATATATATATTTTTTCCTTTTTCTCTTATTGTGAGTGTGTATGTGTATGCTTCTTTGTGTGATTTAGTCTGTATAGCTTTGCTTTTACCATTTGTCCTAGGGTTCTTGTCTGTCCATTTCGTTTTTTGTTTATTTGTTAGATTTTTAGTATAGTTTTTAGTGCTTGTTATCATTGGTGGATTTGTTTTTTTGGTTTGGTTGCTCTCTTCTTTCTTTTTTTTTTTTTAATTAATTTAATTTTTGGTTGTGTTGGGTCTTTGCTGCTGCAGGTGGGCTTTCTCTAGTTGCAGCAAGCAGGGGCTACTCTTCGTTGTGGTGTGTGGGCTTCTCATTGCAGTGGCTTCTCTTGTAGTGGAGCACGGGCTCTAGGCACGTGGGCTTCAGTAGTTGTGGTGCACGGGCTTAGTTGCTCTGCGTCAAGTGGGGTCTTCCCAGCTCAGGGCTTGAACCCATGTCCCCTGCATTGGCAGGCGGATTCTTAACCACTGTGCCACAAGGGAAATCCCTCTCTTCTCTCTTTCTTTCTTTTTTTAAAATTACTTTTTAATTTTTAATAATGTTTCTATTTTTTATTTTAATAGCTTTATTCTATTTTCTTTTTTTCTTTCTTTTTTTCTCCCTTTTCTTCTGAGCCATGTGGCTGACAGCGTCTTCCTGCTCTGGCCGAGTGTCAGGCCTGTGCCTCTGAGGCAGAAGGGCCAAGTTCAGGACACTGATCCACCAGAGACCTCCAGGCTCCACATAATATCAAACAGTGAAAGCTCTCCCAGAGATCTCCATTTCAACGCTAAGATCCAGCTCCACTCAACTACCAGCAAGCTACAGTGCTAGACACCCTATGCCAAAAAACTAGCAAGTCAGGACCACAACCCCACCCATCAGCAGAGGCTGCCTAAAATCATGATAAGGTCACAGACACCCCAAGACACACAACCGGACATGGTTCTGCCCACCAGAAAAATAAGATCCAGCCTCATCCACCAGAACACAGGCACAAGATCCTCCACTAGGAATCCTACAAAACCCATTGAACAAACCTTAGCCACTGGGGGCAGACACCAAAAACAAAGGGAACTACGAATCTGCAGCCTGAGAAAGGAGACCCCAAACACAGTAAGTTAAGCAAAATGAGAAGACAGAGAAACACACAGCAGATGAAGGAGCAAGGTAAAGACTCACCACACCAAACAAATGAGGAGGAAACAGGCAGTCTACCTGAAAAAAGAATTCAGATTAATGAGGGTAAACATGATCCAAAATCTTGGAAATAGAATAAATACAGGAAATGTTTAACAAGTACGTAAAAGAACTAAAGAGTAAACAATGATGAACAACAGAATAAAAGAAATTAAAAATTCTCTAGAAGGTATCAATAGCAGAATAACTGAGGGAGAGGAACGGATAAGTGACTCGGAAGATAAAATAGGGGAAATAACTACCACAGAGCAGAATAAAGAAAAAAGAATGAAAAGAATTGAGGACAGGCTCAGAGACCTCTGGGACAACATTAAATGCACCAACATTCGAATTATAGAGGTCTGAGAAGAAGAGAAAACGAAAGGGACTGAGAAAATATTTGAATAGATTATAGTTGAAAACTTCCCTAATATGGGAAAGGAAATAGTCAATCAAGTCCCGGAGGCAAAGAGAGTCCCATACCGGATAAATCCAAGGAGAAACACGCCGAGGCACACATATTAATCAAACTATCAAAAATTAAACAAAAAGAAAAAATATTAAAAGAGGCAAGGGAAAAACAAAAAATCACATACAAGGGAATCGCCACAAGGTTAACAGCTGATCTTTCAGCAGAAACTCTGCAAGTCAGAAGGGAGTGGCAGGACATATTTAACGTGATGAAAGGGAAAAAACTCCAACTAAGGTTACTCTACCCAGCCCGGATCTCATTCAGATTCGATGTAGAAATTAAAACCTTTACAGACAAGTAAAAGTTAAGAGAATTCAGCACCACCAAACCACCTTTACAACAAATGCTAAAGGAACTTCTCTAGGCAGGAAACAAAAGAGAAGGAAAAGACCTACAATAATAAACCCAAAACAATTAAGAAAATGGTAATAGGAACATACATATCGATAATTACCTTAAATGTAAATGGATTAAATGTTCCAACCAAAAGACATACACTGGCTGAATGGATACAAATACAAGACCTGTATATATGCTATATACAAGAGACCCACTTCAGACGTAGGGACACATACAGACTGAAAGCAAGGGGATGGAAAAAGATATTCCATGTAAATGGAAATCAAAAGAAAGCTGGAGGAGCAATTCTCATATCAGACAAAACAGACTTCAAAATAAAGACTATTACAAGAGACAAAGAAGGACACTACATAATGATCAAGGGATCAATCCAAGAAGAAGATATAACAATTGTAAATATTTATGCACCCAACATAGGAGCACCTCAATACATAAGGAAAATGCTAACAGCCTTAAAAGGGGAAATCGACAGTAACACAATCATAGTAAGGGATTTTTTTTTTTTGTGGTACATGGGCCTCTCCCATTGCAGAGCACAGGCTCTGGACGCGCAGGCTCAGCGGCCATGGCTCATGGGCCCAGCCACTCCGCAGCATGTGGGATCTTCCTGGACCGGGGCACGAACCAACGTCCCCTGAATTGGCAGGTGGACTGTCAACCACTGGCCACCAGGGAAGCCCCATAGTAGGGGATTTTAACACCCACTTTCACCAATGGGCACATCATCCAAAATGAAAATAAATAAGGAAACACAAGGTTTAAACAATACATTAAACAAGGTGGACTTAATTGATATCTATAGGACTTTCCGTCCAAAAACAACAGAATATACTTTCTTCTCAAGTGCTCATGGAACACTCTCCAGGATAGATCATATCTTGGGTCACAAATCAAGCCTTGGTAAATTTAAGAAAATTGAAATCATATCAAGCATCTTTTCTGACCACAACGCTATGAGACTAGATATCATTTACAGGAAAAAATACAAACACATGGAGGCTAAACAATACACTACTTAATAACCAAGAGATCTCTGAAGAAATCAAAGAGGAAATCAAAAAATACCTAGAAACAAATGACAATGAAAACACGACGATCCAAAACCTATAGGATGCAGCAAAAGCAGTTCTAAGAGGGAACTTTATGGCAATACAATCCTACCTCAAGAAACAAGAAAAATCTCAAATAAACAAACTAACCTTACACCTAAAGCAATTAGAGAAAGAAGAACAAAAAAAACCCCGAAGTTAGCAGACGGAAAGAAATCATAAAGATCAGATCAGAAATAAATGAAAAAGAAACAAAGAATAAAAAAGCAAAGATCAATAAAACTAAAAGCTGGTTCTCTGAGAAGATAAACAAAGTTGATAAACCATTAGCCAGACTCATCAAGAAAAAAAGGGAGAAGTCTCAACTCAATAGAATTAGAAATGAAAAAGGAGACGTAAAAACTGACACTGCAGAAATACAAAGGATCATGAGAGATTACTACAAGCAACTCTATGCCAATAAAATGGACAACCTGTTAGAAATGGACAAATTCTTAGAAAAGCAAAACCTTCCGAGACTGAACCAGGAAGAAACAGAAAATATAAGCAGACGAATCACAAGCACTGAAATAGAAATGGTGATTAAAAATCTTCTAACATATAAAAGTCCAGGACCAGATGGCTTCACAGGCAAATTTCTATGAAACATTTAGAGAAGAGCTAACATCCATCATTCTCAAACTCCTCCAAAATACAGCAGAGGCAAGAACACTCCCAAACTCATTCTACGAGGCCACCATCAGCCTGATACCAAAGCCAGACAACGATGTCACAAAGAAAGAAAACTACAGGCCAGTATCACTGATGAACATAGATGCAAAAATCCTCAACAAAATACTAGCAAACAGAATCCAACAGCACATTAAAAGGATCATACACCATGATCATGTTGGGGTTATCCCAGGAATGCAAGGATTCTTCAATATATGCAAATTAATCAATGTGATACACCATATTAACAAACTGGAGGAGAAAAACCATACGATCATCTCAAGAGATGCAGAGAAAGCTTTCGACAAAATTCAATACCCATTTATGATAAAAACTCTCCAGAAAGTAGGTATAGAGGGAACTTAACCTCAACATAATAAAGGCCATATATGACAAACCCACAGCCAACATCCTTCTCAGTGGTGAAAAACTGAAACCATTTCCACTAAGATCAGGAACAAGACAAGGTTGTCCACTCTCACCACTGTTAATCAATATAGTTTTGGAAGTTTTAGCTACAGCAATCAGAGAAGAAAAAGAAGTAAGAGGAATCCAAATCAGAAAAGAAGAAGTAAAACGGTCACTGTTTGCAGATGACATACTACACATAGAGAATCCTAAAGATGCTACCAGAAAACTAGGAGAGCTAATCAATGAATTTGGTAAAGTAGCAGGATACAAAATTAATGCACAGAAATCTCTTGCATTCCTATACACTAATGATGAAAAATGTGAAACAGAAATTAAGGAAACACTCCCATTTACCATTGCAACAAAAAGAATAAAATACCTAGGAATAAACCTACCTAAGGAGACAAAAGACCTGTATGCAGAAAACTGTAACACTGATGAAAGAAATTAAAGATGGTACAAACAGATGGAGAGATATACCATGTTCTTGGATTGGAAGATTCAACATTGTGAAAATGACTCTACTACCCAAAGCAATCAACAGATTCAGTGCAATCCCTATCAAACTACCACTGGCATTTTTCACAGAACTAGAACAAAAAATTTCAGAATTAGAATGGAAACACAAAAGACCCCGAATAGCCAAAGCAATCTTGAGAAGGAAAAATGGAGCTGGAGCAATCAGGCTCCTGGACTTCAGATTATACTACAAAGCTACAGTAATCAAGACAGTATGGTACTGGCACAAAAACAGAAAGGTAGATCAATGGAACAGGATAGAAAGCCCAGAGATAAATGCATGCATATATGGTCACCTTATCTTTGATAAAGGAGGCAAGAATATACAATGGAGAAAAGAGAGCCTTTTCAATAAGTGGTGCTGGGAAAACTGGACCACTACATGTAAAAGAATGAAATTACAACACTCCCTAACACCATACACAAAAATAAATTCAAAATGGAGTACAGACCTAAATGTAAGGTCAGACAGTATAAAACCCTTAGAGGAGAACATAGGCAGAACACTCTATGACATAAATCACAGCAAGATCCTTTATGACCCACCTCCTAGAGAAATGGAAATTAAAAAAAAATAAACAAATGGGACCTAATGAAACTTAAAAGCTTTTGTACAGCAGAGGAAACCATAAACAAGACCAAAAGACAACCCTCAGAATGGGAGAAAATATTTGTAAATGAAGCAACTGACAAAGGATTAATCTCCAAAACTTACAAGCAGCTCATGCAGCTCAATATCAAAAAAACAATCAATATCAGAAAAACAAACAACCCAATTCAAAAATGGGCAGAAGATCTAAATAGACATTTCTCCAGAGAAGATATACAGATTGCCAACAAACACATGAAAAGATGCTCAACAGCACTAATCATTCGAGAAATGCAAATCAAAACTACAATGAGATATCACCTCACACCAGTCAGAATGGCCATCATGAAAAAAATCTACAAACAGTAAATGCTGGAGAGGGTGTGGAGAAAAGGGAACCCTCTTGCACTGTTGGTGGGAATGTAAATTGATACAACCACTATGGAGAACAGTATGGATGTTCCTTAAAAAACTAAAAATAGAACTACCATATGACCCAGCAATCCCACTACTGGGCATGTACCCTGAGAAAACCATAATTCAAAGAGAGTCATGTACCACAATATTCACTGCAGCTCTATTTACAACAGCCAGGATATGGAAGCAACCTAAGTGTCCATTGACAGATGAATGGATAAAGAAGATGTGGCACATATATATAATGGAATATTACTCAGCCATAAAAAGAACGAAATTGAGTTATTTGTAGAGAGGTGGATGGACCTAAAGTCTGTCATACAGAGTGAAGGAAGTCAGAAATAGATAAACAAATACCATATGCTAACACATATATATGGAATCTAAACAAAACAAACAAAAAGGGTTCTGAAGAACCTAGGGGCAGGACAGGAATAAAGACACAGATGTAGAGAATGGACTTGAGGACACGGGGAGGGGGAAGGGTAAGCTGGGACGAAGTGAGAGAGTGGCTTGGACATATATATACTACCAAATGTAAAACAGATAGCTAGTGGGAAGGAGCTGCATAGCACAGGGAGATCAGTTCAATGCTTTGTGATGACCTAGAGGGGTGGGATAGTGAGGGTGGGAGGGAGACGCAAGAGGGAGGAGATATGGGGATATATGTATATGTATAGCTGATTCACTTTGTTATAAAGCAGAAAGTAGTGCACCATTGTAAAATAATTATACTCCAATAGCGATGTTAAAAAAATAATAAAGTAAAATAACGGACACACGTCTGCCTTTCTGTCTTCACACAAAGGATGGTCACTCTCAATAACACCGTCTTCAAATAAAAAGGGCAACAACAGGAGGTACAATCAAGGTCCCAGCAGGAAACAGATGGCATACTCAAATTAGAGTAATTCACGGAGGGCTTAATGGAGGGACTGTTTACAAAGGTGTGGGCAGGGTATACGGAAAACACAGTGAGAGTATGATGCTCTATGCCTAGTAAACAGTGGGGCGGTGACTGGCCCTAGGCCTGAAGGGGTCAGTTACCAGAGCCAGAAAGGACAGAATCATGTGGAAATGTCTGTATTGAATTACTTAGTTTAAAAACTGAAGTAATGTTAGCTTACAATATTGTCTTAGAATATTGTATTAGGTTCAGGTATATAAAGAGTGATTTGATATTTTTATAGATTACATACCATACCAAGTTATTATAAAATGTTAACTATATTCCCCGTGCTGTACATTATATCCCTGTGATATACTTATTTTATAATGGGTAGTCTGTACCTCTTAAGGCCATTCACCTGTTTTTCCCACCCCTACCCCTTTCTCCTCTGGTAACCACTAGTTATCTGTGAGTCTGTTTGTGTTTTGTTATAGTTTTTCATTTGTTTTGTTTTTTAGATGCCACATACAGTGAACACTTATAGTACTCGTCTTTGTCTGACTTACTTCACTAAGCATAATACTCTCCAGGTCCACTCATGTTGTCACAATGGCGAGATTTCATTCTTTTTTATTGCTGAGTAATATTCCATTGTGTGTGTATGTGTATATGTATATATAAAACATCCTTATCCATTCATGTGTCTATGGGCATTTAGGCTGCTTCCATATCTTGGCTATTGTAAATAATGATGTGAACACTGGGGTGCCTATATCTTTTTGAATTAGTGTGTTCACTTGCTTTTGATAGAAGGATGTACCCAGCCCTGTGTGACCCTGAGGAATAAACACCCTGATGTCACTCAACTCTCTGCCCTGATCTCCTGCTGTGATTGCCTTGGCAGAACCCAACTTGAAGCCAGAGAATGGAATAGCCATACAAGTCACTCTCACAGGGCAGAGAGCAGGAGAGAGTGGGGGAAGGTGAAGAGTGAACATGGAGAGATGCATGGAAGATAGCTGGCAAAGAAGAAAGACCAGAACTCAGTGTGGATGTGCCAGTAAGAGACATCTATGAGACATCAAGACAAGGGGTCAGGGAGGCAGGGCATCTACGACTGCAGTTCAGGCCAAGGCCTGAGGTGGAGACACACACTTAGGACTCAGCACATAGATGCTTTTTAAAGCTACGGCGCTGAAGGCAATCATGAGGGGGTTGTGGAGGCAGGTGAGATCCGTGGGCAGAGACCTAAGTCTGTCCTAGAAAACAGGCTGTAGGGAGAGGAAAGTTCAAGGGGTGTAGAACCTGGAGGGCAGGTGAGCAGAGTGAGCACCGGAGGGAGAGAGGACCTGAGGGCCAGCATCACAGGAGGCTCATGGGTTGACTTGGAGGAAACATGAGACATGGTGTCATTGGTGACCTTGCTGCGTTGTGGTGGAGACTGAGGGCCCAGGGCTTGACTGCAGAGCTTGGCAGAGGGAATGGGAGCGGGGGATGGAAAGTATGAATGTGAACAACTTTTTTGAGGAGTCTGTGCTGCAAAGAGGGGGAAAGAAACGGGAGGGAGCAGCAGCAGGAGAAGCGGAGTCAAGAACAGGCTTTTTAAACAGAGAGATAACATTAGGTTTGTATTCTGATGAGAATAATCCAGAAGAAAGAGCAAAAACGATGGTGGAGGAGAGAGAGGGGACTATGGCAACAAGATGCTCCCAGGCCCATGTTAGGGCAGCTGCCACTCAGTTCCAGCCAATTGCGGCCAGATCTCTGGTTTCTCTAAGAGAAGTCAGCAATTGACTTAAAAAATCAAACAAACAAACATGAAGTCTCCTGATATTTAAATGATGACAACTAATTAAAAAAATTTTTTTTAATTCTCTGAAGCCCAAACAAAACTCATCTGCAGGCTGCCCGTTGGCAGCCTCTCCTATACAGCAAAGCTTTATCTCTTCCACAGTTACCAGGTGTGGCCTCCTGATTTAGGGACCTTTGAAGGACACTTGCTGTATGATCTCTAAATTCTTTCAACTTGTAAGGACGCCTGCGGTGGTGCTTGGCCAGGGTGAGGTTAATGATACAGTCACTGTCCCCTTCGTAAAGGGCAGCAGAACTGAGGTTGCCAGTGCGGGCTGCACATCCTATACTTAGTCCTCATAGTTAATACTTAGGCTTCACATATGCCCTTTACCTCTTCCCACCTCCTGCTCACTAAGGAAACTTACTATTATCTGCAGGCCAATGCAAATAAAGGTCACCAAGAGACACTTTCCAGCCAAACATCGAATGCTGGCATGCGGTAGAAGGGCTGATTGTTTGCAGGTTCCCAGCTAATAAAAGAAATGCCAATCAAAGGGGGCCTCTGCCTGGTCTGAAACTCGCAAGGAGCCCTAGCTGTGAGCGATGGCCCCAAGCAGGACAGCGCTTGGACTTCCAAGGATGCCCAGCACCTGCACAGAAAAACTGCAGAGCCTGGAGAGTTGACGGTCCTTCACTGACCCAAGGAGGGCACGGGGCCTGCCAGGCAGGGAGGAAGGAGAGCTGACATAGTCATACAACCTGCCTTCTTCCAGAAGCAAGAGTGAGGAAAGCCACCTTGGGTGGGCGGCTAAGATTTTATACTCACAAAACTGGTCTTCAGAATAGAGTTAAAATCGTAGACCTCTCCAATTTTCACCATGTGAATAGAAGCATTAAAAATGCTTCTCTGGCCACAGTGCTGGTTTCCCCTAGTGGTGCCTGGCTCTGTCTGGAAGCATAATATCGGCCCCGAAAAGCTGTATTTTAAATGAGTTCCTCCTATTTAAGAATGAGTCACTAAAGCTTCAATTGGAACAGAAACAGCTTTCATCTCTGAAACATTCTGCTCTCAGTCACCTTTTGGTTCAGTCCTATGGAGAGCAAGACAGGAAAAATGTTCCAAGTATCCTGTCACACTGTGAAGCTATAAAGCATACCTGTTTTCCCCTCCATCCTGCTAAAACCTGCCCAGGGAGAATAAAGAGGGCTTGGGCAGGCTGAGGAGAAGAGAGAGTCCTCCATCAAAAGCACTTTCAAATATCTTCACCAAGGAGGTTAAAATGGTTCTCCCTGCTCCCAGGGAGAAGGAAACTGGGGAAAAATTGATCAAGAGCTCCTTGGTAGGGCATGATTCTGGAAAACAGCAAAACCAAACAACCATGGACAACATTTAAAACAAAACTAGATAACAAAGTATCCCCATGAACCCCAAAATATAAATGGGTGGAGACAAACCAACACTCGTAAGACCTGCATGGTAGCCCATCTGTGCAGGAGGAAGAAGAGGGAAGCAATGGGGCTTCTGACCAAGAACAGAAAAACCACAATATAGTCTATAGGTATCACTGGAAAATATGGAGGACCAATTTGAGAACAGCAACTAAAACTGGGAGGTTTTACCTTCACTAATAGCAAGTGAGTGCAAGGGGCCTGAAGTAAGAAGGACAGAAGGGGCCCCTGTGAAATCAGGGCTCCCTTCTAGGACGGGACCCATACTAGGGAGGAGCTGCTGGGAGTGCAATCAAAATTGAGCAGAATAGGGATAACAGAGCCAAAGGAAAGAGAAAGTTCAGACCAAAGTAGGGGAGGGAAACCGAGCCAAGAAAGCTGAGAGAACAAGTTGCTACATATTTGAACACTACACAAAATCAACAAAAGAGGGGCTCTGTGAAGTAAGAAACACTTTGCTGAGCCCCCACCTCATTCTAAAGTTGAGAAAAACTAATTTCACTAAAAATGAGCTATAGAAAAATATCAAGGTAGATACCATACAAATTATCATAAGGAAAAAGAAAATAATGAACTCAATAGCATCCCACAGGCAAGGAAAGCAAGCCAGAAAGACATGTCCACAATATACTGATAGAACAAAATTGTAACCTAATAAATGAGTTTAAAATGAGTTCAAAGACATTAAGAAGATGATAGAAGACTTGAAAAAAAAATCAAAGTTAGAAAAACTCAGAAATGAGGTGAGAGAAATCACACAAATTAGAAACAAAAGAGAAAATCATTTCAGAAATGAAGAGCAAACTAGAAGGAATCTAAGAACAAATACACAATAATGCCCTAAGAGAAACAAAATGTGCTAAGGAGAAACATGTTAAAAAGCAAAAAGAATCTAGATGATGCCAGATTGTGGGAAACTCTGAAGAGTTCAACAGAAAATGAGAAATATTAAAGATATACAAGGGAGCTTGAATGTATAGGTAAGAGTCCCTTCAGAAGAGAAGCCAAATTGAAAGAAAAAATACTAAAAACTATAACTCAAGAAAAAAAATCTTCTAAAATAAAAAACATTATATATAGAATGGATAAATAGCAAGGTCCTACTGTATAGCACAGGGAACTATATTCAATATCCTGGGATAAACCATAATGGAAAAGAATGTTTTATATATATATATATATATATATATATATATATATAACTGAATCACTCTGCTGTACAGCAGAAATTAAAACAAACACTGTAAATCAACTATACTTCAATAAAATAAATTTTAAAAAAACAAAAAATAAAAACCATATATTTGAATATATACGGAAAAAAACACACTATGTACCTGAGAATATCAACCCCAAATGATCAACCCAATATGAGGCCGTATCTGGAAGGGAAGGGGAGGAACAGGAAGGGAAAATTGTTTGGGCACCTAGAAAAAATAATACATGAATTATAAGGGAAAGAAAATGAAATTGCCATTAGTTTTTGTTTTTGTTTTTTTTTGCGGTACGCGGGCCTCTCACTGTTTTGGCCTCTCCCGTTGCGGAGCACAGGCTCCGGACGCGCGGGCTCAGCGGCCATGGCTCACGGGCCTAGCCGCTCCGCGGCATGTGGGATCCTCCCGGACCGGGGCACGAACCCGTGTCCCCTGCATCGGCAGGCGGACTCTCAAACACTGCGCCACCAGGGAAGCCCTAGTTTTTTTTTTTTCCCCACAGCAATGCTTTTTCCCAGAAGGAAGTAGAGTAAGATAGTCAAAGAAAGAAAGTATGAATCAAGGATTTAATATCCAGCAAAACTCATTTTCAAGTATAAACGGTACAGACAAACTTAGCAACATGCAAGGACTCAAGGAATACTATTCCTAAGACCCTTTCCTGAGAATGAGCTTCGGACAACCAAGATGGCTAGCATGGCACTAATATAAGGACTGACAATGGACATTACACATAGTATATTTTACCTGTGGAACAAATACTGTGTGAGGGCTAAGAAACACTGTAGACAAAGTGCAACTATGAAAAAATGGGGGAAAGTAGATGCAAATATATGCATAGATGTATATATGTATCTACAGACACATACCTTTCCTAGCTGTGTTTGCTGAAAAGGCCTAGACACAAAGACTGAGCATCCCTAACACTAGATATGGTTTTAAAACGTAATTTCTCACTAAAAGAACCTGGGGCTCATTAGAGAAATGGTAAATTCCAGGTATAATGTGATGATTGATATAGATGTGATAATTGAGTTTCAGTAATAATAAATGCAATGTATTTAAGCAAATAATTATGTTTAAATCCATAAGTTCTTAAATGATCTCTTAAAAAATGAATTGGGCAACTTTGAGGTATGACAGGGAACTAATTCATGAGAATTAGTAAATGAAGGGAAAGAAACACACATTTATCTTTCTTTCCCTACATGAACTATACCATTGATTAATCAATAATAATGAAGAATCTCTTTATAAATGTATTCCAACTAATAAATGGAAAGAAAGCATAGAATTAAAATAGCATCATTTTGCAAATCTAATGAGTTAAAGAATGTACACATTAAGCATCAAAGTTGTTCCTATCATTAAAAGAGAGACAACCAGATATCACGTGCCTTCTATGATCTGACCAAATACCACCTAAAATCTTGCCAAAGTGAGTCTGATCCAGGGTCTGGATCCAGTCGCCAATTTTCAGGAAATACAGAGGACATGGGAACATGTTGCACTGCACCAAGAGACTGCAATCAGCACAATCCAGATTTGGGGAAACTCTAAAGATCAAATGGCCTGAATTCTTGTGTACAGATTTTAAGGAAAAGAAAGGGACAGAGAGGAAATCTATAAGTTAAAAGAGACTTAAAGACACACTGAATTTTTTAAATAAGCAAGACTAAACTATAGTGCTAAGGATGCACATATGCAGGAGAACACTAAAAAATGCAGCGAAGTGATTATAATAAAGTCAGGATATGGTTACTTTTGTGGGGAAGGTGGGACTTCTGGGTGGGTGTATTAGTCAGGGTTCTTCAGAAAACAGAACCAACAAGATATTTATAGATACATATATACAAATCTATCTACCTATCTGTCTATCTATAGATTGATTACAGGAATTGACTCACGAGATTGTGGAGGCCGAGAGTCCCACGATCTGCCATCTGCAAGCTGGAGAACAGAAAAGCCAGTGGTATAACCCAGCGTGAGTCTGAAGGCCTGAGAATCTGGGGACCGATGGTATAAGTCCGAGTCTGAGTCCCAAAGCCTACGAATCAGGAGCTCCAAACGTCTGAGGGCAGGAGAAGATGGGTGTCTCAGCTTAAGCAGAGAGCAAAGTTGTCCTTCCTCTACCTTTTGTTCTATTCAGGCTCTAAATGGACTGGATGATGCCAGATTGGGGGAAACTCTAAAGGTCATATGGCCTGGAATACATAAATTTTAAGGAAAAGAAAGGGATAGAAAGGCAATCTGTAAGTTGAAAAGGACTTAAAGACACATCAGATTTTTAAAATGAGCATTGGTAAGGGCAATCTTCTTCACTCAGTCTACTGATCCAAATACTAATTTCTTTCAGAGGCACCCTCCTCATAGACACACTCAGAAATACATCATGTTTTACCAGCTATCTGGACATCCCTTAGCCCAGTCAAGGTGACACATAAAATTAACCATCACAGTGGGTGACAAAGTCCTATTTATTGACTTGACAAGAATGTTCATCTCAGAATAATTGTCATACAATCGTTTTATGTTGTTTTCTGTATCTGTGTTTTATAATAATAATACCATATTATTATTATAATAGCCCACCTGAAAGGGCTCTCCACCCTCTGTGGGTGGGAGAAGAGCCTGATGCGAGGTTAGGAGATGGGGGGAATTCCTCTACAATGTTGGGGAAGCAAGCAGGAAGCAAGGTGGCCCTTCCCAGTAGGCTGATGAACCACCAGCACATTTATGGATTCTCCTTACCGTGTGGGAAATATCACTGGACCCTCCTCGAGAGAACTATTAATTAATAATACTGGATAATTATTATTTTTTAAGTCAGGAGCTATGCAAAAAGTACTTTAACTCAGACAGGTTAGGAAATCTCAAACTAATTTCACAGACACCATTTGTGTTTGTTTGTTTTTTGCGGTACGCGGGCTTCTCACTGTTGTGGCCCTCTCCTGTTGTGGAGCACAGGCTCCGTGACGTGCAGGCTCAGCGGCCATGGCTCACGGGCCCAGCCGCTCCGCGGCATGTGGGATCTTCCCGGACCGGGGCACAAACCTGCGTCCCCTGCATCGGCAGGGCTGACTCTCAACCACTGCGCCACCAGGGAAGCCCCACAGACACCTTTTGAAAAAGGTTGTAAGTGCATGAGGATTGGAAAGGGGGTGTATGACTTTCTGGAAAAAGCGAACCTTGTTCTAGCCCTCACTGTCAAATCCTGTTTCACCTAGAGCTGTGGTCAATTCAACTGAGTGTACTACTGTGCTACGGTCATCTAATTCTTGGTGATTTAAAGACTTTAAAATCTGTAAAATGGAAACATTGCATCCAGGTTAAAAAGAAAATTTCCCATTGCAAAAAGCTTATTAGCCACTAGAAATAAATGACTAAAGGAAGTTTTGCTATCTCTTTCCCATGACAGCTCACAGAGCCGTCTGCTCAGAGTCCCCCAGGTGCAGGCACACGTGGAGACAGGTTCTGATAGATGTCTCTTTGGTGTCTCCCAAGGAGATTATGACTGCACTGTCACCGCCCAGGTGTGATGGCCATCACAGGAAGGCAGAACAGCATGGCGGCTGGAACACAGACGTGTGTCAGAAAGACTTAAGTTCAAATCCTGGCCTTGGTCACTTACTAGCTCTGTGACATGGGGCAAATTAATTAACCTTTCCAAACGTTTGTTTCCTCATCTATAGAATGAGGGTAGTGATCACAACTATTTCATTAAGTTGTGTGAGAAATGAATGTAATGATGGATGTAAAGGGCAAAATACCTGACACACACAAGAACTCACTAAGTGTGAGCTATTCTATCTTTATTACTATTAACGTCAAGGTCATCACCAGAAGGATAGTCTGTTAAGGAAGAAAATACTTTAGACCAGTGGGTCTCAAAGTGTAGCCCCCAAACCAGCATCATCTGCATCACTTGGGGACTTCTTAGAAACGCAAACCACCCCCCTCCCTCCAACCCCAGACCTACTGAATCAGAACCTCTGGGGTAGGGCCCAGCGATGTGTGTTTTAACAAACCCTCCAGTAATTCCAGGCAAGCTAGAGTTTGAAAACCATTGATCTCATTCCATCGTCTGTTGAAGCCTCCCGTAAACTTTTGCAGACAGAGAATTTGAAATTTTCAGGAAGGCTGCTAAAATTTTGTTTTATTGACTGAGAACAATCAACTTGAAATCTAGCCTTGATTCTATCAGCCAGTGATGCTGAAGAGAGAATCCCTGCCTGAAGTCTCACTAGCTTTTATATAAGTACACTGAAAGCAAGATTGTGGATTGCCATCTATGTGTTCCTCAGCATCTCACATGCTGTCTGACAGGCTGCAGACACTCGATAAATATTCATTGCCTGAACAATGAATGAAGAGTTAGGAGAAGACTGGAGATGATTATAGCATTCCACCAGCAGATAAATGCAAATCTAAGGTAATCTAACTTAGGATTTGCTTTAAAATACTTGCTTTCTAGAACTCAGGGGACAATCATTTGCTTGGCTTTGTCAGCAATGTAAGCATATCTTATTAAAATGTACGACTTCCAACTGAAATTTGAAAAAGGATCAACAGTGATTTAAAACCTTTTAAATAATTAAATTCCCACTGAAACTGAATTTGGGGCAGTACTCAGTTAGCCCTTGGATTAAAGAGACAACCAGAAGAAAACAAATGGACAAAGAAGGATTTTAGCTATTGTTTTAAATGCAATTCTGGGGCTAGACCCTGAAAATAAAGAGAGGGAAATTACCTTCTCCCTCTATGTATGTACACACACACACACACACACACACACACACACACACACACACATACATATATATATATAATACATGTATAATAGAAGTATAAATGATCCTTTATACCCTGAAGCAAGACAAAATCCAGATTAATCAAAGGAAAATAAAAAGATTATACTGAATATAATTTATTAAGGCAGGAAATTATAAAATTTTGTTTAAGAAGGTTTCAATAATTCCAAATTTCAATTAATCTGCCTATCTCATTAAACTAATGTATTTAGAAAGCAGCAGTCATTATCTAGTTGAAGCACCACATCTTCACATAGAAAATATCTTTTCCTTTAAGATATAGTACCTAAAACTACAAGTGCAATTCTGGGAGGCACAGGAAAATTAAATGCAGTTTGGCACCCATACACACCTAGTGACTCTACAGAAAAATATTAAAGTAATAAAAAAGTGCCAGCAGCAGTAATGCCAGGATCATCCACATTTATTTTGCTTCTTGTATTTGACCATCTATCAGTGTGAAAAGCCCTCAGTAAAAATGAATGGTTTTATCAATATTCCTCAGCAAAACATATTTGGTTTCATCATTGTAAGATCTACTGCCACCAACCTTGAAAGTTTGGTCTCCTGGCCCGGGGAAACTACCTCTCTTGCAGATCAGTATAATCTGATGAAAAAGCATATATTATCTAGAGCAGCTCTATACATTAGAGAAAAAGAAAAAAAGAAAACTGGGTGACTGACAGCAGTTCCTTGGTGGTACCTGATGAAATAATGCAGCATTAACTAATGAATTAATAGGGATATTGGACCTATCATTTTTTATTTTGGGATTAGAAGTAATGGAAGACCCTCAGGCACTAAAGAAGCAACATCCATTCATTTGTAAGTAGGTTGAGAAAAGATAAGAGACATCCCAAAGAGCTTAACTTACTCTCAAGGAGAACTTACTGACTCATACATTCATCCATTCAGTCATTCATTTAGTTCTCTGTAATTCTGTACTTGGGTGTGCCTTTAGATTTACTTTAGTATTTAAAAAGTAGGACAATTGACTTGCCCATTTTCTCTGCATTCTATTGACTCTCTTTTTGGTGACTGCAAACTTTTCAAGGATTTCCGTCTTGTGAGACATTTAGAAACCTCTCTAATCTTTCTGAAATTAATAAAAAATATTCCGCTTTTAAAATTGGACACTGTTCCCTCCCTTTATTTTTCCACTTAAAAAAAGTTACTTATATCCTACAGCAGTGTTGTTCACAACTGTGATAATGGAAGAAAAACTCAATACTCCTTAAAGAGTCACATGTCTGCTGAATCTTTGCACAGTTAAGGAGAGTATAAATTTCTAATACTGAAATTATGGAATTTGGAGCTGAAGAATATAAAAGGTACCTAAGAAAGAAAAAAATGCTCCAACCTCCACCAGTATGTAATGACTCCCAAAGCTCTGTCTGAAGCCCAGTCTCCCTTCTGAGCTCCAGGCTGGACACAGAGCTGCCTTCCTGACACTATCATTCTGATGGTAAAGAGGTCTGCAAGGTCTTCTCACACACATACACACACACCCACACACACACAGCATTTGCCATCATGAATTCATGAAATGGCCTTTTAAGAGTGGGCCTTTATACGGGAAATGAGCTGGCTTCTCCATCTAGAGATAGACTCAGGAGACTGTATCAGCAAACGTTTTCTTCCATGCCTGTTTCTGATGCCAACCAATGTTGCAAATAGCAGATGACAATTATGATCCTCCCAGATGCCAGCAGTGCAGTTAGGAGCTGTCCTCACTACATTCTCCGCTTGCTGGCTAGCATTTGAAGGAGCAATTTTATTACTTGCTTGGATTAACTTATGAATATACACGCAGAGGTCTTTTTGAGAAACCTTAATAGTTCTGCAGAAGCTATGCATTTGACCCAAAGAATAAAATGGGTAGTCAGTAACTACAGAGGTGTATTCCAATACTTCACTATTGGCTCACTAGCACCTGAGTCTCTTCATTATGGATGAACCTCAGACCACCAACTGCTGGGCAAAGATGACGAGAGATTACAGGACAAAAACTGAGAGATGGCTGTCACTGCCACAAGCTGGGACCTATCTCTGATGTGTGTATGTAATTCCTGCTGTAACAGGGTTTTTCAGTTACACATAATAAATCCCCTCGTTTAAATGACTGGGATTAGGTGATCAGTACTGTTCCTTTTGCTTTAGCAACCTGTAAGATGAAATGTGAACTCATGTAGCCTCGAGGGAAGGGAGTAAGTCAGGCTGTATATTCAAGGCCTAATAAAAACCCCTCAAGACGTTACAATGGTTACACATGCTCCACAGGCACCTGAGACTTAACATGGCCAAAACCAGTTACCATCCTCCTCCTACAATACCCTGTTTCTCTTCCTACTGCCATCTTTCCATGACTGGTGCCATCTGCCCGACCACATCTAGACACCATGTCCTACCATTTCTAAATCCTATTTGGTTTACCACCCTGAGTTGTTGGGTCAGATATAGTAGTTGAAAGTGGACATTTAGCAGGTGAGGCAAGTTGAAAGATGGAATGGACCACCGTGAGGAGGCAGGGGAAGTCAGGAGGAGGTGGTAATGCTCTCTGTCCTTCAAAGAGTCCTAGGTAGTGAGCTAACCATTTCTGGCCTATATGGGTCATGTGTGTCTGGAAGAGATCCAAACTGCATGTCCCCTTCCACAGAGACCCTCTGTACTGACATAGTTTTTTTCAATGGCTTCTTGGTACACTGGTACACCAGAAGCTGTCAGGAAGTCCCCTTGGAGACTGATAATTGCTGCAAGTATTGGCTGGCTGCTGAGAGACTAGTAGTGAGAACTACAGGATGTCATGTTCCATGTAGCGCCACCAAAGTCCTGAGAGACTCTGCAGTCCTGGCTACCATGCTGTCTAGCGGAGTCTCAGGGACAGGAATTGAATGCAGGCCTCTCCAGCCACTGCCACCTCCTTCCTCCCTGAATACAGCAGCCACCAGAACACGTGACCTTAAGAAGTGTGAAGGTCAAAGCCAGCAAGTTGAGTTCAAACTAAGCCACTGGTTAAAGAGACAAGCTGGAAAACGACAGTTATAGAGTGGAGATGTGGGGCAGGGAGTCAAAGCACCAGGAAAGTCAAAAGTGAGAAGAGGCAGAGCTGCTCTGGATGAATTCTGAGGACAAAGTGTGAATGCCTGTTGGGGTCTTTACCTGCTCCCAGGATTCTGTTATTGGGCAAGCCAAGATCGTTCAGGTGGTTCAGACAGGGAGCAGAGCAGCAAGTTGGGGTGGTTCATGCTCAAAATCCACGATTCCACTGTGTTGTAACAGGTAAGCTCATCTGCGGAGGAAGAGAGACTGGGATGGGTAAGAGATTCCCCAGAACTGTAGATGTCTGAAATAGCCTCCGTGGGAATGGAAAGGGAGTTGACCAGGGACACACAAGCAGCACCCAGCAACCCCGGGGACCCCGTTGAAGCTGGAAACCACACACTGAGTGTAGCAGCCTTACACTTGAGTGTGTGGTTTCCTACAGTGCTGCTGAGCAGCTTCAGGAGAGGGAGCCAACTGCAGAAGTGATAAAAGCTTTGCCATGAACGAAGTAGGGTACAGTGGTTATACAACATAAGGGAGTGAGGGAGGAGCAAATGAACATTTACTGTGTAGGTCTAGATTGGAGAAGAAAAGAAGGTGTGAGGGTGATTTCTGTTTCAACTTGGCTGAGCCATGGTGCCCATTTATTTGGTCAAACGTTATTCTGGATGTTTCTGTGAGGGTGTTTTCAGATGAGATTAACATTTAAATCAGTAAACTTTAAGTAAAGCAGATTGCCCTCCATAACGTGGGTGGGCCTTAGCCAATCAGTTGAAGGCCTTAATAGAACAAAAGACTGACCTCCCCCAAGCGAGAAGGAATTCTGCCAATACACAGCCTTTGGACTTGAACTGCAACATCAGAGTTTTCCATGGGTCTCCAGCCTACCAGCCCACCCTGCAGATTTTGGACTTGCCAGCCTCCATCAGCATGTGAGCCAAGTTCAGTAAAGGTAACAGAACGTGGGAAGAGGAAGAATGGTAAATTACTAAATTCACAGTTAGGGGAGTTTCAGAGTTCAGATGCAGAGCAGATCTGAATGAGAACAAAGTCAGGAGAGTGGAGGCAGAGAATGAGGTGCAGGTGCGTCTGTGGGCTGTCTGCCCACATGCACCCTGAGGCAGTGCACTAAATGAGCGTGGGAGAATGGAGAGAGAAGACTGCGAGCCGGGGTGCCAGCAGACAGGGAGGGCTGCCTGCTCACATTCCAATGGCTCCTTATCACCTCTAGGGAATGGCAGGAAGCCCTTCATGACCTGGCCCTTCGCCCCTTGCTGGCTCACCTCTGCTCAGCCCCGGGCCAGCCCAGCCTCAGCCACCCTGACTTTCTCATCCGTGGTGTGGAAGACTAAACTCTCAGTCTTCAAGCCTTTGCACATTCCATTCTTCTTGCCCTTCTTGGAAGGGCAATCCACTCCTCGCCCTCCCCCCACCCCATTCATACTGGCAGCTTCAAATGAAATCAAAAAGAATTCTCACCTTGACAAGCACACCTAATAAACCCAAGACCATTTGGGCAACAGTCTCTTAAAAGGTCAGGAAAATTTCTTCCTATACTCAGTAATTAGCTGTACCTTGAATGAAACAAACTGCACTTTTCTGTGGAACTGCAAGTTCCACAAATCCTTTAAAAACTTTCAGGCTGATCAATCCAAATCACATCCCAGGATTTGAGCTTTCAAGATTTATTGATAATTCAGGTAGCATCAGAGAACTGTATTAATTACTTGCAAAGATGATAACAGGTGGCAACAGATGGACTCACCTCTAAGCTCTTCATTATCTGCAGGCCCTTGCCCATTGCCAGACTTCGAATCTCAACGTTTAGTGCAGAGACATGCTTTCTGCCTTGATTTCTTTTCCTATTCTTGATTTCCCCCACTATAGCCTCTCTTGAACTTAGTACTTTATCTAAAAAGTGGTAAATAAAACATGAGCCTCGTTTTAACTTTTAAAGCATAAAGTAGTTCAATAAATAGAGGAGTGGATGGATGTTAATCAATTACAGTTGATTCATGGCTTTGCAACTGATATCTGGATCAGAGACTCTGGCAGTGAACTTTAAGGAACCAGGAGCTCTGATTTCTTTCTTTGGCCTGAGAAAAATTCACCCCTTTGGCTCATTTTCTTCCCTCCATAAAGATTGTATGGTGGTGGGGAGAGACCTTAGGGGACTGGAATAACTCCATTCCAAGTGGCCACCCTTGCATGTTTGCTCATCTTCCCAAACCATTGTCTTCAAGTTCTCCCTAGTAATACAGACAACAGCATCATTACAGAGTCACACTGATGAGCAGAGTTGTCCACAGGTGACCCTTCTTTTTACATTAACCAAGCTGAGCTCTTAGTGGCAGACACAAAATATGATTCCTTGCTTTCTTAAACTAAACGCTCTCCTTCTTTAATAAACTCCTCATTCACTGTGAAATTGAAAACACAGCCTTTTCCTGATGACCAGATGGCCTAGCAAACTTAATCAATTCAAGCACTCCACACTTCCTCCCCGCTACTCTCCACAGTGGGGAAATCAAGAGGCAAACTCCTTATTCCTCCAGATGCGTACCTCTCTCGAGGGCTTCCCCCAATCTTTATTCTTTAAAAAGAGCAATGGAGTAGGGAGAAAGCAAATATTTCTTTAAAGCTCTAAAATAAATCTTTCAGAGGAGGGTAACAGTAAATGAATAAAAGAAATGAGTCAAAATTATACCTTGACTAATATTTAATTCAACAAGAATGTCACTTACGGTTATTCTAATTTATCTGGTATAGTTGTTTCAATTACAATTTCCCTTCAAATTCATATCTAGTACTCCAGAGGGTAAAGCAAAGAAATTCTGATGGGTAATGTAGGGCAATGCGAGTAGAATCTTACCTCCATCAGTTGATATCCACTTAATACTATGGACTGTTCCAGCTAATAAAAGCTTATCATGATTCCTGAGTTTCTTTGGGTTTATTTTTCTTTAACAATCTTACCTAGGCAAATTTATTGAACTTCCCAAACCTATCTATTTCTTCTATCCGAGGAAATGGGTACCTTAGGCTTACCAATATATGAAAAAATAAAGGGAAAGAAATTCATGTTGGTAAGCTACTTTCCTGCACAGATAAATTGACTATCAAAAGGAATTATTCTCACAGTTAGGTCTCTCACATCATCAGGAAATCTACACTCTCCTCCTTCCTCAAACCAGTTTTGGAGATGGTGACTAATGTTCTTATTTACATGGGAACTGATATCTCCTTCATTTATTGTTTAAAATAGTAGCATGTTAGGGTTGCTATGAATTGTAAAGGAAAATTAGCTTGCAACAAGGAGTTTTATTAACAGAGTTGTGAAGTGAAACCAAAACTGAAGTGGCAGCAGCTATTCTACATTTGGAAAATATGGTCTCAGAAAATGTACAAGTAAGTCACATACACACTTGTTTCTAAAAGCTCAGGACACTGAAGCGTTCCCAAAAGCATGGCAATAAAGCCATCATTCAGAAATACAAGTGGATTATACAGGTTCCCGCCTAAACACTTAGGTGGCATATTTTCCCATCCTTTCAATATTTCATTTTATAAAAAGGCAACTTGACTAAATAGCTCCTGTGTCCTATTCTTTACTAACAGGAAGTGGTTATTATGAATCTTCATTTTTTATATTCATTGTAAAATGTAGTTAATTGGAAGCTTTAGATAAATACAAAAAGCTTGTTTATATGAAAATTCCTCCCTAGAAAGGATAAGGAATCCTCCTGGTTCAACAGAAAACAATTACTCACTAATTCAAGACAGTAAAAACTCTCTCCTCACCATAAAAAGGCATAAACTAATAAAAAGTTTTGATATTTTTGTTTATTGGTGATTTTATGCATACTATTTATAAAAATTGGTTAGTGCAGAGGGAAACTAAATAATGCTAACTGTTTCAAGCAATAGTCTGAATGCTAATTAAAGAGTAAAGAGATAGACTTAGAACAATGTTTTTTCCCTCCACAAAACATTTTAACTAGAGGGTCATAGGATATTTATTTTAAAACTTTCTAATCAGTAAAAGAAACATTTCCTTGGTGCAAAAAAGGAACAAACATCACCCAACATTCCCTATAAATTCTTCAGCAAGGAAAATTGGGCGTAATAGAAAAAAAAGAGCACAGATTTTTGTTCCTAAAATAAACTTTATGCAATCACAGGAAGCACTTAGATCCCTTTTTTTCCTCCTCTTGCAGGAAAATGAAACAATCTCTGGGCCACAGAAAATAACACAAGTTTTAGAAAATCCCTGTGGTGTGAGAGAAAGAAAACTTCAAGTGAATCTCTTCTGAGTCCCATCAATGATGTAAAGGACAACAGATGTTCAAAGACTCAGGTACTTCAACAAGAAGTAATTGATTTGTACTGGTGAGAGTGATGACTCCATCCGAGGTTCAGGAAAACAGGACAGCGGAGAGTCACACACACAACACTACAATCAATATGTCTACACACAACTAGCTCCTGGCTTCATTTTGACTAAAACAGCAAGTGTAAGAAGAGTAATGATGGCAAGAAGTGCAGAAGAAAAGAAGCATAAGAAGAGGGTAAGAAGAAAAAGTGGATAGGACTATTTTATTTTAGATTGCCAGCAGGTTCCACTAAAAATTAGTAAAAATATGGGCATGCCAATCATGGATGGGGCAATTTAAGAAAAATCAATTCATAACTGTGGATACATATGATACATACGCAAAAATTCATACAATGTGATTGGGTAGAAGAAAAAGTTTATAACATTTTCATTAAATTTAATTATAGGTGCCAAGAGAATAATATAATACTTTCTGCCTTAAAAGTACTTTTTCTTAGAATATCCAGTTAGGAGGGTATTTTTGCCATTGCTACAAAGGGCACATTAGTAGGCAAACATTTGTATAATCCCACCATAGACTTATCAATTAAGTCCTTCTCAGGATGAAAGATCAAAATATAGTTTATACAGAGTAAATCAGGAAGAACTTCAGACTTTATGGAGATTTCTCCCTCTGTGGCTTTAATGTAAAAGGTGATTCCACAAAATCTTTTTAAGACCATCTATTTGGGCTGTGACATTCCATGACCACACCTTGAATTTAACAGGTCAGAAAAAGGATAATAAAATAAGTTGCATTCAATAGATTAAAAATGTAGTTTCACATGACTTTTTAGACTGTTGGGTTTTGGCAACAGCAACTAGGCAGAATGAACTGCTAAATCATTTACGGAGCCAAAATACACATTTCACTTCCTCATGCTCTTCCATCACCCTTCTCCAGCCCTGGTTCCCTTAGGGAGCTCTTCCTGTGATGGTTTTCCAGCTGGTCTCCCTATTTTCCCAGATTTTGTTACTGAATTCCCCTCCCTCGTATCCCCAGCCCATCACCACAGCCCTCATTTCCTATATGTGGCTGGATCAACCTTTTAAAAATATGGCTTCCATAAGTCACTTCCAGAGTCAAGAACTTATGAGAGCCAGTTTCTTCGTTACCTGACAGAGATAGCTGACACATACATGCACAAACACGTATGCATGTGTGTATGTTTTAATGCAGGTTGTAGCTTTCCACGTACTTTTTAACAACATAACCCAGGGATCATTCCATTTCAGAACATATGGAGGTGCCTTTATTCTCTTTCATAAGCTGCATGATACTCCACTATAGGGATGTTCCACAATTTATTTAACAAGGCTCTGTGGAAGGGAAATGGGTGGTTGACTGAGTAGAAGGAGGAAATACATTTTTTTCTACAAATGATATTTTTAAGGTTACATCATACACACAAAAGAATATGTACAAGTGAATATGTACAAGAAACAAAACAATATCAGTGACTCCACCCATCCTCCCAAGTTAAAAAAAACAAACTAGTTTACCAACACTGTATTTACCTTTGTGTTCCTTTCATGCCTCACTCCCCTCTCACCCTAAAAGTAACTCTTCCCTGATTTTAATGTTTATCATTCCTATGAGTTTCTAAGAAAATTTTATCATATATGTTTATATTGCTAAATCAGAAATTAGTTGGTTTTGCTTGTTTTTGAGTTTTATGTCTTTGCAAAGGTGTTGCTGAAATAGGATCTCCATACTGTAAAGTCTTCTGTAACTTGCCATTTTTGCACATTATGTTTCTAAGATTCATCCATTTTTGAAAAGTAGTTGTAGTTCATTCATTATCACTGCTGCAGAATATTCTACTGTGTGACTACACTACAATGAATTTATCCATTCTTCTATTGCCAGACATTTGGGTTATTTGCAGGTTTTTGCTACTCCGAACAGTGCTGCTATGAACACTCTTATATGTCTTCTGGTGCACATGTGCAAGAAATCCTCTAGGAAATACCAAGAACAGAGTAGTAGGTTATGTGACTGTAATATTATAACAAAGTGTTCTTCAAAGTGGTTGTTTACCGTTTTACCACCAATGTCTAGGATATGTCCCTTCTAATACTTGGTTTATAAGACTTCTTAAGTTTTACAATCCAGTGAATATAAGTGGCCTCTCATTGGTTTTGATTTGCATTTTCCTGATTACTACTGGGACTGAGCTGCTTCTCTTATGTTTACTGGCCATTCATGTTTTCTCTTCTGTGAAATGCCTGTTTTGTTTCTACTGTCTAGTTTTCAATTAAGCTATCCTTTTTAAATTTTCTTACTGATTTGTAGGAATTCTTGAATTCTTAGGAATAACTAGTTATAGGCGCTGCAATATGTTCTCTCAGTTTCCAGTTTATCTCCTCAATTTCTATATGATGTCCTTTACCAAAGAGACATTCTTAATTTTAACGTAATGACAAATTTATCAATCTTTTCTTTTCTTTTGTATTTGTTTAAGAGATTCTACATTCCTAAGGTCACAAAGTCCTATATTTTCTGCAAAATTAAAAATTTTTACTTTTAAAATTGATTTTTTTTTTGCGGTAGGCGGGCCTCTCACTGTTGTGGCCTCTCCCGTTGCGGAGCACAGGCTCCGGACGTGCAGGCTCAGCGTCCAAGGCTCGCGGGCCCAGCCGCTCCACGGCATGTGGGATCTTCGCGGACCGGGGCACGAACCCGTGTCCCCTGCATCGGCAGGCGGACTCTCAACCACTGCGCCACCAGGGAAGCCCTAAAATTGATTTTTATATGGCATAAGGTAGGGATCCAATTTTTTCTGTCTCAGCACTGTTTCCCCAATGATCTGCAATACTCATTTTGTCGTAAATCATATATTCAAATATGCACACACTGTTTCTAGGTTCTCTATTTGTCAATTTTCTACCTTTTATTAACACTGTGTTAATTACTGTCAGTTTATAGTGTCTTGATATCTGGTAGGACAAGTTGGCCTCCTTGTCTTCCTGCTTATTTTTCTTCTTCTTCAGGAGTTTCTTAGCTATTCTTGGATCTTTACTCTTCACGTAAATTTTGAAATCAGTTTGTTAGGCTCTGTTAAAAGGGAGAATTATTTTTCATGGAATGTCTTTTTATACCTTTAAAATTTTGTCTGGAAGGCATGTATTATAGATAAAAATATATTTTTAAAATCTTATGACTGCTTGCTGTGTCAAGGTCGAACTGCACTTCATGTCATTCAAGGCCCTCTGTAATCTGATCAGTTTTTCCCATCCTATTATCCTATTACCCATGGCATCCAAATATGAAACTACATCTCTAAGTAGGCTAGTTTTCCCACAGCTCCCCAGGAGACACTATATTCCGCCCACTTACACCCATTTCTTTGCTCATATTATTTCCTCCTGTTTAATCCCCTATTCTTCAAACCTGATTCCAGATCTTCTTTCTCCAACCCATTTCCCTAAAACTACTAATGTACTTAGAGTTCGGCTCTTATTCATTTTAACATTTACTTTGTGATGGTTTAGTGTCCTCAATTAAAGTAGAAGCTCCCTATGGACAAGTATGGGCTGGGAAACAGTTGAAGAAATATTTTTGATTGGTTCTTCTCAATGTTAAATGGATTTTAGACTAATCACTATTGTTGACCTTTGGGTCCAGTCACAATAAGGCCTTTTAGTTTGAATACGTTGGCTTTCTTTTGTACTTGATCTCGGTAAGTAACTAGATTAGTGAACTACAAGAGAAAGCCAGTAGTTAATGGAATTTATTTGCAAGGAACTTTTACAACATATTTAGAAACTTTCATCCGCAAAGACAGCCTAATAGCACATTCTCATGGTGGTTTACAATGTATCTGTATAGTCTTCCATCTGAAGAGATGATAAAGAAACAAGTGTGTGAACCATAATTAAATCCATTAGGCACAGTGTGAGAAATAATGTTTAAACAACAGTTCAACAGCTGCAACACCCATATTCTACAAAATGTTTTTTTAATGCTTGAAACAGAGTTAAAGATAATTTATTGTTCCTATTTTATATTTCAAAATAAATAACAACAAAAAAAATCATTATTGCTTGATACATTCAATTTGTAAAAGACAACTGATGTTATTGTAGAGATCCAAACTAACCTATAGTATTAAAATTACTAAAGGCATGGGGTATAAATGGGCTAAAACAAAAAGTAACAACTACAGAACTTTAAAATATCTACAAAAGATTAAAAATAATAAAGACTAGGAAAGTAGGTTGCAAAAATCTTCAAAAACACAACCACTTTTTGTCTTCTTTTTAAATTAAAGGATATTCTTTTGTTTTAAACATCCTTTATGTATTAATCAAGTTATCTGTTGTTATAAACCTGACATTCCTGGGAATAAAAGTCAGCTACTTTTCAATTAATAAGTTGAAAGTACGGCACATCAATATTTATATAGGCCATCTAATTTCAGACTTTAACAAGGTTTTCAAAGCATTGATATACTTTAAACTGAAGACTGGGTTTAAATGTTGTTATTCAAATAAGAGTTTCTGATTAGAAAAGTGGTATATGACCAAGTTCTATACTATACTCTATATAGACTTCAAGCCAAATTATTTAAAAATAGCTTTAAATGTGAAAACAATTTGCTGCTTCAGGTCATACAAGCAGATGTGCCAAAAGTAAGAAAAGAAAGCAAATTATTGAACTGATTATGCTTCAAGTTTCCATCTGAACTCCAAACATCAGTAGTCATTCAGACTGGCACAAGGAAGAGACAATGCTCATCTAGTTGTTCAAAAAGGTATCTTTAGTTAAAAAAACGAAGAGAGACTTTGAAAAAGGGATTTGAAAACAACTATACATGGAAACTGTGACATTTCAGGCATTTAAAAAGGGTTATCTTCTTATAAAAATACTATTCTGGAAAGTATAATCCAATATCAGAAATCAATTCATGAATACATCATTCTTTTTTTTACTAACCTTATTGAAGTAGAACTGATGCACAATAAACTGAACATATTTAAAGTGCACAACTTGATGAGCTTTGATCTAGGTATATACCTGTGAAAACTTCACCATAATCAAGTTAATGACCATTCCATTACTTCCCAAAGTTTCCTCATTTCCTTTTTAATCTCTCTCTCTCTCCATACCCTTTCTCTCCCAGTACCCATCTCCAGGCAACCACTGATCTACTTTGTCTAGTAAAGTATGCATTTTCTATAATTGTATGTACATAGAATCACACAGGTTGTACCCTTTTTGTCTGCCTCATTCATTCAGCACTACTATTTTAAGAGCTAATAATTCATTTTAATAATTCACTCTCAAGATTTAATAATTCATTTTAAGATTTAATAATTCATTCCACTTTATTGCTAAGAAGTATTCTATTGCATAGTTACAGACAATTTGGTTTATCCATTCACCTCTTGGTGGACATGTGAGTTCTTTCCAGCATTTGGAAAATATAAAATTAAGTCGCTAGGAATATTTGTATGTAAGTCTTCATGTGGATATATATTTGTTTCTCTTGGATAAATATCTAGGAGCAGAAGAGTTCGATTGTAATGGTAAGTGCATCTTTAACTTTTTAAGAATGCGCCAGACTGTCTTCCAAATGTAAATGTACTATTTTACATTCCCACCAACAGTGTATGAAAGTTCCAGTGGATTCACATCATCATCGACCCTTGGTGTGGTCAGTCTTTTTCATTGTAGCCATTTTTATAGCTGTGTAGTGGTATCTCATTGTGGGTTTTTTATTTTGTTTTGTTTGCATTTCCCTAATGACTAAAGGTGTTGAGTATTTTTCATGCTACTTTTCAATGGTATATCTTCTTTGGTAAAGTCTCTAGTCACATTATCTGCCCATTTTAAAATTGGAGTTTTTGTCTTCTTATTAATGGGTTGTAAGAGTTCTTTATATAGTTTAGATACAAATTCTTTGTCAGATATGTTTTACAAATATTTTCTCCTAGTCTGTAAATTTCCTTTTAATTTTCTTAATTATGTTCTTCCAACAGCTGTTTTAAATTTCTGAAGTACAATTTATTAACTTTTTCTTTTATAGATTTATAGCGATTTTCTGTGCCCTAATTAAGCAGTCTTTGCCTAACTCAAGATCATGAAGATTTTTCTCCTATGTTTTCCTTTTAGAAGTTCCATAGCTTTAGTTTTTACATTTCGGTATATGATCCATTTCGATTTTATTTTTGTAGATGTGTAAGGTACAAGGCAAGGTTCATTTCTTTGTAAAAAGATGTCTAGCTGACCACAATTGCTGAAAAGATGATCTATTCCTCATTGAATTGCCTTGGTACTTTTCTTGAAAATCAAGTTGTCATATCTGTATATGTCTATTTCTGAACACTTTATTCTGTTCCACGGATCTATCTATCTTATACCAATACCACACTGTCTTGATTACTGTAGCTTTATAAATCTTAAATCAAGTACTGTAAGTCCTCTGACTTTAATTTTCCTTTTTGGAAACTGTTTTGGCTCTCCTAGACCCTCTTTAGTTCCATATAAATTTTAGAATCAAGTTGTCAGTTTCAACAAATGAGTCTCCTGGGATTTTGATTGGGATTGCATTGGATATGGATCAATTTGGGGAGAATAGATATTTTAACAATACTGAGTCTTCCAAACAATAAACATGATATCTCCCACCATTTAAGTTTTCTTTGATTTCTTTCATTAGTGTTTTGTATGTCAGCATAGCAGATCTTGCACATATCTTATTAGATTTATATTTAAATATTACGTGTTTTGTGCTATTATAAACTGTACTATTTTCATTTCAAATTCCAATTGTTCACTGCTAATATATAAAAATAAAATTCATTTTTGTATATTGACTTTGTTTACTACAACTTTACTAAATTTACTTATTAGTTCTAGTTACTTTTGTGTATATTTTGGGAGATTTTCTCCATAGACAATCATGTTACTTGTGAAAAGACACAGCTTTATTGCTTCCTTTCCAATATGTATGCTTTTATTTCTTTTTCTATTCCACTGACATGACCTCCAGTACAATACTGAATAAAAGTGGTGAGCCTGGAGAACCTTGCCTTGTTCCTTTTCTTAGGAGGAAAGCAGTCTTTCACCATTAGTTAAGATGTTAAGCGCAAATTTTTTGTGGATGCCTTCTATAAGAGTGAAAAAGTTGTCTTTTATTCCCACATTGCTGAGAATTTTTACCCAAAATGCTGAATTTTGTCATACACTTTTTCTACATCTTTTAGAGAAACATATGGTGTTTCTTCCTTGGTCTGTCCTTCAGTTTCTTTTTTTCTTTAATCTGCTGTTTACACTGATTGATTTTCAAATGTTGGACCAACCCTGCATTCCCAGGAAAATGACCCCCTTGGTCACAATGCATTACCCTTTCTATATAATGCTGGATTCAATTCAATAATATTTTGCTGAGGATTTTTGTATCTATGCCCACGAGGAGTATTTGTGGTTTTCTTGTACTGTCTTTGTCTGGTTTGGGTATTAGGATAATGCTGGCTTCAAAAAATGAGTTGGGAAGTGCTCCCTCCTCTTCTATATTTTGGAAGCGTTCATGTAGAACTGGCATTATTTCTTCTTTAAATGTTGGGTAGATTTTGCCAGTGATGGCATGTGGGACTGGAGTTTACTTTGTCAATTTACAACTACAACATACATTTCCTTTGGTGATTTATGACATTAAAGTTATTTCTTTTTTAGTGAGCATCCTTCTTCATTCCTGGTAACGTTCCTTATTCTAAAATCTGCCGTACCTGATACTACTATAGCCACTCCACCTTTCTTCTGATGAATGTTCACACTGTATATCTTTTCTATCTACTCCTTTTAATCTATTTGTGTCTTTATATTTAGAATGAATTTTTTTTAGACAATATAGAGTTGGGTCTCGCTCTTCTATCCACTCTGACAATCTCTGATTAGTCTGTTTTGAACATTTATATTCATTGTAATTATCAATATGTTTGGATTAAAATCCTCATCTTGCTAGCTGTTTTCTATTCATTCTAACTGTTCTTCATTCCTTTTATACTTCGATTTCTGCTTGCTTTTGGATTACGTACTTAGGATTCCATTTTATCTCTACTACTGGCTTATTATTTAACCTCATTTTTTAAAATGTTAGTAGTAGTAGGCAGTCAACTGTCTTTTAAAATGATCAGAAACAAGTCAATAAGTATTTTTTTATATTTATTTTTAACCATTTTCAGAGATCTTCTTCATTTCTTTGTACAGATCAAAATTTCTATCTGGTATTCTATTCCTTCTGCTTTAAGAACTTCCTATATAGCATTTATTGCAGCAAAGTCTGCTATTAATGAATTCTCTTAGCTTTTGTCTGAAAAAAGTGTGACTTGTTTTCACTGACTGCCTTTGAGATTTTCTCATCCTTGTTTTTCCAGCAGTTTTAATATGATATATCTAGGTTTTTAAAATCCCACTTGGAACTTTCTGAGTTTTGTTAATTCCCTAGTTTAATAAATTTTATTTTATTTAGAGAATTCTTAGCAGTTATCTCTTTAAATATATTTTCTGTCCCAAGGTCCCTCTCTTCCTCTTCTCCTTATGAGATACAATTTATCCCCAGCTCTTATTTGTGTGTATGCGTGTTTTAAACTGTTTATACTCTTCGTACTTCAATTTGGGTACTTCCTGTTTACCTATCTTCCAAGTTCATCAACACTTCCTTCATTTGTGTCAAGTTTACTAACCAGCCCAAAGGTATTCTTCTTCCCTGTTTTTAAATTTCTAGCATTTCTATTTTATTTCTTCTTACAGTTTCCGTCTCTCTGTGAAATTCCTCATCTAATTAAGCTTGTTGTTCACTTTTTCCATTAGCCCCTTTAACATACTAATTGGCCATTTAAAAGTCCTTATTTGATAGTACCAACATCTGAGTCATCTCTGTGTCTGGTTCTGTTAAATGTTTTATCTATCAAGTAGGGGGTTTATTTTTCTTGCTTTTTATGTTTTATAATTCTTTCATTAAATACTGGTTATCACGAGTAGGACAGTAAAGACTGAGGTAAATAGCATTTATAGCTGAAAATGGGCATGCCTCTTATTTTGCTAGAAACTTAAGGTGCAGCACTGAGTCAGTTTCATCAGGAGTTGATCTTATTTAGGTTTTCTTGTTGTTATGGTTAAAGTGCACCACTGGCTTCAGATCTCTCTGGTATTACCTTGTGCTTAAGTTGAAGGATGGAGTTGCCAAAGGATTTTTTCTTATTGTTCCTGCTCTACCCTTAGCTTTTGACCTTCTTTATTCACATTTTTGCTCCCTCCTCCAATAATAGACTGCTGTTGCTTGATACTTAGTGCTTGCTAGCTTGCTGTGGGGCAGTGGGTTCTTAGTTGTCCTGGCTCAGCCTCAGCTTTGGGCAAGTCCTGTGTCCCTGAGCCTTGGTCATTGGGCTTTCTCAGTGGTCCTCCTCCTCCCCAAGGACAGGATATTTTTAATGGTCCCTGGGGCCAGGATGTCTTTCTCTTCCTATTCCTTCTGTTTCCTCTCCCCAGTCATAATGGGTCTTCATCTGATGACAACAAGATTTGCTGCCCTCCCCCAGTGACTTACAGTATTTGTTCCACAGGGAAGGGAGGTCAGGCAGGGCTCTGTTTTTCTCACAGAAGCAACTGCTCTCCTCCTCCAGGCCTATACACTAAGAAAAGCTTTTTTCAGTACCCTACCCCATGCTCAAATCTTCTCTTAGGTACCCAGTGAAGTCCATAGAGAAAAGTCTATAAGGGGGTGTAAACTCCCCTTCTGTTAGTAGCTTCCAGGGGTTCTAGATTCTCCTGTTATCCACACTCAACTTTTAGCAATGTGTTAAAACTTTTTCACTGAATTTGTCTTACCTGTTTGTAGGGAGTTTGATGTCTTTCGTCTGTGCTCTGCCAAAGATGGGGAAATCCTTACATCCTGTCTCTCCTTGGAGGGCTCTGTCTTTCCTTACATTTCAGGCTACTACGTTGCACTGTAACTTAGGTTCTCTGGTCAGTTTAATTAAAAGTTATGATTTTGTAGATCATACAGTTTTTTCTTATTGTAAGGGTGGGTACAATGTTCTTTCCAGTCTTCTCCATCCTAAGCAAAATTGAAACTCTCCAGTATTTTGTTGTTGTTTTTGAACTTCACAAGCTGGCCCTAAAATTTATATGGGAATGCAAAAAATCAAGACTTGCCAAAATATTCTTGAAGAACATCAAGGTGATGGTAAACAAGACAGTGAGTTATTGGTGCAAAGACAGACAAATACACCAATGGAAAAGAATACAAAGCCCAGAAACAGACCCACAGGAACACAAACACTTAATTTACAACAGAGGTGGCATACTGCAGAATAGTGGAGGGAAACACAGTCTCACAAGCGACAATTAGATGTCCACCTGGTAAGAAACTTACACCCACCGCACCTAATAACCAACAGGGCAATTCCACACGGACAGTAGAACAAAACGTAAAAGGCAAAACAACTCAATCGCTTCTACAAGTTAATATAGGGTAATATCTTCATGACTTTGAGGTATATATAAAAAAATCAACAATCATAAAGGAAAATAATGATAAATTTGAATACACTAAGATTAAGATCCTTTGTTTATCAAAAGATACCATTAAGAGAGTGAAAGGCAAGTCATAGAGGGGGAAAGATATCTGCAACACATAGAACTGACAAGGATTCATATCAACAATATAAGAATATATACATGCTCCAACAACACGTTAGAAAAATGGGCAAGAAATTTGAATGGTACTGAACACAAGAAGATATTTAATTAACCAATAACTGTATGTAAAGGTGCTCAACTTCATTTGTAATCAGGGAAATGCAAGTTAAAACCACAATGAGATACCACTAAACAACTACCAGTAATTCCACTCCAGAAATAACAGAAATTCAAGCACATGAACACCAAGAAAATATATACAAGAATGTTCAGAGCAGCATTATTTGTAATAGTAAAACACTGGAATCAATGCAAATATCCATTTAGACAGTGGAATGGTAAGTTGTTTATTCAAACAATGGGATTCTCTACAGCAAAGGATATGAATAAAGCACAGCTATATATGCAACAATAGACATGCATCTCAGAAATATAATACAGAACAAAAGCAGTCAGTATAGAGCAAAATAAAAGCAGTTAATATAGAGCAAAATACTGTATAGTTCCATTTAATATAAATTTCAAAAAACCAGACAAAACTATAATGTTTAAGGGTACAGACTTAGATGCTAAAACATCAGTTTGTTGTTAACTTTGTAAGGGAAGAAGAGGATAGTGATTGTGAAGGAAAACACTGGGGCTTTGGGGATGCTTGTTGTGGTCTACTCCCTAACCTAGCTGGTAGTTACATGGGTGTTCACTTTGTAGATAATTAATTGACCTGTATATTTATGTCTTCTGTGCTTTACTGCATATGTAGTATACATCATAATAACCTCCCTTCACTCTCCCTCCTCCCCCCAAAAAAAACTTGTGGCCATTAATGAACTTATTTTTTACTAGAGGTGCTTCAAATAGAGTGGTGGACTTATCTGAAATATATTCTTCAGTTCTAACTTTATAGGATTCTAGAAAGGTATTTTGTGTTTCCTTGGAGTCTGGTTGGGGGGATTCTTCCCCTGTTTGGAACTGAGAGACATAGAATCCAGATAATGGTTCAAAAAAAAATTAGCTTTATTACTGACAAAAAGCTGGATTAGAGGGTATGTGACCACAATGGGCTACCAAATACCCTACCTCTAAATTAGATGGACTTGCTTATTACCCAAGTCCAAGGCAGAGGTGGACAGCTTCAGGCTTTCCTGTAGCCTACCTCAGAAAGCTCAGGATTTGGCTGAAATCAAAGAAACACAGATATAAAGAAATTTGCCCATGAGTCACTCCTCTTTCCCCAGGATGGAGTGAGTGGGGGAGGTTGCCTTTCCCTCCTGGACAGGGGAATGGAAATTCTCTACACTCTGTGGAAATGTGAAGAATGAGGAAATAAATATTACCCCTAGCAACAGGCAGACTATCTATGCTTGATAGTCTATTTGAAGTCAGCTCTCTGAAGCTTAGCAAAGGCTACCAGGGGCAAAAACTTTAGAATAAGCTTCATTCTTGCTCTTAAACCTACTTTCCCCTCCTCCACTTTTAAACCTGGGTATAAACCCCAACCACAATTTGTTTCAGTGGCTTTCCTGGAAGCATCTGCAGAGACTAGTAAGTGAGGGAGAAGGGAGCAGGTGATTATATATGTGAATCTTCTCTAAGTTGTATATTTATGAGTGAAGTCTATCTTTCCCATTTCTCCATGAGATGTATTAAATTCTGGTACACAACTTTAATCACCTCTGGACCTTATTTAAATTATTCTTTTTCTAAGGTAAAGTCAAGCTTGGTTCAGTTACTTGCTTTTTCGTATTTAGAAATACTCAATGATTATCTACATTGGCCTTCTTCCAAAAAGACAATAAAATACAAATACATATCTACAACTTAAAGTTACTTCCTTTTCAGTGATGAATGATGATTACTGTGTGTCCACAAATACTTTTATTCATGATTTTAATTAGCATGGATAATTTGGTCCAGGAGATTTCAGTTCAGACACAGCAGCGCAAGTTTGCTTTTTAAAATTATACTCTTATTTTTATTCTGAGATAATTGTAGCTTCACATGCAGCTGTAAGAAATGATACAGAGAGATTCCATTGTGCCCTTTACCCAATTTCCTCCAATGGTAACATCTTGCAAAGCTGTTGCACAATTTCACAACCAAGATACTGACATCTGTACGGTCATGACACAGAGCATTTCCATCCTCACAAGGATTTCTGATGTTGCCTTTGTATAGCCACAAACACAATTCCCTCCCCCATCACCAATCCCCTCCTTAACCCCTGGAAACCACTAATCTGCTCTCCATTTCTATAATTTTGTCATTTCAAGAATGTTTTATAAATTGAATCATATGGTACAAAACCTTTTCAGATTAGCTTTTTCATTCAGCCTAATTATCTGGAATTTATCTAGGTTGTTGCATGTATCCATAGTTTGTTCTTTTTTTTAATCGCTGAGTAGTATTCCATGGTATGGATATACCACAGTTTTTCTAACCATTCACCCATTGGAAAACTCTGGGTTGTTTTGGCTATTACAAATAAAGCTGCTATAAACATCCATGCACAGTTTTTTATGGGAGCATAAGTGTGCAAAAACATGTTTATAATGACATGTAACTCTTTACCTAATTTTCTGGCTGCTTAACTACAGAGCAAAGGAACTCAGGCATTTGCCAAAGGTCACAGACCACCTCCTTGTAAGTAAGGATTAACTAATGACTCTTATCAGTACTTGCAGCTTTATAACCTTGGGAACTCTTGACTGACACTCACACTCTCTCTCTTTCTCTCTCTCTCAGCCTCAATCAGACAAGATGCTTTTCCAGGTGTATTCTTTGAAATATGAACTCCAAGAAATGCTCCTAAAGGGGAGGTTGGGAGAGTTCATGGTCAAATAAGTTTGAGGAAATTCTGAATACTATAATCCTATTCCTCTTTTGAAATAAACAAATGCCCTTTGGTGTACAAAAGGAAGGATCCAGTATCCAACTGCCCAAGTTCAAACCTCCACTTGCTAGACAGTAACCTTCAGGAAGACAGTTAACTTTCCCATATCTCAGTTTCCCCATCTGTAAAGTGGAAATAACAACAGTACCCCACTCATATGAATGAAAGATTAACTATAAGGACACGAGAAAACACTTGATAAATGTTAGTTATTATTAGTAGTATTGCCATCATAATCAGAATCATTATGATCTTGTTAAAAACACACATGTCCAGACTCCACCCCTGGAGATTGAGATTTATTAAGTCTAGGGGAGAGTCTAGTCCAGATGAAGAAGTAGAGGTTTATCTGGAACAAGAATGTGTCTAAGATAGTACTAGAGGCAGGATTCAAACCCAGACCAAACTGCCTGATGGAGAGATGTCACACTTAACATCCATACTCACATTCAGTAAATTCTTTAACTCTGTAGTCCTGCAAAAAGAGCACAGTTCTCTCCTGAACTGAAGGTTGGGCTTGTAATATAAACTCGTGATTCCTTAAGGGGTAGTTCAATAAAATAAAATGCAGTTCTGTGAAGCTGGTACACAACAGCTTGCAAAACAATTCCTAATGTAGCAGTAAGCATCGGTATGTAAAAACTTTGTTAAGTCATTGTTTAGGAAATCAAATTTGAAGATAAGACATTATTTCTTTAGAAATACAAGAAAACAACTATGATTGTTATTATTTCTGTAGATTTCACCACCACACTGCTGATTTCCAAAGGTCTTACTGTCAAGCACCAGGCGGATTTCCAAGACACTTGGGGAATCACTCTGGAGGTGGTGGCAATCTTCTTACCACTTCGGTAGCAATCCTCAGGTAGGCTTTGGCCTGGAGAAGAACAGATTTGTTTGTTCTACATTTCTCCCTAGTAGACATCAAATGACTCACAAACTGTTTGCCATAGCTGTCTACTGAATTGAATAGTAGAAAGGCTGAATGAGATGAGGAAACTCAATAGTTACAAGATACTGCTGTGAACACTGCATGTAGGGCAGGGGAGAAAGGGGTTTAGATTATTTGGAAGGGGACTTTCAAAAAAAAATATTTAGTAGCAGCAATTACTGTTTTTCAAACTCTAACTCCTGTGTCAGCAAACTAGCAACCCAGTCTAGCTGCAGAAAACTTACATCTTCCTCTTCTGACAAATTGATATCTTGAGTTAGATACTGCTAAACTTCTTTGGCATAAGGGCTATTAGTCATTTTTGAAAAGGCTATCTATTACCACCCTATGTTTATCTTCAGAAAGTATTTTCTTTATTCTCTCAGACAATGGTGTCTAATACCAGCACCAAGCACCCCTAGGCTCCTCCATTTGGTGAGATTTAAGTACCACGCAAGAATTCCTGGCATCAGTTGTCATACTCTTCATCTCTGGCACCCCAGTACAACAGAACACGAAAAGCAGCTCCCAGGTGCTAAGTGGGCCACAACTAACCTAATGCCTGCACAGTCCAGTTAGAACAATGGTCATGGCATTTGCATTTTAAAGTTTTAAACAATTGAAATGTAAATACTACTTATTTCTCCTATCTTATCTATAAAAAGTAACTGTAAGACAATAGTAAGATTTTCTAGAACCAGAAATTTATACATTTATATGTTTACCGTTGTATACATACTACTTCTACTTCTACTTCTACTACTACTACTACTGCTGCTGCTGCTGCCGCCGCCGCCACTGCTAATACTACTGGTACTACTGCTGCTACTACTGGAAGTAATTGTAAGAGCTAAATTTTACTTGAGTACTTAATATCCGCCAAGTATTATTTCATCTATCCTCAAGTTACCCTAAGGGGTAAATTCTGTCACGGTTCCCACTTTATAGACAAGAAAACCAAGACCGTGAAAGGTGAAGAGTCTTGTCCACAGCATCACAGCTAGTGTGAGATGAGCTGGGCTCTGAACCCAGGCTGGCCAGCTCCCTGACTCCGCATGGTAAAAGGACTATTTGAGTCTTCTTCACCCTGACTTGATGAAGTGTTTAACTGTGTTTCACACATCTTGATATTTTAAAACTATGCTTGAAAGTAAATATTTCCTCCATTGGGGGAAATATTTTAATATAGACCTCTCTGTATTTACATTATGAAGTTGATACAATGTATTAAGAAATCAGCAATTTGAAAAACAAAAGAATTTTGATATATATATATATATATATATATATATATATATATATAATCTTGTGCCACAAAGAGAAACCCATATTTGTAACTCACACCAGAAACTTAAATATTTGCCACATATTAAGATCATAAAGAAAGAACAAAAAATGCATATATACACACACATATTTGTGTGTGTGTATATGTACCTGTATCTGTGGATACATATGTATATATACATATAAACAAGGAGCTATTGTATAGCACAGGGAATGCTGCTCAATATTCTGAAAAGAATTTGAAAAAGAATAGATACATATATACGTTAAAAAAAAAAAAAGGTTACTTACATTTCTGCCCTGGGGGATGGTGAAAAAAGCCAGTCATGTCTGTTATCTCTCAATCAACATGTTGGAAAATTGTTCATTATGAAAACTTTAAGTGACACTAATTACAATAATGACAAATCCTTAAGTGTATGTTGTCTGTATGTATATTGCTATGCTACTTGTTTCATTGTTGAAACATAAAATATATGTTTCACGTTACTACTTTAAATCTTATATTTTGGCTCTACTTCTTGAAAAAAAATCCAATGATTATAGTCAGAAATGTTTGACTTTAAAAGGAGCAATTGGTTATTTATAATATTAATAATTGATATATTTGGGTTTGTATTTATCAAGCTTTTGTGGTCTCTCCAAAAGACCTGGTTTAATTTCTTATTCAAGCTATGCTAACTTATTTTCCACTAACTTTTAAAAATAAGTATAAACTTGACCCCTTTTGTTTGGAAGTTGTATATTTAATATTTGTCAGTTTTTAACCTAGAAACATCAGTATAATTTAAAAACTAATCAGAGAGTAATTCTATTTAGTTCCTTTAAGATCTACCTTGACAGTGTAAGGACATTACACATAAATCTACTTTCAAATGCTACTTTTTCATTGGTGATACATATTTAAAAATTTTTTTTAAATACATGCACTGGTCCTAAGTGCACAGATCAGTGAAACTGTACACACTGAACACACCTCTGTAACTCAACACCTATGTCAATAAACAATACCTATGTCAGATCACTGAAAAAAACAACAACTATGTTCAATCCCTAATAGTTGAATTATACTTTATTTTACCAGGAAACTGTTAAAATTTCATTTGCGTCCTTTTTTTTTTTTTTTTTAAAGAATAGCTCTCAAAAAAAAAAAAAAAAAAAAAAAAAAAAAGAATAGCTCTCAAAACATGAATAAGGCCTTATACGTTTTTACTGAGTACATACTATACCAAGTACTAGTATAAGTAATCTCATTTATGTAATCTCATAAGTAATCTCACTTATGTAAAATAAACACCATTGGTTCAATGTGGATGAAGAACTTGGAGTTGTCTGCTCAAAGTCACGAAGTCAGCAGGCTGGAGAACATTCACACGTGGGTCCGCCTGACTCCAAAGCCCAGCTCCTTCTACCACATTACATATTAAACAGTAAATCCAAACTACAAGTAATTCTAATCATAATGCTCTATCTAAAAATGGTTTCAGTCTCTGCTATAGTTAACAGAAACAACAGACTTTGTTTAAAAATGGAAATAACAGGGCTTCCCTGGTGGTGCAGTGGTTGAGAGTCTACCTGCCGATGCAGGGGACGTGGGTTCGTGCCCCGGTCTGGGAAGATCCCACATGCCGCGGAGCGGCTGGGCCCGTGAGCCATGGCCGCTGAGCCTGCGTGTCCGGAGCCTGTGCTCCGCAACGGGAGAGGCCACAACACTGTGAGGCTCGCGTACCTCAAAAAAAAAAAAAAAAAATGGAAATAACATATTTTATAAAGAAATATTTCTCTTAAATCTAAAAGTGCTGATTTTCAGCCATGCATCTTTTTTTTAAAAGCATCTTTATTGGAGTATAATTGCTTTACAATGGTGTGTTAGTTTCTGCTGTATAACAAAGTGAACCAGCTATACATATATCCCCATATCCCCTCCCTCTTGTGTCTCCCTCCCACCCTCCCTATCCCACCCCTCTAGGTGGTCACAAAGCACCGAGCTGATCTCTCTGCTATGTGGCTGCTTCCCACTAGCTATCTGTTTTACATTTGGTAGTGTATATATGTCAATGCTACTCTCTCACTTCGTCCCAGCCTTCCCCTTCCCCTTCTCCGTGTCCTCAAGTGCATTCTGTATGTCTGCATCTTTATTCCTGTCCTGCCCCTAGGTTCATCAGAACCTACAAGGAATAAATACTGGAGAGGGTATGGAAAAAAGGGAACCCTCCTGCGCTGTTGGTGGGAATGTGATTTGGTACAGCCACTATGGAGAACAGTATGGATGTTCCTTAAAAAACTACAAATAGAACTACCATATGACCCAGCAATCCCACTACTGGGCATATACCCTGAGAAAACCACAATTCAAAATGAGTCATGTACCACAGTGTTCACTGCAGCTCTATTTACAATAGCCAGGACGTGGAAGCAACCTAAGTGACCATCGACAGATGAATGGATAAAGAAGATGTGGCACATATATACAATGGAATATTACTTGGCCATAAAAAGAAATGAAATTGAGTTATGTGTAGTGAGGTGGATGGACCTAGAGTCTGTCATACAGAGTGAAGTAAGTCAGAAAGAGAAAAACAAATACTGTATGCTAACACATGCATCTTTATAAATACCTTTTATCCCCCAGTAGCTTTTCTAGGTGTTTAAAGCCTAATATTTTACAGTGAAAATTTAAAGCTCACTAAGGCAAGCTGAGGCCATATCATTCTATAATCTTAGTTCTAACTTATGTTAAATTAGAGACATAAACCTATCTGACTGCACAAAATACTGAATGATTCCATAATAATCAACTTTGCTACATTTAACCTTTGCTTTTTAATGGAGTATCTCTAAGCTTAAACTTTCAATATATCACACTCAAAGCAACGGTTAGATTTTTATTTGCTGAGAAACCACTAAAAGTGCTTAGTTTAACAGTTTCAATTTCCACAAAACTGTTGAGATTGAATTTTTTCAACCAGTGCAATATCATTTCAACAAATACTTTTTGGTTCTTATTGTGTGCAATGCATTGTTTCGGGAAATCTGTGGGAGGTAACAATAAAAAAGGGAGGCAGAAGTGCTCACTGGTGAAGAGGTGGGGCCTTGAGATCAGATAGGTATGGTTTAAAATTCTGGTTCCATTACTTATTAACACTGGCCCTGGGCAAGTTAATTAACCCTTCTAGGCTCAGTTCCCATACGTGTAAAATGGTTATAATAATAGTATCTACCTCAAAGGGCTTGGGGGCATATTAAGTAAGAATAAACTATGTGAAGTACTGGAATATAAGAAGCAAATAATAAATACTAGTGGTTACTATTATTACTATTATGTCCTCAAGTAATTTACAATCTCTTTGAAGAGCTCATATTAACATATCCTTTTGGACACTTTTTCTGCCTGAGGAATAAGTAAATTAAATCCCTTCCTTCTGTTTAATCTACAACTAGGAAAAGCAAACATATACATGTCATATGTAAAAACTATGATTTAGATTTCTCAGGCTATTAATACTCTCTTTCTCATCAACTCAACTCTACATGAACTAACTCTTCTCTCCTATTCAAGATCTTTCATTGGGTCATCTAGAGACACAGATAATACAGCTGGATCTTATTTGTCTGCTCTGTCATTATCAAGTAAAGGAACTGGATGGCAACCAAAGTGCAGAAGTTTTATGGTGAGCTTTTCCCTTTGTCTTTGTTTTTAAATATTTGAAGTTCTAATTTTCCATTCACAGTCATTTCATATTAGGACTATGAGGTAATAATGTAGAAATTATAAGATAATAAAGTTTCTATTTACATTTAAAAGTCTTTACCAGGAATATCTCACAGCACACTTTTTAACACATAAATATTAAGATTTTTACTTGACAAAAAGAATGAAACCACAAAATTAATAGTCAATCATGAGTCCATCACTGTGTCCCGGACTCAATCAAAGGCAAAAGGTAGATATAGTTGAATGAACAATTATAATTACACAAACAAGAGGAAATGCTATTGAATTTAAGAGTTCTGAATCCTAAAGTGTCCACTTTCTCTCCCTTCCTCTATTGCTTTCTCTGGCTATTTTACACTACTTATATTTGGAGTTTCAATTACTCCCCTTTCCTCAGTGGTGCACATATGCAGAAGGTTCTGACCTTTGGCTGAGTAGGCAGAAGCCTGATGGAGCTTTTTATTTTTATTTTTTTTTGCGGTACGTGAGCCTCTCACTGTTGTGGCCTCTCCCGTTGCGGAGCATAGGCTCCGGACGCGCAGGCTCAGCGGCCATGGCTCACGGGCCCAGCCGCTCCGCAGCATGTGGCATCTTCCCGGACCGGGGCACGAACCCGTGTCCCCTGCATCGGCAGGCGGACTCTCAACCACTGAGCCACCAGGGAAGCCCTGATGGAGCTTTTTAATTGGTACTGTAACCCTTCCCAGCTTTTCCAATTATGCCTCAAAGTCAGCACATTTCATACCTTTCGATTAATCACTGTGTTCTTAGTGTTTGTCTCTTCTGAAAGTTAAATATTACTGGGAGAGTTAAATCCCTAATGCCTAATTTTTTAAAAGATTTTATGGGCAGAGAATGAGAGCCCTGGAACCTGGTGCTGAGAGGAGGGAGTGATGAAAGATGGAGAAGAGAAGGTAGAATTAGAAAGAAGACAGAAAGCTAAAGATGAAACTTTTACTTGTTAATAAATTTGCCTGTAGTAAACCCCTAAAAGCAAACAATAAAAAGTATCAATCTAAGGGGCTAACTATTAACAAATAATTTTGCATATTCCATCCCATTAACTTTTGCAGAAGTTTATCACGTTGACAAGTAAACACTTCCTTCATTCTTTAAATGAAGACATGCAGGTAGAATGGGCACTAAGCTTCCATGCATATGGTAGAATTTGTTCAGAGGGCTGTGACCAGCTTCTGAGAGCATATTTCCATTTAAGTTCATAGGGCAAAAGGGAAGGGGATTATCAGGAGGTAAGATTCAAGAATAACCAGAAGGATCCTGATTCCAGGACTCAGCAACAGCTTCCTAATATCTAGGACTTTAATGCTAATATCTAAATCTTTAATGCTGAGCTGAGAACTCTACCCATATCTCATGATTCAAATTCTGCTCTGATTTTTAGATGCCACCAAAGAGTGACATTTACTTGAAGCTACGTAAGGGGAAGGGCAAAAATGGACTCAATCCCTTGATAAAGGGCAGGAGAAAGACATTTATTGCTATAGCATCTTATACAGAACATTTCAGAAGACATAAATACTCATAGTTGTATTCTACTTGGCATTTTTCAAAGTATTTTCACATTATCATCTCATTTAATCCTTCTCATTATGATAACAATTTACAGATGGAGAGAAAGGTTCAGAGACATGAGGGAACTTGCCTAAGGTCATACTTAGAAAGTGGCATTCTTCTTAAATGAAACCCCAAGCTAATACAGATTAATGCTTTTCCTTTCATGCAGAGACCTCTTTGAGAATGTAATAAAGCCCTTGCTCAATTCCCCAGAAAAATGCACACTCATACATTCTGGATATAACTTCATGGGATTCTCAGACCCAGGTTAGGATCCTCTCTGTATTATGCCCTGTGGTTGTGCACACCAGTGGGACCTGAGGGGCAGAGTGTGCCCACCCTCTTCTCTAGACCTCTGTGATATGAAAAGGAGGTGAACTGAAAGCTAGCCTACATATACACAATAGAGAGACACTGAGTAATCTTGCAATTAATTAGGAAGGGAAGCAGATACTGCACCAGGAAGAGGATACATGGGCTATGGTTTCAGAGCTGAGTGTGGAAATAGCCTCTACTACTACCTTAGACAAATTCCTTACTATAAATGAATCTCGCTTCTTCATCTGAAAAATGGAGATTATCATACATATCTCACAAATGTGCTATGAGAACCAAATAATATATTGTATTTAATACACTCAAGTACTGTACTCACGTCTTAGAAGGAATTGAGGAAATCATAGCTATTAGTAGAGGACCCAGAAGGTGATACAATGGAAAGAGGACAATATTTGGAAGGAACAGACTTGCCTTTTAATCACATCTTGCCATTTATTAGTTCTGTGACCTTGGGACACCTATTTAGCTTCTATGAGCCTCGGTTTCCTCATCTGCAAAATGTGGACTATTTATATATTACATTAAGTTCTTGTGAGCATAGAAAGTATATAAATGTCTAACAGTGTCTAGCATACTCTAACTGCTATTATTATTAGGAAGGTGGTTAATAATAATGAATGTCTGCAATCTAAGAGTAGGAAGCAATAACTTCCATGAAAACAAATTAAATACAAGGCTCCATTTTTTTCCTTTTCATGGACATGTCTAAATCTTAAAATTGCTCAGAAGTCTTCATATGTAAGGCAGAAGTCTTCACATGTAAGGCTGACAATGTGGTGCATGAAATTCTCACTACTTTAGCAGAGACCTCACCAAATCAAATCTAACTTAAACCCCAAAGAGGCATCTTGCTCACATTCCCATAAATGTCACCCAGCAACAGTAAAATAATAGGTCTAATGTTTACGTAAATGTAAATGAGATTTTAAAAACATGTAACTCCAACAAACTCTACAAACACTGTTGTTTAGAGTTTCAAATCATATTACCTTTTGATGGTTGCTATATGTTCTCTGTTATATTACATTCCTTTAACTTTTTGAAATGTTTCTTGCTTTTGGAGAATCTCAAAGAAAAAAAGCAATAATGGACAGGTGGGAAAATATTTAAAAACGTAAGTTCATAATTGAATTAAACTAGTAGGTAATTATTTGTATTCACCACAGAATGTCTTTAAATTGTCTGTTCTCAGGAAGCATTTAAAAGTGTGTAATTTAAAAACCCTCAATTTTCATACAACTTTTCATTCACTGCATAAAGTACACCTATGGTAGTTGGGATTGCCAGACTTCAACTGTGAAAGCAATAAAAGGTTATGGGTTTTGCTTATCCAAAAGATTTCTAAGAAAAGACTGAAAAGGAAATTTAATGTTTATTACCTAAAAGGCAGAGAAAAGAAGAACAATGATAAGTACTACATTGCGTTTACTCAGAGATCATATTCCCAGCAACTCAATCACCTATATCATAACTGCCAACCCTTAAGAAAGAGAAAGGAGCTCTCGGCACCTAAAAGAGATAATTCAGAATGAACCTACTTTACCAATCTGAGACTCCTGACTGTCAGTTTTGCCCTTACTTTATTCACAGCTCTAACCAAGCTTCGCTCTTTTATTTTCCAGTTCACATGGGATTAGAGGAAGCAAACTAGAATAAAAGGGGTAGTAGTTATGGACAGACAAAATAATGGTACTATAAAGTTATACTCATTACATAAGGGAAAAAAAGAAACTGCTAGAAGACTGATTGGGGCTGCTTGGCAAAGGAGCACAAAAACGACATCAAAACTGATGTACCAGATGATGGCTCACTTTCAAACTTAAACAGCAAGTGCTACTTAGGAAAGAAGAGATATACATGGATGATTTTATTTCTATTTTAAAAAGGAGTAAAATTAAAGAATTTATGCTTAAAGGCATTAAGCTTCAGCAATCTCTGAAAATCTATCAACTGTATCCCCAATGATATTAGCTAATGAAACACTACTAGTTTTCCCACCTCACCTCCTCAATCTTATTTATTAAAATAAATGCAATGAAAATCCCGTCTCTAAAGGTTTATACAGTTTCCCTATATCCGACTCAATATTTTCTTGTATTAGGTTTCCTTCTCCCAACAATCAGATGAACTTCTAATACTGAAATATAATAACCTCGGGCAGTTAGATATTGCTAGCCAGCAACATAAGAACTCTACAAGCTCTTACTGTTCGTGTTCTTCATGAAAAAACTGGTTGGGTGACAATTCTTTGTAGGTGAACGTGTCCAGTTGATAATTCAGAGTCAGCACTGGTATGTCTACCATATAAAATAGTAACTTAAAGATACTTTGTATAAGTTAACTAATCTTTGTTTAACATATATATTCCAAATAGACAAACTTGATCTCCCCAACTTTCTTTCTATACATCAAAAAGTATATATCCTGTGAAAAGAAATTAAAATACATATTTAGAAATATAACTTACCTCATCACTTTCAGGCTGTGAAAACACAATCGGCTGGCCTGTATCTGAAGCTTCCCGTATATTAAGATGTAAGGGAATGTCTCCTAAAAGAGCCCACCATTAGTACCGCAAAAGTTTATATTGGCTTTTAGAATTTAATTCTTTGAATTGCAGAAAGAAACAAATCAACTCAAATCAACTTGAGTTATGACTATCCTCAAATCGCTAAATCTCTGAAAAACAAATTTCAAACGAAAATCAGGGGCAAAATATTCCATTTGAGGGCAGTTCCATGATCACATATGTATATATGAAAGCAGTGTGGCAGCCAATCATAGAATAAGGCCTCTGATTTATTCTTTGTTGGAAGTCTTTCAGCAACAAATGGCCTGGAAGACATCTGTAAATTTTTCTCCCTGTAATAACTGATATAGACATATTTTGCCACATAATAAGAGGAAACTGAAGAGGAAAAGATGGGGTGGCAAAGTAGTTTAAAAAAAGCCAACAAAATAATCTTCCTGATGGCAGATGACTGAGCTAACAGAACTGCTGAAAATTAGGCCAGACCTGTTATTTCAACTATCTGCCTCTTTATCAGATAGAATTATTTTTCTTTTATTATGTATTAATCTATATAGCATTATATATAACTTGTGAGCTTGATGAGCTCTCAGAAAATATATAAGAACCCCCAATATACAGACTTGAGGTCAGAGAGGGTATGTGTCTTCCCTGAGGATATATTAGGTAGTAGGATTTAGAGGAAAAATGCTCTGATCCATCATCCAATTGACTCTTTCTACCACACCATCACAAATGAAGTCTTTCAAAAGGCTGACATTAAAAATGCAGTAGGGCTTCCCTGGTGGCGCAGTGGTTGACAGTCCGCCTGCCGATGAAGGGGACACAGGTTTGTGCCCCGGTCTGGGAAGATCCCACATGCCGCGGAGCGGCTAGGCCCGTGAGCCATGGCCACTGAGCCTGCGCGTCCAGAGCCTGTGCTCCAAAACGGGAGAGGCCACAACAGTGAGAGGCATGCGTACCGCAAAAAAAAAAAAAAAATTGCAGTAAAAGGAGTAGAAGAGTTGACTTGTCATGGTACTCAGCATTCTTACACCTACTCCAAGTCCACCCAAAGGTTATTGAAACGTGTGTGTGTGCGTGTGTGTGTGTGTGTGTGTGTGTGTGTTTTATATAAAGAATTCATTCAGCACCATGCCAGGCAACGGAAATAATGCAGAAGAATGTGTTACAAAATTACAAACCTACTACAATTTATATTATGAGCTACATGGAGGAACAGATATTTCATGCTCCTCCTACCAGCAAATTTTGAGATCTTAACCAACTGTTTAACTCTTTCCTAAAAGTTCAATAGACAAAATACATGAATACTTCAGTAACCATTTAAAGATCAGCTTTTCAGTAAATTTGATGTCTATTCTATACATCAACTTTAGACTGTAGGAAGCTATCACAGGGGCAGGCAGGAGAAGATATTACAGAAAATACTTAGAAACCTGCAAAGTTTTTTCTCTTGATTTATGAACTGCCATTATATAGTAAAGAATACTGAATGCTTTCATTTCTACTACAGTAATGAAAGAAAAAACAGTAACACCTTCTCCGTTTTATAGCCACCTAGTGACATCACTTCTGCCCTCCAGAGACTCACAATCCACAGAAGGGTAGAACAAGAAAGAGGAAAACCTTATTAGAAAACAGTGGCACAGTGAGAGCAGTAATAGGCTAACAATTGTATACGGAGAAGGAGAAAAAGGAGTAAAGGTAATGAGAGTGGGTAAGGTTCGGCCTGGCCTTGAAAAGTAGTTTTGAGGGGTTAGGGCTGAAGGAAGCACATTTCAGAGACATAAGTTAAAGGGGTTTCTGTGGCATGATCTGAGAGCTTTAACTACTATGTACAAACTGCCCCTGTAGGTGAGTATGGATAAAGTTCTGAAGAGCCATTTTACGAAATAAGCATTTGAAACACAGCCCCATGGATGAAAATCAGAGGCAGCCAGAGAGTCAGTAAAGGGTCCTGGGGGTTTCACCCATCCAGGAGGCCATGGCTGTGAGAGCTCTTTCCCTGATTTCAGTTCCTCATTCCCAATTCCAACCTCTTCATCATCAGAGCCCCTGCTCCAGTTCATGGGACATCCCTCTGGGTCCCATGACATTAAAAGGAGGAGATGTGCTCCACATTAGAACTCTACATTATTTTTCCCATAACACTTTGAGATACAGCAGTCTATAGCATTACCCACTTTCTGTGATCAGTAATCAGTGTTTCTGATTTTCTGATTACACTTGTGAGCTGTTGGTTAAAATGTATCTTCCATATGTGAAACTGTTTCTCTAGGAGACACGTTTCAAATTCTAAATAACTGACTTACAAAATCATACCACCCATTCATGAATTAGGGAATTATAATACTGTCAGCATAATTCAATAACGTCATTATAATTACACATTTACTTTATTATATAAGTGAATGTCAATCTGTTATGTTATTATGCACATTTGGGAAATTGAACTTCCTAGGTTAAATGAAAAACTGTTGCAGAATATAATTAGTAGCTATTATAACAATGTATCAAAATATATCATTAGTATTCACCTGGTACTGTGGTAGCTGCTTTAGTACAAATGCATAAAAACAATAATACATTTAACATCAACTTTTAGAAACTTAATTATAATAAAGAATGTTTTGAAACTCCTTGATCTTTAAGGGATCTTAATTGTTAACTACCCTAAACTAATAATTCACTCTATGCCTCCCTTATTTAGCATCTAACACCTGCCTTTGCTCAGAACAGAAACTCATAAGTAGGGACTTCCCTGGTGGCACAGTGGTTAAGAATCCACCTGCCAATGCAGGGGACACGGGTTCGAGCCCTGGTCCGGGAAGATCCCATATGCCATGGAGCAGCTAAGCCTGTGCACCACAACTACTGAAGCCCATGCGCCTAGAGCCCGTGCTCTGCAACAAGAGAAGCCACCGCAATGACAAGTCCATGCACCACAATGAAGAGTAGTCCCCGCTCCCTGCAACTACAGAAAGCCCTCAGGCAGCAACGAAGACCCAACACAGCCAAAAATTAAATAAATAAATAAATAATTAAGGGAAAAAAAAAACCCACAACAACTCATAAGTAGAATATCAAAACATGTTTCCTAAAAAGTCCATTAAGTTGCTTTTGGATTTGTTAAAAATCATGTTTTATCCAAAATCTGTGTTTTGTTCCTTTAACACATGATTTTACTTCTCAAAACACTAATGAATCCTTCAATTCAGTAACCTGAACTGTATAGACTGTGTAAATTTCAAGGGGCATATTTTATAGACATGGCATAAAAAGATTGCAGAATAAAAAGGTTACATATAAGATTACAGAAAACAGAAAATACTGTTTTCTACAGCAAAAGGACTAATAAATTCAGAACTGATCAGGACGGCATTTCTTCATACACACCAAGAACTGACACTTCCAAAGGTTGCTACAACATACAGAACAGGTATTTCTGTATATATATCTGCTTATACTGAGAGCTGTCTTCCCAACGTAGCAAACAAACTGAGGATCATTATTTAAAATGTGGGCTTCAAATCACAATACTCAAACCACAAAACTCTCCTCTCAAATTCAAGTTATAGGCAGTTTTTATCTATAGCAAGAGTTATCATAATTGGCAGAACAAACCCCCTATTCAAAAAGCCTTCCACTAATGAAGTATCACAAAAAGCCAAAGAAAGGTTAACACACAGAACTGTGCTATACTAAAAATTTAAAACACAAAGCCAAAAGCAATTCATCCTTTTTTGCGACATTCTTCATCACCATGCCATTTTATTTGCAAAAGAATATCCTGTGGTCTTACCTAGAATATCAAGATCAAGGGTCCGTGCTAGTCTCCTTGCACCATCAGCACCAAAAATATGAGTTTTGTGTTTACATTTTGGACACTGGAAAACACTCATATTTTGGACAAGGCCCAGAACCTAGAATAATAAAGACACACTGAAATCAAAACAAAATTAAACCAAGTTTCAATCCATTATTTCAACAAGTTTTTACTGCATGCCTACTAGGTTCCAGTGATACAATAATGAATAAGTTATGGTCTCTGCTCTCAAGGAACTCAAGCTGGTGGGAGAGCAAGACACATGTCATTAACTCTAATAATGAGATAAATGCTAAAGAGTTATAAATGACAGGGATCAAAAAATTCTGTTTGGGAAGAAAGAGAGGGACCTCTGAGTTGCCCACAGAGAACTGCTTCTTCAGGTTGAGTGTGAGAAGAGGGGTTGAGGCCTACAGCAGGAATTCTAGGCAGAAGAAAGAGCATAAGCCAAGGCAGCGGACTACAACTTGTGTGGCCTTTTTGGGCTGCAACCCAGTAAGCTGCCAAGGCAGAAGCTAGTTTGGTAAGAAAGGTCAGGGTCAGATGGTAAGGTGCCAAATGCCATTCCTGTATTTGAGACTTTCTTCTTGAGACAACAGAGATGGTAACAAAGCAGCAGTGATACACAATAAGATGTACGTTTTAGAAATTCACTTCTGAGGGCAACATGGGAAAAATAGCAGGAAGAAGCACAGGAAAAGAAATAGTTAAGCTAACTGTGGACAAAGCCTCACAGTAAATAACAGCTAACACATACTGAGCGCTTATTCTATGTCAGGCACTGGGATAAGTGCTTTATATGCACTATCTTATTTACTCCTCACAGAACTTTATGAGATGGGTTTTTATCATCTCCTTTCTATAGGTGAGAAAAGTGACACAGCCAGCAAAATACTGAAACTCAGCTCTTATCAAAATGTTATTGTTCAAAGCAAAAATTTAAAGCTATATACAAAGTGTCCATTTCTTTCTGAGTTTCCCCAACTTCTGGCACAAACTAGATACTTCATAAACATTTGTTGAATAAAATAGACAGGTTCTGCAAATATAATCCTTATTCATGATCCTTTTAATCTTACTTTTTATTGATGGGAAGCCGTGGTTCTCTTCTAGAATAAAAATGGGGAAAACAACTATCAGAGGCTTAGAGATAACAATGTCTGTATCATCCTATCAATCCCACCAATAAGATTATCATTATGGGAGATATCTCTATTAGAACATTTGCATTTTAAATGCAGAAGAGAACCAATAGTCCACAATGAAACATATAAATAAGAAGGTGATCAAATTTGTTATTCTTTCTGAAAAGAGAAACAGGAAAGACTAAGGTTTTCTACAACACATGTAAATGAAGACAAATAGTGAGGGACATGAGTTTGTAGGTAAGCATTTTCCAAATATCATATGCCCTTTTGTGATGCAAAGTATCACAAAAAATAAATCACACTGTATTTTGGTAATTCAGCACCATCTTCAGAAAGTTAGAGGAAAACCTAGCTAAATACCACACAGCTTATTTTATTCACTATGCCTATATAATACACTCATTACTTGGGTAGTTTTACTGCTATTTATGTTAAATGTGATATACTCCCTAACTGTAAGGCTTTCAGCTTTAATGTAAAAATATCACTCTAGAAGTGGGAAAAGGAGAAACACAACGTGAAAATTTAAGTGAGGGTATATTCTAATCCAGAGAGAATGGGAAAAGTATTCCTTCTCTGGAATCTCTTAGACTTCCCAAGATATAGAGGCATGGAGCAAGAGTGTATCTGAAGTTTGTTTGTGATTAACTTATTATTAAATCGTTCACTATGGACTGTATAAATGTCTCAGACATTCTCTATATAGACTACATAAATGTCACAGACATAAGACTATAACCAAACTCAGTCTTTAATGACATCCTATTATATGCCAGTAAGTAGGCTAAACACAAGGTGTAGCATATAGTGGTGAGCAAAACAGACTTCGAGCTTGCACACTAATTGGAGAAACAGATTGAAAACTTAGTGCAAAAATGTATTTTATAAACTGGAACAGCTTCTCTAGAAGCAAAGCACAGAGTATTATGAGACTGTAGAAAAGAGAGGACTCTATCTACCCTGGAGTCACAGAGGACTTCCTCCAGGAAATGTCTGATCTAACAGTTAAAGCAGGTAAAAACAAGGAGAAAGGGAGGAAACACACTCAAGACAGAAGTAGGAGCATGTCTCCTGTCTCCTTCAAGGAACTGAAATGCAGTATAGTTTAGGTATGGGGTGAGTGGTGCGAGATGAGGCCTGAAAGGTAGGCTTGCAGGCCGTTTAGTGTCTGGGTTGTATGAGTACAGAGACACCACTGAAGGGTTTTAAGCGAGACAGACCACTGTGCCTGTAGTTGTAGGAGACTCATTTATCAGGACTGTAGGGTTTTAAAAACAACATGGAATGGAAAAAACTAAAAGGACTTGTCTTTGTGTGTTTATTTTCTTAGACAAACACAAATCCAGGGCTGTGTGCTCTGAAATCAGTTGTTTCAGAGGTGATAGTTTTTAGTACTGTCTAAAATACTCTAGGTCTCCTCCTGCACAGTTCTCTGCATAGGATTTTTTTCCTGGGCACAAAGGTTAGCATTTTTCTTCTTTGCAATTATGTGAGGACACGTAACTTGCTCTGGACAATGAAATGTGAGCTGAAGTGACATGTGTCACATCTAGGCAGAAGCTTTAAGTGCTAATTCCCCATTATGTTTCCCTCTGTCCCTGGGACTAGCAAGCTTCCAGAAAGTAGCTGCTCCATCAGCCTGGGTGCCAGAGTAAGAACAATGCAGAGGAGTGTTACAGCCAAACCATAAAGGACGTGTAGCATGAGAGAAATAAACTCATGTTGTTTTAAGCCACTGAAATTTGAGGGTTGTTAGTACACATAATCCAGCCCATATTGGCTGACACAGGGGTGTAAGAAGAAAGTATTAAAATTTCTATTTCTTCCTTATGATTTCCTTTTTAATTCCAATTTTGTATGTGTGTTATAATGAAAATAACATATTGGCACAGTAATAAACGTGTACTATATATAGATACGTAGAATTTACAATATATATTTATATATAGTATACATTATAAAATCTATATATCGGTACAGATAATTTATATTATATATCTATATATTTATATAATTTATTATATATCTATATACAGTATACATTATAGAATCTCTATATCTATAATTATATATTTTCAAACATCATTTATTAATTAGCATGTATAATCAAAACAACTTAGAGATAAACAACCCTCTGTATGTTCGAAATTAAGAGGTTGTGATACCTAAGCTTGGCTCTATTACTGATAATATTCTTCTAGTTAAAGGATAAATGCCCTAATACTGCTTCCTAGGTTACATTGAACAAAGTAATTCCTCTTAACTCTAGAATTCCTTCATCTCAAAAACTTCCCACACAAATACCACTTTCCTTAAAAAATAAAAGTTGTAATGGAACAGAAGAGTGAGCCCAGAACAGACTCACACATGGAAGTCACAAATTTATAATAGAGATGACACAGCACTGCAGTGTTAATTGGATATCCATATGGAAAATAAGCAATCTTAACCTTCTATCTCACACCATACACAAATATTAATTACAGATGGATTGGAGAGCTAATATGAAAGATAAAACAAAACACGTTTGGAAGAAAACAGCAAAATAAACTTAAAACCTTGGAGGCAGGCAAAGATTTTTCTAGTAGGACACAAAGAAGCACTAAACATAAATGAAAATTTTTTGTTAAATTCGACTACTTTAAAATTAATAACTTATCAGAAGACATAGTTAAGAGAGTAAAAAGGCAAGCTGTAGGGCTTCCCTGGTGGCGCAGTGGTTGAGAGTCCGCCTGCCGACGCAGGGGACACGGGTTCGTGCCCTGGTCCGGGAGGATCCCACATGCCGCGGAGCGGCTGGGGCCCATGAGCCCATGGCTGCTGAGCCTGCGCGTCCGGAGCCTGTGCTCCGCAATAGGAGATGCCCACAACAGTGAGAGGGCCCATGTACAGCAAAAAAAAAAAAAAAAGGCAAGCTGTAGAGCAAAAGATGATATCTATAATACACATATACAACAAAGGACTTTTATCTAGAATATATAAAGAATTCCTACAAATCAATAAGGAAAAAAAAATCAGATAATACAACAGAGAAATGGCAAGAGACTTAACAGGAACTTCATAAAAAAAGATACCCAAAGAACGAACAAACATAGAAAAAGTGTTCAATTTTAATTGTCATCAGGGAAATGCAAATTAGAACCGCAAAGAGATACCATACATTTATGCTTAAGACCTGATTAGAACAGAAAACGTCCTTGTGACTACAACAAACCCCCACCCCCAAAAAAAAAACCCCAAATACCAAATGTTGGCGAGGTCATGGAACAACTAAAACTCATAGCTTCAGTGGAGTGTAAAGTGGTACACCATTTTGGAAACTGTCTGGTAGTTATCTACTTAAAGTGACGTATGCCTATATTAAGGCACAGTATTTCCACTCTGTTATACATTAAAAATGTGAACAGTTGCCAAAAAGACATTACAAAAGTGTTCATAACTAATTATCCAAAAATGAAAAACTACACACATTCCACCAACAGTAAAATGGGACAAATAAATTGTGGTATATTCACACAATTGAATGCTACACATCAATGAGAATGAGAGAACTATAGCTACAATCAACAGTATGAGTGAAGCTGTCAAACACAATTTTAAGCAAAAGAAGCCACACAAAAAGTATATACTTATTATTCCATTTATATTAAGTTCACAAACAGATAAAACTAATCTATGGTGTTATAATTTGGGTTCTGCTTTGGGGGTAGTGATCAGAAGGTAGCACAAGGCAGGAGCTTCTGGGGTACTGGTAATGTTTCTGTTTCTTGAATACAAGCAATGGTGTGTGTTCACTTTGCAAAAATTCATTGAGCTATATACACTCACAATTTATGCCTTTTTGTGTATGTATATCAGACTTCAATAAATGTTGGCTTTTACAAAAGGTGGTCATGTGAACATCGGCCAATAAAAGCAATAAGAACAAATAAACCAAAATGATGTTTTATTGGTCATCTTGTGAACCTGCACACAAAAATAACCATCTGTTTTAAAACAGAAAATATTTTATAAAAACAGAAAATATTCTATAAAAACAGAGAGGTTGCAGTAAAACTAAGGATGAGGTCTTGGGAAGAACAATCCCCTATTCTTTCCACATGACACTCCAAGGAAAGAACTGAAATAAAAGCCTAAGCCCAGAGAGCTCTGAAATGATGGAGTTCTAGACCATCAATGTCTAATAGGTAGCCACTAGTTCACATGTGGCTACTAACACTTGAAATGTGGCTAATCTGAATTGGGATGTGCTGTAAGTGTAAAATACACACTGGATATCAAAGACTTAGTATAGTAACAGAATGTAAAATAGCTCAATAATTTTTTAGAGTTTACAAGCTATTCTTTAAGTTTTTTCATTGAAGTGTATCATGAATACACACAAAAAGTACACAAAATCACAAGCGCAATGACTGAATGGACTTATCATAAAGGTTAAGTAGGCCCAGGTTACCATGATGCTGTCAATAAAACATTGCCAGCACCCTAGAAGTCTCCTTGTATACTCTCCAAATCATGTTGCCAAAAGTATAAACTAACAACCTGGTGGTTAGATTTCTAACAGCATAAATTAATTTTGTTGTCTTGAATTTGATATGAATGTATAATGCAATGTATTCTTCTGTGTCTGTATGATTCATCCAGCTAAACCATGTACATCTGTAGTTCATTTTCATTGAGTCCTAAGATTCCATGATGACTATATCATAGTTATGCATTCTCTTGTTAGATCATCCGTGTTGTTTCCAGATTTTTATAAACATGCTTCTACGAATGTTTTAATACATGTCCTTTTTGCTGGTATTAGGTTATGCATATTAACTTCAGTTAAAAAAATGCCCGTTTTCCAATAAAATTCTACCAATTTATACTCCAACTAGCAAATAAACGAGAACTCCAGCTATGCCACAGCTTCATCAACATTTGGTATCATCATGCTTTTTTCATTTTGGGCAAGTATAGTAAGTATGGAGTAGTACCTCATTATGCTGGATTTTCAATTGTCATCTGTTTATACCAGGAACTATATTTCCTAGAATCTCCTTCCTTATATGGCTCCTGGTTAAAGTGTCACCACAGGTAAAGTGGCATGAGATTTGGGAAGAGAAGGTGTAGGCTTAGGCCTTACACTCTGAAGGTTTCCTGTGGGCAGAGGTGGTGACAGAAATGTGCAGAGGTACAGGTGCATTCCAGTTTGTTCTCATTCTACCTCTGCGCCCAGCTGTCCTGTGCACTGTGGTTTTAATTTGTGTTGCCAAAATTAGTAAGGAAAGTTGAAGCATATTTTTACATGTTTATTGGTCATTTGTATATTCTGCTCTGTGAAGTATCTGTTCAGGTCTCTTGTCTATTTTTTTCCATTGATTATGTGGTTCTTTTCCTACTGAATTGTCAGAATTCCTAGTATTTTTAAATGCAAATTCCTTTTTGCTTGATTCTCAATTTTATATTGATTTCATGCTGAAATGAACAGTATTTTCAATATACTTAGTTAAGTATACTATTAAAATTAACTTTACCTGTCTTTTCTTGTTTTAAAATAATGGCTACTAAAAACTTTAAAATCACATTTGTGGCTTGAATTACATTTCTCTTGGACAGTGCTGCTGTTGACAACTAAAGGCTGACTGTAGAACTTATTTTGATAGTTCTCCTACCTAATGTTGCTCTAAGGTCCTAAAGATGCAAAAAAAAAAAATTATCAGGGTCTGTGATTTATGAATATTTAAAAAATTGAACAGAAATGAAACATTTACCTTTAAGACTATTCAGGACAGATAAACTGTCAAGTTTCTTTGCTTTTAGTTGAAATTACATCAACTGAGTGTGCTAACACTCGTGTGGTTATCTCTTTCTGTTCAGAAGCTCATACAACAGTCACACACACATATATTTAACTAGAAAAGAGAAAATAAATTACTTCCTAAGATATGCAGACTATGTGGCTGAACAACTTTTTCAAAACATGGGTTAGCTAGAAGAAAATTTACAAGAGAGCTTCCAGTATTAAAAAGATTAGAAAACACTGCCCTCTTCATTTAAGAGCAGTCCTCTATACTCATTATTTTTGAACAGGGGGTAGCTAATGTAATAGAAAGAGATTATAATGCCCATATTACAATTCATAAAAATTCTGCTTTTAAATAGGAAAGAATACATACCTACACGACCACCCCCTACCCTCACTCTCCAAAAAAGCCTTATATTGTGTGAATACTTTATATGTTGTTAAGCTGTTTGTGTTTATTGTAGAGCTATTTTGTGTATCCTTTGATCATAGAAACATTAGAAAACTGTTGCTTTGCCATAGCTTAATTTACATAATACCACTGAGACGCAGCTGTAAGCATGCTCAATCATTTTTTAATGTCTCATCAAAGTATAAGATCCTTTTTTCTTTTTACCTCAGCTGGTTTTACTGAAGAAAGTAAATGCTACATGCCTGTCTAACATCAGCCACCACAAACCTTTAGCATGTTATTCTTACATTACTCTAATCCATCACTGGCTCAGGAGGGTACCTCTTTTATTAACTTTTAAAAAATTGACTGTCTTGAAATATCAACATTGCCCTGAAATACTGGATTTTTGTGTCTAAATGTATTGAATTAAGCAGGCTCAAAAGACCCCAATTTTAATTTCTTCTTGGCATTTTAAACCCAGATTCAGGTAAGTAACAAGCAAGATTTTCAGGTTACTATATAATCCAATTTTTCAAGGTTACAATCAGGTTAAATTCTTGCCAGATGGAACCTGTCACAAGGATTAAGAGCTATGATTTAAGAAAAAATGAAGGGGAAAAACTCACTGTTAAACAGAGAATGAATAATAACAAATGAAATTATTAGATTCACAAGTGCTTTTCAGTTCTCCATTAGCCTTGAACCAGTTTTTGGTATATTCCTTGAAGCATGTGTACAGATATTATAATTTTAAAAAATGAGATGGGTGTTCTTGTTTTATCTTTCAGAAGTAGTCTGGTAATGGAAAAAACAATTAATGGGGAGGCCTGCATTCATTCTCCTCTCAGGCACCAACTAACTACCTCTGGATCCATGAAGTACAACTTAACTTCTCCATGCCCTGAATTCTAAAATGAGGGATTGTAATGATCTCTAAAACCTACCACTGTAACAATAACATTCAGAGCTACCCTTCACAATGTCATGTGCTAAGACCTATGCAAAGTACTGTACATGTAATCTCACTTAACTGCCACAACGACCTATGAGATGGGTCACTAAACACTTAAGCTAAATTATTTGCTCAAGGTCACACAGTTAGTGAATAACAGAGCCAAAATTCAAATCAGCTGGGTCTATGTGTGGAAGTCACAAAACCAGATGACAAGTAAATGAACTGCAGGATTTTGTTCATGGAACTAGATGGCCTAAAACTATTGACCAGTCAACCCAGTTCAGTGGGGAGATTTAAAACAGTAATTAAGAGCACAGTTATAAGGGAAGACCTGATTTGAACCATCTTCATCATTCACTGATGCAGCTGAGCCTCAGACATCATTCCCTTCTCCTGGCTATGAAACTCCCCTTTCCCTTAACACCCTCAGTATACCTCTCCTGACTGTCAACAGAACCTATGGTCCCCTTAACTCCTCCCCATTTTTCAATCCACCAATTTTCTGTCTTTTCTTGCCCTAGGCAATCAGGACCCCAAAGGAAAGCAAATTTAAAGGAGACTCCTCTTAATCTCTCATGCTGTGATATTCTATGACATTCACATTACTAAACCTCAACTCTAGATAACCCACAGAAATAGCAATTAAGAATGTGGGCTCTGGAAAGCAGACTATTTAGGACAGGATCCCAGAGGCCCACTAAACAGATGGGTAGCCTTATGCGAATTATTTAATCTCTCCGTACTACAGTTTCCTCATCTGCAAAATGGGGAAAATAACGTTATTACTTCACAGGGTTGTTGTCAGGGTTAGATTAATTTAATTCATGTAAATCACACAGAACAGCATTCTCGTTTAAAGCATACATGGACTTCTGAGAGATGCTAGAGAAAGACAAAAATGAGCAAACATCTTCAGTCTCTAAGATGCAACTATGGCCGAGACGCATAATGCTACCTACTCAGTCTTATAAAGGTTGTCACTGAAGAAAAGTCATTTTTCAAAAGTGGAAAGATTACCCAATTGTGCAGAAGGAAGCCACATGCGATACATCATGTGCAAACTAATAAATAGCGTTCCTAGAAAGAATACTAACAGCACCTTCCAAGGCCTGCAAAGCCAATAATGAAAGGTTCTCTAAATACATCAAAGGTATTAAATTTCTCAAAGAATCAAGTGAGAGAACTTGATGATCGTAGAGGAAAAAACTATGCTCAAGGATGAAAAGAATAAATGTGTCACTTGCCTCCACTTTCATGTAAGATTACCTATTTCTAAATTGTTTTGTTAGGTAGATAGGCTTGAGGTATTAAAGAAAATAGAACTTTTGGGGTCCAAAAGACAAACTAGATGCTGAACAAGCTCCAAGACAGATATGATGAACACATAAGTTTTGAAGGCATTCAAGGGTGAAGATGTGAAACTCCTGGTCCAAATGGATAACCTACTACCATGAATGGTGACTGTGCCAGAAAAAGAATAAACTACAATTCTGATCCTCATCACTAAGAACAACTTGTAGGGTCTTTGGTAATAAAAATGGAAAACGGAAAGAAAACATTGATAAGAATCAACTATTTTAGGTTCTAAGATCACCTAATTTTTCTTAGGAGACAATATAATCATTAACCCTTACAAATAAATACCACAAAATCCACACCGCAGTAGGACTCTGTTTTTTTGTTTTTAGCCAGCTGGAAAAGAAAACCTGCTGGCTAAAAACAAAAGCAAAATTCCTATCTCTCTTTTATAAAATAATTAACTATTTGCAAGGCTGAAATAGTCATAGAATTTTCTCTCTCTCTCTTTTTTTTTTTTGGCTGAGTTGGGTCTTCGTTGTTGCGCACAGGCTTTCTCTAGTTGCGGCGAGCGGGGGCTACTCTTAGTTGTGGTGTGAGGCTTCTCATTGCGGTGGCTTCTCTTGCTGCAGAGCACGGGCTCTAGGTGCGTGGGCTTCAGTAGTTGTGGCATGTGGGCTCAGCAGCTGTGGCTCACAGGCTTAGCTGCTTTGCAGCATGTGGGATCTTCCTGGACCAGGGATCGAACCCGTGTCCCCTGCATTGGCAGGCGGATTCTCAACCACTGCGCCACCAGGGAAGTCCCTAGAATGTTCAAAATTAATTATAAGAAAAAAAAAAGTTCAGTGACCAGCATTAGGCTTTAATATATTTGTTGCCACGTCAACTATAGCACAGACAGCTAGCTGCTCACCAAAATCCATGGTCTCATCTTTCTTGCTTAGCACATAGCTAACCTATGTTTCTCAGGCTCCTTGAGAAACATGACTGTGATCACATAACAGAGTTTTAGTTGGGGGAATGAGAGTGTAAGTACGTGTGCCACAACCAGGCCTCATCCATAAAAAGCTCCCATGACATATCTCTGTACTGTCTTTCTCTTCTGGCTAGCTCAAATGAGGATGGCCCAATGGTGACCTTAGAAGTCACATTTTAAAATGGCAGAGGCTCCAACAGCCTAAATGACTTTGTGGAAGAAAGCTACCATGCTCACCTGTTCATATACTAGTACTGTTACATGAGCAAGAAAGAAGCATCTATTGTGCTTGCATCATTATAAATTTTGAGGTCTACTTGTGACAGCAATTAGCCGACATTAAATAATGCAAATTTTAAATAATGCAGAATTTTAGACTCTAAATAACTTTAACAACTTAATAAATCTAGAGAACAATTTAGGCTCAACTAAAATACTCAGGAAATAAGGAGATCTCAAAGACACTATTTATCTAAATTTTTAAAAATTTCTTGTTAAAATTCTTATTAGCAAATAAAGAGACTAGTCAAAATACCTAGGCCAAATACAAAAACACCTATGAACTATAAATTTATGTTTCATGATAGCAATTATAATAAACATTAATTATATAACATTATATTGACATCGAGTGATTAGATTGTACCAAACACTGTACTAAGCCCTCACTTAATTCTCACCTCAACCCTCTGAGGGAAATACTATTATAATTCCCATATAATGAATGAGAAAACTGAGGCACAGATTAAGTAACTTGCTCAGGTCATACTGCTAAAAAGTGACAGATCTAGGATTTGAACTCTAGCATTCAGACTCCCGAGCTCACCCTTCTTAACTACTATGTAAAAGTGCCTCTGTAAGCTGTACCCTACTGCCTTAAAATTATAATACAATCTCTAATGTAATTTAATTTGCAACCATAAAAGATATACTTAAGGAATATAGCTCTCTATGTGCTTTAAAAAATCTGTGTATAAGAGGCTACAAATATACAGATAAATAAAAAATCTGGTTCGGTTAGGAGAAGGGACAGTCACATACATCATGTGATGTGACTAGTACTAAAAAGGCCAACACCAAATCATCTTCTCCACCAGTCTCTTCCTTGCCAAACAGTTTTAAATCACAATGCTTAGAGATAGGGCAGGGATTTGTGACTGAGAATCTAACCTCTTATTTCTAGTTCACTGTCAACCTGAGTAAAAAACTAGCTCCTGGTAGATTTATTAATGGCAGCATAACTCGCAAAATCCCTTTGATTTCTGCCTTTTTTTTTTCTAACCACCCTACTCTATGTAATCAGTTGCCAAGCCTGTCTATCCTTCTTTCAAAATGTCGATTACATTTATTTCCCTTTCCATTTTCATTGCCATTACTCTAAATCAGACCCTTACTGCCTATCACCTATACTAGTGTTTTCCCAACTTATTAAAACTGTCTTACAAGAAAAATATTTAACATCTTGATCTGATACAAAAACACACGTATATATGTTTATGACTGAGACCATATCCCTATGAAATAACACTTTCTCTTCCTAAGGGCAATTTACCCTGATATTGTTTAAAAACTTTGGTTACATCTCTCACTGAATTGATTTCCTGACTCATTTGTGGGTCACAACCTGCACTGTGAATGACTGTGACCATTGCTAATGCTTCCTTACTGCCTCCACACTCTCCTGGCTCCTATTCTTTCTGTTCATCTCTATCAGATTAAATCTTTTTAAAGCTCCACTCTAATTTTGTCTATTTCCTATCCAGCATTCTTTATGGACGCCTCTAAAAATCTCAAGAAGAATGTCCAAATTTCTTACTCTAGTGTCTAAAGCTTGACTAAACCTAGGCCTAGCAAAGACATATCCAAACATATTACTTCAGCTATAGACAAATTGAACAACCCTGAACACTTGTGATTTCCTGATTCTTATCAGACTGAATTCTGTCCCTCCCCCAGTCCTGTGATATACCTATGAAAATCCTCCTCCAATCATTCATTCAGTATATATTTAGTGCAGCTATATGTTCTGAACACAGAAGGGGGTCAGTGGCTGGAGCTGACCTTATGGCACTATAAATGTGAAAGTACTGACAAAATGTGAAAACAGTTACAAAAGGGGAAACAGAGTGTTACTAAATCATACACTAGAAAGAGCTTACCTAGTCAACAGGGTCAGGGTAAGTCCCCCAGAGAAAGAGCTGTTCAATCTAAGCACCAAAGGGGGCTTCCCTGGTAGCGCAGTAGTTGAGAATCTGCCTGCCAATGCAGGGGCCATGGGTTCGAGCCCTGGTCTGGGAGGATCCCACATGCCGCGGAGCAACTGGGCCTGTGAGCCACAACTACTGAGCCCGTGCGTCTGGAGCCTGTGCTCTGCAACAGGAGAGCTGGCGACAGTGAGAGGCCTGCACACCACGATGAAGAGTGGCCCCCGCTCACCGTAACTAGAGAAAGCCCTCGCATAGAAATGAAGACCCAGCACAGCCAAAAATAAATAAATAAATAAAAATTAAAAAAAAATCTAAGCACCAAAGGATAAAAAGGAGCTACAGGTGAAAAGTGAGGGTAAAGCATTCTCAGATGGGGAAACAGCATGCTGAAGTCCATGAGAAGAGAAACTATGGAAATCTCCCAGAAGTGAAAGACAACCAGGTTGCCTGTGGCAGAGATAATGCCAGTCAGAGCGGCCTTGAGGTGGGAACAGCAGATTGTGGATGGCATTATATCCCAGGTCAAATATCAGTATAGGGAGTATTCATCATATGCATGTTACATGCCAGGTAGTGAACATTTAAGGATTTTTAAGGCATGTTTCTTGCCCTCCAAGAGCTCACATTCTTCTGATGGGACTGACAGGTAAACTTGTAGTGGGATAAGAGCCAAACTAGATATATGTTCAAGTGGTTCAGAGAAAAAATTATTAACGTTTTCTGGTAGTTTGGGAAAAGCTTCCTAGAGGATGTAATGCCTGAGCAGGGATTTGAAAAATGAGTATGAACTGACAATGGCTTCTCAGGGAAGGGACCAGCATGTACAAAATTACAGGGACATTAAAAACAAACAAACAAACAAAAAAGAATGGCTTTTCCATGAAAACCTTCCTTGATAGCCCAGAGAAAAGTGTTCTCATGTCCCTCAGAATTTAGGGCCCTGCACCATAATAGAGTTAGTCTACAAAATGGTAACGTACTTAAGGAAAAAAGAAAAAGGCTTCATCCTCACCTTTTTTTAAATCATCAATGGAGCTTACCACAGTACTTGGCTTATAGAAGGCACTCAATATAAGTAAATATATATTTGTAGAATAAACTAATACCTATTTATTGAATTAAAATTAAGTGATCCCTTATGTACAGAAAGAATAAGAGAGTATACTTTAATATACTTTTCAGGAGCTGGAAAGGAGATTACCTAAGAAGAGAGGGCTGGATAGTGAAATCCCTGTGACTCTAAAAGTTCAAATGGTAGGGGAAGGGTTCCAAATTGAGGTGCCTGGTTTTCCCTTATAAAAGAAGGCAACAAAAATGGATGAGATAAACAAGATGAAAAGACAGCCCTCAGAATGGGAGAAAATATTTGCAAACAAAGCAACTGACAAAGGATTAATTTCCAAAATATACAAGCAGCTAATGCAGCTCAATATCAGAAAAACAAACAACCCAATTCAAAAATGGATTTAGAAGACCTAAACAGACATTTCTCCAAAGAAGGTATACAGATTGCCAACAAACACATGAAAGGATGCTCAGCATCATTAATCATTAGAGAAATGCAAATCAAAACTACAATGAGGTATCACCTCACACTGGTCAGAACGGCCAGCATCAAAAAAATCTACAAACAATAAATGCTGGAGAGGATGTGGAGAAAAGGGAACCCTCTTGCACTGTTGGTGGGAATGTAAATTGATACAGCCACTATGGAGACCAGTATGGAGGTTCCTTAAAAAACTAAAAATAGAACTACGATATGACCCAGCAATCCCCTGCTGGGCATATACCCTGAGAAAAACACAATTCAAAATGAGTCATGTCCTACAATGTTCATTGCAGTTCTATTTACAATAGCCAGGACATGGAAGCAACCTAAGTGTCCATCGACAGATGAATGGATAAAGAAGATGTGGCACATATATACAATGGAATAATACTCAGCCATAAGAAGAAACAAAATTGAGTTATTTGTAGTGAGGTGAATGGACCTAGAATCTGTCATACAGAATGAAGTAAGTCAGAAAGAGAAAAACAAATGCTAACACATATATATGGAATCTAAAAAAAAAAAAAAAAGGTTCTGAGGAACCTAGGGGCAGGACAGGAATAAACATGCAGACGGAGAGAATGGACTTGAGGACATGGGGAGGGGGAAGGGTAAGCTGGGATGAAGTGAGAGTGGCAATGACATATATACACTACCAAATGTAAAATAGATAGCCAGTGGGAAGCAGCCGCATAGCACAGGAAGATCAGCTCGGTGCTTCGTGACCACCTAGAGGGGTGGGATAGGGAGGGTGGGAGGGAGACTCAAGAGGGAGGGTATATGGGGATATATGTATCACTTTGTTATACAGCAGAAACTAACACAACATTGTAAGGCAAAATACTCCAATAAAGATGTTGAAAGAAAATGGATGAGAATGACACAGCACATAAAGTAGTCACCATTAAAAATGTGTAAGGTTGAAAAATTGTTATTATTTTTTTAAAAAATAGTCTATCTACAAATACTGAGATAATCAAGGATTTGGCAGAGTTGATATCATTTCAAGCAGAGAACAGAGAATTTAATAGTCATCTCTTCTTCTCCTTTCCCTGAGCCTTGAGTTTTAAGAAATTATTTAAATTAACTTCAAAATGTTCTTGTAGACATTAATAAACTCTGACCATACCAATGAATTCCAAAGACATCACTGTTTCCATGGTAACTAATGCACTTCAAAAGGAAAAAACAGAGAGCAAGACTAAAACCCAGGGAAAAAATGAAATAAAGTGGTATATACAAGGCATAACATTTCTCCTTTGCATTTATGGAACACTTTCTAATTTCAGACTCCGAGTGCCAGAAGGATCTCAGAGGTCATCAAATCCACATCCTACTGGAAGCCAGGATTCCCTTTACAATGCAGCTATACAGTGGCTGTCCTCCAACTGCTTACAGAGCTCTCTGCTGGGAAGTTCTCACTCATTCACTTGCAAAGATTACTGAGCACCTGTCTTGCTCTGCAGGTTAAGAGATGACTAAGACATTCTCCCTCTTTTTTCAAATTTTTGCTGTTTAGAAGGCAAATAACTAAAACGGGTGAAAAATGAGGGCTATAATAAAGGTACAGGAAGAGTCAAAAAATAATAGAGGGAGTATGCACTTCCAATGACTTTCATTTCCACTCCTCTTCAGCCCCACACATCCATGAGCAATCATATCCTGTACCTTGTCGTGACCCAGGACTGCTCCAACTCTGCAAACTTACACTCCGACATCCACTTTCAGATCACAAACAGCTCCTTTACTCCATAACTAATCCTCCACTGGTCCTATGAGCCTTATGCAGCCCAAGATCCTTCACCTGGAATATTTCCTTGCTGACAGCCTCAACTTTTATCCTTCAGTGGCACCCACCTAACAAAAGTCTGGCTTCTTCTCTTTTAAAAACTTTTCTCTCAAGGATTTCATGATGCTTTAGAGTGAGCTGGACACATGCCTCCACCCTCATCTTACAGGAATGAGAAGCTAAGCATTCACTTAAATGCTGACAGAATGACTATTATCCTGACCTTGAAGTGGCACTAAGAAGGATTATGAATTATTTGTTCTCATAATTTTTGGTGGATAGCTCTAACTTTTTGCTGATTTATAGTTTAAAATCTCATATGAGTAATCTTATTTAGTTATCTGAGTAGGCATTACTTGCATCTCGTTTATCTTGGAGGGCATAATAGGAAATAATACTGTTAAACTAAGTACTTCATTGAGACAGTTTTCTATCTGAAATGGGCATTTGGTTACCATTGCTTTAAAATTTTTCCAAGCTAAACTTCAAACACAGAACACCATGGGGGGTTTTATCACTCATTTATCCTCATACAAAACCATGCCCTCAAACATTTTCCGACTCTGCTAGTGAGAATACCCTCAAATCAACTAGGAGGTAAGCACACAGGCATCATCTTTTCCAGGGTCCTCAGTTTTCATAAGGGCATGTTGATCCATCCAGAGCTCCATGGCTTACTAACTGTGTACAGGTCTGCACTAACTGGCAAGGGAGAACAGGTACTTGTTGAAGAGGATCATCTCAACTCCACTACTCTACAATTTTATACTTTTCAGAAGCTCCCCTGAGATAAAAAACATTTACAAAAGCTTCCCTGAGAGTCTATTCATTCTAATACATCATTGGTTCTTATACTGCATCATGCTCTCATTGAAGAATTCTCTCCATACCAAAACAAATACCAAGTGTACCATTTGGTGGGGATGGGGAAGGAGAGAGAATCGTGAGACCCTCTGAAGCTAATCCCTGGCTACAGTCTAAAAAGCTCTGCTCTAGGCACAAAAACAGACATATGGATCAATGGAACAGAATAGAGAGCCCAGAAATAAAACCACACACCTAGAGTCAATGAATCTTCCACAAAGGAAGCAAGAATGTACAATGACAATCTAGTCAGCAAATGGTGTCAGGAAAGCTGTACAACTACATGTAAATCAACGAAGTTAAAACACACCCTCACACCATATATAAAAATGAACTCAAAATGGCTTAAAGACAAATATAAGACATCACACCATAAAACTCCTAGAAGAGAATGTAGTAGGTAAAACATTCTCTGACATAAACTGTAGCAATGTTTTCTTAGGTCAGTCTCCTAAGGCAAAAGAAATAAAAGGAAAAATAAACAAATGGGATCTAATCAAACTTACAAGCTTTTGCACAGCAAAGGAAACCATAAACAAAATGAAAAGACAACCTTTGGACTAGGAGAAAATATTTGCACATGATACAACTGACAAGGGCTTATTTCCAAAATATACAAACATCTCATACAACTCAACAACAAAAAAACAAACAACTCAATCAGGAAATGGGCAGAAGACCTAAATAGACATTTCTCCAAAGAAGACATACGGACGGCCAATAGGCACATGAAAAGATGCTCAACATGGTTAATTATTAGAGAAATGTAAATCAAAACTAACAAAGAGGTACCATCACAGAATGCCCATCATTAAACAGTCTTCAAATAACAAATGCTGGATAGGGTGTGGAGAAAAAGGAACTCTCCTATACTGTTGGTGGGAATGTAAGTTGGTGCAGCCACTATGGAGAACAGTATGAAGGCTCCTCAAAAACTAAAAATAGAGTTGCCATATGATCCAGCAATCCTACTCCTGGCCATATATCTGGACAAAACTGTAATTCAAAAAATACACACACCTCAATGTTCAAAGCAGCACTATTTATAAGAGCCAAGACATGGAAACAACCTAAATGTCCATTGACAGATGAATGGATAAAGATGATGTGGTATATATATATACAACTGAATATTACTAAGCCATCAAAAAGAATGAAATAATGCCATTTGCGCCTACATGGATGGACCTAGAGATTATCATACTAAGTAGAATAAGTCAGAAAGAGAAAGATAAATGCCATATAATATCACTTATATGTGGAACCTAAAGTATGGCACAAATGAACTTATCTATGAAACAGAAACAGACTCACAGACATAGAGAACACACCTGTGATTGTGGGCGTGTGGTTTGGACTGGGAGTTTGGGGTGAGCAGATGCAAACTATTATATATAGAGTGGATAAACAACAAGGTCCTACTGTATAGCACAGGGAACTATATTCAATATCCTGTAATAAACCATCATGGAAAATAAAACCAAAAAGCTCTGCTCTATAAGCTCAAAAATCTAACCCTGAATTAAGCAAGGCCACTAGGAGCCATAGAGATGGAAGCATCACGTTGGCTTCTTACTGAAATGCTTGCTCTAAACCACTCTCTGGCACAAGTCCACTTGATTTTGATGAGGCACACTAGGAGGAAGAACCCTCTATTTATGGTTACAAAGGTGACAAAAATGTGTTCATTACATACAGGGTTTCTTTTATTTCTGAGGACCTAGAGAGTTATGCCTCTCTTCTCTCACCTCTGCTTCTCTTGAGCAGCAAGCTTTTTTTTTTTTTTTAATTTTACTTAAGTATAGTTGATTTACAATGTTGTGTTAATTTCTTCTATATAGCAAAGTGACTCAGTTATACATACATACATATATATATATTATTTTTCATATTCTTTTCCATTATGGTTTATCACAGGACATTGAATATAGTTCCCTGTCCTATACAGTATGACCTTGTTGTTTATCCATCCTGTATATAACAGTTTGCATCTGCTAATCCCAAACACCTGTTCTTTCCCTCCCCTACCCCCCCACCCCCTTGGCAACCACAAGTCTGCTCTCTATGTCTTTGAGTCTGTTTTTGTTTCGTAGGTATGTTGATGTGTATTGTACTTTAGATTCCACATGTAAGTGATATCATATGGTATTTATCTTTCCCTTTCTGAGTTACTTCGCTTAGTATGATAATCTCTAGGTCCATCCATGTAGGCACAAATGGCATTATTTCAGTCTTTTTGATGGCTGAGTAATATTCCATTGTATATATGCACCACATCTTCTTTATCCATTCATCTGTCGATGGACATTTAGGTTGCTTCCATGTCTTGGCTATTGTAAATAGTGCTTCAAGCTCTCTTTTAACCTCATGGAAATGGACAGTTGTATAATAGTCCTATGTTTCTTTCCCTCTGGCTGCTGCAAACTTCATGGCATACTTCTAGCATGTATTTAAGTCCCCTAATGGCATGCAAGTTATTTACAGACTTCACTTCTGACTCCACCTGATTTTAATTGTCCTTTCTCTTATTTTTATATTTTTTATTTTTTTGCCATTTTTGTATAAAAATTCTTAGATACTTTCAAGAAAATGGTGAGTTACAAATGAGTTAAGCTGTAGAAGACAGAAGGAAAAAGGTTATCTTTTTCACCTGTTTCCCATCAGTGATCTGTTCAAGTGTATCTACCTAAATAATTTCTTAAAAATCTCTTATTATTATTTTTTCAGTGGTAGCTACAAATAGTTGAGAAAGGTAGTACTTGTTCAGAAAATTCATGCCTGAAGGATGTTCTAGAATTCTCCTTGATTAATATAACATGCATATATGTTTGCGCCTATATATGTGTTTTTAGAGTAACCATCAAAATGAAGTAGGGTGTTCATACAGATTCCTGCACAGAACTAAATTAAAATTTGGATTGTATTTCTCAATGATATGCTTTTTCAGTTAGAAGTGTTTCAGATTTTTGCAACAATGAAGGTGTAAATGCTTACAGGCACGTGGACTTTTCGAAACATCTCAGCTCCCTTATGTGCGTCCATCAATGCAATGTCCTGGGGTGTGGAGATAATCACAGCTCCTAACCAAAAGAAAACAAAAAGAGAGCAAAATGATGCTATCATATAATTCCTTATGGAAAGATTACTTCCAAAATTATGTTGATTATACACTAAAAGAGTCTACTATATTAACTATTTAGGTAATTTGTATAAATTTCACATACATGAATGGGAAAGACAAGGAAATGTCTACTTTGCTCTTGCATATTTTTGAGTCCTCCTAAAAGTACAACTGACCTGTGATTCAAGGTCACAGCTGTATCATCAGAACCTTCCCCCTTTTCAGACAATGTGCTACGTAAAAGATGTACAACGTAGGCTTCACTTTCAAGAACCTAACACCCTACTTGGGGAGACCCAAAATTAAGGATTCAACACAATGTGCTAAGCATTTTAATAAGGTAGGCCTAGAATGTTATGGAGTTATAAAACAAGAATAAAGGAAAGGTAACTAATTCAATCTAGGGGAGAGGATAGCAAAGGTGATAATAGATAGGGTCAGGAAGCAGGTGATAAGAAGAAATGGGGCAAAGTTTCCAGAAAGAAGTGGTAGCTAAGCTGAGTTCTAAAAGTTTGTATTACAGAAAACTCACTAGTGTAGAATACACTGTGGAGAATAGTCTGGTGGGGTAAAACTAGGAGCTGTGGCAGAAGTTCAGATGCAAAACAGTGGTAGCCTGAACTAAGGCAGCACTGAGAGTAGATGGAGATGGAGGCTTTCCTGGGTCTCCACTATTATCTCACAGAAACAAGATGGTTTTGAGAGTTTTGAGGGAAAGGGCAGTGCAATTTTTTCTGTAAGTGGAAACACCAGAGACCTGGTTATGATTTGTAGACACTATGAATTTCTTAAGTTTTGTGGTTTCTTCTAGATGATAAACTGAAAAAAATGAACATATCCCAGATCACCTGGATGACCATCATCTTGTAACTAAATATACACTGCCATGACATTTCAGCATCCAAACCATCAAATTGGCAGTTCTTTGTCCCAGCTGAGGAGAACAGAGGTATAATTAACAATAAATAACTGATGGCACCAAGTGAAGAGCAAATGATACTATTAAAGAGTACTGTCGGAAGGGATAATTTGAAGAAGAATAGAGGAAAGTGGAAGTGGAACCAAGTTCTCACAAAGCATGTAGCAATATAGGCACGCCAAACACAGAACTGTGCAATAACGTCTTTAACATCTTTTTTAACATCTTTATTGGAGTATAATTGCTTTACCATGGTGTGTTACTTTCTGCTTTATAACAAAGTGAATCAGTTATATATATACATATATCCCTGTATCTCTTCCCTCTTGCATCTCCCTCCCTCCCACCCTCCCTAACCCACCCCTCTAGGTGGTCACGAAGCACCGAGCTGATCTCCCTGTGCTATGCGGCTGCTTCCCAAAACTGTAAAACCAGTTTTACATTTGGTAGTGTATATATGTCCATGCCATTCTCTTTGTCCCAGCTTACCCTTCCCCCTCCCCCTATCCTCAAGTCCATTCTCTAGTAGGTCTGCATCTTTATTCCCATCCTGCCCCTAGGTTCTTCGTGACCATTATTTTTTTTTTTTTAGATTCCATATATACATATTAGCATACGGTATTTGTTTTTCTCTTTCTGACTTAGTTCACTCTGTATGACAGACTCTAGGACCATCCACCTCACTACAAATAACTCAATTTCATTTCTTTTTATGGCTGAGTAATATTCCATTGTATATGTGCCACATCTTCTTTACCCATTCATCTGTCAATGGACACTTAGGTTGTTTCCATGTCCTGGCTATTGTAAACAGTGCTGCAATGAACATCGTGGTACATGACTCTTTTTGAATTATGGTTTTCTCAGGGTATATGCCAGTAGTGGGATTGCTGGGTCATATGGTAGTTCTATTTTTAGTTTTATAATGAACCTCCATACTGTTCTCCATAGTGGCTGTATCAATTTACATTCCCACCAACAGTTGTGCAATAGTATTTAGCTACAAATTCATCTTGCAATTGGTATTTTCATTTCAGCAAAAACTTCATCTTTCATATTAATATCATTAAGTTGAATTTTATTGATCTTGTAAGTTTGCTTGAATTTGTTATTTTTTTAGTTTTAAAAAATTATATAAGAGCTATAAGTTTAAGGAATCTGTGTTTATGCTTAAAGTAGTCTAATGATAAAGATAAGTCTATTTGGGGCATGGGGCAGATTATTTTCCTTTAGAAAGAGGCTCTATTCATTAGTCAAGTTTCAGAAACACTAGCTTTGGAATTCAAACAGAATCACTATTCAAATTTTTATTCCATAGCTGACTACTGGTGTGACTAGGGTAATAATCTCTTTGAGATTCAGTTCCTTCATCTACAAAATGGCATAGTAATACTCAGGTCACAGGGTGCAATAATTTAATGAACTAATGTACATAAGATACTTGACATGATGCCACAGGGTAAACATTCAATAAATGGCAGCTGTGTTGGTAACACCATTTTTGTTATATTTAATATTGTTATTAACACAAATGTCTTAGAAGTTGCTAGCAAGGTCATTTTCATATTTGCCATCAAGCAGCTCATCCTACTTTTCAATTTGTTCCATAGATCACTACATTCTTCTATTTTGATTTATTCTTCCGAAAAAACCAAAAATGAATTAACATTTCTCTTTTCCCTCTTTTAAAGATTGATGGAAATAACCTCTCTGCAAAAGTGTACTCAACTCTACTCTTTACAACCAATGTATCTCCATAAATTGCCTCCTTCTAGATTCTGTTATCATATCCAGGCATTTGGAGGGGAACTAATTCCAGTTCTGCCCCCATCCACCTGTGTGACTAACATTGGGCAAATAACTCAGAATCACTCAGGTCTCAGTTTCCTTAGCTGTAAAATTAATGCAAGGACAGACAGTCCTCAAGCTAGCTCTCTGATTATATGATTTAGCATTCCCTCTTAACTATAGTTTCCAAAACCACCCCTGTTCAACCTGACTGCCTCAGTAATCCTATTTAAGCAAGTGTGAAAGACTACCTCCTCCAAAAATTATGGCCCTTCAGTCTCAGAGCCATTCTCTTCACATGGAAGCAAAACCTCCTTGGCTATTTCCTCCAAATTCTCTCATAACTATATACTAGTATGCAGGGAGTTTTCTATTGCATTAGCCCTAAAAAGTACCTTTAGCTTTCATATAATATAAACATTTTTTGTTTGAAACACCCTTTGTCCACCATTTGTATTACCATTGCACAATATAGTTTCATGGATGGTTATGATTTTTCTCAATTTTTTATCAAACAAAAGTAATAACACAATGCTGTGCACAAAACAGGCACTTAACAAAGGATCAGGGTTTAAATAATTTTCCTATATTTTCAGATCATTCTAGACTACAACTGTATGAACTCTTAGTTCGTAACTCCTTGAACCAGGAGTCAAAAGCTCTGGATTCTGGTTTTGTTGACTATCCTAATGTACTACACAATCTTGAATAGCTCACTAAATCTCAATACATCTCAATTAACTCCTCTATAAAATGACCCTATTTCCATTGGTCCTATTTAATTTTAAAGAGCTGTCTCACTTTTAAAGAAGAATGTAAAACTGTTACTGAAATGCTTGGTGACATTATTTTTATAGCTATAAGACCCCAGAGAGAGGGATTAAAGTGACTTGGTTTCCTCTGTACTTAACCCTAACACAGTATCACAAATAAGCATCTATGCCACCTGAGTTTCTTTGTGATCTAAATAACACCACTCATATATCATAGTAACTTTTTGACAAGGACAACAATCATCTTCCATGTCCCATCAAATGCTCACAAAACATGTAAATATTCCATTGGAACTACCAGCCACATTATTAAAGACTTTTGTAAGTTTTTTTTTCCTGAAATATATGTCCTTAGCTAATGACTAAGTCCTTAATCACAACGCAGTCAGTCTTTAGAATGCTCTTCTGAGAAAAAAATTTCTAGCCCTTGTTAAAAAATACAAAAACATAACTGGCTCATGCATAAATCACACCTCTTTTGCTATACCAAATTTTAGTACATCATACAAGTAACCATTTCAGACACCCCTAAAGTGACCTCTGGAATTTATAAAGAAATAAAGCAAACAAAAGACAAACAAAACCTCCAGTAAAATTAATCATTAGCCAATCTGTGCATCACAACACATATTTTTAAATATTAAAGGAATTATGTCAATTTTTTTTCTTGTTTATATATCTCAACTTAAAACATGGTCTCCCTATCTGATATTACAGTTTATCTCTATAGTTCTTGCCTTCTACTTAATAAATTTTAATTTTTCTCAGGGACCCTGGAACATGAACCAATATGAACTAGCCTAGATTTTCCCCTTTATACCATCACTGATATGTCACTTCAGTTTGTGATGGTTTGTTAGAAAACTTGTGCTCCCTCTACTGACCATAAGGAATGCTAATAGCAACAAAGAGAATGTTTAGTTTGCAATAAGTGGAATTATTTTCTGGGGGTAAAAACACAGTATCATAAAACACCCATCTCAAGAATCCCATGGAGAATTTTCTATCCATTGTCTAGGGTAAATGTCTAAGTCCAAATAATTAAATATTGCTTAATATGTTAAAATATTGTTTAAATGTTATTTTCCAAGTTGTAATCTGTGTAAGGGCTTTTTAAATCTCGGCTGAGATTTACTGTAAGAGGTCAGGTGTCTATTGGATTCTGGTAAATATGTAAACATCCTAAAAAATAATTATTTTGAGTATTGTCTTAATTGCCAATTCTCTTGAGTATTGAGAGGAAAAAACTGCATATCTGGATTTGGGTCAGAGTTCAGAGTAGTTAAGCATTTAAAACTGATTATTCCAGATGTTAGGCTGATCATAATTATACCAGTGTGGAATTACTCAATTATGCCATTCTAAGTCTCCATGGCATAAATTGTATCTAACTCCCAGGCTTGATTGAGAACTTCAGTGCTGGAACCTAATAAAAATGTACAACAGAAGCTGCCCATAATTATACCTGGAAGAGTAATTCTATACATCCCTTGAGCATGTCAGTGTAAAGTCAACTAAGACTTAAAAGAAGTAATCAACTGCTATTCTTAATGTTCACAGTGCTCTAATATTTACTGCTACTGATGCTCCTTGATTTATTTAAAGATACTTGCAGCAAAAGAAAATAATCATTTTCTGCTAGCTTAACATAAACACAATTGTTTACTGACTATAAAGCAGATTGGTATTTTTTAGCTCTCCCCTGTCATTCTCCTCTACAACTCCCAAACCTCCTGAATTATAAACATTATTTGCTTTAATATCAAGGAATGCCCACTAATATTAGTAACAGATTAAGTAAAACATAATTTAAAAGGTAAAGTCACATCAAATGTACCCACAGACTGTGTTTCAACAGGGAATATAAGTAATTCTTTCATGAGTCACTGTTTTGGACACTATGCTCCATTCCTGCAGAAAAGAGAGAGAATTGACTACAGTCACAAAGGGGATATGCTTTATTAATTTAAAGATCAATCATTTTGCTCACTTTAGAAATGAATTTTGTTACAGGAAATTATGTCAATTGCTGCCAAAAAGAACTATAAAACACAATAATTAGTGGAAAGCACAGTATTTCAAAGTCATTGGTGAGAGAGAGCACTTGCACTTTGGAACTTAATTAAGAATTCAGGTTTGTCAAAGGAATCTGGATGCGTATCTGCTGTTTAGGGATAAAGATTGGCTCTTCAATAATGGAGTCAACAGGCTTCCAATCACCTCACCTTAATGATGCTAACAAAGAATTCACCAGGGGATCCAGACTACATTCACTGTGAACCACTGGGGACAGGTGAAGCTTCTAAATTCTAAATTCTAAAGAGCTTGGGGTGGAACAAAACAGTTCTCTTATGCTCACACTTTGCTCTCTCTCTCTCTCTCTCTCTCTCTCTCTCTTTCATTCTCATCCTCCCCCCACTTCTGATATTTCCAGTAAAGTTAAGATAAAATCCTGGCTTCCTTCCAGTCTTGAATCCATCATTATGTTGATCAGTAAACACCTAGGGGAGCCTACTTGTTGTACACATATTTCTCTGCAACTCAGAGAACTCTTTTGCTCTTCTGTGAGCGTCTGTTCATGTTGGGCTCTTAGATGTAATATTTTGTATTTCAAATTCTCTTAGATACACATAAAGCACAGCCTGCCCGTGCTCACAGTGAGCTACCACAAAGGCTGTCTGTTTAATAATGAAACACATCCCTTTTTATACATATTCTTTCTCCATGAACTCCAGAGATGAGAACTGCTATACCCTGATTACCTTAACTTTATTTAGCCAGGTGTCTTTCAGGAAATAAAGGCTGAGACTTTACATGGAAAAGCTTTGCTCCATTTCCAAATACTGTCACACTTAAGACATGAAGACATTCTTCAGAGCTACACATCAAACTCTGATCAAATTTCTAACATCTATGACAAAGTGCAAAAAATTTTAAATGATAGACTGTGGGACTTGCACTTTTTCAACATATAAATGTTTAATAGATTTAAAAGTAGTTTCTAATATGAATCTGACTACCCGTTCGCCATTAACTATTCATTGAATTTTAAGATATTAAGGAATTTTAGCTGTCAGACATATTATGAAGAAAATGCCTAGAAATTCTTCAACGACAAAACTGAATGAACTATATCAGAAGCATCCCATCCAAACACAGCCTAGATAATCAAGGAATTCAAACATCAGATAAGCTGGTCTAGACAAAGTGATTCTGAAAGCTGACTATGTAAGAATCATTTGGGAGTTTTTAAAATCCTCAGTCTTTCCATGTCATAGTTCAAAAGTTGTTAATTCTCGGGCTATTTCTTTGAACTCTTAACTAACATACTGTAACTTCTACCTATAATATGTGTTGACCCAAATACAAGAGCCCTGCTTCTTTTTTTTTTCACTTCCATTACAGGTAATTTATTTAGTTTAACATTTATGATTCTTTCAGAGAAAATAAACAGACTGCACATATTTAAAAAGTATTTTTCATTTACCTTTGCATTAGCACTTAAAATACACACTTCTATTTCAAAATGCCATTTAAAAATTATTCTAATATAACAGCAGCAAACTATAATTCTGCAACTACAAAACAGCTAAATGGGGATCTACAGTTAAGTTATTCTCATGTTTACAAATATGATTCTGAAACAGATACTACTTCAAAGCAGCTGTTACCAGCTCTTTAGGTTTGGTTTAAAAACACACACATAGTTGCTGGGAGGTTTATCATGTTGTATTCCGTGCACGGTTCTGAAAGGGTTTTTCAAGAGCCAACCAGACCTTAAAAACAGTACTCAGTCCACAAGGCAGTCAGAAAGAGTTAAATTAACTGGGGTAAATAGGATTCCTACATTACATCAAAAGCATATGATATTCTGCAGCAACTGGGAGCATTTTCAGGTTTGGCATGTTGTCCTCTTTACAACTAATTTTATCAGAAGAGTTTAAGAAGGCGGACACTGTACCACTACCAAGTGCATTTAAAAGTGACATGTTTTTGTGCTAATCTGACTCCCCTGAACGACCTAGCTAGTGAACTAGTCACTAGGCAAATCAAGCCTGCCAGAAAGGAAGCCGATATTCAAATTACCATGTTATTGTCCAACCCACAGAATTTATTTTCAACATAAACATATAACCTCAATATGAGATGTCTAACTAAAGCAAACACCACCAAGACCAAGACAGCATCTCGTCTTCTAAGGTTTAGGTTTTGCCCAGAATTCTTGATACATGGAATAGCCCATACCAAGAGTCATTGCTCCCACAGCAAAGCCTTGGGCTGCCACGCGCATGTGGATCAGGTGAACAGACATTTTAGTATTGCCCCTGCTCATTTATATAATCCATATGCAACGACTGCTGCAAAACCTGCCATTCCAATGGGGACAAATGGTGCCTTTCTAGCTTTTCGGATAAGTTTAGATCCCTGATCTTCATCATATGAAGAAAGAGAAACATCTGTGTCACTTGACACAGTGATTGAAGAATCTTCAGACAACGGCACAACGTCGCAGGCTCCTACCGGCTTCTCGAGCCCTGCTTCTTAAATTTAGATTGGAAACATTGTTGTTCATTAACCAATGGCATTATATCAGTAGTTGCTTTATAATTTGATTCCCAATCTAACAAGGACTGAGTACCAGGAGTGTCCTTAAAGATAAAACATTGGCCACTAATATGTATGAAATGGATAACTAATAAGAACCTGCTGTATAAAAAGAAATAAATAAAATTGTATTAAAAAAGGATAAAACATTGGAATACAATTCCTAGTCTTTAACCCTTGGCTACAATTTGTCTAACAACAAAACAATTTTATTTTAGAAAGAATTTTTATAATTTGATGGCTGAAACAATAATTCTCTTCCACATCATGCGATTCTTTGCCAAATATCCATTAATTATAATCCTGTCCAACATTTGCACGGAAAGACACCTGGAAGAAGTCCAAAATTGACTGTCTCCTTTAAAGTTTCACACTACAAACTGAAAACATAATGAAGATTTACTATCTCTGAATACCAGGAAAAGCTATGACCTAAGTCTACCACCTATTAGGTACAAGCATGTTTCAAGCTTTACAATTTGAGGTAATTATAAATTATAAAATGTAGGGGAAAAACAGCACAAAAATCCAAAGTAGCCAAATATGCCCATGGTCATTTACTTATTTAACGATGGCAACAGTAAGTTTCTGATTCTCCAAACCCCAATAGGCTTTCATGTTATAAAAACTACTGTCCAAATTGGCAGTCAAAGAGTATTACTGTAAAAGAGATAATTGAGGCCAAACTGCTGTTGGTGGGGAAAATACTAGTGTGGATTTGTACAGCTTTTTCTCAAGAATCTATCATGAGTGAATAGGAGTTCAGTTAATGTGGCAAAAGGCCCAATGCCTTTCACAAGCAATAAATGCCTTTCACTTTAAACGATGACTGAAATATTAAGGTGGCTTAATTTAAAATTCCCACCCCATCTCATTTAAGTGAATGAGAGGCAGAAAAGCCTCTGGCTTTCCTTCTCTCTGTAGAGCCCAGACAGGAAGAAAGTGCATCGCCTCATTTTCATAATGTAATGCCAGTCTGGTGGTGCAGCTTCTCCTGAGCCCATGGATATTTAGCATATTGTCTGACTACTCTGCCATATACAGTAGCTTCTCCCTCCCTATAGAAAAGAAATCAAGACAGGCCCCACACTAGGACTACTTGGCTGTTTTCTCTGCCCTCCCCTGGAAGAATAAGAGAGAGGACCAAGATGGGACCATGTTGCTCCCCTTGCGAGTGTTCAGTCTTTGTCCCTTCTCCTATAAGAACCATTTCCAAAAGTTTTATTCCTGCATCAATCTTTACTTAATGAAGTGAAGGAGAACTTTTTTCATAACTCTACCCTATCAGAATAAACTCTTCTATCCATTACTCCCCACTGCAACAAAATATACTTATATCAGAGTTTATCTCCAATATAAATATTCTATTCATTAATTTGATGACAGTAAAATTTTGCTTTCTGATAGCATGGATTTTCACTAATTTGAGTGTACTACTGATATCTGTATTAGCTTCAAACTTTTAGAGGGCAGGAACCTTTGCTTTGTATTTCATGTATTGCAAGTCAATAATTCACAGTTATAATGATGATCATGAAGAAAAAAAAACCTTCCGGTTATTTTCCACTTGCTGTGCTCCACTTCCTCTCCACCTTCCTCAAGCTCTGCTTCATTCTCTGCCCTGATCAGTGCCCAGGTAGCTGACCTCTGTGGACTGTATCACCTGAGTTTCCTTACCCTCTGGCTTTCAATAAGGATCTGCCAGTAGGAGGTATCAGCGCGATAGGAGGCTGTGGGACAAGAAAGAGGCTCTAGTACTATTAGTACCACACACAACTGCTCCCTCCCTGCCTTGCAGGAGTTCTGCCCTTGGCTCTGTTCCTCTGTGGCCACAAATCCCAACAGGCAGCCCCTCCTCCATGGCTTCAGCAGTCGCCAGGTCCCACCGACACAGTTCACTCTCTGCCCCTTCAGGCAGAGAGACAGTAAAAATTCCTACTGTCACTAGTCTCTGGGTACTTCACCATCTCTTGTTTGTTTCCTTAATGCTGCCCACACCTCGGTAACTAGTCCCTTCATTAAACCCACTCTGTTAATTCCTTTAAAGATGTGTTATCTCTTTCCAGCCAGGACCCTGACTAATATAGCACCTTAATATGAATAAATTACTAAAACTCTCCAGTCTCTCAAAAAACAAAAATATGCTTCATAGATTTCATAAGAGGCATAAACTCTTAATTCCAAGAGTTAAAGTCAAATTAAGATAGTCTTCAGATAGTCATACAGAGGATCTTAGTTGAAGCAAAGGAAGGAAGAAAAATATTTTAGGCAACATTTATTAGAATTCAAATACTAGCACAGTGCATATATTTTCAAAAATTTCAAGGAACTTATAATGTTCCTCAAAGAAATATTAATCCTCTTCCATTATGGATGAGCAGTTAAGTGTTCAATAATTCCCAAGAGTTCATCACTATTCATTAAAAAACAAAAAAACAAAAACTTGGAAGTCAACAATGGAATCTACCCAGTTCAATATATGGCACCAACTAATTTACAAGTGAAACAAACAACAAGCAAAAACTCAGCAAACTGTATTACAAAAAAAAAAAAAAGTAAGAAAAATAACAAAACAAAACCAGCACTGATAACTCTGGCTTTTCCCCTTGGCAGGTTCAACAAGACAAGAGTAAATCCAAAGACTGTAACCGGTTATTTGCCACACACTATTCTGTCTCCTTTCCCTCTAGCAATTACTACAAATACAAGGCACTTGCAGTATGTAATGATTCAGTCCACATAAGCTCAAATTTAAATCATTAGCCACTAATACTACTGTCAACACATTTATCACTATTGTTGCTACACGATTTTAACACAAATAAGAGGATGATATTTCTTTCGTTAAAGTTTATTCTTATAATAAGCTTGTCATCTATCCCATGGAACAAAATCGAACACATACAGAGTTGCTAATTAGCATTCAGAAAGAAGGTCTTTTTGCTTGTACAGGTCTGCCTCCATGAATTTTGCAAAAGGATGTCTCTTTACAAGTATAAAACAATTTCATTCTCAACATGGCTTGGAGAAATGCAAAGTTCATATAAAGGCGCTTTGTAATTCACATTTCACTATCCGCCCCCTCCCCCAAAAAAACCTTTTACTTATATTTTTTAACATCTTTATTGGAGTATAGTTGCTTTACAACGGTGTGTTAGTTTCTGCTTTATAACAAAGTGAATCAGTTATATGTATACATGTTCCCATATCTCTTCCCACCTGCGTCTCCCTCCCTCCCACCCTCCCCATCACACCCTTCTAGGTGGTCACAAACCACCGAGCTGATCTCCCTGTGCTATGCGGCTGCTTCCCACTAGCTATCTATTTTATGTTTGGTAGTGTATACATGTCCATGCCACTCTCTCACTTTGTCACAGCTTACCCTTCTCCCTCCCCATATCCTCAAGTCCAATCTCTAGTAGGTCTGTGTCTTTATTCCCTTCTTAACGTTAGGTTCTTCATGACATTTTTTTTTCTTCTTAAATTCCATATATATGTGTTAGCATACGGTATTTGTCTTTTTCTTTCTGACTTACTTCACTCTGTATGACAGACTCTAGGTCCATCCACCTCAATACAAATAACTCAATTTCGTTGCTTTTTATGGCTGAGTAATATTCCATTGTATATATGTGTCACATCTTCTTTATTCATTCATCAGTTGATGGACACTTAGGTTGCTTCCATGTCCTGGCTATTGTAAATGGAGCTGCAATGAACATATTGGTACGTGACTCTTTTTGAATTATGGTTTGCTTAGGGTATATGCCCAGTAGTGGAATTGCTGGGTCATATGGTAGTTCTATTTGTAGTTTTTTAAGGAACCTCCATACTGTTCTCCATAGTGGCTGTATCAATTTACATTCCCACCAACAGTGCAAGAGTGTTCCCTTTTCTCCACACCCTCTCCAGCATTAATTCTTTCTGGATTTTTTTTTTTTTTCTGTGGTACGCGGGCCTCTCACTGTTGTGGCCTCTCCTGTTGCGGAGCACAGGCTCAGGACGCGCAGGCTCAGCGGCCATGGATCACGGGCCCACCCACTCCGCGGCATGTGGGATCTTCCCGGACCGGGGCACGAACCCGTGTCCCCTGCATCGGCAGGCAGACTCTCAACCACTGCGCCACCAGGGAAGCCCTGTTTCTAGATTTTTTGATGATGGCCATTCTGACCAGTGTGAGATGATATCTCATTGTAGTTTTGATTTACATTTCTCTAATGATTAATGATGCTGAGCATTCTTTCATGTGTTTTTTGGCAATCTGTATATCTTCTTTGGAGAAGTGTCTATTTAGGTCTTCTGCCCATTTTTGGATTGGGTTGTTTGTTTTTTTGTTATTGAGCTGCATGAGCTGCTTGTAAATTTTGAAGATTAATCCTTTGTCAGTTGCTTCATTTGCAAATATTTTCTCCCATTCTGAGGGTTGTCTTTTGGTCTTATTTATGGTTTCCTTTGCTGTGCAAAAGCTTTTAAGTTTCATTAGGTCCCATTTGTTTATTTTTGTTTTTATTTCCATTTCTCTAGGAGGTGGGTCAAAAAGGATCTTCCTGTCATTTATGTCATAGAGGGTTCTGCCTATATTTTCCTCTAAGAGTTTGATAGTTTCTGGCCTTACATTTAGGTCTAATCCTTTTTTTTTTTTTTTTTCCGGTACGCAGGCCTCTCACTGTTGTGGCCTCTCCCACTGCGAAGCACAGGCTCCTGCAAAGCACAGGCTCCGGACGCGCAGGCTCAGCGGCCATGGCTCATGGGCCCAGCTGCTTCGCAGCATGTGGGATCTTCCTGGACTGGCGCACGAACCCGCGTCCCCTCCATCGGCAGGTGGACTCTCAACCACTGCGCCACCAGGGAAGCCCTAGGTCTAATCCATTTTGAGTTTATTTTTGTGTATGGTGTTAGGGAGTGTTCTAATCTCATTCTTTTACATGTAGCTGTCCAGTTTTCCCAGCACCATTTATTGAAGAGGTTGTCTTTTCTCCATTGTATATTCTTGCCTCCTTTATCAAAGATAAGGTGACCATATGTGCATGGGTTTATCTCTGGGCTTTCTATCCTGTTCCATTGATCTACATTACTGTTTTAGTGCCAGTACCATACTGTCTTGATTACTGTAGCTTTGTAGTATAGTCTGAAGTCCGGGAGCCTGATTCCCCCAGCTCAATTTTTTGTTCTCAAGATTGCTTTGGCTATTCAGGGTCTTTTGTGTTTCCATACAAACTGTGAAATTTTTTGTTCCAGTTCTGTGAAAAATGACAGTGGTAGTTTGATAGGGATTGCATTGAATCTGTAGATTGCTTTGGGGAGTAGAGTCATTTTCACAATGTTGATTCTTCCAATCCAAGAACATGGTATATCTCTCCATCTATTTGTATCATCTTTAATTTCTTTCATCAGTGTCTTATAGTTTTCTGCATACAGGTCTTTTGTCTCCTTAGGTAGGTTTATTTCTAGATATTTTATTCTTTTTGTTGCAATGGTAAATGGGAGTGTCTCCTTAATTTCTCTTTCAGATTTTTCATCATTAATGTATATTATAGGAATGCCAGAGATTTCTGTGCATTAAATTTGTATCCTGCTACTTTAACAAATTCATTGATTAGCTCTAGTAGTTTTCTGGTAGCATCTTTAGGATTCTCTATGTAGAGTATCATGTCATCTGCAAACAGTGAGAGCTTGACTTCTTCTTTTCCAATTTGGATTCATTTTATTTCTTTTTCATCTCTGATTGCTGTGGCTAAAACTTCCAAAACTATGTTGAATAAGAGTGGTGAGAGTGGGCAACCTTGTCTTGTTCCTGATCTTAGTGGAAATGGTTTCAGTTTTTCACCATTGAGGACACTGTTGGCTGTGGGTTTGTCATATATGGCCTTTATTATGTTGAGGAAGTTCCCTCTATGCCTACTTTCTGCAGGGTTTTTATCATAAATGGGTGTTGAATTTTGTCAAAAGCTTTCTCTGCATCTATTGAGATGATCATATGGTTTTTCTCCTTCAATTTGTTAATATGGTGTATCACGTTGATTGATTTGGGTATATTGAAGAATCCTTGCATTCCTGGAATAAACCCCACTTGATCATGGTATATGATCCTTTTAATGTGCTGTTGGATTCTGTTTGCTAGTATTTTTGCATCTATGTTCATCAGTGATATTTGCCTGTAGTTTTCTTTCTTTGTGACATCTTTGTCTGAAAACCTCTTTTAAAGTGTTCAAGTAGTTTCTAAAAAATACCATACATTTAGATGGAGCTTTTATATTCATTATCTCATTTGATATTTATAAGTCTATGGGGTAGGCAGGTATTCCACAGGTAAGGATAAAGAGAGAGGTACTTAACACCTTGCTAAATATCCCTGCAAGTAAATAAAAGAATTTATTATCTTACAATGGAGCAATGCTAGTGATTCTCACCAGTAATTTAATACAGAGCCTGCATGTAACCAAATAACAACTGCCCACATGCAGACTATTATCACAGACACCAAAAAAAGTTAATACTAAAAGGTATCAACTAACCACAAGGATGTTATACATAGTACAAGAAAAAAGACAGCATAAAGAAATCCCTAAAATGAAAATATTTTTCTCTCAAAGGAAGAGTGAAATAAAATGTATGCTTTTTAAAATAAATGCTTTCTTTAACTTACACATAGAAAAAAAGCTCCTAGGTAAAAGCAGTTGGGGTGGGAGAGATCACAGGAGTTAGCAGGATGGTAAGAAAGATAAGGGGGCGCAGATCTGTTCACATAAACAGTGACAATTAGTCAACTAGCTTTGTCGTTTATTCAATCAATATTAATTGCATAAGCCATTGTCCAAGGTACTCTAAGAAATACTGTGATAAATAGGAAAAAATTATTGCATTCAAGCAGCTTACCACCTAGTTGGGAAGATAATACCAACACAGATAAAACACTCATCCATTGATCAACATTTCCTGAGTGGTCACAGGAAGGCACTGAGTTTAGCATTGTGAGAAACACAAAGATGAATGAAACAGAGCCTTAGCCCTCCAGGGTGTAACAGTATGGTAGAGAAGATAACACAGTTACGCAAGTTTTGAACAGAGAACATAAGAAGTGCTATAGGAACGGTCCAAATAAAATGCTATGTGAATTCATTCCAAAGAGGGAGAAATGTTTCCTAAATGCGGGTTTGGGGAAAATGCTAAGAAGTAGGCATTTAGAATAAAGGGTATGCAGGATTGGGGTACCCACTGACTGGGGAGGAAAGACATTTTAAGTGAGGGTCAAATGTATGCTAAGTTAGAGATTTTGGAAAGTAAAGGAAGGAAAGAGGGGGCAGTGAGTATATAAGGTTTTTGGGGGAGTGATCCCATGGTATATGAAGGAGTTTAGTGGGAAAGGAAGGGAAGTCAAATCACAGGGGGCCTCAAATGGGAGTCTAAGAAGCTTATGTGGTTTGTGGGATATGGGACATAAGAAAAAGTAGAACACAGCATATCTTAAAAGAGATCTAAAGTCAATGATAAGAGGAAAGGAAGATTAGGTTCATAAGTAGAGAAAAGATAATTCAATTAGGTCTAGAAAGGCAGACATGATTCTGACAGTCTGCTCCAGATTATATAAATTGATGAAAGCCATGGTTCAAGCCAGGCCAGTAACCCTTTGGTTGGTGCCCTTCCATCCAAATCTTGGGAGCTGGCTTAATTCTGGTATATACTTAGATATATTAGTTGTGAAATGACATTGGCCTGAATAAAACCAAACCTCAGGAACTAAGCCTTTAGCAAACACACATATACAAAGACACAATCATCATATGCATCTGTCCCCGCCAAATTCTTTTGGTAGGATACTTTCTTTGTTTGCTATTTTTTTCTAATTATAAAATTAAGACATATTGACTGTAGAAAATCTAGCCTTCTCATTGCCATTAATTTTAATATTGACATAATAAGCCATAGTATGACTGTATTAACACTGATACCTACAATGCTATACTGAGAGCTAGTGTGCCTGGAAACCAGCCAAATGCCCAAGACCAGTATGGTCAGCCCAAAGACAATATTGGTCTTCCCAAGAATCATTTGGGGCTCTCCTCCTAAAGCCGAAAGGAGACTGCTTCTAGACTGCCTCCAACCTTCCCAGGATGTATAAAGGGGCCCAAAGCAATCTCTTAGGAGTCCAAAACAAACAAGCAAAAACCGTGAATATAGGAGACACCAATCTAGACCTTCGGTTGGTACTCACCATGTACGGTGCACAGGTTTAGGCATATTCATTGACAAATTTATTTTTATCAGAGATTGCCTAGATTAGAGTAATTACAACCTAAATGGGTTGAATGGACCGGAACTAAACATAGAAAACCAATGAGTCAAATATTGTTGGGTTTTGTATTAGGGCAGCTTGATGTAGAGGTTAAGAGCATGAGCTTTAAACTCAATCAGAACTGATATGAACCTCAGTTATGACCCACTGTAACTGTGTGGTCTTGGGAAAGTTACTTAACCCTTCAAAGATTTAAGAAAGTAGGGATAATATAACACCTGTGATCATTAAATAAAAAACAAATATATGGAAGACTGTCATTAAATGGCAGTTTATTAATAACAGCCAATCATCATGGTACCAATTTACACAGAAATTTATTGTCTTTAAAGAATGCATGCTTTCTCAGCAAAGGAAACCATAAACAAAATGAAAAGACAACCTATGGATTGGGAGAAAATATTTGCAACTGATATGGCCGACAGGGCTTAATTTCCACAATATACAAACAGCTCACACAACTCAAAAACAAAAGAAACAAACATCCCAATCAAAAAATGGGCAAAAGACCTAAATAGACATTTCTCCAAAGACATACAGATGGCCAACAGGCACATGAAAAGATGTTCAACATCGCTAATTATTAGAGAAATGTAAATCAAAACTATAATGAGATACCACCTCACACTGATCAGAATGGCCACCATTAAAAAGTCTACAAATAACAAATGGTGGAGAGGGTGTGGAGAAAAGGGAACCCTCCTACACTGTTGGTGGGAATGTAAGTTGGTGCCGCCACTGTGGAAAACAGTATGGAGGCTCCTCAAAAACTAAAAACAGAGTTGCTGTATGATCGAGCAATCCTACTCTTGGGCATATATCCAGACAAAACTATAATTCAAAGAACCATGCACCCCTATGTTCACAATATCACTATTTACAATAGACAGGACATGGAAACAACCTAAATATCTATTGACAGATGAATGGATAAAGAAGATGTGATGTACATATATACAATGGAATATTACTCAGCCATAAAAAAGAATGAAATAATACCATTTGCAGCACATGGATGGACCTAGAGATTATCATACTAAGTGAAGTCAGAAAGAGAAAGACAAATACAAATACCATATGATATCACTTATATGTGGAATCTACATATGACACAAATGGACATACTTACAAAACAAAAACAGACTCACAGACATGTGGTTGCCAAGGGGGGATGGGGGAGGGGGAGGGATGGAGTGGGAGTTTGTGGTTAGTAGATGCAAACTACTACATATAGAAACATTAAACAACAAGGTCCTACTGTACAGCACAGGGAATTATATTCAATATCCTGTGATAAACCATAATGGAAAAGAATGTGAAATAGAATGTATGTATATGTATAACTGAATCACTGCTGTACAGCAGAAATTAACACAACATTGTAAATCAACTATACTTCAATTTTAAAAAAAAACAAGAATGAGTGGTATCTACTTTTTTTTTTTTTTTTTTTTTTTTTTTTTTTTATGCGTTACGCGGGCCTCTCACTGTTGTGGCCTCTCCCGTTGCGGAGGACAGGCTCCGGACGCGCAGGCTCAGCGGCCATGGCTCACGGGCCCAGCCGCTCCGCGGCACGCGGGATCCTCCCAGACCGGGGCACGAACCCGCGTCCCCTGCATCGGCAGGCGGACTCCCAACCACTGCGCCACCAGGGAAGCCCCTCTACTTTTTAAATTATAAAAATATACACGTTCATTATAGAAAGTTTAGAAAATACTGATAAACAACAATTTTACTGTCATAGTCCAGATATAGCTAAGTTTATGTATTTTCAAAAGCATCTTTAGTACCTGGCCCTATTGGTTTTTTTTAATGAAGCAGAGTTGGCAAGTGACATATATGTTAAGTTTCCATAACAGAATTATAGAACACTAGAAGTTTCATTTTTAGATTTTCAGATTTCTTTCCCAAGAAAAGACAAAGCAAACTAGGTGTGGTGCTATCTTCAATGTGCTACAATGAATCTTATTTATTCTTTAGGTTCATCTCCATGATGTGTTTTACAATTCTCTTCAAACTCATGATCTCTTCTTCCTTTGATCCTCCATACCATGGGGTTTACATCTCTCATACAGCACTTCTCATACTCCACATTGTAGCTATCCATGTTTTTTTTTCTTACCTGCCACTCCCTCTCCCTGCCCTTCCCCTTGCTCTATCTCCTAGGGCTGGGACGTTTTTTTTAGAGTATAGTTGATGTACAATATTATATATGTTACAGGCATACAATATAGTGACTCATATTTTTTAAATGTTATGTTCCATTTAGAAGTATTATAAAATATAATATCCTTGTAGCTTATTTTACATCTAATAGTATGTACCTCTAAATCCCCTACCCCTATACTGCCCCCACTAGTAACCACTAGTTTGCTCTTTGTATCTGCGAGTCTGTTTCTTTTTTGTTATATTCACTAGTTGTATTTTTTTGGATTCCACATAAAAGTGACATCATACAGTATTTGTCTTTCTCTGTCTGACTTACTTCACTTAGCATAATACCCTCCAAATCCATCCATGTTGTTGTGAATAGCAAATTTTCATTCTTTTTTACAGTTGAGTAGTATTCCATTGTGTGTGTGTGTGTGTGTGTGTGTGTGTGTGTGTGTATACATCTTCTTTATCCATTCATCTAATAATAGGCATTTGGGCTGCTTACATATCTTGGCTTTTGTAAATAATGCTGCTATGAACATTGGGGTGGCATGTATCTTTTCGAATTAGTGTTTTTGTTTCTTTCAGATATATATATATATATATATATATATGTTCAGAAGTGGAATTGCTGGGCCATATGGTTAGTTCTACTTTTAGTTTTTTGAGAAACCTCCATAATGTTTTCCCCAGCGGCTGTACCAATTTACATTCCCACCAATGGTATACAAGGGTTTAGGAATGGGACTTTTAACTGGAGGACTGCGAACCTTCTGAAATCATATATAAAAATAGTGTTTCTGTAGGTACAAATACATTTTCATGGACGGAATCCATTTATATAACAAATACTCAAAAAAAGGTCCAAGAATAGAAAAAAGGTATGGAACGCTTGTCTAGGGCAGCAGTCCCCAACCTTTTTGGCACCAGGGACTGGTTTTGTGGAAGACAATTTTTCCACGGATGGGAGGGGGATGGTTCAGGCAGTAATGCGAGAGATGGTTCAGGTGGTAATGGCATAAATGTGGAGCGAAGGGGAGTGACAGATGCTAGAGGAAAGACTTGTAATTTAATTATCCTTGGATGCTCTACAGTAGGGGTCCCAAAGCCCCAGGCGGTGGACTGGTACCAGTCTGCAGCCTGTTAGGAACCAGGCCACACAGCAGGAAGTGAGCAGCAAACAACTAAGCAAAGCTTCGTCTGCCACTCCCCATGGCTCCCCATCACTCACGTTACTGCCTGAACCAACCACCCCATCGCTCACATTACTGCCTGAACCATCCCCTCCCCTCTGACCGTGGAAAAACTGTCTTCCACGAAACCGATCCCTGGTGCCAAAAAGGTTGGGGACCGCTGCTCTAGAGTGCTTAGCACCTACCTTCATATGGATAGTATTTGCTGATTTACAAGCTTAATGTTGACTATACTTCAATAAAAACATAAAAAGTAAAAAAGAGAAATGAAAACAAAAACTTGAAAAGAAGAAGAAACAGTAGCAAAAGTAGCAGCTACCTACTATGGAATATATTGCAAACTTTGAGTTGATGAGTTTTTCCCAAAAGAAGATTCTAAGAATGACAACAAAATAAAGTACGCACTGGTTTCCTTATTAAAAAAAATAATAAAATTTTATTAATAAATCATAAAATCAATGTTAAGTTTATGTTTAATGGAATCTTAAAAAATATGTTTTCCAGGCTTCCCTGGTGGTGCAGTGGTTGAGAGTCCGCCTACCAATGCAGGGGGCATGCGTTCATACCCTGGTCCGGGAATATCCTACATGCCGCAGAGCGGCTGGGCCCGTGAGCCACAGCTGCTGAGCCTGCAAGTCCGGAGCCTGTGCTCCGCAACAGGAGAGGCCACAACAGTGAGAGGCCCACGTACTGCAAAAAAAAAAAAAAATAGTTTTCTTCATGCTTCATTCTCTCATCTTATAAAAAATACTGTTTCTGAAAGGAGAATGGTGCTTACCAGGGGCCAGGGGGAGGAGGGAATTCAGAGTTATTGTTTACTGGGTAAAGAGACTCAGTTTGGGAAGATGAGAAAGTTCTGGAGATAGATGGTAGTGATGGTTGCACAACAACATGAATGTACATAATGCTACTGAACTGTTATGTATATTTTACAACAATTTTAAAAATACTGCTTTTTATTCACATCTAATATGAATCACCTATTAGAGGGTAGACTCTTCATCAGAGATAAGAAAGAAAGAAATATACTGCTTAAATTGTAGGATATAAGAAACAAAGCCTCAAAGGAAAAGTAAATATTAACACCAATCTACACATTGTTGGTTTTAGAATATAAGCACAAATTAAAACAGGGTGATATAATCAAAAATCCTGTCCAAAGAGAGGGGCTGTTATCTCAGTAAACAAAGGAAAATTGCTTAGGGAAATCAGTTTATCTGTGTGAAGTAAATTAAACTTTTTCAAGGTACCAATTCACAACTCAGGGAATAACTGAAATTTTAGCTCAATTTTACCAACAGTATCCACATAAATAATAAAAGAGTTTTGGAAATCTGCAATAGGCATTTCAAACTTCCAGGAGTACAATTTAGTCAATAAACATTTATAAACATTCTATTTTTTTAACATTTTATTGGAGTATAATTGCTTTACATTGTTGTGTTAGTTTCTACTGTATAACAAAGTGAATCACCTATACCCATACATATATCCCCACAGCCCATCCCTCTTGCTTCTCTCTTCAACTCTGCCTCCCTATCCCACCCCTCTAGGTGGTCACAAAGCACTGAGCTGATCTCCCTGTGCTATGTGGCTTCTTCCCACTAGCTATCTATTTTACATTTGGTAATGTATATATATCAATGCCATTCTCTCACTTCTTCCCTGCTTACCCTTGCCCCTCCCTATGTCCTCAAGTCCATGCTCTATGTCTGTGTCTTTTTTTCCTGTCCTGCCCCTAGGTTCTTCAGAACCTTTTTTTCTTTTAAGATTCCATATATATGTGTTAGCATACGGTATTTGTTTTTCTCTTTATGACTCACTTCACTCTGTATGACAGACTCTAGATCCATCCACCTCACTACAAATAACTCAATTTTGTATCTTTTTATGGCTGAGTAATATTCCATTATATATATATGACACATCTTTTTTTTTTTTTTTTTTTGCAGTACGCGGGCCTCTCGTTGTGGCCTCTCCCGTTGTGGAGCACAGGCTCCAGATGCGCAGGCTCAGAGGCCATGGATCACGGGCACAGCCACTCCGCGGCATGTGGGATCTTCCCGGACCAGGGCACGAACCTGGGTCCCCTGCATCAGCAGGTGGACTCTCAACCACTGCGCCACCAGGGAAGCCCTGCCATATCTTCTTTATCCATTCATCTGTCAATGGACACTTAGGTTGCTTCTATGGCCTGGCTCTTATAAATAGTGCTGCAATGAACACTGTGGTGCATGACTCTTTTACAATTGCGGTTTCCACATGGTATATCCCCAGTAGTGGGATTGCTGGGTCGTATGGTAGTTCTATTTTTAGTTTTTTAAGGAACCTCTATACTGTTCTCCATAGTGGCTGTATCAATTTACATTCCCACCAACAGTGCAAGAGGGTTCCCTTTTCTCGACACCCTGTCCAGCATTTATTGTTTGTAGATTTTTTAATGATGGCCATTCTGACTGGAGTGAGGTGATACCTCATTGTAGTTTTGACTTGCATTTCTCTAATGATTAGTGATGTTGAGCATCCTTTCATGTGTTTGTTGGCAATCTGTATATCTTTGGAGAAATGTCTATTTAGGTCTTCTGCCCATTTTTGAAATGGGTTGTTTGTTTTCCTGATATTGAGCTGCATGACCTGCTTGTATATTTTGGAGATTAATCCTTTGTCAGTTGCTTCATTTGCAACAATATTCTCGCATTCCAAGGGTTGCCTTTTCATCTTGTTTATGGTTTCCTTTGCTGTGCAAAAGCTTTTAAGTTTCATTAGTTCAAAATTGTTCATTTTTGCTTTTATTTCCATATCTCTAGGAGATGGGTCAAAAAGGATCTTGCTGTGATATATGTCATAGAGGGTTCTGCCTACGTTCTCCTCTAAGAGTTTTATAGTGTCTGGCCATACATTTAGGTCTGTAACCCATTTTGAGTTTATTTTTGTATATGGTGTTAGGGAGTGTTCTAATTTCATTCTTTTACATGTAGCTGTCCAGTTTTCCCAGCACCACTTATTGAAGAGGATGTCTTTTCTCCATTGTATATTCTTACATCCTGTATCAAAGATAAGGTGACCATATGTGCGTGGGTTTCTCTCTGGGCCTTCTATTCTGTTCCACTGCTCTATATTTCTGTTTGCATGTCAGTACCATACTGTCTTGATTACTGTAGCTTTGTAGTACAGTCTGAAGTCAGGGAGTGTGATTCCGCCAGCTCCGTTTTTCTCTCTCAAGACTGCTTTGGCTATTTAAGGTCTCTGGTGTTTCCATACAAATAGTGGAAGTTTTTGTTCTAGTTCTGTGAAAGACGCCACTGGTACTTTGATAAGGGATTGCATTGAATCTGTAGATTCCTTTGGGTAGTAGAGTCATTTTCACAATGTTGATTCTTCCAGTCCAAGAATATGGTATATCTCTCCATCTGTTTGTACCATCTTTAATTTCTTTCACCAGTGTCTTATAGTTTTCTGCATGCAGGTCTTTTGTCTCCTTAGGTAGGTTTATTCCTAGGTATTTTATTCTTTTTGTTGCATTGGAAATGGGAGTGTTTCCTTAATTTCTCTTTCAGATATTTCATCATTAGTGTATAGGAATGCAAGAAATTTCTGTGCATTAATTTTGTGTCCTGCTACTCTACCAAATTTATTGATTAGCTCTAGTAGTTTTCTGGTACCATCTTTAGGATTCTCTATGTATAGTATCATGTCATCAGCAAACAGTGACAGCTTTACTTCTTCTTTTCCGATTTAGATTCCTCTTATTTCTTTTTCGTCTCTGATTGCTGTAGCTAAAACTTCCAAAACAATGTTGAATAATAGTAGTGAGAGTGGGCATCCCTGTCTTGTTCCTGATCTTAGTGGAAATGGTTTCAATTTTTCACCATTGAGAACGGTGTTGGCTGTGGGTTTGTCATATATGGCCTTTATTAGGTTGAGGTAAGCTCCCTCTATGCCTACTGTCTGGAGGGTTTTTATCATACATGGGTGTTGAAAGCTTTTTCTGCATCTATTGAGATGATCATATGGCTTTACGCCTTCGATTTGTTAATATGGTGTATCACATTGATTGATTTCTGTATATTGAAGAATCCTTGCATTCCTGGGATAAACCCCACTTGATCATAGTGTACAATCCTTTTAATGTGCTGCTGGATTCTGTTTGCTAGTATTTTATTGAGGATTTTTGCATCTATGTTCATCAGTGTTATTGGCCTGTAGTTTTCTTTCTTTGTGAAATCTTTGTTTGGTTTTCGTATCAGGGTGATGGTGGACTTGTAGAATGAGTTTGGGAGTGTTCCTCCCTCTGCTATATTGTGGAAGAGTTTGAGAAGGATAGGTATTAGCTCTTCTCTAAATGTTTGATAGTATTTGCCTGTGAAGCCATCTGGTCCTGGGCTTTTGTTTGTTGGAAGGTTTTTAATCACAGTCTCAATTTCAGTGCTTGTGATTGGTCTGTTTATATTTTCTATTTCTTCCTGGTTCAGTCTCGGAAGGTTGTGCTTTTCTGAGAATTTGTCCATTTCTAACAGGTTGTCATTTTATTGGCATATAGTTGCTTGTAGTAACATCTCATGATCCTTTGTATTTCTGCAGTGTCAGTTGTTACTTCTCCTTTTTCATTTCTAATTCTGTTGATTTGTGTCTTCTCCCTTTTTTCTTGATGAATCTTGCTGATGGTTTATCAATTTTGTTTATCTTCTCAAAAAACCAGCTATAGTTTTATTGATCTTTGCTATCATTTCTTTCACTTCTTTTTCATTTATTTCTCATCTGATCTTTATGGTTTCCTTCCTTCTGCTAACTGTGGAGTTTTTTGGTTCTTTCTCTAATTGCTTTAGGTGTAAGGTTATGTTGTTTATTTGAGATTTTTCTTGGTTCTTGAGGTAGGATTGTATTGCTATAATCTTCCCTCTTATAACTGCTTTTACTGCATCCCATAGGTTTTGGGTCATCATGTGTTCATTGTTACTTGTTTCTAAGTATTTTTTAATTTCCTTTTTGATTTCTTCAGTGATCTCTTGTTTATTTAGTGTGTATTGTTTAGCCTCCATGTGTTTGTACTTTTTACACTTTTTTCCTGTAATTGATATCTAGTTTCATAGCATTGTGGTCGGAAAAGATACCTGATACGAATTCAATTTTCTTAAAGGCTTATTTGTGACCCAAGATATGATCTATCCTGGAGACTGTTCCAAGAGCACTTGAGAAGAAAGTGTATTCTGTTGTTTTTGGGTGGAAAGTCCTGTAAATATCAATTAAGTCCATTTTGTTTAATGTACCATTTAAAGCTTGTGTTTTCTCATTTATTTTAATTTCAGTTGATCTGTCCATTGGTGAAAGTGGGGTGTTAAAGTCCCCTACTATGATTGTGTTACTGTTGATTTCCCCTTTTATGGCTGTTAGCATTTGCCTTGTGTACTAAGGTGCTCCTATGTTGGGTGCATAAATATTTACAATTGTTGTATCTTCTTCATGGATTGATCCCTTGATCATTATGTAGTGTCCTCCTTTGTCTCTTGTACTAGTCTTTATTTTAAAGTCTATTTTGTCTGATATGAGAATTGTTACCCCAGCTTTCTTTTGATTCCATTTGTATGGAATCTCTTTTCCATCCCCTCACTTTCAGTCTGGATGTGTCCCTCGATCTGAAGTGTATTTCTTGTATACAGCATATATACAGGTCTTTTTTTTGTATCCATTCAGCCAGTCTATGTCTTTTGGTGGGAACATTTAACCCATTTACATTTAAGGTAATTATCAATATGTATGTTCCTATTACCATTTTCTTGTTTTGGGTTTGTTATTGTAGGCCTTTTACTTCTCTTGTGTTTCCTGCCTAGAGAAATTTCTTTAGCATTTGTTGTACAGCTGGTTTGGTAGTACTAAATTCTATTAGCTTTTGCTTGTCTGTAAAGGTTTTAATTTCTCCGTCGAATCTGAATGAGATCCTTGCTGCGTAGAGTAATCTTGGTTGTAGGTTCTTCCATTTCATCATTTTAAATATGTCCTGCCAGTCCCTTCTGCCTTGCAGAGTTTTTGCTGAAAGATCAGCTGTTAACCTTATAGGGATTCCGTTGTATGTTATTTGTTCTTTTCCCTTGCTACTTTTAATATTTTTTCTTTGTATTTAATTTTTGATAGTTTGTGTCTTGGCATGTTTCTCCTTGGATTTATCCTATATGGGACTCTCTGTGCTTCCTGGACTTGATTGACTGTTTCCTTTCCCATATTAGGAAAGTTTTCAACTATAATCTATTCAAATATTTTCTCAGATCCTTTCTTTTTCTCTTCTTCTTCTGGGACCCCTATTATTCGAATGTTGGTGCGTTTAATGTTGTCCCAGTGGTCTCTGAGACTGTCCTCAATTCTTTTCATTCTTTTTTCTTTATTCTGCTCTGCAGTCGTTATTTCCACTATTTTATCTTCCAGGTCACTTCTCCGTTCTTCTGCCTCAGTTATTCTGCTACTGATTCCTTCTAAAGAATTTTTAGTTTCATTTATTGTGTTGTTCACCATTGTTTGTTTGCTCTTTAGTTCTTCTAGGCCCTTGTTAAATATTTCTTGTACTTCCTCCATTCTATTTCCAAGATTTTGGACCATCTTTTTACTATAATTCCTCTGAATTCTTTTCAGGTACACTGCCTATTTCCTCTTCATTTGTTTGGTCAGGTGTGTTTTTATCTTGTTCCTTCAACTGCTGTGTAATTCTCTCTTCTCATTTTGCTTAACTTACTGTGTCTGGGGTCTCCTTTTTGCAGGCTGCAGGTTTGCAGTTCCTGTTGTTTTTGGTGTCTACCCCAGTGGGTAAGGTTGGTTCAGTGGCTTGTGTAGGCTTCCTGGTGGAGGGGACTCATACCTGTGTTCTGGTGAATGAGGCTGGATCTTGTATTTCTGGTGGGCAGGACCATGTCTGGTGGTGTTTTGGGGTGTCTGTGAACTCATTATGATTTTAGGGAGACTCTGCTAATGGGTGGGGTTGTGTTCCTGTCTTGCTAGTTGTTTGGCATGGGGCGTCCAGCACTGGAGCCTGCTGGTCATTGAGTGGAGCTGGGTCTTAGTGTTTAGATGGAGATCTCTGGGAGAGCTTTCACCGATTGATATTATCGGGGGCCAGGAGGTCTCCGGTGGTCCAATGTCCTGCACTCAGGTTTTCCACCTCCGAGGCTCAGGCCTGACACCTGCCTGGAGCACCAAGACCTTGTCAGCCACACGGCTGATCCAGAGAACTTCCAGGAGCGGAACCCGCAGCTTGTTCAGTCCATGAAGAACTTCCTGCAAATCAACAACACCCGCTTCGGCAAGTTCAAGTTCAAGAGCCACTCAGAGGAGTTCAGACAGGGCATGATGTCCTCAGCCCTGCATTCCAAGAACTACCTGTACCTGCCTGCTGGGGAGAATTTGCAGAACATCTCTGACAAGCTGCTGTTGCTCGCGCACCTGGATTTTGGTGGCTTTGAGCAGCCTGCCCGCATCACCACCAGGAAGAACAAGAAGAGTGCGTGGCAGTCCAGCAGCCGCCAGGTGTCCTGGACTTCAGGACCCACCGGCCAGCAGGTGCGCTCTAGCAGCAAAGTCAGCAGCCATCAGGGGCTGCATGTGGCCACCACCAGTAGTCTCAAGTATCTCTCCCCACTGTGGGCCGGGGCTGCCACATCCATGAGCCTCCTTTCTCCTTCCTCCTTCTCCTGGGCTACCAGGCAGCCGGGTGAGGCCCTGGGGAGGCCACCCTCTCAGGCTCTTTGCTGCCAGCCGCCTTAGTGACCATTCTTAATATTTAAAAATACAAAAGTCCCAAAACTACTTAAAAAAAGAAGCAGATTATATAGAACACTTACTACAAAAAGGATGAATTATTTTCCTATGTTATTTCACTTTAAGCCCATTTCACGCTTTACAATTTGCCTCAACAAAGAAAAGGCCTCAGACTTCAGGAAGGTTATAAATCTATCTAAAACATCAAAAATACACGTAAGTATTAGTGACATTATAATATTTCCAAACAATGTGTATATATTATCAAATACTTAATTTCTAAACCTTCTGATAATTGTCAGTGATATCTCTTGGTTATTTATTACCAATAAATAACTGATTTAAAAAAAACATTTAAAAATTAAGTTATTTTCCCCAAAGTCCTCATATGTATATAAGAGAGATTTACAACTATTTCTCCATTGGGATCTAGGAAAATCCTTAGAAACAGATTCAACATAAAAGCTAATAGTAACATTAAAATCCACAGCATAAAAAACATATCCACTACCATACTGAAATATTGCACATTTGATGTAAACTAATGTTTACAGCTCTCAACTTTAACATTAACTAATTAGCAGGATATCAAATTTTCCCATGGTTGTATTTATCAAAAAGCCAAATTTTCCCAATATATATTCTTATTCAGCATTTACTCAATAAATTATTACTGAGTGCCTGCCACATATCAAGCACTATGCTATAAGTGCCGGAGAGCTATGCACTAAATAGCCATGTTTTACCTAAACAATACTTAAGCACTACTTCTTTTCTAGAACACAGACATACATCACCACCTTTTCAAAGTGTCTATGTTTTGTAAAGATGTTTATTCTGGAAATATTTTGAAGAATTTAGTTCATGAATCAGATCTCTAAAGGTAAATTTATATGTCTCTTAATTTAAAAAATTTAATGTTTTTTAAGAGATAAAAATGTTTGCCTGTCATGGAGTGTGTTTTTTTGCATGGCAATAACAAAACATCAAAGATAGCATAAATTAATTTAAACTTTAAGAGTTACCTGAAATAGCGGGGCAGAGTCAAGATGGCGGCATGGGAAGATGTGGAACTCGCATCTCCCCACAACTAGGGCACCTGTGGACGCTGGTGGGGACCTTGATGCCCAAGGAGATGGGGAGGAACCACTGAGTGACCAGGTAGGATGTGGGGGGAGTGAAGGAAGAGGAGAAGTGAAGGCCAGACAGGACCCATGCCCCTGAAGGGTGGCTGGGAGGAGGGAGGGGTTCCCACACGGGACCCCCTGGGGAACCTGGGGAGCTTGTAGGATCGGGGGCAGTGCGTCTAGCGTTTCCCCTGCCCACTCAGGCCCCTAGAAGCCTGCTGGGCTTCTGGGCCTGGTCCTTTATTCTGCAATGGCCCCTCCAGCTGTGGGGGTCCAGGTCTGGTCCTCTGCCTCCTGGGGCCTCCTCTGGCCGCGTGGCTCCAAGAGGCATGGGGGAGAGTGTGGAGAAGAAGAAACGTCAATGAGAAGGGGCCCTTCGGGATCGGAGGATCGGGGGGCAACATGCCTAGAGTTTCCCCTGCCCACTGGGGCCCAGTGAACCTGCTGGGGTCCTGGACCTGGTCCTCCAAGGCCAGAGGCACTCCTGGGCCCCTCCTGCTGCATTGAGCCTAAGCCCCACTCTTTACCCCACCCCCAGGGTCTTTTCCAGCCCCATGGGTCCTAAGCATAGGTTCCGCATACTGCCTAAACCCCACCCCCTGCCTAAGCCCCGCCCCTCACAGCCAAGGCCTTTTCTGGCTTTTTTTTTCCCTCCCCTCTTTTTTTACTATTGTGGTTCTGTTTTACCTTCTGCTTGTTGTTTCAACTATATTTTTATTTTTTATTCTTTCTAACAAGTTTTCTAATCTTATGTTTCACTCTTTGTTATTGCTCTGTTCCTTTTCTTTTCTTCCGCCCTGCACAGCTTGCGGGATCTTGGTTTGTGAGCCCGGGGTTGGGCCAGAGCTCCTGCGGTAGGAGCTCTGAGCCCAAACCACTGGATTAACAGACAACCTCAGACCCCAGGGAATATTAATTTGAGTGAGGTCTTCCAGAGGTCCTCATCTCAGCACCAAGACCCAGCTCTAACCAACAGCCTACAAATTCCACTGCTGGAAGCCTCAGGCCAAACAACCAGTAAGACAGGAACACTATCCCACCCATCAAAAGAAAGTGCCTGGCGGGGGGGCGGAGGGTGACAAAAAAATATGTCACAGATGAAAGAGCAAGGTAAAAACCTACAGGACCAAATAAATGAAGAGGAAATAGGTGACATACCTGAAAAATAATTCAGAGTAATGATAGTAAAGATGATCCAGAATCTCGGAAATAGAACGGTGGCACGGATGGAGAAAATACACGAAATGTTTATCAAAGATCTAGAAAAACTAAAGAAGAAACAAACAGCGATGAACAACAAAATAGCTGAAATAAAAAATACACTAGAAGGAATTAATAACAGAATAGCTGAGGCAGAAGACCGAATAAGTGAGCTGGAAGACAATACTGCCAAGGAGCAGAATAAAGGGAAAAGAATTGAAGACAATCTCAGAGACCTCTGGGCAAACACTAAACACACCAACATTCAAATTATAGGGGTCCCAGAAGAAGAAGAGAAAAAGAAAGGGTCTGAGAAAATATTTGCAGAGATTATAGTTGAAAACTTCCCTAATATGGGAAAGGAAAGAGTCACCCAAGTCCAGGAAGTGCAGAGTCCCATACAGGATAAACCCTAGGAGGAACACACCAAGACACACATTAATCAAACTAACAAAAATTAAATTCGAAGAAAAAAAGCAGCAACGGAAAAGCAAAAACAACATACAAAGAAATCCTCATGATGTTATCAGCTGATTCTTCAGCAGAAACTCTGCAGGCCAGAAGGGAGTGGCAGGATGTACTTAAAGTGATGAAAGATAAAATCCTACAACCGAGATTACTCTATCAACCAAGGATCTCATTCAGGTTCACAGAGAAATCAAAAGCTTTACAGACAAGCAAAAGCTAAGAGAATTAAGCACCACCAAACCAGCTCTACAACAAATGCTGAAGGAACTTCTCTAGGCCGGAAACACAAGAGAAGAAAAAGACCCATGAAAACAAACCCAAAACAATTTAAAAAATGGTAATAAAAACACATATATCGATAATAACCTTGAACATAAACAGATTAACTGCTCCAAACAAAAGACACAGCTGGCTGAATGGATACAAAAACAAGACCTGTATATGTGCTGTCAACAAGAGACCCACTTCAGACCTAGGGACACATACAGACTTAAAATGAAGGGATGGAAAAAGATATTCCTTGCAAATGGAAATCAAAAGAAAGCTGGAGTAGCAATACTCTTATCAGATAAAATAGACTTTAAAATAAAGACTGTTACAAGAGATAAGGAAGGACAATACATAATGATCAAGGGATAAATCCAAGAAGAATATATAACAATTATAAATATATATGTGCCCAACATAGGAGCACCTCAATACATAAGGCAAATGCTAATAGCCATAAAAGGGGAAATCGACAGTAACAGAATCATAGTAGGGGACTTTAACACCCCACTTTCGCCAATGGACAGATCATCCAAAATGAAAATAAATAAGGAAACAAGCTTTAAATGATACATTAAATAAGATGGACTTAATTGTTATTTATAGGACTGTCCACCCAAAAGTGGCAGAATATACTTCTTCTCAAGTGCACATAGAACACTCTACAGGATAGATCAAATCTGGGCTCAGAAATCAAGCCTTGGAAAATTTAAGAAAATTGAAATTGAATCAAGCATCTTTTCTGAACACAATGCTATAAGACTGGTAATTAATTACAGAAAAAAACTGTAAAAAACACAAATACATGGAGACTAAACAGCATGCTACCAAATAACCAAGAGATCACTGAAGAAATCAAATAAATAAAAAATTACATAGAAATGGGGAATTCCCTGGTGGTGCAGTGGCTGAGAGTCCGCCTGCCGATGCAGGGGACACGGGTTTGTGCCCCGGTCTGGGAAGATCCTACATGCCGCGGAGCAGCTGGGCCCGTGAGCCATAGCCACTGAGCCTGTGCGTCCGGAGCCTGTGCTCTGCAACGGGAGAGGCCACAACAGTGAGAGGCCCGCATACCGCTAAAAAAAAAAAAAAAAAAAAAAAGAAATGAACAACCACGACAACCCAAAACGTATGGGATGCAGCAAAAGCAGTTCAACGAGGGAAGTTTATAGCAATTCATTCTCACTTCAACAAACAAGAAACATGTCAAATAAACAATCTAACCTTATACCTAAAGCAACTAGAGAAATAGGGACAAAGAAGACCCAAAGTCAGTAGAAGGAAAGAAATCATAAAGATCAGAGCAGAAATAAATAAAACAGAAATGAAGAAACAATAGAATAGATCAATAAAACTAAAAGCTGGTTTTTTGAGAAGATAAACAAAATTGATAAACCTTTAGCCAGACTCAACAAGAAAAAAAGGGAGAGGATGCAAATCAATAAAATTAGAAATGAAAAAGAATTCATAACTGACACTGCAGAAATACAAAAGATTATAAGAGACTACTACAAACAACTATATGCCAATAAAATGAACAACCACAAAGAAAGGGACAAATTCTTGGAAAGATACAATTTTCCAAGACTGAGCCAAGAAGAATTAGAAAATACAAACAGACATCACAAGTAATGAAATTGAAACCGTAATTAAAAATCTTCCAACAAACAAAGGTCCAGGACCAGATGGCTTCACAAGCTAATTCTATCAAACATTTAGAGAAGAGCTAACACCCATCCTTCTCAAACTCTTCCAAAAAAACTGCAGAGGGAGTAATACCCCCAAATTCATTCTATGAAGCCACCATCACCCTGATACTAAAACCAGACAAAGATATCACAAAAAAAGTTACAGACCAATATCACCGATGAACATAGAAGCAAAAATCCTCAATACTACCAAACAGAATCCAGCAACACATTAGAATGATCACACAGCATGATCAAGTGGATTTATCCCAGGAATGCAAGGATTCTTCAGTATATGCAAATCAATCAGCGTGATACACCATATTAACAAATTAAGGAATAAAAACCATATGATCATCTGAATAGATGCAGAAAAACCTTTTGACAAAATTCAACACTGGTTTATGATAAAAAATCTCCAGAAAATGGGCACAGAGGGAACCTACCTAAAAATAATAAAAGCCATATATGACAAACACACAGCAAACATCATACTAAATGATGAAAAACTGAAAGCATTTCCACTAAGATAGGAACAAGACAAGGATGTCCATTCTCACCACTCTTATTCAACACAGTTTTGGAAGTCCTAGCCACGGCAATCAGAGAAGAAAAAGAAATAAAAGCAATACAAATTGGAAAAGAAGAAGTAAAATTATCATTGTTGGCAGATGACATGATACTATACACAGATAATCCTAAAGATGCCACTAGAAAACTACTAGAACTAATCATTGAATTTCGTAAGGTTGCAGGATACAAAATTAATGCATAGAAATCTGGCATTCCTATACACTAATGATGAAAAATCAGAAAGAAAAATTAAGGAAACACTTCCACTTACCATTGCAACAAAAAGAATAAAATACCTAGGAATAAACCTACCTAAGGAGGCAAAAGACTTGTAATCAGAAAACTATAAAACACTTATGAAAGAAATCAAAGATGACATAAACACACTGAGAAATATACCATGTTCTTGGATTCAAAGAATCAATATTGTGAAAATGACTATACTACCCAAAGCAATGTACAGATTCAATGCAATCCCCATCAAACTAACAATGGCATTCTTCACAGAATTAGAATAAAAAATTTTACAATTTGTATGGAAACCCAAAAGACCCCAAATAGCCAAAGCAATCTTGAGAAAGATAAATGGAGCTGGAGGAATCAGGCTCCCCAACTTCAAACTATACTACAAAGCTACAGTAATCAAGATAGTATGGTACTGGCTGAAAAACAGAAATATAGATCAATGGAACAGGATAGAAAGCCTGGAGATCAACCCACGCACATATGGTCACCTAATTTATGACAAAGGAGGCAAGAACATACAATGGAGAAAAGACAGCCTCTTCAATAAGTGGTGCTGGGAAAACTGGACAGCTACATGAAAAAGAATAAAATTAGAACACTCCCTAACACCATACACAAAAATAAACTCAAAATGGATTAAATACCTAAATATAAGACTGGACACTATAAAACTCTTGGAGGAAAACATAGGCAGAACACTCTATGAAATATATCACTGCAAGATACTTTTTGAACCACCTCCTAGAGAAATGGAAATAAAAACAAAAATAAACAAATGGGACCTAATGAAACTTAAAAGCTTTTGCACAGCAAAGGAAACCATAAATAAGATGAAAAGACAACCCCTGGCATGGGAAAAAATATTTGCTAATGAAGCAACTGACAAAGGATTATCTCCAAAATATACAAGCAGCTCATGCAGCTCAGTATCAAAAAAACAAACATCCCAATTGAAAAATGGGCAGAAGACCTAAACAGACATTTCACCAGAGAAGATATACAGATTGCCAAAAAACACATGAAAGGATGCTCAACATCACTAATCATTAGAGAAATGCAAATCAAAACTACAATGAGGTATCACCTCACACCAGTCAGAATGGCCATCATCAAAAAGTCTACAAATAAATGCTGGAGAGGGTGTGAGAAAAGGGAACCCTCTTACACTGCACTGTTGGTGGGAATGTAAATTGATACAGCCACTATGGAGAAAAGTATGGAGGTTCCTTAAAAAAGTAAAAATAGAACTACCCTACGACTCAGCAATCCCACTACTGGGCATATACCCTGAGAAAACTATAATTCAAAAAGAGCCATGTACCACAATGTTCACTGAAGCTCTATTTACAAGAGCCAGGACATGGAAGGAACCTACGTGTCCACCAACAGATGAATGGATAAAGAAGATGTGGCACATATATACAATGGAATATTACTCAGCCATAAAAGGAAATGAAATTGAGTTATTTGTAGTGAGGTGGATGGACCTAGAGTCTGTCATACAGAGTGAAGTCAGAAAGAGAAAAACAAATACTGTATGCTAAGACATATATATGGAATCTAAAAAAAAAATGGTTCTGAAGAACCTAGGGGCAGGACAGGAATAAAGATGCAGACGTAGAGAATGGACTTGAGGACACGGGGAGTGGGAAGGGTAAGCTGGGACGAAGTGAAAGAGTGGCATGGACATATATACAGTACCACAAGTAAAATGGATAGCTAGTGGGAAGTAGCCGCATAGCACAGGGTAATGAGCTCAGTGCTTTATGACCACCTAGAGGGGGTGGGATACGGAGGGTAGGAGGGAGACACAAAAGGGAGGAGAAGTGGGGATATATGTATATGTATAGCTGATTCGCTTTGTTATAAAGCAGAAACTAACACACCATTGTAAAGCAATTATACTCCAATAAAGTTGTTAAAAAAAAAAGCTCTTAGAGGAAAACATAGGAAAAATACTCTTGGACATAAACTACAGGAAGATCTTTTTTACCCACCTCCTAGAGTAATGAAAATAAAAACAAAAATAAACATATGGGACCTAAGGAAACTTAAAAGCTTTTGCTCAGCAAAGGAATCCATAAACAAGATGAAAAGACAACTCTCAGTTTGGAAGAAAATATTTGCAAATGAATCAGTGGACAAAGGATTACTCTCCAAAGTATATAAACAGCTCATGGAGCTCAATATCAAAAAAACAAACACCTCAGTTAAAAAATGGGCCAAAGACCTAAATTTCACCAATAAGATGCTCAACATCACTATTTATTAGACAAATGCAAATCAAAACTACAATGAGGTATCACCTCACACCAGTCAGAACGGCCATCATCAAAAAATCTACAAACAATAAATGCTGGAGAGGGTGTGGAGAAAAGGGAACCTTCTTGTACTGCTGGTGGGAATGTAAATTGATCCAGCCACTAGGGAGAACAATATGGAGGTTTCTTAAAAAACTAAAAATAGAACTACCATATGACCCAGCAATCCCCTGCTGGGCATATACCCTGAGAAAACCACATCAAAAAGAATTATGTACCACAATGTTCACTGCAGCACTATTTACAATAGCCAGGACATGGAAGCAACCTAAGTGTCCATTGACAGATGAATGGATAAAGAAGATGTGGCCCATATATACAATGGAATATTACTCAGCCATAAAAAGGAATGAAATTGGATCTTTTGTAGAGATGTGGATGGACCTAGAGTCTGTCATACAGAGTGAAGTAAACCAGAAAGAGAAAAACAAATATCATATATGAACGCATATACATGGAATCTAGAAACATGGTACAGATGAACCTATTTGTAGGGCAGGAATAGAGATGTAGACGTAGAGAACGGACATGTGGACACGGGGGTAAGGGGAGGGTGGGACGAACTGGGAGATTAGGTTTGACATAAATACACTACCATGTGTAAAATAGATAGCTAGTGGAAACCTTATATAGCACAGGGAGCTCAGTTTGGTGGTCTGTGACAACCTAGATGGGTGGGATGGGGGGGTGGGAGTTCCAATAGGGAGGGGATATGGGTGTGCATATAGCTGATTCACTTCATTGTACAGCAGAAACTAACACAACATTGTGAAACAATTTTACTACCAAAAAAAAAAAAAAAAAAGAGTTACCTGAAATAGGAATATTCTGTGAGACTGATAACTGCACATCTCCAGTTCCTGGTGGCATGTCAACAACTAAATAGTCCAGTTGACCCCAATCTACCTAAAAACCAAGATGACACAAATAACATCACTGTATAAACAAATGTGGTGAATAGTGATATAAACAAAAATAAATGAATTAATAACAAATAATAGCTTTCACCTGAACCATTAGTAAATGCCAGGGTCTGTGCTTAGGGCTGATAAATGGATGAAGAAGAAACAATCTTTGCCTCTAGCAGAACTTTTCTGACCAATAAGGTTAAATTTTCAAATGACACCACAAAACACACACATACCATAATGGCGAACCCCTTGCACAATGGACTTCTGTTCAGGACCACTCATTTATTTTCACTGAAAATAGCCCGTATTCTACCTAAGGAGGTCTTAGCTTATTGTCCTTTGTGGTTTTTGGTACAGTGTTTCCTACAGCAGATCTTAATATAATTGTTTTAAGTTATTTTTCCTTCATAAAACACACTAATAATGAAAACCAAAACTTAATAAGAAAATTTTAGAAATATACCTAGAGTTCCAAATTAACATTTTGATTATTTCTTTTCAGGCACTTTTCTAAGTATCTATATCTAGAAAATTCAGCTGTTTAACCAAGTCCTTAATGCTCAGCCTCAATTAGATAGGGCTCAAGGGTACCTCAGGCTCTTTTCTCCTCAAGTGGTTCTTCCTTCTGAGTCCCCAGTTTCAGTAAAAGGCCCTAGGATCCCCTTAGTTACCTAAGGCAAAGGCTTGGGATAATACTTAACTGTTCCCTTTCCCTCGCTATCCCCAGTTACTGATTATGCCTTCTAAAAATCTCTCAAATGTATCCCTGTCTCTCTTTCAGCATGGCCAAGAACCAAACATAGGCCACAGGCATCTATCACTAAAGTCTCCCAACCAATCTCTCTGGTCTAGCACTGCCCATACAGTGTGTTCCTAACACCAGTGAAAATTGGTTTGATAGTGCCACTTTTTTGCTTAAAACTCTTCTATTGCTTTTAGGATAAAATCTAAGTTTTAGCTTCACAACCTCTGCCTGGTCTTCTTCACTTGCTAATTCCTCCTCATTCTTTAGATCGTAGCTTGAAATTTACTTCCCATAACTTCCATTAAAGATTAGATATGGTGTTCCTACTACGTAGGAACAATTCTTCTGATCATTCATTCATTCATTCATTCACCCAACAAATGTTTATTGAGTACCTACTATATATTAGGCATTGAGCTAGGTATTGATAATTAAATGGTATCATGGTCCCTAGCCTCAGAGAATTTACAATACAGAGGGAGACAGATATTAAGCACATAATGATATAACCTGTGCAAAGAAGTTAGAGAAACCGAAAGATCAACATAGCTGAAGAGCAGTGCAGGTGGAAAGATGGCATTCATTTACTGTTATTTCAGTATCTGTCTTCCCATGAAACTGTAGATGACAGAATACGTAACAAAGAATGGATACATAGGAGATGCTCAATAAGTTTTCTTTCAAGAAATGAATGAATAGGGCTTCCCTGGTGGCGCAGTGGTTGAGACTCTGCCTGCCAATGCAGGGGACACGGGTTCGAGCCCTGGTCTGGAAAGGTCCCACATGCCGTGGAGCAACTAGGCCCGTGAGCCACAACTACTGAGCCCGCGCGTCTGGAGCTTGTGCTCCGCAACAAGAGAGGCCGCGACAGTGAGAGGCCTGCGCACTGCTATGAAGAGTGGTCCCTGCTCGCCACAACTAGAGAAAGCCCTCGCACAGAAACGAAGACCCAACACGCCAAAAATAAAATAAATAAATTAATTAAAAATAAAAAAGAATAAACACATGCAAAGATCCAAAAATTTTTAAATGTAAATCATACTGTGTATATAATCCCATATCCTGTTTCTTAAAACTTAATAATGTGAAATAAGCCTTTTCCATATAATCACATATTTTAAAAATTTAGATGATATTGGGTCAGATGGATTCATTCATGTATTAACACATTTATTCAACACATATTTACTGAGAATTGATGCCAGGCACTGTTCCAGGTGATGAAGATACAGCAGTGAAAAAAACAAAGTCCCAGCCACCAGGCAACTAATGTTTTAGTGAGGAAGACAGGTAGATAAACAGGCAGAAAGACAAGCAAATCAAAGACAAGTGCTACAAAGAAAACAAGTACCCCTTACTACACAAAATTACTTGGTCCCTGATTTGGATATATCCAGATCAAATAGCAAGAGACAGTTTTAGAGACTTCCCTGGTGGTCCAGTGGTTAAGACTCCGTGCTTCCAGTGCAGGGGGCACAGATTCGATCCCTGGTGGGGGAACTAAGATCTCACATGCCACATGGCATGGTCAAAAAATAAAATTAGAAAAAAAAGAGAGAGATAGTTTTAAAATCTTCAATTCCTGAATTTCAGAGGGCAAGTAGTAAGAGTTCAGACAGCTAAGGATTTATCAAAGAATTTCTTTGAGTCTATTCAGTTCCCAAGGTCCGATGGTGAGGAACACATGAAGAAGAGGGAAAAGGAATAGAGTGGTAGAAGATGCTACTTTTGACAGGGTGGTCAGAGCCTGGAGTGAAGTGAGAAAAATAACTGATGCAATTCTCAGAAAGCATTCCAGGCAGAAGCAGTAGCAAGTGCAAAGGACCTGAGATGGGGATATGCTTGGCACATTCAAGGGATAGCTAGGAAGGCAGTACAGCCTTTCTAAAATAGCACTCCCCCAACCATCAGTCTCTTTCCTTCTCTGAATGTGTCCTTCTTCAACACATTTATCAGTATATGTCATGATATACTGACATGTCTTTTAGGAATTCTATATTTCTCAAACACAAGTACTTGACACTGACTTAATGACACATTTTAAGAGAATGATGAAATGATGAACATGAAGTAGTTCATTTTCAATATAGGGTTTCTTGGTTTGAAAAATAGTTACCCCTAAGTTACCCATGACCATCATCTATGAAACTATTTACTAAAAAGACAAAGGATACTTTTCATTTTATATCCTCTGCACTGAAATTCCTAGCACTGGCAGACTGACAAGTCTCTTTGTTTCAGAGGACATCAAATGACTGGTGCCAACAATTTATCATTGTTGTTCTTTGGCATTTAATCATATTTATCACATTGGCTCCAATTTCTTATTTCTTTAAAGAGAACTGCTATTATGGTTCCAAGGAATTAAAAGTATATCGTTGTTAAGACAATTAATTTCAAATGACTCAAACTGAATTCAAACTTTCTGGGGGAAAAAAAAAAAACCTGGACGAACACCTTCATCTCTCATAGTAGGCATTTCACAAAGGCTTGCAGACTTGAACAGAACTGGTCAGTATCTGAGTTCCAGTTTTAGAGCATTCACTAATATTAATATTGAAATATACTGGCTGCCAGGAAGTTCCAGTTCTCTTACAAAATAATCACCAAAGCATTGATTTTAGAACGATTTAGGGATTCTCTAGATTCTTCTCAGTGTTTGTTTACGCATATAAATTATTTATTACTAAATATAGAGAAATAAGTACTAGCAAAACACCCAGGTATCTCATTTAGTAAAACCAAGCGACCGATCCAGATTTTGTGTGGCCTGAACCATATACAATTTGGGCGGTCTTCTCTAAGAATTAGAATGCAGTTAGGAATGCAAAATTTGGTACAAAAGTAAATATTTATTTAGAATGTACAAGAAATCATCATAAAATCATCATAAAATGCTGGAGCCTTAGAGATTCAACTTCCTTTCTCTGAGGTCTCTTGAACAACAGAAATGCTTACACAGAAATGCTTCCTGACTGCAACCGGCTTCCTCTCTCCACTGAGAACACTCTACAACTCCCAGCATCTCTTTGGAGCCCATGGCAGTGTGGAACCCTGAACTTAAGCTTCATTAGCCTCAAGGTAACCCCACCTCTAGTAAAACCTGCTTGGCTCGCTCTCAGGCTCCAGACTCAAAGGATCCCAGCAGAACAGACTGAATCAGTCTAGAAGTGGAGTTACCAAGGTAGTTCAGAGATGCCCTGTGGATAAGGAGGCAGTGCTGCAGCAGAGAATTCAGCAGTGCAGCCAGGAAATCAAATATGTGCATTACATCTAAAGAGGGACATAAACAGCATAATGGGGGGGTAAAAAAATAAAATAAAATCCAGGGGTCAGGGCGATTGTGAAGGATGGGATGAGGTACAGATTAGGGGCAGCATTCAGACCTGAGTCTGCCAACAGAGGCTTTGTGCAAGATGCCTCTTTTACACAGTAGTACATAACCTTTATTCCCCTCCAAAGGGTTTGAGATACAGGACTTCTGGAATCAAATATTGATATAATGTAGTCACTGAGCTTTTGTCCAAAGCCATTCATATAACATTAGAATAGCTGTTTTTTCATGTGTCCTATAAATATGCATTTGTAATTGCTATAACCGCACAACCTATGGTATTGCTTTTTTATTACTGCTCTTTCTCTTTGTTTATTAAGACAACCAACACTTGAAGTTTATGCTATCAGAAATAACTACTGGGACTTCCTTGGTTGCACAGTGGTTAAGAATCTGCCTGCCAATGCAGGGTAAATGGGTTTGAGCCCTGGTCCGGGAAGATCCCGCATGCCACGGAGCAACTAAGCCCGTGTGCCACAACTACTGAGCCTGTGCTCTAAAGCCCGTGAGCCACAACTACTGCGCCCCCATGCCACAACTACTGAAGCCCATGCACCTAGAGCCCATGCTCCGCAACACAAGAAGCCTGTGCACCACAACAAAGAGTAGCCCCCGCTCGCCGCAACTAGAAAAAGCCCACGCACAGCAACAAAGACCCAATGCAGCCATAAATAAATAAATAAATTTATTTAAAAAAATAATTACTAAATCTCTGTTAAATTATTTTTATTTCTTTCTTGTCAACCTTACACAGGGAAAATATTCCAAACTAACACTGACTGGGGTAATTTTAGGCCAACATGTCTTCTCCAAACAATACTTTGTATTTTATATTCAGAATAATGCCTGATAATCTGAGGGTAACTCAAAACCTCAAATAAAGGCAATTCCCTCTTTTCTGAGGAATGACTGGGAGATAAAAGTGTGTCTTATATTTGGACAGATAAGGCTATGAAGACATCAGGACATCAATTATGAAGAGTGTGGTGCTATGAATGGGTAAAGAAGGTGGACCACTTTCTTCCATGGATACTTCTATTAAGAAGCTGACCAAAGCAGCAGCTATCAGGCCTTGCTTCAGAGGATGCCAGGAGTACAACTGCAAAGTGGCTGAGTTGTAAGTGTTGAAAAGAAAGGGCCCATAGATGCATTCCATTTTTGGCTTCTCAGCTGGCGGGAGCAGTGTACCACAGTCAACCTCCAGGGTAGCAGACTCCATCATCAGCACTACACAGGCCATGTTTAAGTACCACAGGGTCAACATATGCTTTTCCAAAGCAAAGGCAGAGTGTCCCAGCTATCCCAGGTCTGTCAGCAAGGCCAATGTGAGCCAGGTGAAAACAATATCAGCAGGGATGGGCCCTGGGCCCCTGTCGAATCAGGGAGGAAAATCACTGCCAAGAAAGAGAGGCAGAGCTATAACCTGCTAGAGCCAAAGTGGTGGCCAAGACTTCTGAGGGCAAGAAAAAGGTAACTTAAGAATGAAAAGAGGAATCACGAAGCAGGAGAAATGGGACAAAATCTATACTGAGTAATTTAAAAGTGGGCTGTGTCCCGGCAGCCCATTCATATAATGCTTAGAATATTCCATCAGTGAGAGGGCAAATTCTTAAAGGAAGTTGGGCTGAGCCAGACACTGCCTCTTTCCTTCCTGTCTGCTCTTAGTCACTGAAGAGTTGGTTTTGACTCTTATGCCTACTTGACTCATAATTAGTAGATCTCAAGGTAGTGTCCTGATGTCTGACTCTGTCTGTCTGGCCTGGTCTGTATCTGTTGCTACTTCTACCCTGTACCTAAGTCCTGCTACCTGTTCCTGACTTCCTGGTTCTCCAACCACTGTTAGGCATGTTTCAACCCTAATAGCAAATAGAACAGTGTACCTGTGCTTTGCTTAGAATCCCAGACATGAAACCATGCCACTACTGGCATAGGAGATGCAGCTAACCTTGTCTCAGGCCCATGGACAAATACGTCAGGCAAATCACCAAGCTCCTAGGATTTTTGATTCAACTAATTTCCAAGGTTTGAATGGGTCTTCAAGCTCTAAGAATTCTAGGGTAATTATTTTTATACAAAATTATTTCCCCAACTTCAGTGTAAGCTTCCTGACAGAAGAATCCATTCTTTATACATCTCCAGACTCCCTTTCCACAGCCAATCCCCTCTCTAACGAACCAGTGTTCAGTGCTCAATCAATAACCACTGACTGATTCTGAGTCAAGTTGCTCCTTACAATTTTTTTTTCTTTTTTTTTTTAAACTTCTTTATTGGAGTATAACTGTTTTACAATAGTGTGTTAGTTTCTGCTTTATAACAAAGTGAATCAGCTATACGTATACATATATCCCCATATCTCCTCCCTCTTGTGTCTCCCTCCCACCCGCCCTATCCCACCCGTCTAGGTGGTCACAAAGCACCAAGCTGATCTCCCTGTGCTATGTGGTTGCTTCCTAGCTATCTATTTTACATTTGGTAGTATATATAAGTCCATGCCACTCTCTCACTTTGTCCCAGCTTACCCTTCCCCCTCCCTGCATCCTCAAGTCCATTCTCTACATCTGCGTCTTTATTCCTGTTCTGCCCCTAGGTTCTTCATAATCTTTTTTTTTTTTTTAGATTCCATATATATGTCTTAGCATACGGTATTTGTCTTTCTCTTTCTGACTTACTTCATTCTGTATGACAGACTCTAGGTCCATCCACGTCTCTACAAATGACCCAATTTCATTCCTTTTTATGGCTGAGTAATATTCCATTGTATATATGTGCCACATCTTTATCCGTTCATCTGTCGATGGACACTTAGGTTGCTTCTATGTCCTGGCTCTTGTAAACAGAGCTAAATGGAGCTGCAGTGAACATTGTGGTACGTGACTCTTTTTGAATTACGGTCTTCTCAGGGTATATGCCCAGTAGTGGGATTGTAGGGTCATACAGTAGTTCTATTTTTAGTTTTTAAGGAACCTCCATACTTTTCTCCATAGTGGCTGTCACACTCCCACCAACAGTGCAATGTAAGAGGGTTCCCTTTTCTCCACACCCTCTCCAGCATTTATTGTTTGTAGATTTTTTGATGGTGGCCATTCTAACTGGTGTGAGGTGAGACCTCATTGTAGTTTTGATTTGCATTTCTCTAATGATTAGTGGTGTTGAGCATTCTTTCATGTGTTTGTTGGCAATCTGTATATCTTCTTTGGAGAAATGTCTATTTAGGTCTTCTGCCCATTTTTGGATTGCTCCTTACAGTTTTATTATATTACTAAAATTAAATTTTTTGCCATGTGAGGTACTTTTTATATAAAATATAAACCTAAAATAGAACACAAAATAGGATTAAGTCTGAACCATATTTTTTGCTCTGCCCAGTGATTTATTCATAAAATCATGCAATATTTTATTTTGGTTGCAAGAAGAAAACTGCTATAAAGGTGAAATTATTTAAATATAAATACCACAATAAAAATCTGAATAACAAAAAAATTTCTACTTGAGTTGATGGCCTACTGGCTTGTGGAAATAAGTGACACAACAAAATATAATGAACTTATCCTTGAGACTATTTTGATAACAGTTGACCCAGTTATAAGATGAAAACACATTATTTAAGTTACAACAATGATCTAAAAGTTCTTCCCTAATATTTTCATTTTTTTCGGATGAAAGTTCTCTAATCCATTTTCAACTTTCTTCCATTCTAGGACTTCTCTGGTGGAGCAGTGGTTAAGAATCTGCCTGCCAATGCAGGGCTCGAGCCCTGTTCTGGGAAGATCCCACGTGCCGTGGAGCAACTAAGCCCGTGCGCCACAACTACTGAGCTTGTGCTCTAGAGCCCGCAAACCACAACTACTGAAGCCCACGCGCCTAGAGACCGCAAACAGCAACAAAGAGTAGCCCCCGCTTGCCGCAACTAGAGAAAGCCCGCGTGCGGCAATGAAGACCCAACACAGCCAAAAATAAATAAAAACAAATAAATAGATTTATAAAAAAAAAAAAAATGTCTTCCTTTCCGTAGGAAAAGGGGGTGGGGGTGGAAAACTTCTTGACTAAATCCCTCCAAAGGCACTACCAACCCATGTGAGAGCAGTAATGTTTTGAGAAAGAAAGAGAAATTTTACTCTTTATGTTTCCCTTTATCATCATCTCACATTTCCTTAATTGTTCTAGCAGATGTAGAGCAAGACTGACCCTGACAACCTGGAGATAGCATCAATTCACAGAGGACTTCTTACCCAAAAGTTGATATATGGGTCAATCTTTGGTACCTAGTTTCTAAAATAATGTTTAAAAGATTATCCAATTCCCAGGCTAGCCTATAGACGTCCCATGTAAATCCACAGTACAACTGAAACAGTAAAACTTCACAATATAAAAATAATGATGTTATCACAAAAGTAACAATATTTTAGTTAATTATGAGAACATCTCTCTAAATTCTCCAGAGTCTTGCTTTAGGCCACAGATGTTCATCACCTAGGAAGGAGATGTTAGTGAAGGATAGGACTGCTACCAAAAAGGCCTAAAATATTACAAACTTGCCTGAGAATCATGATATTTTTATTTTTAAAAATTACTAAAAGAAATTAAAAAATAAAAACTCTCCCTATATACCTAAAGGCTGAAGCTTCGATTTTTTTTTTTTAAGTAGGAGTAACAAATCACTTTATTAATCTAATCTGGGACGGTTTATAAAATATATTTAGATGTGTGGTACTCCCTTTAATTAGGAAAACTATAAAACCATAATACTCTTTTAAAAAAAATCCTTAGAAAAAATATTGTACTTGGGAGGATTCAAGGTCCTGAAGGAGCAGGATGGTAGCTGCCATAGAAGCTGCATGGAGCCCCAGAGAGGATTCCTAGTCATTGTCCAATGGCTTTGATGGTTCTTAAAGATGTTACTGAACTTGAGGGACACTATGTTCCAGCAGAGCAGTCTACCCAGTGTAGTACTGCATGCTAGAGATGATCTGTCCCAATCAAGCTTATTTCTTTAGCTCTAGTTACCTGTGACCTGGAGTCCTACATTTGAGTCTTACGGGCCATCAGGTCAAACTGGCTAGTGAATAGGAAAGAGGTGAGGGGAAGGGTCTACAGGTAACAGGTAAAGGAGTGCAAATGGAAATGAACAGTTAATGAGAGCCTATTATAGGGTAGATACATTTACATAACATTGTAAAATGGGCATTATAATCTCTTAATTTACAGAGATAAGAATATTCAGGATTAGAGAAGTTAAGAAAATTGCCCAAGGCCAGGCTGATGGTGAGTGATGGAGATGGGATATAAATCCTGGTCTGTGTGACTCAAGTCATGCTCCCAAGTGTCCCAGAGAATTGGGTGCAGCGTCACTATTCTCCAAGCCCCTGAAGACTTCTGCTACCACAACTCCAAGAACAAATGAGCTTTATGAGACTTCCCTGGTGGTCCAGTGGTTAAGATTCCACGCTCCAAATACAGGGGGCCCAGGTTCGATCCCTGGTCAGGGAATTAGATCCTGCATGCCACAACTAATAGATCCCACATGCCGCAAGGAAGATCCCGCGTGCCGCAACTAAGACCCAATGCAGCCAAATAAATAAATAAATATTTTTTTAAAAAAGAACAAATGATCTTTACTACAACACTTTTTCAGAGTATGATAAAATACATATATAAAGTAGACACTATAGACCCACAGAAAATTATTTACTTAGATAATATAAGTAAGAAATAAAAGAATCATTTGTTTCCTTTTTTCCCCTCCCATTTTCCTGGTTAATTATAATGATGTTTCTTCTATTTCTGAGCATTTTTTAACGGTATATCACAGTATTCTTTCCTTACATGATCCTTTAAGAGTCTTTTATATATTAAAGCATGGTCTTGGGGCTTCCCTTGTGCGCAGTGGTTGAGAGTCCGCCTGCTGATGGAGGGGACACGGGTTCGTGCCCCGGTCTGGGAAGATCCCACATGGCGCGGAGCAGCTGGGCCCGTAAGCCATGGCTGCTGAGCCTGCGCGTCCAGAGACCACAACAGAGAGAAGCCCGCGTACCGCAAAAAAAAAAAAAAAAAAAAAAAAAAAGAATATTTTATCTTTCAATAATCCACCACTAAATTCTAGTTTTGTTTTAAGTCAATAACCATCATTCTACCCACCGTCTATTTTTATTCTAAAAATTTAAAGATCTAACTCACATCAAATAGAAAACCAACTGTGAGAAATTGTAGCTCCATATTCAGTTACATTTTAAGTATGAGCTATTATAATGCAGCTTTCAGATTTCAAATTCTGATTCAGACATTAATCACTATGATTAAAAAAAAAACAGCACTGGAAAGGAGGAGTTTGGTAAAAATCAAGACTATGAATCTAGCTGGGTACAGATAAGAGTCCAGATATCTACTCATCAAACAGAAGAATTCTAGTGTGGAAAACTGGCATACCTAAATTCCAATCATTTTTATCACCAATTAGCTAGATTACCATGGGTCAGCCAGTTAACCTCTCTGGTCCTCAATTTTCTCATCTGTTAAAGTGTTTTAGATTAGATGATCACTAAGGTTCCTTCCAACTACTTAAAAAAAGAAAATGTGACCATGACCTGTTTATGTAACTTGAAAGACATCTGTGAGAGATTTGCTTACAGAAAAAAGTAAATAAAAAGTATTCTTATCAAAAGCACCAAAATGACAAAACAAGCTATTTTTTTTTAAGGGAGCACTTTATATAAAAACAAGAAAGCTAAAAGCAAATTGGTATATTTAACACATTTATTTCATGGAACGATCATATTTCTTATGGAAAATTTAGCTTAAATTTACAAAGAACTCAAATCTAAATTTGTTTTGAACTACAATCTACTCTGCCATCCTAAAATACCTCGTTCTGGCTCATCTAGGAATTAATGTGTTATATCTATATAAAATGTCATCATTTACAAAATAGATGCATTCCTGAAGAGTTGTTGAGGGAACCACCACTAAGTTGAATGGGGAGGGGACTCAATCATAAACCCTTAAAGGTCGAGAGATCTAATCCAATTTTCCAGCTAATACAAAACACTCATGACTGAGATATACTCAACCAACAAAAGAAAGCTCGAATCATTCCAATGCTTATCACACATTCAGATACAAATTGTGGAATAATTTGTACAATAATAATAATATAAAATAAAAGCATGGAAGAAAATTGTCACAAGAATCTTTTCTATTTTTTTCTTTTGCTTTACATGAAATTGGTTTACTTTTGACTTACTTTATTACTCATACTTCATAACTTAAGATATGCTTTGTTTTCTGATTTGTCTTTTGTTGCTATGTGTACCGCTATTTGTAAGACATCCTCCTTTTAAAAATATGAATAAGCACCTATTAAATCCCAAGGATTTAACTTGAGACTACAGAAATATATTTGAGCTTTTAGAAAAATAAAAAGGATTATATTTGTAGCATAATTTTTTTTAACTGATATGTTTTCTGTAAAGAAAGAAAAAAATCAGCAGTTTCAGTTTCAGGCACAATGGTTGTGTGAAAGTGTCAATAAATAGGTCAGTCAGAAAGTCACATATCAAGGTTTTATTATTAATTCATTGTTTGAAGTTATCCAAGCTGCTTAACTTTTTTATGCCTCTGTTAGCTCATCTTACGATGGTTATAAACAGAGAATTATAGAGCTAGGAGGGACTCTAGAGATTATCTTGTCCAATGTCCTTATTTTACAGATAAAGGAACTGTAACTCCAAAATCAAATGATTTGCCAATGATTTGCCTCTGCAAAATATGGATAATAAAAATAACTTTGTCTGATTTATAGAGGTTTCTTTCTGAAGAGGAAATGAAATCACGGATTTTCTAAAAAACATTAAATAATTAAATAGTAGTATTGTATTGAAAAAAGTTACTTTAAAGAGAAGCTTGTCATATCATGCAAGTCAAAATTAAAATTTCTCTCAATAAGCCTACCATGTCTACTCTTCTAACCAGGTGCTAGGAAAATATCTGTCTATTTCTGAGGTCACCATATTCCAAAATGACCTGAACAAGTAATTTAAAAATATATTTTCCATATGTTTACATGTCATAAGCTGAGTTAAGCGGCTTTTTGCAAATTAAAGGGAAATTTCTCACCAGTAAAAATTAAGCATGAAAACACTGGGTCAAAGTACAATTTAAAAGATGTAAATGACTAAAACTAAGGGATAGGAAGTGAGCAGAAATCACATCTGTTGTTTGAATATATTAATTAAATTTCTACATTTTAGTGACCTGTATCTTGCTCCTGTTAAGTAGACCTGCCACCTACAAAGCTGAAGAAAAAACAATAAATGTACTGTCATAAGTGACTTTTCCTAGCGAAAACTAAACAATGCAGCAGCTTTTAGCTATAACTAAGTTTAACAAAGCATTTTGAGAAGGATTAAGGATGGAGAAAGAATTGAGATGAAGGTGATACAGATATAGATTGGAAGTAGGTTTGAGGATAGAGGGGGGTAAAAAAAACACATAAAACAATCTAATTCCCATCTCATCAACTTCAGCACTTTCCGACTTCCTAAGCTACATAATTACTTCAGAAGTACCCAAAAGACATCTAAGAAACCTGAAATCACTAAATTGCAAAGAAACAGAAAAACAGACCGAAGTTTATGCATCTCATTAAAAGATCGTTAAATGAGCAGCTGTTTCTCCATTCTCATTTATGCACACTGGTCATTATATGCAGGCTTGTTCACAATAATCTTGTACCCTGATGAACAAGTGAATGTGGTACTATATCTAGTTGTTCTTTCCTCAACAGGTATCTTCATATTCATCTTAATATTTCAGATCACACATTAATATGCATGCCTAAAACCAGAAGATAAATAAGTGGATACACAGAATCATCATTAAAGAATTTAATCATAACTTAGAAATTAATACCAACATTTACATGTGCCACGCGCTGTTCTAGACACTGGGAATACAGCCATGAACAAGATACCTAAAGCTCCTGTCTCCATGAAACGGGGATAGGAGGACAATAAACAAACCAATTAGTATATCACCTGTAATCCTGATGAAAGTTATCTTTCTAGACCTCAGTTTGCTGCCTATAAAACTGGAAAACTAATATTACTTAAGTATCATCATACCCTTCTCAAACAAAAATTACCCCCAAAACCTGTAAATAAATAGAACTTGTGCCCTAATTCTCCCTAACATATCCCTGTCTCCAGTGGCATGTGCATAATAACAGAATGCAGGCCAGAGTAGGAAGTAAGCAATGCCATGAAGTACAAGAAAACTAACTGTATCATGGTGAGGCTCAATACAAACCTGTGTTCTATACAGAAACTAACTCTAGTTAGTAAGCTATGGTTTCTCAGATAAGATAATAATGATACATACATGCTATTTTGGAACATATTTTCTCTTGGCTGCGTACTGATGTCCAGATAAGTCATTTTTAATTTAAATATCATGGCTGTCCATTTAAAAACCTTTGTTATCAACTAGACTCTTGTTAATCAGATTATGAATTTCAAGTCACATTTATCAAGTCACAGAATTCTTTTTTTCTCTTCCAGTGAAGAAATAATTTTATTTAATATGAGTACATACTTTTGCAAAATTGCATCAAAATAGGCATATGGTATGAGGTTTGATTCTTGTATTTAAAACAGCAAACTAGTTATGAATGAACAAATAAAACTAAAGGTTGAAGTTCTGACCAAACTACTTCGGCATCAGAAAGCAAGACTATCCGGATGTAAGAAATTAACTCCTTGAATCAGGTATAGTCTCAGTAATACTGAAATATTAACATATAGGACAATAAGTCAGAGTAAAGAAATATATGCAGATACCCAACATAAAATGTAAGTTGATTTTATGGCCTGAATCAATCTGTTGTTATCTCTCCCCTCTCTCTCAATTCCTCAATCAATGAAAATATAAAAATAGGGGGGAAGAAAGACCAACAGTGAGCAAACTAAGACTAAAACTTGAGCACAAACCAAAAAACTGGAAGAAATGTGTACTAACAATAGAGCCAAACTGCTGTCCTCCTATTTGAATAGTAGTCTTGTTCACTTTTATATCTTCAGGCTAAGTATAGTACCCAGGTACGTATATACCCAATAAATGTCTCATTTTGTTGAAAAACATAGACAATCAAAAGAGACCTTCCACATTCTCGCACCACCAAAGCTACTAATCTTCTATCACCACAGCCCACGTTCTTTCCATATAATGTACTGCCTTTCCATAACAGTTACCCCATCCCCACTGTCCCATTCCTCTTCCAACATCCTCCAAAAGAAGAGACATAGACATTTCTTACACAGACTCTTGAGGAAAGCTCAGAACATAACATTTTCATGGTTTTGCAAAGATGACCTACACAAGTGATCTATAAAGAAAACTTGAGAATGACTGGTTAGCATTCCTCAGCTAGGCTCTTTCAATCAGCAATCATCTTAGGCTTGTGCTAGATATTTGGCCAAACATTATAACATAATGTTATAATGTCAGCAGCAAATATCTATGAATCAAAAAGTCACGTTTTGAAATTTGATGCTCAGATGCAAAAATGTTGTGTTGTAAAAATAAAAGCCTGACTGGTATTCTCACCTTCATGGAGGGCTACTCCTCCCCCATTAGCAGTGTGGGCCAGGGAAGTTCCTATACGCAGGATCAACACATCTCTCAAATATTGGATCTGGATGCATTTAAACTGCCAAATAATTTTGGCAACAAAGTTCTGCACATGAAATTTTCATCAATACTCCCAATTTTGTTCTCTGCTTTTTATAACAACTGAATCACTGAAATTTGCCATCTGACATAGCCATTCACAGAAACATGAAGCACCTAAAATCAATACTGATAGTTAGTGGATGTTTGTTGGCCCTGGGTTTCACACTAGGAGGTGCTATAGGCATCGTCACCATAGGAGAAGTAGAGGCCTACTGATGGCCATTAAACTGAAGGAAAAACCAACCACCCAAGAAGCTACAAGTAAGGCGTCTAGCTCTTTCAAGAACTACTTATTCTAATTTTTTAACATATATACTCAATTTCATAGGTTCTGTCACATCTTTAAAAACCATCAAGAGTTTAGTTAAGTAAGAAACTTCCTGAGATACAGATGATTCAGCAGTATTATCTTTACCTAAAGGCCTATGCATAACATGTTATGCTCCGATATAGTTAGAAAAGATTTTTACAAGATACCCTCAACTCTGTATTTTGAAAACATAGGACTTCTGTCCTTTTCCCCAAAAACTAACTGTGGCAACAATTCAATTTCATTTTGGGTAATTATAGCATGACTAAATAAATTTTCTAATATGTTTCTGTTAAAAAAAATTTAAGAAACTATTTCCCCAAGAATATACAACAGGGAAAGAATAGTCTCTTCAATAAAAGGTGTTGGGAAAACTGGACAGCCACATACAAAAGAATGAACCTGGATCCCTATCTTATACCATATACAAACACCAACTCAAACTGGATTAAAAAGTTGAAAGAGACCTGAAAGTAGAACTCTTAGAAGAAAATGGGGGCAAGCTCCTTGACATTGGTCTTGGCAATGACTTTCTGGATTTAACACCAAAAGCAAAGGAAACAAAAGCAAAAATAAACAAGTGGGACCGCATCAAACTAAAAAGCTACTGCACAGCAAAGGAAGCAATTAACAAAGTGAAAATGCAACCTATTGAATGGGAGAAAAAATTTGCTAATCACATATCTGATAAGGGGTTACTATTCAAAATATATAATGAATTCATACAACTCAACAGCAAAAAATCAAACAATCTGATTTTAAAAGAAGCAGAGGAGCCAAAGAGACATTTTTCCAAAGAAGACACATAAATGGCCAACAGGTACATAAAATGGTGCTCAATATCACTCACTAGTCTAGTCATCAGAGAAATGCAAATCAAAACCACAATGAGATACCACCTTCACACCTGTTAGAATGGCTATCATTAAAAATACAATGAGATAACAAGTGCTGGTGAGGGTGTGCAGAAAGAGAACTTTCTGCACTGTTAGTGTGAATGTAAACTGGTGAGCCCACTATGGAACACAGCATGGATGTTCCTCGAGAAATTAAAAATAGAACTACCATATGATCCAGTAATCCCACTTCTGGGCATATTTCCAAAGAAAATGAAAACAGGATATTCAAAGAGAATATCTGCACTCCCATGTTTATTGCAGCATTATTCATAATAGCGAAGATTCTGAAACAACCTAAGTGTCTGTCAATGGAAGAATGGATAAAGAAGATGTGATACACACACACACACACACACACACACACACACACACACACACACACCCCAGAATATTATTTGGCCATGAGAAAGAAGAAAATCCTACCATTTATGACAACATGGATGGACCTTAAGGACATTAAGCTAAGTGAACAGAAAGTAGACCTGAAACTGTAAAACTCCTAGAAGAAAACGGGGCAAGGTCCTTGATATCAGTCTTAGCAATGATTTTTTGGATTTGACACCAAAAGTGAAGGAAATAAAAGCAAAAATAAACAAGTGGGATTACATCAAACTAAAAAGCTTCTGCTTAGCAAAGGAAACCATCAACAAAATGAAAAGGCAACCTATGGAATGGGAAACAGTATTTGCAAGCCACATACCCAAAATATGTAAGGAATTCATATAATTCAATAACCCAATTAAAAAATAGGCAAAGTACTTTAATAGACACTCTTCCAAAGAAGACATACTAAAGGCCAACAGGTATATGTGTAGGTGTTCAACATCACAAATCATCAGGGAAATGCAAATCAAAACTACAATGAGATATCACCTCACATCTGTAAGAATGGCTATTATCAAAGAGATAAGAGATAAATGGTGACAAGGATGTGGAGAATAGGGAAAACTTGCATACTATTGGTGGGAATATAAATTGGTACAGCCATTATGGAAAACAGTACGGATGTTCCTCAAAAAATTAAAAATAGAACTACCATATAATCCAGAAATCCCACCTCTAGGTATATATCTAAAGGAAACAAAATCACTAGCTCATATATCTGTATTCCCATATTCACTGCAGGACTATGCACAACATCCAAGGTACGAAAACTACCTAAGTGCCTTAGATGGATAAAGATATGGTACATATATACAATGGAATATCATTCAGCCTTAAAAGAGAAGGAAACCCTGCCATTTGCAACAGCATGGATGAACATGGAGGGCATTATGCTCTAAGTGAAATAAGCCAGACAGAGACAGACAAATACTGCATGGTACCACTTATATGTGGAATCTAAAAAGGAAGTTGAACTCACAAACAGAGTAGAATGGTGGCTGCCAGGGGTTGAGGCGGTAGAAGAAACAGGGAGAGGGTGGTATAAAGGTACAAATTTTCAGTTATAAGATGAATAGGTCTGAGTATCTAATGTATAACATGGTGACTAGCATTGGTAATAGAATTTGCTAAGACAGTAGAACTTAAGTGTTCACACCAACAAATTTTAAAAGTAAAAAAAAAAAAAAGGAAATATTTGAGGTAGTGAATGTGCTAATCAACTCAATGGTGGGAATCCTTTCAAATCATCATGTTATACAGTTGAAATATATTTTAATATTATTTATCAATATGCCTCGATACAGCTGAAAATAAAGAAATATCCAGGATTCAGTAAAAACATGGATGGATCTCACAGCACTATGTTGAGAGAAAAACGTAAGACATTAAAAGATTCTATTATATGAAGTTTAAGGATAAGCAAAACTTATAAATACTGAAAGAAGTCATGTCTAGAGTAGATCTTAAGCATTCTCATCACATACACCAAAAAACTCATGGGTATGTGAGATGATGAATGCGTTAACCTGACTGTGGTAAGCATTTCAAAGCATACACATGTCACATCATCACATTGTACTCTTTAAATATATATAGTTCTATACGTCAAGTATACCTCAAAAAAGCTGAAAAATACACATGTATGTATAAATAAATATCAATCAATCATATACTGGTTACCTCAGAGAGTGAGCACTGAGTGGAAAGGAACAAGAGGGAACCTCCTGGATATTAAAAATGTTCTAGATCTTGATCTGGGTAGCAATTATGAAGGCGTGTATAATATATTAAGATTAGTGCACCTTATGTACTTTCTTGTGAAGTAAATAGCTTTTAAAATATTTTTAGGGCTTCTCTGGTGGCGCAGTGGTTGAGAGTCTGCCTGCTGATGCAGGGGACATGGGTTCATGCCCCGGTCCGGGAAGATCCCACATGCCGCGGAGCGGCTGGGCCCGTGAGCCATGGCCGCTGAGCCTTCGCGTCTGGAGCCTGTGCTCCGCAGTGGGAAAGGCCATAACAGTGAGAGGCCCACGTACCGCAAAAAAAATATATATATATATATATTTTTAAAGTTACGGTGGTGGAAATAAGGCAAAAAAAAGTCAAGAAAAATCTGGAGTGAAAAGTAACATCACAAATGGTTGCCCGGACCCTTGGGAAGCTATTTGGCTTTGTAATATCAACTCTGCAATACACAGAAGATATTCTTTCATACAAATATTTATAATCGGGGGGAAACAAAAACACTGAATTTCTAACAATGGGGAAGTTGGGAAGACTGAGTTATATATACTCACTCTGGAGTATATAGCTATTGTAAGGAGTCACCTTTATTGAGCGTATGTTTTATGTGTCACTGTAGCAGTTTATGAAGCATGCTTCAGATATTTATCACACAAGTGAAATATAAACAAACACTGTGCCTTTCTGACTGTCCAAGATTATGAATGTATATCTACCTTGATTTTTAAAACCAGGGGAGCAGTTCTGCTTCTCAGTTATAAGATTAGTGGGAGACATCTAAGCAACAGACACAGAAGAGAGAGATACTGTTCCCCTGGACTCTTCTGCTATTTGAACCATACATTCAAATGTCTTTAGTCCCTGGTCCAGATATCACTTGTGAAAACAAACAAGGTAGGAATGATAGCATCTAATCCATAAGTTTCCTATTGCTTGAAGCAGCTAATAGCTGCCTTTGCCACATTCTTCCTGGTTTGCTATCAGTTGAAAAAAACAACTTAACATATATCCATTTTGCATGGAAACTTACTAGATCTACAGAAATAACAAAAATGACACAAAGATACTGGCCTAGAGCAGTGTTTCGCAACCAGGTACAATTTTGACATCATCCTCAACCCAGGACATTGGCAATGTCTAGAGAAATTTAAATTGTCACAAGTGGGGCTGCTATGGGCACCTAGTGGATAAAAGCCAGATATGCTCCTAAACATCTTCCAGTGCATAGGACAGCCCCTTTTCCCCTCCCAACAAAGGATTATCCAGTCTAAAAATGTCAAAAGTTAAGTTGAAAACTTTGACGTAGAGCTGCCATGACAGGAACTATAAAATTTTATGTCATCAGAACATCCCTGATTTATCTTTTTAGCTATCATCTGGAGGTCAAAGGCCAGATCCACAGAGACTATATAGCATTCATAGAAGAGGGGTAGTTAGCAGAAGCCTGAGTATGTACAGAACCACTTACTGGAATCTTATCTGTGACTGAGGTACACAGTATTCCTGCTGCAACATTTCATACCTTTGATTATAAATAATACAGAACATCTATTTAAAATGAGGTAGCCAAAGCAATACTCAGAGGAACATTTATAGACAAGTATATTTATGATTCAAGGGAAGATTCAACTAAAAAATTAGAAAATAATAATAAACCCTGAGAAACTAGAAGAGGAAAGTAATTTAAAAATGAAGACATTTATGCCATACAAAACCAAAATGCTGAAAACAACTTTGACAATAAATCACTACAGAGATATGCGGCGAGCCGCTTCTGACCAGCAGAATGACGAATCACCACACGCTAGATTCTTCTTGCATCACACTTTATTGGAGTACAGCTTGGTTTCGGGCGGATGGAAGGAAGACCCCGTACGCTCGAGCCTGTCTGCTTATATAAGGGCTTAAGGACTCGTGTAAGTCCCTGATTCGTCCGTATGGTTATCGCATTTTGCAAGCCGGACTTTGGATAGGCCACTGCTTCAAAACCTGATTAGCATATTAGGTGCATACGCCCTAGCGGCATACTTAGTGCATGCGTAATGGCTATCCGGCCGCGCCCTACATCTCCCCCTTTTTTCTTTTCGACCATTGCAGCGGACATTGACCAGTACCAGTGCTCATACCGGGGTATGTACACGGTGTACCGGTAGTTTCCGCTTGGCATTCGCAGGACACCCTCCTGCGTGCAATGCTCGCAATCGAACTGCAGGGTGCAAGGGCTGTCTTCACGTGGCATGGGCTCCTCATGGAGGTGCAATGGTAACGAGACCTCTCCGTGCAGAGGCATCCCCTAGGGCGATCCCCTATAGAGGTGCAATGGCGGCAAGGCCCCTCTGTGCAAGGGCGATCATATGTTTTTTAGGGTGGAGAGGCCAGGCTGCGGGGGACTCGCCTTCACTGATGGCCACAAGCGCCTGAGTGAGCATTATCCTATCTCGCCGGGTTCGAATGCGAATACGACAGACCAACCAGAGACACAACACTATCCCAAACAAACAGCAGGCTGTGAACAGTCCCACACCCACCCATTCCTTAAAAAAGGAAATGCTCTAGCTAGCCATGCGGTAAATTCTCCAAGAGTCACTGGATCCACTCTGGTTGCATTCAGCTGCAGGATATTCAACTTCTGCTTAAATATCCCCTGCAGCCTCTGCAAGATCCTTAAGTATTTTATAATCCACCATCTCATAATATCTTTGACGCGTGGCTGGGTCTTCAACACTGGAAAAGCTGTGGGTACCTGAGACCAGACTTCTCTGGGTATGAATGTACACTTTGGCGGTTCCCGAACCGCAGCGCCAGGGGGGGCGCTAGCAATAAAAGCGGAAGTCTGAGTACATGTTAAAGCTTTTGATTTAGCAGAAGCACAAATGGCGGACGAGCACCCGCAGAGGCACAAAATGGCGACGAGCACATGGGGAACTGCCATATCGTCCTCTTTCATATTCGGCAGCTGCTTCTTCCAGATCCGCCTCCTCCTTGGGATTCAAACTCATGTTGAGACAAATAAAGCGCTTTAAATTCATCTAAAAGTGGATACAATCCTGGCGTTGCATCCGATTTTTCTATTTGTTTTTCTCTCCTTTTCCTAGGATTCTTAGGCCTATCTACCGTAGTCCCTATATTTTCACTTTCTGACGCACTATCTTGATGTATGCTAAGAGCTTTACGGCCCATCTGTATAATATCTTCGCATTTCCTTTCTCTTAAGCACGAATGTATCATTCTCCATAACGGAAACGTGCCTCGAGAGAGCTCCCCCATTTTGTGACGATCAGCCAAGTCCTTCCCCAGTTTTTCCCAAGATGGAACAGTCAGGCTTCCAGACACCGCAAACCATGGGGCGGCACCATCAATATCCTGCAACAGTTTACTAATAGTTTTATGTGAAATCTTAAGTCCTCGATCGTTCAGAAGGGCTTGGATGGGCTCATGGAATCCAACGGTTGGTTCCACGGATGAACTATTCCCCATAGTTCACTCTCATATATGAACAACTTGCTAAAGCGGGAAGATCTCTGACCTATCTAATGGCCAGGGGAGACACACTCGGTCGGGCTGATGGCACCGTAGCCACACGCAGACAAAAAGTGCGACAGCTACGAAGAGAACGAAAGCGAAAATAAAAATCTCGGGCTCTATTGCAGCAAAAACATACCTAAACTGGACTACTTAACGGCGGTTCACTCCGTGTGTCGAGTTCTGAATCGGTCCTCCATGCGGGGCGCGCAGGTTCCCGGGTTTCGGCACCACTTGCGGCGAGCCGCTTCTGACCAGCAGAATGACGAATCACCACACGCTAGATTCTTCTCGCATCACACTTTATTGGAGTACAGCTTGGTTTCGGGCAGATGGAAGGAAGACCCCGTACGCTCGAGCCTGTCTGCTTATATAAGGGCTTAAGGACTCGTGTAAGTCCCTGATTCGTCCGTATGGTTATCGCATTTTGCAAGCCGGACTTTGGATAGGCCACTGCTTCAAAAACCTGATTAGCATATTAGGTGCATACGCCCTAGCGGCATACTTAGTGCATGCGTAATGGCTATCCGGCCGCGCCCTACAGAGATATTATAAGGGAAGAAAATTACAGACCAACATCCCTCGTGAACACAGATTAAAAAAACCTCTTAAACTATTAGAAAAACAAATCCATCAAAATATAAAAATAATAAAACATCATGACAGAGGGATTTAATCTCATGAATACATAGTAGATCTAATTTATAAAAACTAATGTAATTTATCACATTAGCAGAATAAAAGAGAAAAACTGTATGATCATCTCAACGTATACAGAAAAAGCATTAGACAAAATTCAATACCCATTCATAGTAACAATTCTCAGCAAATTAGAAACAGAACAATATGAAGCTAAGAGATGGTATCCATAAAAAAAACTACAGCTTACTTACTTAATGCATTTACTTAATGATGAAATATTAAATGCTTTTCCAAAAAAGGCAGGAACAAGATGAAGAAATCCATTCTCTCCACTTCTACACTGTACTACTGAAAAAGTTAGTCAGTGTAGTAAGGCAAGAAATAAAAGGCATAAATATTAAAACTGAAAGCTTCTTTATTCCTAGATGACATGATTACATATGCAGAAAACCCAATGGAATCTAGAAAAATTGCTATAATAAATGATCTTAGGAAGAGAGCAAGATACTAGGTCAATATAAAAAACTCAATTGGGACTTCCCTGGCGGTCCAGTGGTTAAGACTTCACCTTCCAATGCAGAGGGTGCAGGTTCGATCTCTGGTCGGGGAGCAGATCCCACATGCCTCATGGCCAAAAACCCAAAACATAAAGCGGAAGCAACATTCTAACAAATTTAATAAAGACTTTAAAAGTGGTCCACATCAAAAAAATCTTTTAAAAAAAACCTCAATTATATTTCCATATATTAGCAATACACAATTCAAAATGAAATTAAAAACAAAACAAAAAGATATCTAGAAATAAGCCTAACAAAGATGTGCAAGTTTATTACACTCCAAAATACTATTGCAAGGAATTTCAAAAGACCTAAATAAATAGGAAGATACATAGTGTTCATGGATCAGAAGACTCAATATTGCTAAGATGGCAATTCTCTCCAAATTGAGTTATCAATTCCATATCTCCCTAGCAAAATTCCAGCACACATTCTGAAGAAACTGACAGGCTGATTCTAAAATTTCTATGGAAATGCAGACAGTCTAAAATTCCCAAAACAATCCTTTAAAAAGAAAACAAATCCAGAAGCCTTACCCCACAGCTATCAAGACTACGTAGTATTGGTGTGAGGCAGATAACAGAATACAGAATCCAAAAACAGACTCCCCTACACTCACACACACAAATATCTATCTACCTCTCTATCTATCTATCTATACATACATACATACCTACATATACATATACATGTATTTTTCTTTCAACCAAGGCTTCAAGTCAATTAAATGAAGCAAAGTGTCTTCTTACATTTAGTGCTACAAAACTGGACAAATGTACAGAAAAAAAAAAAAAAGAAAGCTGAACTTCTTTCTCACACCATACACAAAAATTAATCTGAGATGAAGCACAGACCTAAACATAAAAGCCAGAACCAAAATTTTAAAAAAAATTTGTCTGTCAAAAGGCACCATTTAGAAATGACTGGCAAGCCTGAGAAAATATTTTTCTCTCTTTCTCTTTACCTCTCCCGTCTCGCATTCTTGCATGCACACATGCACTCTCTATCTTGCTAGCTCTCAATAGGTAGGTAAGTAGGCAGATAGATGAAATTACATCAAATTATATAATAAATATATGACTGATATCCAGAATATTAAAAACTCTTACAGATCAACAAAAAAACGATCATTTAAAAATGAGCAAAAGACTGCATAGACTCTTCACAAAAGAAGATATTCTGATAGCTAACAACCATAGGGAAAGGTGCTCACATTTTTCGGTCATCAGAGAAATGCAAACTTAAAACACAGTAAGATACCACCACACTCTTAACAGCATGGCTAAAATCAAAAAGAATGATAGCACCAAATGTTGGCAAGAATACAGGGCAAATGGTATTCTCATACACTGCTGGTGGGAGCATAAATCACTTTGGAGAACTCTTTGGTAGTTTCTTATAAAGTTAAATGTACATCTAATCTTTAACTCAGCAATTCCATTCCTAGGCATTAACACATACAAAAATATGTTTTATATGTTCATCATAGCAACTGTATTCATAAAAGCAAAAAAAACCCCAAAAAACAAAAAGAGAGACAAACCAACTGTCCCTCAACATAGAGTAAATAAATTGTGGCATATTCATATGATTAAATACTATTCAGCAAAAAAAAAAAAAAAAGAACAAATTACTAACACGCAACACTGATAAATCTCAAAAACTTTATGTTGAATAAAGGCAAAACTATTCTATGATGTCAAAAATTCATAAAGTGGTTGCCTATGGCAACCACTGATTGAAAAGGGGCACAAGGGAAGTTTCTGTTGTAATGGAAATGCTCTTTATCTTGTTTTGCATATTAGATCGAATACATGGGTGTACCCAATATCAAAACCTCACCAAAATATCCACTTATCATCCTTGTATCTTATTATGTGTAAGTTATGCCTTATTAAAACAAAGAAAAATAACCAATAAACTCAATCAACAAAACCAAAAGCTTTTTTTTCTCAAAAAAGACCAATAAGACAACATTTTGACAAGTCTCACTAAGAATAAGAAAAGAGATTTGATATTTTAAGAGATTACTAAGTACAACATCATACCAATAAAATTTTCAAACTAGATGAAATGGATCATTTTGTAAGAACTATAAATTAACAAAAATGACACAAGAAATAGAAAAAATGAATGTATAAATAACACAAGAAAATGGAAAATAGTCAAAGACCAACTCATATCCCAAAAAGCATTTGGTCCAGATAGTTTCGAGGAAGAGTTCTTCCAATGTGGAGATTAATACACACACAAAAAAAGAAAACTAGTGTAATCCTACATTTTAAAACTAGTGTACTTCATATAGCAGTGCATTCAAGGAATATGATCCCAGAAATGCAAAATTTGTTGAACACCAAAAGACCTATTAATACAGTTCATTAAATTAAGTGAATAAAGAAAAAATGTTTAAAAATCATTACCACAAGTGCCAAAAGAAGGAACTGATAAAATTTAATTCTCAGTCTTCATTATTTTTGGAATTTGGAATATAATTTTTTTTTTTTTTGCAGTACGCGGGCCTCTCACTGTTGTGGCCTCTCCCTTTGCAGAGCACAGGCTCCAGATGCGCAGGCTCAGCGGCCACAGCTCACGGGCCTAGCCGCTCCACAGCATGTGGGATCTTCCTGGACTGGGGCACGAACTCATGTCCCCTACATCGGCAGGTGGACTCTCAACCACTGCGCCACCAGGGAAGCCCTCTTGTCTTTTTTATAACAGCCATTCTGACAGGTGTGAGGTGATATTTCACTGTGGTTTTGATTTGCACTTCCCTAGTGATTAGTGATGTTGAGTATATTTTCATGTAGCCGTTGGCCATCTGTATCTCTTCTTAGGAAAAATGTCTATTCAGATCTTCTGGCCATTTGTAAGTTGGACTGTTTGCCTTTTTGTTATTGAGTGGTATGAATTTGTTATATATTTTGGATACTAACCCCTTATGAGATAAATGATTTTCAGATCTTCTGGCCATTTGTAAGTTGGACTGTTTGCCTTTTTGTTATTGAGTGGTATGAATTTGTTATATATTTTGGATATTAACCCCTTATGAGATAAACCATTTACAAATTCAGTAAGCTGCCTTTTCATTTTGTTCATGGTTTCCTTCACTGTGACAAAAACTTTTTAGTTGGATTTAGTCCCATTTGTTTATTTTTGCTTTTGTTGCCCTTGCCTTGGGAGTCAGATCCAAAAACAAAAACAAAACAAAACAAAAAAAACACTGCCAAGGAGTCAAGGAGCTTATCACCAATGTTTTCTCCTTGGATTTTTATGGTTTCAGGTCTTACGTTCAAGTCTTCAATCCATTTTGAGTTAATTTTTGTATATGGTGAAAGACAGTGGTCCAGTTTCATCCTTTTGCACATGGCTGTCCAGTTCTGCCAACATCATTTACTAAAGAGACTGTCCTTTTCCCTTTGTATATTCTTGTCTCCTTTGGTGTAATATAATTGACACATATGCTTAGGTTTATTTCTGACCTCTCTAATTTATTCCATTGATCTATGTACCTGTTTTAATGCCAATACCATACTGTTCTAATTACTGTCATTTTGTAATATAGTTTTAAATCAGGGAAATGACGCCACCAGCTTTTTTCTTCTTTCTCAAGATTGCTTTGGCTATTCAGCATCTTGTGGTTCCACACATGTTTTAGGACTGCTTGTTTTATTTCTGTGAAAAATGTCACTGGAATTTTGATAGGGATTGATTGCATTGATCTATAGACTGCCTTTGGTAGGACAGACGCTTTAACAATATTAATTCTTGCAATCCATGAACACAATTTCTATTTATTTGTGTCTTCTTCGATTTCTTTTGTCAAAAAATACTTTTCAGTGTATAGTAACCTCCTTGGTTAAATGTATTCTTCAGTATTTTTTTAATGCAACTGTAAATTAGATTGTTTTCTTAATTTCTCTAATAGTTTACTGTTAGTGTAAAAAACACAACAGATTTTTGGACATTCATTTTGTATCCTGCAACTTTAATGAATGTGTTTATTCGTTCTAACAGTTTTTTTTGGTGGTGCCTTTAGGGTTTTCTATATAATAGACAATTTTACCTCTTCCTTTCTGAATTGAATGCCTTTTTCCTGCCAAATTGCTCTGGCTAGGATTTCCAGTACTATGTTGAATTAAATTGGAGAGAGTGAATGTTCTTGTATTGTTCCTCATCTTAAATAAAAAGCTTTTAGCTTTCTCCACTGAGTATGACGTTAGCTGTGGGCTTGTTGTATATGTCCTTTATTATGTTGATGTATACCCACTTTGGTGAGAGGTTTTTTTTTTTATCATAAATGGATGTTGGATTTTGTCAAATATTTTTTCTGCATCTATTGAGATGATCATATAATTTTCATCTTTTATTTTGTTAATGTTGTGTGTGTATCACATTAATTGAACGATCCTGGCATCCCTGGAATAAATCCCACTTGTTCTTGGTGTATGATCCTTTGAATGTATTGTTGAATTTGGTTTGTAAACATTTTGTTAAGGATTTTTGCATCTATTCTCATAGGGACATTGGTCTATAGTTTTCTTTTTATGTGGTGTTCTTGTCTGGTTTTGGTATCAGGGTGCTGCTGGCCTAATAAAATGAGTTTGGAAACAATTTCTCTTCAATTTTTTGGAAGAGTTTGAAAGGACAGGTATTATATCTTCTTTGAATGTTCGCTAGAATTTACCAGTGAAGCTGTCTGCTACTGGGCTTTGTTTGTTGGGAGTTTTTGGATTACTGATTCAATCTACTTACTAGTAATTGGTCTATTCGTGTTTTTTATTTCTTCATGATTCAGCCTTTGAAGATTGTATGTTTCTAGGAATTCATCCATTTCTTCTAGGTTGTCCAATTTGTTGACACAAATAATAGTTCACAGTAGTCCCTTATGATGCTTTGTATTTCTTTGGTGTCAGCTGTAAGTTCCCCTCTTTCATTTCTGATTTTATTTACTTGACCCCCTCTCTGTTTTTCTTAGTGAGTTTGGCTAAAGGTTTACCAATTTTGTTTATCTTTTCAAAGAACAAGCTCTTAGTTTCATCGATCTTTCCTATTGTCTTTTTAGTCTCTATTTCATTTATTTCCACTCTGATCTTTATTATTTCCTTCCTTCTACTAACTTTGGGTTTCATATGTTGCTCTTTTCTATCTCCTTTAGGTGTAAATTAGACTATTTAAGATTTTTCTTTTTTCTTGAGGTAGGCATTTATCAATATAGACTTCCCTCTTAGAATTGCTTTTGCTGCATCCCATAGATTTGGGTATGTTGGATTTCCATTTTCAATTAGCCGAAGGCATTTTTGATTTCTCCCTTGATTTCTTTATTGACCCATTGGTTGTTCACTATCATGCTGTTTAACTCCACATATTTGTGGTTTTTCAGTTTTCTTCCTGTAATTAATTTCTAGTTTCATACCATTGTGATCAGAAACAATGCTTGATATGATTTCAATCTTCTGAAATTTACTGAGAATTGATTTGTGGTCTAACATATGATCCATCCTGGAGAATGTTCCATATACACTTGAGAAGAATGTATTCTGCTGTTTTTGGATGGAATGTTCTGGGTATATATTAAGTCTATCTAGTGTAAAGTGTCACTTAAGGCTAGTTCCTTACTGATTTTCTGTCTGGATGATCCATGCACTGATGTAGGTGAGGTACTGAAGTCCCCTACTATTATTATACTACAGTCAATTTCTCCTTTTAGGTGCTAATATTTGCTTTACATATTTAGGGGCTCCTATGTTGGGTACATAAATATTTACAAATGTTATATCTTCTTGCTGGATTGACCCCTTGATTATTATGTAATACCCATCTCTGCCTTTAAGTCTTTGTTTTAAAGTCTATTTTGTCTGATATAAGTATAGCTACCCCAGCTTTCTTTTCGTTTCCATTTGCATGAAACATCTTTTTCCACCCCTTCACTTTTAGTCTGTATGTGAGTGAGTCTTTTGCAGGCAACAAATATATGGATCTTGTTTTTATATTCATTCAGCTACTCTATGCCTTTTGATTGGAGAATTTAGTCCATTTGCATTTAAAGTAATTATTGATAGTTATATGCTTATTGCCATTTTGTCAATTGTTTTCTGGATGTTTTGTAGTTCCTCTCTGTTCCTTCCTTCTTCTCTTGCTTTCTTCCTCTGTGGTTTGATGACTCTGTATAGTGTTTTGCTTAGGCTCCTTTCTCATTATCTTTTGTGTATCTATTATAAGTATTACATATACCATGAGGCATATATATATAAAAGTTGACATACAAGTTTTATATGTATATAAAAATTGATAACAAGTTAAATTTGAAGTCATTCTAACACCCTACATTTTTACCCCCCCCACCCTATGTTTCATGTTTCTTGATGTCACATTTTACATCTTTTTTAATGCGTATCCCTTAACTAATTATTGTAGTTATAGTTATTTTTACTACTTTTACCTTTTAACCTTTATAAGTTTTTAATCCAATACCTTTAGTATAAATTTATCTTTACCAGTGAGATTTTTGTTTTCATATGTTTTCTTGTAACTAACTAGTGCTCTTTTTTTTAACTTAAAGAAGTTTTTATTAACATCTCTTGAAAGGCCAGTTTAGTGGTGATGAACTTCTTTAGCTTTTGTTTCTCTAGAAGGCTCTTTATTTCTCCTTCAAGTCTGAATGACAATCTTGCCAGGCAGAATATTCTTGATTGAAAGTTTTTTTTCCTTTCAGCACTTTGAATATAGCATGCCATTCCCTCCTGGCCTGAAAAGTTTCTGTAGAGAAATCTGCTGATAGTCTTACAGGTGTTCCCTTGTACAGGCATACCTCATTTTATTGTGCTTCAGTTTATTGCACTTTACAGATATTGCATTCTTTTACAAACTGTAGGCTTGTGGCAACGCTGCATTGTCAGAGGATGGTTTGCAATTTTTAGCAATAAACTATTAAGGTTTGTACATTTTTTTAGACATAATGCTATTGCACTGTTAATAGACTACAGTATAGTATAAATGTACCTTCTATATGCGCTGGAAAAACAAAATATTTGTGTGACTCACTTTATTGCCATATTCACTTTATTGTGGTGGTCTGGAACTGAACCCGCAATATCTCTAAGGTATGCCTGTAGGTCAAAAGTTATTCTACTCTTGCTGCTTTTAAGAGTCTCTCTTTATCTTTCAATTTTGATATATTTATATACTTATATTTATAATTATAATATGTCTTGGTGTGGGTCTCTTTGGGTTCATCTTGTTTGGAACTCTCTGGGCTTCCTGGACCTGGATGCCTGTCTCCTTCCCCAGGTTCAGGAAGTTGTAGCCATTATTTCTTCAAATAAGTTTTCTGCCCCTTTCTCTCTCTCGTCTTCTTTTGGGACCCCTATAATGTGAATATTATTCTGCTTGATGTTGTCCCATCAGTCCCTTAATCTATCTTTACTTTCATTTTCTTTTTTCTTTTTCCTACTCTGTTTGGGTGAGTTCAACTGCTCTGTCTACCAGATCACTGAGTCTTTTGCTTCATCTAGTCTGCTTTTGAGCCCCTCTAGTGTATTTTTCAGTTCAGTTATTGTATTCCTCAGCTCTATGACTTCTGTTTGGTGTTTTCTTACATTTTCTATCTCTTAGTGGAAGTTCTTGCTGTGTTCAATAGAATAGATTCTTCTCCTGAGCTTGGTGAGTATCTTTATGACCATTACTTTTAACTCTTTATCAGGTAAATTACTTATCACCATTTCATTCAGGTTTCTTTTTTAGAGTTTTATCTTGTTTTTCATTTGGAACATATTCTTCTGTTGCCTCCTTTTGCTTGGCTCTCTGTGTTTGTTTCTATATGTTAAGCAAAACAGGTATCTCTCCCAGTCTTGAAGAAGTAGCCTTGTGTAAAAGATGAACCTTATCATTTAACCATGCCATAGCTTTTGGCTGGCTCTCAAGCCTTTGTGATTATTTAAGCAGCCTGATTATTTTCTTAATAAGTACAAGTTGTCAAGGGTGTCAAGAACTGTCTTTCCAATTGTTTCAGACCTATGGGACCCAGAAACACAATCCTCCCTGGCTACCAGATATAGGTGCTCAAGGGATGTCCCCTGTGTGAACTGCACATGCCCACTGGATTTGGTGGGGCCACAGGTGTGGCACAGGGGAAGGGTGCTCACCTGGCTGGCTTTGGTGGAGCCATGGGAGCAGCACAGGGGTGAAGCACACCCACCTGCACTAGGATAGAGGGTGAGTGCCAGCACTAGCAAGGTAAAGGGAATGCAAATATGGTGCCTGCCAGTGCCTCAGTCCAACAGGTTCTTGCCCCACCAGCAGATGCTTTAGGATTAGGAAATGAATCTACTGCACATATGTTCTAGGCACTTCTCAAACTGCTGCTTTTCTGCTGGGTCCCAGGGCAAGTGAATCTGTTTGTGAGCCCTTTAAAAGCAGAATCTCCATTCCCTACAGTCTTATGGGCCTCCTGGATGCAAGTTCCACTGGTTTTCAAAGCCTGAGGTTGGGGCACATGACATGGGGCATAAACACCTCACTCCCCAGGGAGAAGCTCCACATTTGTGAGATTCCCTTCTGTCTGTGGGTCACCACACAGGGGATGGGGTTTTTGGTGGGACTGCATCTCTACCTCTCCTACCTATTTCAATGTGGCTCTTTCATCCTTTGCTGTGGATGAGTTAGTTTTCAGGTCCTTCCCAGAGGAAACTGCTCCATATGTAGTTGTAGATTTGTTGTGTCCATGGAAGGAGATGAATCAGGACCTTACTATGCCGCCATCTTGAACCCTCTAATCATGATGTGTTTTGCCCTTCTATGCCTGATTATCTTTGTCTGCATGCTGGACAATGTATTTGAAAAAAATTATTTGAAAAAACAAACTGGTGCATTGGACGATGGCATCCACCTCCACAGAGAACTTTTATTTGCTTCTGTTAGAGCTGTCAATCCAAGACCATCTTAATCCAAGGTCTAGACTTAAGATTTCCTGATCAAACAGATGATAGGAAGTAGTGCTACAAGTTTTTAGGGGGGGCTAAGTTAGCATGAATTCACTGCTATTCTGAGGGCTCAGCATTTTGTGGTTCCAGCTCATAGTAAGGGACAGACTACTCTTGCCAGACTCCAGGTTTTGATTTAAATCCCTCGGTCTTGTAAGGCATCTGAAAGCAGAACTCAGCTTCAAAGCTGGTAGGCTATGATCAATAAACATCCTTAGAACAAAAGTAGTTTTGAGAGAATAACCTATTTCTGTCAGTTCTGATCTTCTCACACTTCTAAGAATTTGTTTTCCATATTTTATTCTTTAGTTGTCCTTAGCAAAGTGCTGGTCTAAATTACCTAGGCTGCCATTATATAAACACAGTCTTGTTTGTTCTAAATCATTAAAATCTGTAAACTGGGGATAAATGGAAAATGTTCTTAACTTGCTGAAAGGATCCACTAAAAATGAAAGGTAAACATCATACTTAACAGTGAAAAAGGAGAGACATTGCCAGTGATATCATACTTGAGACAAGGATGCCTACTATCACTGTTACCATCTAAAATTCAACTGGTTGTGTTAGACAATGCAATAAGAAAAATAAAACCATTAATAGATACAAAACACCACCAAAGAAAGGACCAACTACCTAGAAATTCTATTAAAAAGCTATTAGAATAAATGATTCTGTTAACGTGACCAAATACAGAAAAATACACAAAAATCAAGTTCCTAGACAACAATTATTATTTAAATATATATAAGCAAAAAATGTTCCATTAATGTGGAAATGATAACAGTTTAGGTGTAACTAAAGTAATATGATGTTTTAATCTTTCTGTTCTAATAAACATAAGACACTTGTATTGGGTTGGCCAAAAAGTTCGTTTAGGATTTTCCATTAAGATGTTATGGGAAAACCCAAGTGAACTTTTTGGCCAACCCAATACATCTAAATGTAGATTTCTGTGTTATGGATCATTTATAAAAGCCTTTGAACTATTATTAACTCGACCAAAATAAATATGTGCTATTTATTTTGTATTTGTTTACTTGCATATTATCTAACTCCCATACTAGATTATGCAAGAGGGTAGGGACTGTGCCTGTTTCACTTCATCATTATATGTTCTGCATGTAGTGTCTGGTATATAAGAGGTAAGATATACATATCTGTTAAATAATTATAAGTGAATGAAACTAATTCAATTTCTGATCCTTACACTCCTTAATGCTTTTAATTTTGTATAAAGTTCACCTTTTATACAGGTAATCAGTGTCATAAGAGGATACCAAAATCTCAGGTTCAAAATCAGATAACAAATAAATAATAACTTTGGCTTTCAAGTGGTTTTAAAAGCAATTTGAAAATTATCATAGAAGCATCTACTGATAGCAACAATGACATCTCACAAAAAAGAGGGAGGGGCAGAAATCAGCCAGGTTAGTGATTGCAAAGTAATACCATTCCAAGGAGGGACAAGGAGAATAAGAACCCCAAATTTTGATCACTAAACAGATATTCACTTTCTCAACTATAGAACTGTCTCCAGAATCTCATTATAGTTGATGCTTTTGAAAGTTTCTCTGTTCACAGTAATCCTGGATCTGATTTCCTACAGGCTTTGTAAAGACACTTTCATGTTCTAAGGCAGTTCTAACAGAACACTTAATGCATCTATTCAGTAAATACTTCTCAAATAAATCTATCAAAAATTTTATAGCACAACACAGGAAAAGAAACAAGCCCATTTACGAGGCTGTCAGTTTCCATTTCCTCACTTGGGTTTCATGGGAATTAAATAAATATCAAGTAAAAGCACCTGAATCTGCTAAAAATCTGAGTGTTTCAAATGCTGTGACACAAAGTAGTAGAAAATACTAGCTTCAATTTTTCCCTCTATAATATAACACAACTTGGATTCTGCTGACAACTTCTTTACTAGGTTTCAGCGCAAAAGCAATTTAGAAATAGACAAGTCAGAGACGCTTTAAAAATAAATTAAGGTTTATAATGGAAATGCTGACAGATGCTCCTTTATAATAATGCATGGTAAGACAATATTTTACAAATGACTACATCACAATATGTGTGCAAGTGTTGTATATTAAAATGCAACAATGCCTAGCTCATAATTAAATCAGGACCATGAAAAGTTCAGTAGATGTCATAAAATGTGATGTGACAAGAAAATATACTAAGTTAAAATATAATGCAAGCAAGGATTTATTAACAATTTGCCATTTAGAAGACTTAAACAAGAGAAAATCTCAGCATAAATACTAATGACAGAAGTCAGAGAAGTACAAGCTCAGTACAGCCTAAAAATAGTTGGCTTCCAATGTGACCAGTGTATACCATAGTTACTTAAGAAATCATATCCATTTTTGAGATGATCATATCCCTAGACTAAGACCAAAGTATAAATTTATAAATACATATATAACTCTTTGTTAAAAAAACCTCTAGTAGTTCCTTCTTCTAGAATCCATGATCAGCACTCAGCTTTCTGCTGCTGCAAACCTTTCCTGCTATTACAGATCATGCTGTCTTTGTTTTTTGATAGTTACAAGCCACCATTTCCAGCAACCCCTGCTTTTGAACTCTCCACACCTATACTACAATATATAATGGTGGTCAAAGCAATTTGGGTCCAAAGACCCAGCATAAGCAATTCTACCACTGTCAAAGAAATATGGTAAGCCTTCATTTACTGAGAAGCCAAAACTAAAGAATCAATTTCATGTTTCAAAGCAAAGTAGAAACCCAGGAGCATTACACAGACTTCTTCATTATAAAGCTATATGCACATATTAACATACACCTCATGATATCAGTGCATAGTTCATCTTAAAACAAACACTTTACAATGAATTTTCTTAAATGATACCATTTTCTCTAATTTCGTCTAATGAAATAGTGAATTTGTCTACTTGCATTGGTGTGTCCTACTGCGCTATTCACTAACTCAGTGGCTCTCAACAAGGGACACTTTGTTCCCAAGGGACATCTGGTGATGTCTGGAGACATTTTTCATTGTAATGAGTGAGGAGAGGGGTGTTACTGACATCTGATGAGTGTTCAGCAGCTAGAGATGCTGCTAAAAATCCTACGATGTACAGGATAGCCCCTTTCAAAACAATCACCTGGCCCAAAATATCAACAGTGTCGCTGTTGAGAAATGTTCCACTAACTCCTTTTTTTCTTACCAAGCAGCAGTTCACAGTTTCCCTTACCTTGAATCCAAATAAACACTCAAGCCATCAACCAAAAATCAGAAATAAACTTAAGGCAAAGAGGAGGAGTAAGGTATGCAGATGATCTCCAAGAACAACTGACTCATTCATTCATTCAACAAATGACGGCAGTACTGTCAAATTACAGTCTGATACAGTACCAGGCATTGAGGACACCATGGTGCTAAGACAAGATCTCTCCTTTTTTTTTTTTTTTTTTTTTTTTTTTGTGGTACGTGGGCCTCTCACTGCCGTGGCCCTCTCCCGTTGCGGGAGCACAGGCTCCGGACGCGCAGGCCCAGCGGCCATGGCGCACGGGCGCAGCCGCTCCGCGGCACGTGGGATCCTCCCGGAACGGGGCACGAACCCGTGTCCCCTGCATCGGCAGGCGGACTCTCAACCACTGCGCCACCAGGGAAGCCCAAGATCTCTCCTTTTATCTAGCTTATGTTCTAGTGATTCTCAGGCTGAAGAAATAGTCAAACTAAATAAAAAACCTTCCATTGCCTGACACATTCTGGAAAACTGGTGTAGCTATGCACACAGCTCCCAATGATAGAGCATTCATTCTGTTTTTGGAAATGTCTTCATTTTAATGAGCCAAAATAACCTTCCCTGTAGCTTTCACCCTCTGATCATAGTTCTGCTCTCCTGAGTCATAAAGAACAAATCCCTGTTCCACATGACAGCCCTTTACACATTTTAAAGACAGCTCTCATATACCTCTGAATTTTGTCTCCCAAAGGCTAAAACAATTCCTCCAGTGCCTCTTCATAAGACACGATCCTTAAGATTGGAAGGAAATGAGGAAAAATACTAAGGTTTTGTAAGAATTTAGGCTATTCATTAGTAATTAATAAATTTTCTTGAGCTATCCTTTTCAAATCCACAAAACTGTTTTTAATAAGAAAGAATATAACATTTACTACCCCCATGTACAATATACTTGACTCTTTATATGCATCATCATATTTAATTATCACAACAGTCCAGTGAAGTACATGATACTATCTTTACTTTAGACATGAAGAAATCAGACTCAGAAAGATTAAAGGAATTTTTCCAAGATCAGATGCTCTTCCTAAGCCCATGCTCTTTTCACTATACCATGTTACCTAAAAATGGTGCTGGTTTTCACATTTTAATTCAATCACTGAGTTTTCATTATTTCCATGAACAGTTTTAAAATGAAGCTAAATCTCAGAGTAACTTATGCTTGCATTAAGAAGAAACTTGCTCTAATAGAAAAGCATTCTAACATCAAGTGCCTTTTAATAAGAATATACACATTCTTGCCCTACCTACACAATTCTCCACATATATACGCTGAATTCTATTTGATTAACAAATTCTATGTAATATATGATTTCACAAGTTGCTATCCCTTAAGAAAACAATCTAATTAAGAAAGACAACATTCATTTGAAATCTATATACCTATTAGCTATACTGAAATAATACACAATGCCAAAAATTCTTAAAACTCATTCATGGGAGTCAGGCAGAATAATATAATGGCAGAGATTAGTAACAGACTGGATTTGCCTCTTAATCTCTCTGGGCCTCTGTATTCTAACCTAAAATTGGAGAAAATAATAAAAACTACCTCACAGGGTTGTTGGAATACTGTAACAGGTTCTGAATTGGTCTCCCTACTTCCACCATTCTCACCCCTTCCTTCCCACTCCACCTACTTCTATTCTGTACACAAGTGGCCAAAGTGATCCCCTTTAAAACAAAAACCATATCATGTCACACCACTGCTCAAAAACCTCCAATAGCTTTTTTGTCATTTTGGAACAAAATCCCAAATCCTTATCAGAGCCTATAAGACCCTAGATGATCCAGTCCCTGGCTTCCTTACTCATGCATTCCCTCCACTCTGAATGCTCTTCCCCCAGATGCCTGGATGGCTCAGTCTCTTTCCTTCCATTCAAGTCTGCTTTAAATGTCACCTTCTCAGATAAACTTTCCCTAGTCATTCTCTATTTCTTTCCAATAGCATTGATCACTAACCAATATTATATTATGTTTTTATTTATTTGTTTATTTCTGTCTCTCCTACCAAAAAGTATAACCCATTAGAACAGGGTCTTTGTTTGTTTCACCCCTGTATCTCCAGCACCAAGCATGCTGTCTGGCACACTGTAGGTGCTCAATAGTCAATCCATGAGTGAAGTGAAATAACGCAAATAAAGAGCTTAGCCAACACTTGAGAACAAGTGAGAACATTTAAACAATGTTAGCTATTACTACTATCAACAAAAGTATTTCTGTCATTTTTCATACATTCATTAAACAAACTATCTCTAAACACTAAGTTTGTGCCAGGCATATGTGCTGTGTAGTTTTTTACATGTTGATATTGCCTTTTGGAAGTTTCTGAAAACTAGCTAGAGAGCCACTGGCATAAGATGATAATTGCACTTCACAAAGTAATTAAATGCCTCCAAAAGGCTTCCAGAATTCTACCCCTTACAGAATTTACGGTTTTTCCTTTAACTTGATCTGGTTGCATCCCATTAGCCCAGGCACAGTACCAGGCAATAGCAGTCGATAATAAAATGTTAACAGTGGGGCATTATAACTTCCTCCTTTAATAGTTTTTCAGGCTGTTGATTTTTCTTAAAACCAAAACCCAAGACAAACTCCAGCCATGAACAATTACAAAATATATGAATCACCAAAGCTACCCAGAGGCACTGATCATATTAACAAATCAAATGAGGTTACATGAGAGGCAACTGAAGTGTAATAGAAAGAGTCCCTTCCCAGCTCTATGTGACCTTATACAAGCTATTTAGCTTCCCTATGCTTCTGTTTCCTTACCTTCAAAACAGAAAAAAAAAAATTATTCTACCTCATAAAGATATTATGAAAATGAAATAAAATAAGGTGAGATTTCAGGCACAAACTAAGACACCCTAAATGTCTGCTCTCTCAGCTCATGGAATATAAACTAAGGCAGTAGTGTGGAATCTACTAAAAATGTTCTATACTTTTGTATAATGTCTACACTATCTAGCACAGATTCAGTAAATATTGGCCTTGTACTACATTATACCAGGGGAAACACACCTAATTACCCAGTGTTTCGATGGTAAAACAATCAGAAACCAATTGTCTCAGGCTTTGTGAGTCACTGATGAAGTGAAACTGATATCCATGCACTTTACAAAAGGGAATCAGCATTTCTCTAAACTTGAAAAACCCCTAACATTGTCATTATTCATATGACTCCCCAAAACTCATGTCATTTTTCACTCATTTGTTCATTCAGTCAACACACCTTGAAATTCAACTACATGCCACCTACTATTCTAGGTGCTAGAGATGAAAAGAATCAGGCTTGGTCCCTCATCTACCCTTAAAGGAATTCAAAGGCTTTTTAAAATAGTTAATCTTAAGGGTTATGGAAGCTCTGAGGAGGAAATCAATCATTTTAGGAAAGGCTTTATAGAAGTACTCTCCAATAGAAGTTTCTACAAGGATGAAGATTTTCTTTAACGTGTACTGTCCAATACAATAGGCCACTAACCACATGTAGCTATTGAACACCTAAAGTAGCTAATATAACTGTGAAATGGAGTTTTTAATTTAAGTAACTTTAATAGCCACAGGTAGCCAGTGGTTACAGTACTGCATTGCACAGCAGAGCTTACAGGATAGGTAATAATTGAGCTGAAATACTGAAAAAAGGGAGTAAGGAACTGCTGGGTGGGCGATAGCACATTCTAGGAAATGAGAAAGGCACAAACGACACGAAGGGCGATGAGGAGGATACCTTAATGTGTTCAGGGAAGGCTGCCTGGGATGTGTGGCATGTGGAAAGGAGAAAAACGAAATGAGTTAGATAGGACCAAAATATGAATGCCCCTGAATACCAAGGTAAGGATTTAAACTTTATGCAGCAGACAACAGGAAAACACCAAAGACTTTAAAGTCAGGGAATATATGACTATATCCACACGCTGAAAGACCATTTTGACCATAAGAGGAGCAATACATTGAAAGGAGACCAGAGAGGTAGAAGATCTAGCTATGCATGAGACTACTGCAGTCCTCCAAGTTAGATGACGAAGACTCTGGCTACTGCAATCACGTGAGAACAGGGATGAAGGAACGAATTCAAGAGACATTTTGGAGATAAAATTAGCAGGCTTATAGAGAACTATGAGATGTGGCAGACAAGAAAGAAATCAAAGTCCAAGCTAGCTGGGGTACCAGCCTGGAAAACCAGATAATTTAGTCACTTTCTACATTGACTGAAGGGATAAAGGAAGTTTAAAGGCTCTTGTTTACAGTTGTTTATAAGAAAACAATCTAAATATCCATCAGTATCTTGAAAGCTAAATAAATTATGGAATTGTTAAAGATAGTATAAGTCTATTAAAACATTTTTAAAAATATATAATACCAGGTTAAAATGTCACGATATGATAAATGAAATAAGTAGGCTATAAAGCAGCACATACAGCATTATCCAATTTTGTTTTGTATATTGGTAGAATTTTTTTAATTGAAGGAATATGCCAAAAAGTCAACAGTAGCTTACTTTGATAGTGGGTTAATGGGCCATTATAATTTCTTTCTTGAACATTTTTTTCATTGTCTAATTATACTACAACAAATATAGGATATTTTTTATTTAAAAATAAACTTTTGCTCTAAAGCACTGTACCTTACAGCACTGGGGCCTGTGATAAATCTACTGAAGCCTGCAGCTTCACCAACAGAGGAAATTTGACACGATCATACCCCAAAGTCTACTGCAGGTTCATTATGGGAGACTAAATTCACAACAAATTTAATAAGGCAGTTTTTTTCCACTTGAAAAATTTACCACAATTACAAAGTGTAAAATGGATTCTTTCCCATTAAGTTTATTTATAATGTCTTATCGTGTATGGTTTATGTCTGTATACATGCAACTACAAGTGGGAATTTGCTATAAACCTGTATTTTATTCTGTGTAGTCATGCCAAAAAAGATTTATTCTGTTCATACTAAATTTCAATTACTCAGGTTCATTTGATATAGAGCAGACACTATATGTGAAGAAGTGGTTCAACAAATACTAATCTCTTTTATAGGTACATCCAGTCCCTTTTTGCACTTAACAAAACCTCACTTTCTAAGCTCTAAATTTAGATTTACAAGGAAATCCTGACCTGGTATAGATAAGCCTACTAGAAAGGCATATGGCTATGGCAAATCCTCCTACATCCTGGATGTGAATAAAATACAATTAGATAAGCAACTTCCTTCATTAAATAGGAAATGAATAGAATTTTTCAACTACAATTTTAATCACTTTACTTTGCCATAAGATAGGTTGTTTTTCTCTTGGGAAACCACATGTACATTAAAAAGGGAGTCTTAACCTAATATTCCTAGCCATATGACAAGCCTTATTCTGATCATTTTACAGGAGGAGAAAATAAAGGGCTAGAATTAAAAGCATTTTTCTATTTCAGATGTTTAGAAACCTGGTTTGGTTTCCTTAACTAAAATTAGTTGTATATCTTATTTCTATGTTTTCTATTAAAACACACTGGTAGAGAAGCAATCTTTTCTCTGGGACATCTGTAAATAAGCCCCAGGGCTAGGTAGTAGAAATGGGTTCATTCAATAAATATAACGAAATTGAGGTCGAATAGTGAGACAGTAACAGATCTGGGACTAAGGCCAGGTCTCCTGGCTTGAAATCTGACAAGATTACAGTTCTTAAATTAAAATATATTTTCCCTAAGAGTTGAAACAGGGAACACGCTTTTAGGATACCAGTTAGTGACACGTGGGAAACATCAGCTAGCTCCCAAACCCAGAAGCTGCCTAAGATGTTTTAGCTAACTACCACATACTACATAGAGGGCAAGAATCACTAAAATAAAATAATCACTCCACAAACAAAGGGAATTCAGAAATCTGCAACAGCAATTAGCCACCAGTATCTTACTATGTTTCTGTGCTCTGATGTCCATTTCCATGGAAACAGAAAAAGAAGTGAGAGGCAGCCAAGAGAAGAGATGTCAGAACTTGTCAGGTTCAGTGGCTAGAGCTGAAAGCTGCAAATGCCATTTTTTTCTTACAAACAGCATCAGCTGACTTCTGGCACATAATCGATTCTCAAGCTAGGCAATGTCAGCTTGCTTGGAGAAGCATAAAGCTCAAAAACAGGCTTAGGTTTTTGTTTTGTGTTTGAAGGCCTGGATTAAGGGAGGAGACGCAAATTAAAAGCAAACTGTTCAAAATTCTACATTTCTAAAGCATAAGAATGCAACAGAATTGTTTCAAATTTCACAAAGTGAAGATAAGGATTTCTTAACTGTGATGTGGGGGCGAAAAAGTAGGATCACCACAGAGCATTATCTGTAATGAATAGCAAGAGGGTAGAGGCAGGGAAGAGACAGAAGGCAGAGGAAGCAGCAAGTACAAAGGCCCTAAGACAAGAGAATGTGTGATCCTTTCAGGGCACTGCAAGCACACAAGAGCTCTTAGTGTTGGGGAGAGGGTCATCACAGAAGGCTTTCCCAAAGGAGGTAACACCTAAACTAAGACCTGAAGGACTAGATGGAGTTACAGAAGAGAGTATTCCAGCAAGAAGGAAGAGCATGAGGGAAGTCCTAGAGGCAAGAGAGCAAAATGAATCCAGGAATAGCAAATAGTTTAGGACAGCTGGAGCAGAGAGTGGGAGTAGGAGAATGAGTTGTGAACAGATCAAGAAGGGCCTTATTTCCCAAGCTGGATTTTGAACTTTTGTCCCAGAAAACAAATTTTCACTGAAAAGTCTAAATGAGGAAAGTACATGATGAGATCTGCATTTAAAAAAGATTAGTCAGGGGACTTCCCTGGTGGCACAGTGGTTAAGAATCAGCCTGCCAATTCAGGGGACACAGGTTCAAGCCCTGGTCTGGGAACATCCCACATGCCGTGGAGCAGCTAAGCCCATGCACCACAACTACTGAGCCTGAGGTCTAGAGCCCACGAGCCACAACTACTGAAGCCCACACACTCACAGCCCGTGCTGCACAACAAGAGAAGCCACCGCAACGAGAAGCCCACGCACCACAATGAAGAGTAGCCCCCACTCACCACAACTAGAGAAAGCCTGCGCACAGCAATGAAGACCCAATGAAGCCAAAAATAACTAAATTAATTAATTTTAAAAAGAGATTAGTCAAACTATCTCAGATTACAGAAATATACAAATGTAGAGTCTGTTACAGCCTTCCCAGGAGAAAGATAAGGGTGGACCACACAGTGGGGGAGGGGCAGCAGAGGAGACGGGAGAACAGGACACAGTGAATATGAGCAGTGGGAGAAAGAGAATGATGAATCAAAGATGACACCCAGGATTTTGGCCTGAACAGCTACATCACTGAGTTCCCATCACAAGCACAGAAGGAGGAGTTTCAGGTGTGTGTGGTACACTGATGAGTTCTCGTCTGGACTTCATGACTTTGAGATATCAATGGGACGGTCAAGCAGAGCTATCCAGCAGGCAGTTGCACATGGGATGGGTGTGTCTACCACTCAGGAGAGACATCTGGGATGAATATTGTATCTGGGCTTCAGGGCTGGATACCATTGCCCAGGGAAAGCACAAGATCAGAAGGGATCCCAAAAGATGAATTATAAAGGCTTTAGAGCCTGTTCAAATGTTGGCTACACCATTTACTAATTATATGATCTAGGGTTACTTAGTCTCTAAGCCTGTGAACTGGGATAATTATACCTGTTCTAAGAACTAATATGTTTTTAAATTAGTAGAGAAAGGAGAAACTAAAAAGGAGAAAGAGAAAGAGAAGATAAAAAGTTGGGCTTCCCTGATGGCTCAGTGGTTGGGAGTCCGCCTGCCGATGCAGGAGACGCAGGTTCGTGCCCCGGTCCGGGAAGATCCCACATGCCGCAGAGCGGCTGGTCCCGTGAGCCATGGCCACTGAGCCTGCGCGTCCGGAGCCTGTGCTCCACAACGGGAGAGGCCACAACAGTGAGAAGCCCATGTACCGCAAAAAAAAAAAAAAAAAAAAAAGTAGATATCACAGGAGAATGCAGTATCATGGAAGCTAATGGAAAAGAGTATTTCAAGATTAAAATTAATACATGAAATACTGCAAAGAGATCAATTACAACAAGAAATGAAAAGTGTACAAAGGATTTTTTTTTAAAAGACATTTCTGATGCAAATCAAAACTACAATGAGATATCATCTCACACCAGTCAGAATGGCCATCATGAAAAAATCTAGAAACAGTAAATGCTGGAGAGGGTGTGGAGAAAAGGGAACACTCTTGCACTGCTGGTGGGAATGTGAATTGGTTCAGCCACTATGGAGAACAGTATGGAGGTTCCTTAAAAAACTACAAATAGAACTACCATATGACCCAGCAATCCCACTACTGGGCATATACCCTGAGAAAACCAAAATTCAAAAAGAGTCATGTACCAAAATGTTCATTGCAGCTCTATTTACAATAGCCCAGAGATGGAAACAACCTAAGTGCCCATCATCGGATGAATGGATAAAGAAGATGTGGCACATATATACAATGGAATATTACTCAGCCATAAAAAGAAATGAAATTGAGCTATTTGTAATGAGGTGGATAGACCTAGAGTCTGTCATACAGAGTGAAGTAAGTCAGAAAGAAAAAGACAAATACCATATGCTAACACATATATATGGAATTTAAGAAGAAAAAAAATGTCATGAAGAACCTAGGGGTAAGACAGGAATAAAGACACAGACCTACTGGAGAAGGGACTTGAGGATATGGGGAGGGGGAAGGGTGAGCTGTGACAGGGCAAGAGAGAGTCATGGACATATACACACTAACAAACGTAAGGTAGATAGCTAGTGGGAAGCAGCCGCATGGCACAGGGATATCGGCTCGGTGCTTTATGACCGCCTGGAGGGGTGGGATCGGGAGGGTGGGAGGGAGGGAGACGCAAGAGGGAATAGATATGGAAACATATGTATATGTATAACTGATTCACTTTGTTATAAAGCAGAAACTAACACACCATTGTAAAGCAATTATACTCCAATAAAGATGTTAAAAAAGTAAATAAATAAATAAAATTTTTAAAAAAATAAAAATAATAAATAAAAGACATTTCTGGTGACCCATACTAAAGCAGGGTGAAGGTGAATATAGACAGAAGTATATGGTAAATGAGGGAGTGAGAGACAGACTTATTAAATTCTTTCAAGAAGCTTGCCTGCAAGAGAGAAGAAAAATTAGGCTGGTATCTAGTAGAGTCAAAACAGAGTTGCTTGTTTTTGGTATTTTATTGGGAGAAATTTATGCATCACAAGTTAAGATGCTTTCAACTGCAAGTAACAGAAAACCTAACTAAAAACGCTTAAGCCATTTAGGACATGTATTGTTTATTTAATAAAAAGTCTAAAAGTAGACAACTCGGGATTTTACAGAATCTTAGTGATGTCATCAGACTAGGGAATCATGTCCTTACAACATATTCCCAACAGAAAGAAAAGAAAAGAATAAACCTTGTCCCTCTGTTAGGAAGCAGAACACCTTACCTAGAGCTTTCCCCCCACTGCCCATCAGACTTTCCCTTTTATCTCACTGGTTAGACTGGGTCACATGGCCACTCTTAGCTATAAGAGAAGCTGAGAAATTGTCTTACTTTCTAGACTCAATTTTGAGGCAATAAGAGAGATGGGGGTTGAGAATGACTTTTACAATAGCCAGCCAATACTGTCTGCCTCATACATGTTTATATGCTAATGTGAAAGTGTTGGTAAAGAGAAAGAAGCCAAAGATACAAATGGAGGAGGGCAAGAATGAGTTCAGACACAGGCTATTTTGTAAGAGGGCTAGATGGAAGTTCAGAAAGTTTGTACCATACAAATTTAATTTTCTCTGTTAAGAAGAAAATGGGATCATTCAATAAAAGTTAAGGGAAAGTTAAAGAAAAGAGGTCTTCAGAATAACAAAGCAGATTTTTAAATGGAGAATATGAGACAGTTGCCTAGCATAAGAGCTTTCTGGGCCAGAAAGGGAAAAAAAAGAATGGAAAAAAAACTTTGTACGGATTACTGGGCAACAGATGATTCAGTCAATATTAGATATCATTAATTCACATTGCCACTCACAAGGAGTTCTCTAGCAGGACCCAGCAGCCTGAGAGTAAGAATAGAGAAAGTAGAATGCTGAGTCCATTCTAGATTAGAGTTAGGGTGGGTGGTACAGTGGAAAGACAAGGGTACAAAGGAGTTGAAGTTATCAGCAAGCCAGTGAAATAACAGGTCGTGTACATCTATGTTAGGAAAGAAATGAAAGGTATGAAAAGGCAGACAGAGTGGAATAGTAAAGGAACCTGGGGTGTAGTAGCCATAAAAGGAAGGCTAAAAGGATGAAAGGCTATGGCAAGATGAGTAAAATGAGTACTTCCAGGGAACAAGATTGAGGGTGTACCATAAGAATGGATGGCTAACATAGAATGGAGGTTGAGGGCACTCACATTAAGAAGGTGAAGAAACTGAAAGGCTAGGATATTAATTGGATTGTCCACATGGACTCTGAAGTCACTTTTCCAAGATGGTGGCTAGAACTCAGGTAAAAAGAAGTGTCAATATCTTTAGCAAATAAAAAAGAATGACCGAAGAAGAGCAGAAGAAGTTGACTATACTTTTAATAACTATGATTATCAAAATAGAATATAAGTATGGAGGGTTACTAGAGCAGAAGCTGCCTTAGGAAACAAGAAATGTGTCAAACCTTACCCTAAACCCATGGGTACACAGTAAAGTGAAAGAAGAGATGCATCCACTTAAGAAGACTTCATGAAAAGCAATGTCTACAAGGAATTGCAGTTTTCAACTAAGGCAAAGAGACAGAGGAGTTTTCAGTTAAGGATACTAAGGAGAATTCATTTAATATAAATTGGAGGTCCAAGAAACAGAATCAGAATCACGAAACAAAACTTTGGGAAGAGGAAGGTAAGTTTAGGTTTAGGAGAGAGGAAATCCTAAACAGCGTCAAGAAGAGAAAATACTTTAGTGACCAGAGAGGTTTATATTTGGGTAGATATCAAAAGTGACAGGTATCTGGGGTGTAATGGAATTAGTAGGCCTCGAGGTGTCCAAAAGAACCAGTCTCAGCAGCCTATCTACAGCTCGGAAAAATTGTACTTTCAAGGAATTCCCATATTGAGTTACAATACCTAGAAATTCAATACCTAGATTAGTATCCAAGTTTAGCTTTAGACATACATTCATACTGGAAACCAGTTTTATTCACATTTTATCTGTACAGTAAATAATCTAATCTTGCTCAAAAAGGCCCCCAAAAAACTGACCTTTGACTTCAGCTTCTGGGAAGTAATCTCTAAGATCTTTGTTTTCTTGGGGCTATGGGTTAGCCAGGTACTAACAATGTGATTTAGGATGGGGGCTTTGGGTCACACTCAGAGGGGCTGGAGAATAAAGGCTGAGATCAGCCACATGGATAATCAATAATGACCATGTCACAGAGTCCCAATAAAAACTCTGAATACCAAGGCTCAGGTGAGCTTCCTTGGTTGGCAATATTCCATGCACCGTGTCACACATCAATGCCAGGAAAGTAATGTGTCCTGGCTCCACAAGGAGAAGACAACGGGAGCTCCATACTTGGTAATTCCCCAGACACTGCCCTAGGAGCTTCTTCCTTTGGCTGATTTTAATCTGTCACCTTTCCCTGTAATAAACCATACCCATTGGTATAGTAGCTCTCAGTGAGTTCTGTGAGTCCTTCTAGCAAATTATTGAATCTAAAGATGGTCTTGGAAACCCCTGAATTTGTAACTAGTGTCAGAGTGAGGGCAGTCTTGTGGGAACCCTCTTACTTTATATTTGGTCTAAACTGAGATATCTGTTCTCCTTAAATCAACTTGTTTGCAAGGAAAAAAAAAATAACTTGAAAAGAACTCAATATCTGAGGTTAGCTGAAATTTGTCACTGAATAGTAACTAGTCTACTGTGCTACTAATGGCCCTCTGCTCCCATAAATTCTTCTGAGCTGTGAAGAAGTCTCAACAAATAACCACTAAGAAAAGTACTGTTGAGTTTTAATCTGGATCTAATAGCCACTCACTATATCACTGAGACGGAAAGTCATTTCTCTTTAGTGAACTACAGCTTGCTCTAGGTAACTGGGAAATGTCATTCTACCTCAGTGAAGTGTGATCAAACCCAAATAATGAATACCTATAAAACAATTTTAATTCAATTTTTTAATTTTTAAAAAAGGCATTTGATAACTACTATACTTTATAAATGAATTATATGATTGCAGTTACTGACATCACAACATAGAAGGGTTTGTTGAACTTCGTGTTACCAAACACTACCAAAAAGACTTTATAACTAGCCTGCATATAAAAACTGTACCAAAATAACATATTGTCTAAATTTTTTAAAATGCAATTGAAGTAGAATGAAAAACAGGCATTTAAATAATGAGTGTCCCTGTAAAGAAATTTACCAAGACATTCTCTCAGATATGCCTTATAAGGTGCAAAGTATAAAATACAAAATCTACAGTCAAATGACACAGGAAAACTCTCAATATATTAATACCCATTAGTATTTCAGAGATGATATTAAAAAGTGTGCTTTTACTCTTTTAAGTGAAAACTTAAAACTTTAAGACTTCACTGGTACAGTTTAGTTAAAAGCTCAGCCTAGGGGGACTTCCCTGGTGGCACAGTGGTTAAGACTCCACGCTCCCAATGCAGGGGGCCTGGTTTTGATCCCTGGTGGGAGAAGTAGATCCCACATGCATGCCACAACTAAGAGTTCACATGCCCAACTAAGGAGCTGGTGAGCCGCAACTAAGGAACCCACATGCCGCAATTAAAGGAGCCGGCGAGCTGCAACTAAGAATAACAGCACCTATTACACAGAATTGTGAAGATTAAATGAGATAATACAGGTAAACATATAAGTCTTGGTAAACCCAATAATAGGTAGCTACTTTCAGTAGTTTAAAATTATCTAGTGATAATACATTAAGTCAACCTATTTAAGCTGATGCTTTCTACACTGAGGTAACAAATACACCAGACTTAGACTCTACCAAAATGAACCAATTTTAAAGTTCCAACATATTTGTTTCTTTGACATATATATATATATATATATATATATATATATATATATATATATATATATAGGCTTCGCATAAATACAAAAAAGAAATTTTTCTAAAAAAAGGATGCTTTAATTCACCATGAGTCATTTCGTTTGGTGTACTTTTTATCAACATCAAATTAACTAATATTATAAAAAAAACAAGAATTAAACACACAATCATCTATGAATATAAATTAGTATAGCATTATTTTCAAACTATGAATGATTACATAGCACTGACACTTTTTTAAAATCTATAAGTAAAGGTTCACAGGAATGAAAAGAATCTATGGCAGCAAGTTTCATGCCTTTCTTATTTACAATTTCTGTAAGTCTAACCATGGAACAAATGAATAACATCAGAGGAAAGGTTGCTGTAAAAAATAAAAGGGAGGCCCTAACAGTCTTTGCAATGACTGGCATCCCAAGAATTATACACTGGGAAGAATAATCTGGCAGCCTCTGGGTAGGTAATAAGGAGGAAAATTAAGTTAGTGATGAGGGGATGAAAGAGGATGAACAGGTTGCCAAAGCTGTCACCAGCAGTTTAAAACAGTATTTCAACAATAAAAAACCTGACCCAAATGAATGAAGTAGAAGCACTCTGCAATGACTGTGAAAGATGGGAATACAATTCAATCAGCACTGAAGTAATCACAATCAAAATAATTACTGTATCCCCTCAAATAGAAAACACCATAGACTGTAAGATACACCATATTTTACTTGCCACCAAAAAGAATAAAAAGTTAAAAATTAAACTGACATGATGTCAAGATTTATTGATTATAAAATATACTCCAATTTCAAAGAAACTAAAATTTGAAAAACATGTATCTTAAAATCAATTAAATACAGACCAGATGGCAGACAGCAGAAGCAAGAAAAACTACAATCCTGCAGCCTGCGGAACAAAAACCACATTCACAGAAAGATAAACAAGATGAAAAGGCAGAGGGCTATGTACCAGATGAAGGAACAAGATAAAACCCCACAAAAACAACTAAATAAAGTGCAGATAGGCAACCTTCCAGAAAAAGAATTCAGAATAATGATAGTGAAGATGATCCAGGACCTCGGAAAAAGAATGGAGGCAAAGATCAAGAAGATGCAAGAAATGTTTAACAAAGATCTAGAAGAATTAAAGAACAAACAAACAGAGATGAACAATACAGTAACTGAAATGAGAAGTACACTAGAAGGAATCAATAGCAGAATAACTGAGGCAAAAGAATGGATAAGTGACCTGGAAGACAGAATGGTGGAATTCACTGCTGTGGAACAGAATAAAGAAAAAAGAATGAAAAGAAATGAAGACAGCCTAAGAGACCTCTGGGACAACATTAAATGCAACAATATTCGCATTATAGGGGTCCAAGAAGGAGAAGAGAGAGAGAAGAACCTGAGAAAATATCTGAAGATATTACAGTCGAAAAGTTCCCTAACATGGGAAAGGAAATAGCCACCCAAGTCCAGGAAGTGCAGAGAGTCCCATACAGGATAAACCCAAGGAGAAACACGCCAAGACACACAGTAATCAAACTGGAAAAAATTAAAGACAAAGAAAAATTATTGAAAGCAGCAAGGGAAAAACAACGAATAACATACAGGGAACTCCCATAAGATTAACAGCTGATTTCTCAGCAGAAACCCTACAAGCCAGAAGGGAGTGACATGATATACTTAAAGTGATGAAAGAGAAGAACCTACAACCAAGTTTACTCTACAACCAACCTACAACCAAGATTATCTCATTCAGATTCAATGGAGAAATCAAAAGCTTTACAGACAAGCAAAAGCTAAGAGAATTCAGCACCACCAAACCAGCTCTACAACAAATGCTAAAGGAACTTCTCTAAGTGGGAAACACAAGAGAAGAAAAGGACCTACAAAAACAAACCCATAACAATTAAGAAAATGGTAATAGGAATATACATATCGATAATTACCTTAAACGTGAATGGATTAAATGCTCCAACCAAAAGACACAGGCTTGCTGAATGGATACAAAAAAAGACCCATATATATGGTGTCTACAAGAGACCCACTTCAGACCTAGGGACACACACAGATTGAAAGTGAGGGGATGGAAAAAGATATTCCATGCAAATGGAAATCAAAAGAAAGCTGGAGTAGCAATACTCATATCAGATAAAATAGACTTTAAAATAAAGAATGTTTTAAGAGACAAGGAAGGACACTACATAATGATCAAGGGATCAATCCAAGAAGAAGACATAACAATTATAAATATATATGCATCTAACAGAGGAGCACCTCAATACATAAGGCAACTGCTAACAGCTATAAAAGAGGAAATCAACAGTAACACAGTACTAGTGGGGGACTTTAACACCTCACTTACACCAATGGACAGATCATCCAAACAAAAATTAATAAGGAAACAGAAGCATTAAATGACACAATAGACCAGACAGATTTAATTGATATTTATAGGACATTCCAAGCAAAAACAGCAGATTACACTTTCTTCTCAAGCACACAGAACATTCTCCAGGATAGATCACATCTTGGGTCACAAATCAACCCTCAGTAAATTTAAGAAAACTGAAAATATATCAAGCATCTTTTCTGACCACAATGCTATGAGATTAGAAGTCAATTACAGGGAAAAAAAGGTAAAAAACACAAACACATGGAGGTTAAACAATACATTACTAAGTAACCAGGAGATCACTGAAGAAATCAAAGAGGAAATCAAAAAATACCTAGAGACAAATGACAATGAAAACACGACGATCCAAAACCAAGGGATGAAGCAAAAGCAGTTTTAAGAGGGAAGTTTATAGCAATACAAGCCTACCTCAAGAAACAAGAAAAATCTCAAGTAAACAATCTAACCTTGCACCTAAAGGAACTAGAGAAAGAAGACCAAACAAAACTGAAAGTTAGCAGAAGGAAAGAAATCATAAAGATCAGAGCAGAAATAAATGATATAGAAACAAAGAAAATAATAGCAAAGATCAATAAAACTAAAAGCTGGTTCTTTTAGAAGATAAACAAAATTGATAAACCATTAGGCAGACTCATCAAGTAAAAGAGAGAGAGGACTCAAATCAATAATATTAGAAATGAAAAAGGAGAAGTTACAATGGACACCACAGAAATACAAAGCATCCTAAGAGACTACGACAAGCAACTCTATGACAATAAAATGGACAACCAGGAAGAAACAGACAAATTCTTAGAAAGGTATAACCTTCCAAGACTGAACCAGGAAGAAATAGAAAATATGAACAGACCAATCACAAGTAATGAAATGGAAAGTGTGATTAAAAATCTTCCGACAAACAAAATTCCAGGACCAGATGGCTTCACAGGTGAATTCTATCAAACATTTAGAGAAGAGCTAACACCCATCCTTCTCAAACTCTTCCAAAAAATTACATAGGAAGGAACATTCCCAAACTCATTCTATGAGGCCACCATCACCCTGATACCAAAACCAGACAAAGATATCAGAAAAAAAGAAAATTACAGACCAATATCACTGATGAATATAGATGCAAAAATCTTCAACAAAATACTAGCAAACAGAATCCAACAGCACATTAAAAGGATCATACATCATGATCAGTGGGATTTATCCCAGGGATGCAAGGATTCTTCAATATATGCAAATCAATCAGTGTGATACACCATATTAACAAATTGAAGAATAAAACCATATGATCATCTCAATAGATGCAGAAAAAGCTTTTGACAAAATTCAACACCCATTTATGATAAAAACTCCAGGAAACGGGCAGAGACGGAACTTACCTCAGCATAATAAAGTCCATATATGACAAACCCACAGCAAACATCATTCTCAATGGGGAAAAACTGAAAGCATTTCCTCTAAGATCAGGAAAAGGACAAGGATGTCCACTTTCACCACTATTATTCAACATAGTTTTGCAAGTCCTAGCCACGGCAATCGGAGAACAAAAACAAATAAAAGGAATACAAATTGGAAAAGAAGAAGTAAAACTGTCACTGTTTGCAGATGACATGATTCTATACATAGAGAATCCTAAAGATGCTACCAGAAAACTACTAGAGCTAATCAATGAATTTGGTGAAGTAGCAGGATACAAACTTAATGCACAGAAATCTCTTGCATTGCTATACACTAACAACAAAAGATCAGAAGGAGAAATTAAGGAAACACTCCCATTTACCACTGCAACAAAGAGAATAAAATACCTAGGAATAAACCTACCTAGGGAAACAAAAGACCTGTATGCAGAAAACTATAAAACACTGATGAAAGAAATTAAAGATAATACCAACAGATGGAGAGATATACCATGTTCTTGGATTGGAAGAATCAATATTATGAAAATGACTATACTACCCAAAGCAACCTACAGATTCAATGCAATCCCTATCAAATTACCAATGCCATTTTTTACAGAACTGGAACAAAAAAGTCTTAAAATTTGTATGGAGACACAAAAGACCACGAATAGGCAAATCAGTCTTGAGGGAAAAAAACGGAGCTGGAGGAATCAGGCTCCCTGACTTCAGACTATAATACAAAGCTACAGAAATCCAGACAGTATGGTATGGCACAAAAACAGAAATACAGATCAATGGAACAGGATAGAAAGCCCAGAGATAAACCCACGCACCTATGGTCAACTTATCTATAACAAAGGAGGCAAGGATATACAATGGAGAAAAGACAGTCTCTTCAATTAGTGGTGCTGGGAAAACTGGAGAGCTACATGTAAATGAATGAAATTAGAACATTCCTTAACACCATACACAAAAATAAACTCAAAATGGATTAGAGACCTAAATGTAAGACCGGACACTATAAAACTCTTAGAGGAAAACATAGGAAGAACACTCTTTGACATAAATCACAGCAAGATCTTTTTTGATCCACCCCCTATAGTAATGGAAATAAAAACAAAAATAAACAAATGGGAGGTAATGAAACTTAAAAGCTTTTGCAAAGCAAAGGAAACTACAAACAAGATGAAAAGACAATCCTCAGAATGGGAGAAAATATTTGCAAATGCATCAACGGACAAAGGATTAATCTGCAAAATATATAACCAGCTCATGCAGCTCAATATTAAAAAACAAACAACCCAATCCAAAAATGGGCAGAAGACCTAAATAGACATTTCTCCAAAGAAGACATACAGATGGGCAAGAAGCACATGAAAAGCTGCTCAACATCACTAATCTTTAGAGAAATGCAAATCAAAACTACAATGAGATATCACCTCACACCAGTTAGAATGGGCATCATCAGAAAATCTACAAACAACAAATGCTGGAGAGGGTGTGGAGAAAAGGGAACCCTCTTACACTGTGGGTGGGAATGTAAATTGATACAGCCACTATGGAGAACAGTATGGAGGGTCCTTAAAAAACTAAAAATAGAATTACCATATGAGCCCAGCAATCCCACTACTGGGCATATGCCCAGAGAAAACCATAATTCAAAAAGACACATGAGGGGGCTTCCCTGGTGGCGCAGTGGTTGAGAGTCCACCTGCCGATGCAGGGGACACAGGTTCGTGCCCCGGTCCAGGAGGATCCCACATGCCGCGGAGCGGCTAGGCCCGTGAGCCATGGCCACTGAGCCTGCACGTCCAGAGCCTGTGCTCCACAGGGAGAGGCCACAACAGTGAGAGGCCCGTGTACCACAAAAAGAGACACATGCACCCCAATGTTCAGTGCAGCACTATTTACAATAGCCAGGTCATGGAAGCAACCTAAATGCCCATCGACAGATGAATGGATAAAGAAGATGTGCTACATATATACAAGGGAATATTACTAAGCCATAAAAAGGAACGAAATTGGATCATTTGTAAAGACGTGGAGGGACCCAGGAACCGTCATACAGAGTGAAGTAAGTCAGAAACAGAAAAAAAATATCGTATATTAATGCATATATGTGGAATCTAGGCATATGGTACAGATGAACCAGTTTGCAAGGCAGAAATAGAGACACATATGTAGAGAGCAAACGTACAGACACCGTGGGGGAAAGTGGGGAAGTGGTGGTGGTGGGATGAACTGGGAGATTGGGGTTGACATATATACACTAATATGTATAAACTGGATAACTTAAAAGAACCTGCTCTATAAAAAAATAAAATTTTTAAAAAATCAATTAAATACAGTTTCTGTTTAAATAATAAAAAGGGGTCAAAATCCTATAAAATCTGCAGAAACAACCATAACTCTCCTTATAGACTGTTCAGGATCTATTCAAATCTTTTTGGAACTTGAATAGCTCCAGCAGGCTTCTAACATATGATTCTGACCCATGATTCTCCCTCTGCACCTGATGAGATAGAATAAGGCTTTGCCCATCCAAAGGGGCCACAGCTCTAAGCTCTCCTAAGGACCCAGTAAGTAATCTTACTTTTTCATCTTGATCTTTATTAAGACTCCTTAATTATAACTGCAGAAGACATGGTCCTACCTTTCATAATTACCCTCATCCCAGACTCAGCCCAAATCACTGAAGCTTATTCTTAAAAGCCTGTATCAGCAACACAGAAGAATGAAAAAGTTAGAAATTCTGAAGTGTTCAAGGTAGAAATGGGATATTATATGGTTTGGGCAATTAGCCTACTCTTAATTTATTCATTTTCTAAGGCAAATTATTTTAGCCTCATTGGTGTTTGCTGCTAATGATTTGTGTCTAACATCATTCCCCCTTTGATTAATATATTTCACTGGCTTGGCACATTTTTCTAGTAGTGATTCCTTTTGCACTAATTTTGATTGCTGACTTCAACTGAATGAGACACTCCATTTTATCAATTCTCTTAAAAACAAGCCAGGATTCTGCATGCTTCCTACTTATGTCAGAGCTACAGTAAGAGCCACCCTTAACATGAAATGACTGTCCAAAGACTCCTATTACTTCCCTCTGGTAGAGACTTCCCTCTGGTAGTTACACAAAGAAGGAAATAGGAAAAGCTTCTCTGTGTTGTCAGACACGAAAGAATACTCAAGCATCTTTGCTTTATCAATGAAATACTGGCCAAGTTTAAACCACAATAATGACTTCAATTTCCTGGTAACTTTCTGTCCTTTCTTTCTTGTTACTTCCTTTCCTGCTCTCTTTTCAGATTCAGGCCTGGAGTTAAACCAGATGCTCTGCTTTTCTTTAATTGTCCTTACTTCCCTATTTAGGTACCAGAAAAACCATAAATGAAATCTGTTGTTGTACTCCATTTGGACTGAAGAGTCAACTTGTACCTCTCCCCCCATTCTATGTTCTGAAAGTAAGAATCCTGATTCTCTATGTTCACTGTTGAGAATGAAAAATTAATATGAAGGGACAAAATCTGGGCAAGGCGCCATCTCTCTCCTTAGGAAACACTTGATCCACTGACAGGGAAGTAAAACCAGTAACCTGAGTCCACAGCTTCAATCATTCCTAGAGTGTGGGTGAACCTACGAATAGGCTAAGAACACGTTTTTCACTCAGGCAAAAAGATCTATCCAAAGTAAACAAGAGCTTTGAACTGAAAAGAAAGGGGATGATCAGAGATGAGAAACCTAATACCCTACTGCAAAGTTCTAGGGAAGAAGGACATGTAACTAGATAGGTGACAAAGCCTAACCTTGCCAAAGGGGAAAGCTATGTGAAGAAATAGCTAATGATGTACCAAATGAGAAGGGGAGGTGACATGCTGGTTCCTGCATCCAGACCAGAGCAAGATGTGACTGAAAGGCCTAAAACCTGAGGAAGGAATTCAAGGACTTCATGACAAAGAATAGGAAAGTACCTTCATCTTCCAAAGGTGCCAGGACTAGGGCTGATCCAAGGCCAATCACTGATATAGAGCAGAAGATAATCTGGCTCAGCTATATACAGTCAGAGGGCTGCAGCAGGAGGCCTTCCCTGCGTGTCACACAGGTTAGAAAAGAAGCTCTGAGAAGCAGGGCCTTCTCAGACTTAGGAATTGCTCCAACCCAAAACTACACAAAACAAGAAGTGAGAATATCAGTAGTTGACAGTGGACAACAATAACTCTTCTTTTTTTTTACTTTGGTTGCTTTATTTCTATGGTTTTCTTGATAAAATTACCCATTTAAACCTTCTGGTCATTAAGTAGTTTTATCAGGTGAAAAGTGTCTCTACATCTGTGTTAACAGGAACCAGCACACTGGTGAAGTAATGACACGTTAGATCTACTCTAACGCTTGAGAAATTTGCATAAATGGCTTGGGGTGGGGGATTAGGGAAGTTGGTGCCCGTCTAGAAAACTGTAATAGCTTTCTGTCTTAGATATCTACAATAACAACGTGTAAAAATAAATTACAATATTCAAAGCTGCATATATAAGAACTCAACCATCACTGTGAGCTGGAGGAACTCATGTAACTCATCTCTGACAACTGGCAGAAAAAGAAGGGCATTTTAAGTAGAAGGAAATAACCAGCAATTTATATTCATAAGCCATTTCTAACTCCTGTGAACTTATTCCCTTTCAATGTGACTGCAGGGTTCCTTCTGTGACATGGAACCTAAATGAATCTGTGAAATCTGGTCTCTTGTAACAATACCACCAACTTGAATGGTCAACACTATGTAACACTCAGCTTTCTCCTCTAAGTTCCAACTTTGATTGCCTTAAACAAAACACTATAAAACAATATCTGAAAACCATCAAAATGTCTAACATTCTAAACATTGTGCTTATGACCACAAGTCAAAAGTAGGTCTGTAACTAAAAGCTTTGACATTTTGAAAGTTGGAACTACATCTTACATATCCTTGGTCCTCAGCATCTAACCAATGGCCCAAACATAGTAAGTAGCCACTTAAATATCTGCTGCTGAAGATGACAAAAAAGTCCAATGATATTTTAAAAGTACAACAATAATTATCTGATGCCAACTCAATAAATAATGAGTGAATAAATGCAGTGGTCAAAAGAAATCCCCGTTAGGTTAATCAAATTGAGCTATTTACTAGATAATACTGCCTCAGAAAAGTATTTCAAAGAACTAGGCTTTAGTTATATTATATCTCTATTTCCTTGTTGACTAATCTATAGTTTTAAAAGGGAAAGGAGAATTCAAAACTAGGCTTAACATGCTTGACTCTGTCGCCTCAGATTAAGGTCCCAAAGAAATCCAAGAGCAGTAACTGAGATATTATATAGAAACTCTGCCTCATGTTTAAAGAGTTTCTAAGGAAAAATTTTGTCTTAGGTGCCTGAAAGACTACTATCCTGTCCAACTGAATTTATTAGTGTTCTTTATTCTTTAATACTTCATGGAGGCCTAATAAAGTCTTTTTAAATATGAGACTGCTAAGTACCTGGTGATGCAAAAATCATAGAGAGAAATGAATAAGTTCAGATGCCCAAAAGTGACAAGGAAAACATTCAATAGCTTCATCTACAGTTAGTGCATAGTCTGAAAACCTTTTCCATGCAAGGCAATAAATTTCTTTGGTATATTTAGATATGGCTAACTTAATTATCTTCAGAACATCACTTAATATTTTATCTCTTTGTCTAAGTGTCTGGGAACTTCTGAAATTTAATATATCATACTATAAATCTGAATGAGGGAGGTAATTTATATTAGGTATTAATGTCAAAAGAAGAAAACATAATTTCCTTAGAAACTGTTTAAACTATGAATGACTAAAAAAAGGTCATTTAAAGTCATTTTCTCATGCCTCCATATATCTTAAGAATCAGAAGACCTCTGATCTATTACCACTGCCAAATAAGAAGGATTTAGATATGCTCCAATTAAGTACAGATGTCTTACAACTAATTAGTAATTATTTAAAGTTAAACATTAAATTGTTCAAAAGTTTACTTTAAAGCGAACTATTATAATAATTGGTGTAATAATAATTTTGTATATAGAATACTGTTTGAAATCAAGTGGGTTATAGATTAGAAAATATGTTTTTGTTATATTGACTTTATATTGAAATGGCACTGGTAATAAAAATTTCTTATATATTTCTAAAGCACATTGGCCAGTACGTAATAAACCTCTGTTGCCTCCAACATTAAATACAGAAAAGAATTTGGCTGTTAATTATACTGTTAAACACTGGGAAAAATACACCCATTATAGCTTCTTGTACAATCACTTGCCATTCGAGAAATGATGTATCAAACTCCTTTGGCTCTTCCCATGAGAGGTACTTAGGGGGCTCAAGAAATTTTTTTCATTTTATACAAGATTAAGCAGAGCTTAGCCCACACTCAAAAGCAAAATTCTTTAGGAAACCAAAGGCTGAGAACATTCCTTATTCAGAAATTCCATTGTCAGGGAAATCACTAATACCAACTATCAAGGGAAAATGTCTCATTCTTATTGCAGGATCAGCTAAAGTGAAACTGCTTCTTTAGTTGCTAGGAAACAACCAACTCATTATATGCCATTATCAGAGCCCTAGAGAAGAAACTGGCATCTGCTTCACATTTGGGGATACTGGAGAATGAACTAAAAGCACTGAAACTGCTGCCAAAATCCCTGGCCTCCAGGGTTTACACTGTGACCACAGCAGGTGCTGACACCAGACTAGCCTTTGAAGTTTTCCTTTCCATACTCTTCTTCTAGTAACTAAAATTATTTTTCCAATATCCTGCATTTTTAAAGCCAAAGATTCTAACACTTCCTCATTTGAGTAAACTTAATTACATTTATGTCGAGCACAACTTAAAGGCAAAAAATATTACTCAGGAATCTTAACAAATACAGAAAAATTTTAAACTATTAGTTATTCATTGAGTGAAATGTACTAGATATTTATGCCTTTAATTATTTAAAGTCAAAATGGAAAATAAAAGGAAATTGTTTCCAAAATCAGGAGAATAAAAAGAAAAACATACCCATCAATCTAGTACTCAAAATGACATTCTAACATTTATCTGCCTAGTTTTCCTAATTGATCATAAAGTTTAACTTCTATTTTTATGGGCTGGAATGCTTTTTTGCAATGTATTACAAAGTGTTCATGAACATCAACATATTTATTCATCCTTTTAGCAGATGAGGTTGGAAGGAGGTGGGGTGATATTGTGCAGATAAATTACTAGACATTGGCAACTGAAACCATGAGACTCCCTATACAACTGCTTCTGTATCCAGAAAAATAAGTTATCCTTCAGAAGAAGCTGCAGACATTGGTAAAAGAAGTTGACAGGCTATCTTCCTTCACAAAATTACAAAGAATGCTCCTCGCAGAGCTCCCCTATCCTAATATAATTCTTTGCCCCATCTCTCACTCTGATGCTCACCCCATTTCAATTATTCATACCTGCCACTCTCAGCTAAATAATGTTCCCTTGATACTACTTCATACTTTTATTCTCAAACAATTCAGTTCCACTCCACCACCGTGACTACCTTCTCCCAGCCTGACTCTTACCTGTGTCTTATGAAACATCATTTCCACTAAAGTTGCCAGATTCAGCAAAAAAAGTAGAACAAAATAAGGCCATCTGCAGCAACATGGGTGGACCTAGAGATTCTCATACTGAGTGAGGTGGGTAAGACAGAGAAGGACAAATGTCATACGATATCACTTATATACGGAATCTAAAAGATGGTACAAGTGAACTTGTTTACAAAACAGAGAGTCACAGATGTAAAAAACAAACTTATGGTTACCAGGGGAGAAAGGTAGCAGGGATGGGGGAGGGGGGAGGAGGAATAAATTGGGAGATTGGGGTTGACACATACACACTACTATATATATAATGGCTAATTAATAAGGACCTACTGTATAGCACAGGGAACTCTTCTCAATACTCTGTAATGACCTATATGGGAAAGAATCTAAAAAAAAGAGTAGATATATGTATATGTATAACTGATTCACTTTGCTGTACAGCAGAAAGTAACACAACATTTTTTTTTTTTTTGGCTGCGTTGGCTCTTTGTTGCTTTGAGTGGGCTCTCTCCAATTGTGGTGAGCAGGGGCTACTCTTCCCTGCGGTGCGCGGGCTTCTCATTGCGATGGCTTCTCTTGCTGCAGAGCACGGGCTCTAGGTGCGCAGGCTCAGTAGTTGTGGTGCATGAGCTTAGTTGCTCTGCGGCATGTGGGATCTTCCCGGACCAGGGATCGAACCTGTGTCCCCTGCACTGTCAGGTGGAGTCTTAACCACTGCACCACCAGCGAAGTCCCTAACACAGCATTTTAAATCAACTATATTCCAATAAAAATTTTTTGAAAAACTAAGAGAAAAAAAAGTAGAGGACACTAACTCAGTTAAGTTTGAATACCAGATACACAATGAATACTTTTTTAGTGTGAGTATGTCCCAAACAATATTTGGGACATATTCATACTGAAAAATTATTTGCTGTATATCTGATATTCAAATTTAACTAAGTACATCCTGCACTTTATCTAGCAACCCTATTACCAACCCACCATGAGATAATTTGATCCTTGACATTTTTCTCACTTTAACAAACCTGCCTTTCCTCAACAATACCACATTTCCAAAGTCAGAAGGAAGGAAAGTGGGGGGAGGGGGGGAGGAAGGGAGGGAGGAAGGAAGGAAAGAAAAGAAGGAAGGAAAGAAAGGTCCAACTTGTCTAATGTCCCTCCTTCCCTAAACAAAATCAATTTATCTGTTACTTTTTATACCTGTTCCTCCCAAGCTACTGAATCACTTCTTCCCCACAACAGATGATTTCTAAGTATGTGATGCCTGCAATTTTACACAGCCTCCTGATCCCTCCTGACTACCTGTCTTCCAGGAAACCAGGCCTTGAATTCAATGTTTCCTTCATTAATGCCCTGGATGTTTTTCCCCTTTGGCCTTTCTGCCATGCCATTCCTGGATCCAACAACAGGTTTGCCCATGGCAGCTTTCAGGCTTCAGAGAGCTGCTAAAGAGTCACAAAAATCCAACAAATCTAAAATATCATAATATTTAGCATCCAGTGGGCCTTTGCTATTACACAGGGATCGTTTGTCTCTTCATCTTTTTTTTATTGCTCTGAAACCTGTGAAAAAGCACTGCCTCTGGCCCATAGTATGCCTAAGCTTGATTTCAGAACCACCAGCATAATTTAGACTCACCTGGGATAATCCGTTAACAATGCAAACTCCTTGGCCCTCCCTCAGACCTACTGAAGGAAAGTATTCAAGTGGGGGAGTGCAACAGAAAGGCTACAAATTTGAATTTTCAACTAGCTCTCCAGATAATTTTTATGAATACTGAAATTTGTGAACCAAATTTGCTCTATTGAGTAAACTCACTATCTTTTTCCTTCCACTGAGAAGATCAAGGAAAAAACAATTTTGGTTAACCTCTTTTTCATGTCAGGTATGATGGGGTTCCCTCATCTATTCTTCTTTCCATTCTACTCACCAAACTTGGAACTAGAGACTTAGTTTCCAAAAATAATTCATAACCCCATTTTAACTCCATTCCCTTTTGCCTCTTTCATAATATTCCTCTTTCAATAATCCCCTCCTTCTTCACTGTATCCTATACCTTGGAAAAGGTATGGCTGTCCCATTTGGAAAACAAATGAAAAGGGATTTCATTTGATACCATTCCTCCTTAAGCTTCTATCCTATTTTCCATTCCTTTTCCCCACCCCCCTGAATGGCCTATTTTATATAATGAGCAGAATACACCTCCACCTCCAAGGTCATGCTATAAATCCATTCTTAAACCCCTATAATCTGACTTTTTTCATTCACTGTTCTACTAAAGGATCACAAATGGCTACCTAGCATTTATTATTCCTTGCCCTTTTTCAATCCTCATTCTCACTGACCTATCATTCTTAAAGCTCTACAAACCAATGGTTCCCAAACTTGTCCACACACTGGAATCAGTTGGAAAGCTCCAAAAATGCTGATGCCTGGCTTACATACAAGGAGTTCATGATTTAATCTGTCTGGAGTGTGACCTGAAATTTGAAAATTTTATAAGATTCCCAAATGATTCTAATATGCAGATATATTGGAAAACCATGGCTGCAAACACTTTATCTTTATGACATTAGTATCCTTAGTCCTTTTCCTACTTGAACTACTTCTTTTCCTCTTTACTAACTCCTTTTCCTCACAAAATCACCACCCCAAACTACAAATATTAACCAAAGGGAAGTCTTCAACTCATTACTCTTCTGTTACTATAATTAATATAATTCAAGTCATGAAAGTAGAAGAGATGTCTCAGGGAGGATGGTGGTGATGATGACAATAATAATGATACCTAATATCAACAAATCTAATACCCTACTTATTATAAGATGTATCATTATTTTATGTAGCAAGAAAAGAGGGAAAAACACCTAAGATGAGAAGGAGTCTAATAGAAGAAGCCCACAAAAAGTAGGGACCCCAAAAGACTAAACTCTCTTAAACTAAAGATAAATAAAATATAAGTCCTCAAGTTAGAAATAAATTTCAAGGAAATGTGCATCTCTCCAGGCCCTAGCAGAAGGCAGAAAAACGTTACCTAAAGACAATAAATCAGAAATTGGTACACATGGAGCTTTTCAATCTGAAAAAGCTGAGTGGTCCCAAAAACCTCTAACAGAGAATTCTATTTAAAGTTGCCTCAGGTTGAAAATGTCCCAGGTGAATGGAGGCACAACACAAAACATCTCTGAAAGAACCAGAATTCAAGCCACTGATAAAGGAATTCTAAGAAGCCATCACTTGCAAGATGCATCCTGATTTGAGAAATGTTAACATATGGAAAAAATCTAATTTGTATTAAGACTGATAAAATACAATAATAACAGGGCACATTTATGTGACACTTACTATGCTGTCTAAGCATATTACACATATTAACTCATTTAATCTTCACAGTACAGTAGTTACCATTCACCCCATTATATACATAAGGAACTAAAGCTCAGAGAGGTTTTTGCCCAAGGACATGCAGCTATTAGGTGTGCAGTAGCGACTGGACTCAGGCAGATGTGGCTCCATAGTCCATGCCCTTAGCTACTGAGCTATGAACATAAATTGTGGAGAACACCAACATGTAAGGGGTAGGCAGATAAAAAGAACACAGATATAAAGGAATTCATGAAAGCTGCCAGAGAAAAAAGACATATTACCCACAGGAGAACAATTCAGAAATGATGACAGATTTCTTACTGGAAATAATGAAAAGCAGAAGACAATGGAACAGCACCTTTAAAAGATTGAAGGAAAAAAATGCCAACACAGAATTCTACATGCACTGAAAAGATGAAGAGAAAATAAATACATTTCCAACAAATAAAAGTTAACAAAACTCTTCATCAGGAGACCCACACCACAAAAAAAGACTAAAACAACTTCGTCAGGATAAGGGAAATGGATGAAACTCAGATTTAAGGAAATGAAAAGCACAGAAAAAACAAAGTTGTGGGTAAATATGAAACACTGTTTTCTTAATTTCTTTAAAAGATGACTATTTAAATAAATTTATAACACTGTAATGTGAGATTTAATAAAGTATATGTATTTAAAATATATCACAACAATACACACAGAATGGGAGGTGGTATTTCGTTGGCCAGAAAGTTCGTTTGGGTTTTTCCATAACATCTTACAGAAAAACCCGAATGAACATTCTGGCCAACCCAATAAATGGAACAATACTGTTAGAAAGTAATTAGTCATGTGATTAACAATATAAACCTTAAGAAGACTGTGAAAAGAAAGCATATTATTATCTCTAAAATAGCCACTGAATACTAATAGGAAGAGGTTTAGTTTAAAAGCCAATAAAATAATTTAAATGGAACTCAAGAAATATTTCATTAATCAAACAGAGTACAGTAAAAGAAAAGCAGAGGAAGAAAAAAATAGATAGAACAAATGAGAAAAAAAGTAAAATGGCAGACTTAAACCCAACCATATAAATAATTATAGTAAGTGTAAATGGATTAAGCAATCCAAATTAAAAGGCAAAGATTATTAATTAGACTTCAGACTGGATAAAACAGCAAGACACAACTAAATGTTGTCTACAAAGATCCACCTTAAGTATAATGAAATAGAAGATTAAAAGTAAAAAGATAAAAAAGATATTCTCTGGAAACGGAGTATGCACAAGAAAACTAATGTGGCTACGTTAGTATCAAATAAAGTAGACTTCAAGATGAGCATTTACCAGAGATAAAGGGGAACATTTCATTAAAATAAAAAGGTCAATTGACCAGGAAGACATAACAATTCTAAACAGGTGATTAGAGCTTCAAAATATGTGAAGCAAAAAACAAAATACAGAAATGAACAAATTCACAATCACAGCTGGAGATTTTAACACTCCTCTCCCACTAACTGACAGAATAACTAGACAAAAAAAAAATCAATAATGATATGAAACATTTGAACAACACTGTCAACCTGACCTAAATGATATTCATTGAACATTAACCACAACTGCAAAACACACATTCTTTCTAAAAGCACAATGGAACAATCACAAAGACAGATCACATGGTGGTCCATAAAATAAGTCTTAAAAAATTTTAAAAGACTGATATCTTAGAGAGTAAATTCTATAACCAAAACAAAATTACACTAGAAATCAATGCCATTAAGTTATTAAGAAGATTCCCTACTGTTTAGAAATTAAGCCACACACTACAAGTATCCACAGGTAAAAGAAAAGGAAATTAGAAATTATTTTGAATTGTTTGACAATGAAAACATATCAGAATTTGCAGGATTCTAAGCAATGACTAGAGATAAATCTATAGCCATAACTACATACATTAAAAAACAAGAAATGCTTATCATCAATTACCTAAGTTTCTACCTTAAGATGATAGAAAAAAAGAGCAAATAAAACCTGAAATAGGGCTTCCCTGGTGGCACAGTGGTTAAGAATCCACCTGTCAAGGCAGGGGACACGGGTTCAAGCCCTGGTTTGGGAAGATCTCGCATGCCATGGAGCAACTAAGCCCGTGTGCCACAACCACTGAGCCTGTGCGCCACAACTACTGAGCCTGTGCTGTAGAGCCCACGAGCCACAGCTACTGAGCGCACATGCCACAACTACTAAAGCCCATGTGCCTAGAGCTGCTGCTCTACAACAAGAGAAGCCACTGCAATAAGAAGCCCACACACCGCAACAAAGAGTAGCCCCCGCTCACTGCAACTAGAGAAAGAGAGAAAGCCTGCGCACAGAAACGAAGACCCAATGCAGCCAAAAATAAAATAAATAAATTTATTTTTTTTAAAAACCTGAAATAAATAGTATGACCAGAAAACAATGAAATAAGAAATAAACATAAAATAGCGAAATCTTAAAGGGCCAGTAGTTGATTCTTTGAAAAAATTAACAAAATTGAAAAATCCCTAGCAAGAAAAATCAGGAATAAAAGACAGAAAAAACAAGCTGCTAATATTAGGAATTCAGAGGGAACACTGCTACATCCTATATCCTATCTGAAAAGGTAATAAGGTAATACTATGAACAAAGTTCATGTATATATTCTACAAATCAGGTGAAATGAACAAATTCCTGTACAACTCAAGAAAACTGAAACAAGATGAAATTAAAGTTCTAAATAGAATTAGTCCTCAGAAACCTCCCCACCCACAGTGGCTGAGGGCAGGGTGGTGGGGAGGGGGGGAAGCGCTACTCCAGCTCTAGGCTTCCTTGGTAAACTCCACAAAATACAAACTTTAAACCAAACCTAATAATCTTTCACAAAATAGAAGAGGAGGGAAGTACTTCCAAATGCATTTTATGAGGCCAAGATAGTTCTCATACAACACCTGAAAAAGACATTACAGGAAAAACAACTTAGAAACCAATATTCTTCATAAATATTGATCTAAAACTCCTTAATAAAATACTGGCAAATTGAATCCAGCAACATATTAAAAGTAAGTATACTATTATTTATTGTAATTAAAATATCATGACCAAGGAGAATTTATCTCAGGAATGCAAGTTTGGTCTAAGATCAGAAAATAAATCAATGTATTATAAATTACCACATTAATAGAATAAATGAGAAAAACCACATGATCATTTCAATAAATGAAAAAAAGAAGTATTTGAAGAAGTTCAACACCCATTCAAGATAAAAGCTCCTCAGCAAACAAAGAAACAGAAAGGAATTTCCTCAACCTGATAGAGGGCATCAATAAAAACCTACAGCTATCATCTTTCTTTTTTTTTCTTTTTTGAATTTCATTTATTTTTTTATACAGCAGTTCTTATTACTCATCCATTTTATACACATCAGTGTATACATGTCAATCCCAATCTCCCAATTCATCCCACCACCATCCCCACCCCCTGCCGCATTCCCCCCTTGCTGTCCATATGCTTGTTCTCTACATCTGTCTCCCACTTTCTGCTCTGCAAACCGGTTCATCTATACCATTTTTTTAGGTTCCACATATGTGCGTTAATATACGATATTTGTTTTTCTCTTTCTGACTTACTTCACTCTGTATGACAGTCTCTAGATCCATCCACATCGCTACAAATGACCCAATTTCGTTCCTTTTTATGGCTAAGTAATATTCCATTGTATATATGTACCACATCTTCTTTATCCGTTCATCTGTCAATGGGCATTTAGGTTGCTCCCATGACCTGGCTATTGTAAACAGTGCTGCAATGAACACTGGGATGCATGTGTCTTTTTGAATTATGGTTTTCTCTGGGTATATGTCCAGTACTGGGAATGCTAGGCTCATATGGTAATTCTATTTTTAGGTTTTTAAGGAACCTCCATACTGTTCTCCATAGTGGCTGTATCAATTTACATTCCCACCAACAGTGCAAAAGGGCTCCATTTTCTCCACACCCTCTCCAGCATTTGTTGCTTGTAAATTTTCTAATGATGCCCATTCTAACTGGTGTAAGGTGATACCTCATTGCAGTTTTGATTTGCATTTCTCTAACAGTTAGTGATGTTGAGCAGCTTTTCATGTGCTTCTTAGTCATCTATATGTCCTCTTTGGAGAAATGTCTATTTAGGTCTTCTGCCCATTTTTGGATTGGGTTGTTTGTTTTTTTGACATTCAGCTGCATGCGCTGTTTATATATTTAGGAGACTAATCCTTTGTCCACTGATTCATTTGCAAATATTTTCTCCCATTTTGAGGGTTGTCTTTTCGTCTTCTTAATGCTTTCCATTGCTGTGCAAAAGGTTTTAAGTTTCATTAGGTTCCATTTGTTTATTTTTGTTTTTATTTCCATTAAGCTAGGAGGTGGATCAAAAAGATCTTGCTGTGATTTATGTCAAAGAGTGTTCTTCCTATGTTTTCCTCTAAGAGTTTTACACTGTCTGCTCTTCCATTTAGGTCTCTAATCCATTTTGAGTTTATTTCTCTCTATGGTGTTAGGGATTGTTCTATTTCATTCTTTTACATGTGGCTGCCCAGTTTTCCCAGGACCACTTACTGAAGAGACTGTCTTTTCTCCATTGTATATCCTTCTCTCCTTTGTCATAGATTAGTTGACCATAGGTGCGTGGGTTTACCTCTGGGCTTTCTATCCTGCTCAACTGATCTATATTTCTGTTTTTGTGCCAGCACCATATTGTCTTGATTACTGTAGCTTTGTAGTACAGTCTGAAGTCCGGAAGTCTAATTCCTCCAGCTCCGTTTTTTTCCCTCAAGACTGCTTTGCCTATTTGGGGTCTTTTGTGTCTCCATACAAATTTTAAGATTTTTTGTTCTAGTTCCATAAAAAATAGCATTGGTAATTTGATAGGGATTGCATTGAATCTGTAGATTGCTTTGGGTAGTATACTCATTTTCACAATATTGATTCTTCCAATCCAAGAACATGGTATATCTCTCCATCTGTTGGAATCATCTTTAATTTCTCTCAACAGTGTCTTATAGTTTTCTGCATACAGATCTTTTGCTCCCTAGGTAGGTTTATTCCAAGGTATTTTATTCTTTTTGTTGCAACGGTAAATGGGAGTGTTTCCTTAATTTCTCTTTCAGAGTTTTCATCATTAGTGTATAGGAATGCAAGAGATTTCTGTGCATTAAGTTTGTATCCTGCTACTTCACCAAATTTATTGATTAGCTCTAGTAGTTTTCTGGTAGCATCTTTAGGATTCTCTATGTATAGAATCACGTCATCTGCAAACAGTGACAGTTTTACTTCTTCTTTTCCAATTTGTATTCCTTTTATTTCTTTTTCTTCTCTGATTGCTGTGGCTAGGACCTCCAAAACTATGCTGAATAGTAGTGGTGAAAGTGGACATCCTTGTCCTTTTCCTGATCTTAGAGGAAATGCTTTCAGTTTTTCCCCATTGAGAATGATGTTTGCTGTGGGTTTGTCACATGGACTTTATTATGCTGAGGTAGGTTCCGTCTCTGCCTATTTCCTGGAGTTTTTATCATAAATGGGTGTTGAATTTTGTCAAAAGCTTTTTCTGCATCTATTGAGATGAGCATATAGTTTTATTCTTCAATTTGTTAATATGGTGTATCACATTGATTGATTTGCATATATTGAAGAATCCTTGCATCCCTGGGATAAATCCCACTGATCATGATCCTTTTAATGTGTTGTTGGATTCTGTTTGCTAGTATTTTGTTGAAGATTTTTGCATCTATATTCATCAGTGATATTGGTCTGTAATTTTCTTTTTTTCTGGTATCTTTGTCTGGTTTTGGTACCAGGGTGATGGTGGCCTCATAGAATGAGTTTGGGAGTGTTCTTTCCTCTGCAATTTTTTGGAAGAGTTTGAGAAGGATGGGTGGTAGCTCTTCTCTAAATGTTTGACAGAATTCACCTGTGAAACCATCTGGTCCTGGACTTTTGTTTGTTGGAAGATTTTTAATCACACTTTCCATTTCATTACTTGTGATTGGTCTGTTCATATTTTCTATTTCTTCCTGGTTCAGTCTTGGAAGGTTATACCTTTCTAAGAATTTGTCCATTTCTTCCAGGTTGTCCATTTTATTGGCATGGAGTTGCTTGTCATAGTCTCTTAGGATGCTTTGTATTTCTGCGGTGTCCATTGTAACTTCTCCTTTTTCATTTCTAATTTTATTTATTTGAGTCCTCTCCCTCTTTTACTTGATGAATCTGTCTAATGGTTTATCAATTTTGTTTATTCTTTTAAAAGAACCAGCTTTTAGTTTTATTGATCTTTGCTATTATTTTCTTTGTTTCTATTTCATTTATTTCTGCTCTGATCTTTATGATTTCTTTCCTTCTGTTAACTTTTGGTTTAGTTTGGTCTTCTTTCTCTAGTTCCTTTAGGTGTAAGGTTAGATTGTTTATTTGAGATTTTTCTTCTTTCTTGAAGTAGGCTTGTATATCTATAAATTACCCTCTTCGAACTGCTTTTGCTGAATCCCATAGGTTTTGGATCATCGTGTTTTCATTGTCACTTGTCTCTAGGTATTTTTTTATTTCCTTTTTGATTTCTTCAGTGATCACTTGGTTATTTAGTAAAGTATTGTTTAGCCTCCATGTGTTTGTGTTTTTTTCCCTGTAATTGAATTCTAATCTCTTAGCATTGTGGTCAGAAAAGATGCTTGATATGTTTTCAGTTTTCTTACATTTACCAAGGCTTGATTTGTGACCCAAGATGTGATCTCTTCTGGAGAAGGTTCTGTATGCACTTGAGAAGAAAGTGTAATCTGCTGTTTTTGGATGGAATGTCCTATAAATATCAATTAAATCTGTCTGGTCTATTGTGTCATTTAACGCTTCTGTTTCCTTATTAATTTTCTGTTTGGATGATCCATCCATTGGTATAAGTGAGGTGTTAAACTCCCCCAGTATTACTGTGTTACTGTCAATTTCCTCTTTTACAGCTGTTAGCAGTTGCCTTATGTATTGAGGTGCTCCTCTGTTGGGTGCATATATATTTATAATTGTTTATCTTCTTCCTGGATTGATCCCTTGATCATTATGTAGTGTCCTTGTCTCTTGTAACATACTTTATTTTAAAGTCTATTTTATCTGATGTGAGTATTGCTACTCCAGGTATCTTTTGATTTCCATTTGCATGGAATATCTTTTTCTGTCCTCTCACTTTCAGTCTGTATGTGTCCTTAGGTCTGAAGTGGGTCTCTTGTAGACACCATATATATGGGTCTTTTTTTGTATCCATTCAGCAAACCTGTGTCTTTTGGTTGGAACATTTACTCCATTCATGTTTAAGGTAATTATTGATATGTATGTTCCTATTACCATTTTCTTAATTGTTTTGGGTTTGTTTTTGTAGGCCCTTCTCTTGTGTTTCCCACTTAGAGAAGTTCCTTTAGCATTTGTTGTAGAGCTGGTTTGGTGGTGCTGAATTCTCTTAGCTTTTGCTTGTCTGTAAAGCTTTCAATTTCTCCATTGTATCTGAATGAGATAATCTTGGTTGTAGGTTGGTTGTAGAATAATCTTGGTTGTAAGTTCTTCCCTTTCATCACTTTAAGTATATCATATCACTCCCTTCTGGCTTGTAGAGTTTCTGCCGAGAAATCAGCTGTTAATCTTATGGGAGTTCCCTTGTATGTTATTTGTCATTTTTCCCTTGCTGCTTTCAATAATTTTTCTTTGTCTTTAATTTTTTTCCAATTTGGTTACTATGTGTCTCAGCATGTTTCTACTTGGGTTTGTCCTGTATGGGACTCTGCACTTCCTGGACTTGGGTGGCTATTTCCTTTCCCATGTTAGGGAACTTTCGACTATAATCTCTTCAAATATTTTCTCGGGTCCTTTCTCTCTCTCTTCTCCTTCTGGGACCCCTATATTGTGAATGTTATTGCCTTTAATGTTGTCCCAGAGGTCTCTTAGGCTGTCTTCATTTCTTTTCATTCTTTTTTCTTTATTCTGTTCTGCAGCAGTGAATTCCACCATTCTGACTTCCAGGTCACTTATCCATTCTTTTGCCTCAGTTATTCTGCTATTGATTCCTTCTACTGTACCTCTCAATTCAGTTACTGTATTGTTCATCTCTGTTTGTTTGTTCTTTAATTCTTCTAGATCTTTGTTAAACATTTCTTGCATCTTCTCGATCTTTGCCTCCATTCTTTTCTGAGGTCCTGGATCATCTTCACTATCATTATTCTGAATCCTTTTTCTGGAAGGTCGCCTATCTCCACTTCATTTGGTTTTCTGGGATTTTTATCTTGTTCCTTCATCTGGTACATAGCCCTCTGCCTTTTCATCTTGTCTATCTTTCTGTGAATGTGGTTTTTGTTCCACAGGCTGCAGGTCTGTAGTTCTTCTTGCTTCTGCTGTCTGCTCCTGTGGATGAGGCTATCTAAGCGGCTTCTGCAAGCTTCCTGATGGGAGGGACTGGTGGTGGGTAGATCTGGCTGTTGTTCAGGTGGACAGAGCTCAGTAAAACTTTAATCCACTTGTCTGCTGATGGGTAGGGCTGGGTCCCCTCCCTGTTGGTTGTTTGGCCTGAGGCGACCCCAACCTGGAGCCTACCCAGGCTCTTTGGTGGGGCTATTGGCAGACTCTGGGAGGGCTCACGCCAAGGAGTACTTCCCAGAACTTCTGCTGCCAGTGTCCTTGTCCTTACAGTGAGACAGAGCCACCTCCCGCCTCTGCAGGTGACCCTCCAACACTAGCAGGTAGCTCTGGTTCAGTCTCTATGGGGTCACTGCTCCTTCCCCTGGGTCCTGGTGCCCACACTACTTTGTGTGTGCCCTCCAAGAGTGCAGTCTCTGTTTCCCCCAGTCCTGTCAAAGTCCTGCAATCAAATCCCACCAGCCTTCAAAGTCTGATTCTCTAGGAATTCCTCCTCCTGTTGCCGGACCCCCAGGTTCGGAAGCCTGACATGGGGCTCAGAACCTTCACTCCAGTTCTTGGACTTCTGTGGTGTAAGTATTCTCCAGTTTGTGAGTCACCCACCAGCAGTTATGGGATTTGATTTTATTGTGATTACACCCCTCCTACCATCTCATTGTGTCTTCTCCTTTGTCTTTGGATGTGGGGTATCTTTTTGGGTGAGTTCCAGTGTTTTCCTGTTTATGATTGTTCAGCAGTTAGTTGTGATTCCAGTGTTCTCACAAGAAGAAGTGAGAGCACATCCTTCTACTCTGCCAACTTGAACCAATCGCTATCATCTTTCTTAATGAAGAAATATTTAATGTTAATGTCACTAGATGTGACATTTCCCTTTTATTGTACATCTTGGTAAAGATAATAAATATCATCAAATAAGAAAAAAAATCTGGATGAAGACTAGCATGTCTGCTTTCATCTTTTCTGTTCAACACTGTACTGATAGTACTAGCCAGTTCACTAAGAAGACAAGAAAATGAAATGAAAAGAATAGATTGGAAAGAAAGAAATGAAGCCGTTTTACTTGCAGACAATATAATCATGTGCATACAAGGTACCAAGAAAGCTACTAAATAACTACTTGAAAACAAATTTGGAAAAATTATGAATACAAGGTTAATATACAAAAATCAATAGTATATGTACTATGTGCTAACTGTAAACAATTTGAAATTAAACACCCCAAAAAAATTCCATTTACAATATCATCAAAGAACACTTAAGATAAATCTAACAAATGAATTACAAGACCTATATACTGAAAACTATATATTATTACTCCAAGAAATTGAAGAAAATCTAAATAAATGTAGAAACATACCATGCTCAGGGTTAGAAGACTCAATGTTGTCAGGATCTCGATTCACCCAAAACTGATCTATACTGATAGTTCGATACTATCCTAATGAAAATACCAACATGCTTTTCTACACAAATTAGTAAGTTGAATATAAAATTTATACAGAAATGTAAAAGAACCTAGAATAGTCAAAACAATCAAGAAAAAACAAAGTTGGAGGACTCTCACTTTCTGATATTAAGCCTTCTATACAGCTTCAATCATCAAGAGAGTATGGTTCTACTCTAAGTATTAAACTATTCATGGAACACAACACAGTGTCCAGAGATAGACCCATACACATATGCTTAATTGATTTTTGTCTAATGTATCAAGTCAATTCAATAGGGAAAGGGAAGTCTTTTAAACAAAGTGCTAGAACAATTAAACTATTATAATGTGTGTTTTCCAACACCGCCAAGCAATTAAGTCAATTCTGACACTATCTACCTGGAGATAGCATCAGATCCCATATGTTAAGGGCTTAGTCCCACAAGACTTCACCCAATTCAGATGCCAATCACAAGTCCAGGCTATTACACGTGCTTCTGGGCTGACTGGCTATAAATGTGAGGTTCACATGACCCCCTCCTCAGGTTCAACTGAAAGCATACCTCATTGTATCACACTTCACAGATATTGCATCTTTTACAAATTGAAGGTTTGTGGCAACCCTGCATCAAGCAAGTCTATCAGGACCATTTTTCCAAGTAAGCATTTACTCACTGTGTCTCTGTGTCACATTTTGGTAATCCTTGCAATATTTCAAACTTTTTCATTATTATCATATTTGTTATTGTGATCTGTGATCACTGATCTTTCGTGTTACGATTGCAAAAAGATTATGACTTGCTGAAGGCTCAGATGATGGTTAACACTTTTTAGCAAGAAAGTATATTTTAATTAAGGTATGTACGTTTTTTCTTTTTAGACATAATGCTATTGCACACTTTATAGACTACAGTATAATGGAAACGTAACTCTCATGTGCACTGGGAAACAAAAAAGTTCAAGCAACTGCTTTATTGTGATATTCCCTTCACTGCGGTGGTCTGGAACCAAACCCACAATATCTGAGGTTGCCTGTATTTTACTAGAGCAGCTCACAGAACTCAGAAAAATGTTTACTTACATTTACCAGTTTATTATAAAGGGTATTATAAAGGATACAAATGAACAGCCAGATGAAGAGGTAAATACAAGGTTCAGAAGGGCCCTGAGCACAGGAGCTTCTGTCCCCCTGGAACTAGAGTACACAACCCACCCAGCATGTGGATGTGTTTTACAACCCAGAAGCTCATCGAATCTTGTTGTTCAAGAATTTTCATAGAGTTTAATCTGCAGCCCACCTCCCTTCCCGTTCCCAGAGGTCAGTAGGAGAGGCTGAAAGTTCTAACCCTCTAAATACTTGGCCTTGCTGGTGACCAGTCCCATCCTGAGGCTATCTAGGGGTCCTACCCCAAGTCACCTCACTAGCATGAACTAGCAGGTGTGCTCAAAACGAGGCTCCTTATGAATGACAAAGGACAATCCTATCACTCAGGAAATTCCAAGGGTTTTAGGAGCTTTGTGTCAGGACCCAAGGACAAAGAATAAATATATTTCCTATTATGACACAACTATGAAAAAATATAAACCTTGATCATTATCTCACTTCATACAAAAAAGTTAATTCCAGATATACAAGCCAGACCTATAAATCTTAAAGGTAAAAATATACACGAGAATATCAACCTTGGGGTAGACAGGCAAAGATTTCTTAGAGAGGGCAGAAAAAGTACTAAACATTAAGAAAAAAAAAAATTGGAGGAGGGGGATAAATTGAGTTTCACGAAAATTTAAAACTTCAGCTCATCACAAAGCAAGCCACAGACTGGGAGAAATATTCCCAATACATGTACTTGACAATGGACTCATAACCAGAATATATTAAAACTCTTGCAACTCAATTACAAGAAGAAAAATGAGCCAAAAAAAAAAAAAAAGAGTGAAAGACTTGAACATACACTTCATGAAAGAAGATATAGCAATATCTAACATGCACATGAAAAGGGGCTTAAAATCACTGACCATAAGGGAAGCACAAATTAAAACCATCAGAAGATATCATTTCATACCCACCAGTGAACAGAATGACCACACCAAACATTGACAAAGATGTGAAACAACTGGAACTCTTATGAACACTTGTACAAGTATTTATAGCAGCATTATTCATAATGGCCCAAAACTGGAGACTACCTAAATGTCTATCAACAGAAGAACAGCTAAAACAATATTAGGTTATATTCATGCAAAGGAATACTACTCAGCAATAAAAAGGACTCAGCTACTGATACATGCAACAAGGATGACTTCAAAAGCATTAGACTAAGAAAGAGAAACCAGATACAAAAGGCTCTATACTATAAGGTTCCCTTTATATGAAGTATAAGAACATGTAAAACTCATTTATGTAAAACTCATTTATGGTGACAGAAATCACAACAATCATGGCCTATGGGTGTGGGACTGACTACAAGAGAGTCCAAGGAAACTTTCTAGGGGCATGGAAATGTCCTCTATCTTGATTGGGGTATGGTTACACAGTCATATATGTTTATCAAAAATCACTGAACTCCACATATAAGATTTGTGAATCCTATTATATGTATAAGTTTAACTCAATAAATTAAAAGAAAGAGGGAAAAAAACTTTTAAAAAGATTCCAGTTCAAGATGGCAGACCTACCACAAGTATTTATCATCTCCCCACAAGATAGTAACTGGGAAGGGACAGGAGAAGAGCTTCTGGAACATTGGTATTCTATTTATCTTGTCCTGAATGCTGAGTATAAAGGTGTTTTTACTTTGGGATAATCCATCTATCTGGACACTTATGATCTGTACCTTCTTCTACATACTACATACGTGTTATATTCAATTTTTTTAATCAGCCAATGAACCAGGTACCCTCCACAATCCACTGCTATATAGAGCATCTATCCAGCTACTATATTTTCACAAAGGATGTTAAATTTACCAAATGCTGGTCTGCTTTATATAGCAAAACAAAAACTAAAACAAAACACTCCTTAATTAATAGCTCAGATGATTAGCACTGGTCACGGTATGATCCAAAAATATCAGCTTTCAGCTCCTATTAAAATGTGCAGATGACAGAAGCAACTTTACAAAAGACTGTATGGCACACATGCAGGCCAATATCCTAATATCCTAGAGGATACTCTAGGTATCCTCTAAGTATCCCAATAAAATAAGTAATGGATTCATTTTCTCGCCCCTGATATTCATTCTGATATTTTGTAGTATGTTTGCTAAAAATGTATCTTCAGCACTTGTCAGAATAAACTGTAACTTTTATATGATTTATGTGCCAGCAAGTCAAATCACCACATCTCCAATAGGTCCTCTGCCAAACTACCAAATTCCCTAAATATATATATATATATATATATATATATATATATATATATATATATTTTTTTTTTTTTTTTTTTTTTTGCGGTACGCAGGCCTCTCACTGTTGTGGCCTCTCCCGTAGCGGAGCACAGGCTCCGGACACGCGGGCTCAGCGGCCATGGCTCACGGGCCCAGCCGCTCCACGGCATGTGGGATCTTCCTGGACCGGGGCACGAACCCGTGTCCCCTGCATCAGCAGGCGGACTCTCAACCACTGCGCCACCAGGGAAGCCCTCTAAATATTTTTTAAGCTGAGCATTTAATAAATGTTAAAAGAATAATGAATTAAATCAGATGATTGAAGTGCTGAGAGCCTGGCTAAACTCAGAAATCAAAAATGTATGATGCCAGCAATTAACACAAGTATTCTACATTCTCCAACAGTATTCAGCAGTAGATACAAAAGGCTGGGTTATGGTGGGACACTGAGAATACAGAATTGGCATCCTGCCTCCTCTCCCCTTCCCCAACACCCCACAAAATAAAAAAACAATATACTTCTGGTTCCTTCAGACTTTTGATCTTCTCACCTCTGGTCTCAAAAAGTTTTCTTTGTTTATAAAAGCAGGTACTAAATCTAAGTGTGAGCTTCAGGTGCAGTCTTTCTGCAGCCTAATTATTCGAACTGTCAGGTTTAATCTCATTCTGTGGGAAACTCCCTTTGCCCCTCTCCTGAGGGCAGTTACACACTTGCTCTCTCTCTTCCAGGCTCAGGGGCTCATTTGCAGATGCTTTTGTCACCTGTTGGAATCTGAGATTTAAAAGGATCCCTGAGATTTAAAAAGGACAGAAAAGAGAGAACTTGCTCACCCCTTGCTGGGCACGGGCTATGGGGATTCTACATCTCTGAGCTAGGAACGCCAGCCCTTGGCCTGGACTTCTGTGTCTCTTCTCACTGACTTGGATCTCTAAGTGTCTGATCACTGTGGAAAGCGGAAGTACTTCCATCTTCTTGTGGCCATCCATAAAGACTTAGGAGGAATTCTGAATCATTTCCTGTTGAGAATTCTAACACTAACATAGGAGGCGGGAAATATTGTCAATGAGAAAATGTTGCCTGCCATATCAGTAAACAAGGATGTTGCAGCCATCAAGCCATCACATTACCGCCTCCCTGAGAGTTAGCCCTGAGGGAACTCAGGATAGAAACAGAATGCCCCCCATCTAGCAGTCAGCTGCTGCAGCCATCCCTGATGGTGCACCCTGAGGAAACTCAGAATGAGAAAGCACAGGATACTGGCCCCAGATAACTGAGGGCCCCAGATATCAAAGGAACGATTTCAATGAGCCCAAACTCTTATATCCTCCCATACATAGACAAGTGCTAAATTCCTTAACTTGAGATATGTGGTTTTCTTAAATTGACAGTAATCTTTTGATGTTCTGACTACCTGTTTTTCCTGCAAAAACTCTTATATATCCTGGCCCTTCCCTTACCTCTTCGAAGCAGTCCCTTAGAGTTACCTGAGAGACTGCATCCTGGGATGAAGTCCTCAGTTTTGTTCGCCAAATAAAACATAATTCTCAACTTACAGGTTGCACAATTTTTTCAGTTGACAATATTAAAATCAAAATTCTCCTTCTGGTGTTTCCAAATTTCCATTGACTCTAACTTTAATTATAAACTGAATAAATACTGTTTTAGAATTTCCTTAAAGAAAAAAAAAATCCTGGCTTAATCCACAGAAATAAAGGTCAAGATCACAAAGGAACTGGAATGGATGGGGTCAGGAGTATAACTGAAATAACCAACTATGGGATCTGAGTGTGAAAGAGGAAGAAATGCAGCCAAGAGACTTAAATGTGCTGAGAAGATAGGAGGATTCTGGGACCAAAGATCAAAGAGCACATTTATCAGAACTCAAGCAGCAGAAAAAAGACAAGAAGTTACAATGAAAAAAGAAGAGTTTCAGAGTTCAAGACATATTATATCTACTTACTTTCACAACTGGAAATGAATATAGGAATATGTATGATTAGAACTGCCAGCCTATGGCATGGTGCCTGACCCAAAGTAAAACATGAATAAATAAGGCGTAATTGTTATAAGTCAGTGGAGAAAATCCAAAGTACTTATAATATTTACCTAGAACACAATTAACTATAAATTCACAGTTACTAAGAAAAAATAAAATTTATTCCTATAAATAACATAGAGCTCATCTGATATTTTTAGATTATCCAATCAACTGTTCTTTTCCTTAAGGACAAATTCAAGTTGATTGGACAGATACTATATAAATAAATATGTAGCCATATGTACTCAGAGTAAAATAAAACTTCATTTTGTTCTGAAGCAATTTTAATCATAAGCACTGTGGTTTACAGAATTTTTTCTACATCTAAGGAATTTCTACACTGCCCTTATAACTCAATATTGGCCACCACGAAATGAACCATAAATCTAAAGAAGGCAGATTACTTATAAAATAAATTTCCTTGCCTTGATGTAGACTCAACAGAGTCTGAACAGAAAAACAGAATAATATAAAATAAGACATTAGATTTTAGTGCTAATAAGCAACGGGAAAGATTCAATCATGTGACAGTGAAAGTTGGTCTTGGCGCCACACACCTCATTATAAATTCAGTATACTGACTGGGTTCTTTTGCAAAACATCTCAAACCTGACTGCAAATTTTAACGACTCTCCAATCAGAAAATATTAACCACAGTGTGCCGATAATAAAATGATGCTTAATGCAATTTTCTTACCTGCCTCAACAGTTTCTCAATGGCTGACATTACCATAAGGCCTCTCCAAACAATGGGTGCAGTCTCTTCAATCAGGAAGCCCATGGACATACTGCAATGGGAAACCAAAAATACAACTAATTTATATAAGTTAATATTATCCTGAAAAGTAACATAAAGTAAAATAGATATGCTCACCAAGCAATACCATAATTCATAAGAGGCCGCATTAAGTTACCTGAAATAAGAAAAAAAACATCTTTTAGAAGAGTAAGTCATTATACATAAACATATTGCCTGTTTTCTTATCAAAGAGTGTCAAATTAAAAATATAAATAAGCTACTCATATTGCTAGTCTTTCACTTCTCAATTTGCAACAGTTTAAACATTATACCAAGGATACAACTAATACACCCAATGGGTGCAACATCTAAAAAAAAGATGGGATATAGTTTTATTAAGAAACACTTCATCTACTATTTTCAAATGTTCTAAAAAATAACCTCAATAAGTAATTTTGTCCACCAGGTTTATTCATATATATCAATAAATAAATTATATACATATGCTTATCTAGTATGTGTATACATGTATATTTGCAAACACAAACACACAGTTATTTCTTTTCCTTACTTGAAATTTTTGAAAAGTATAAGAATCCAAAAAAAGTAACAAACTCTATTTTGTATTTCAACATAATAAAAGCCAAATGTGAAGAACCCACAGCAAGCATCATACTCAATAGTAAAAGACTGAACGTTTTTCCTCTAGGATCAGGAACAAGATAAGGATGCCCACTTTTGCCACTTTTATTCAACATAATACTGAAAGTTATAGCCAGAGCAATGAGGCAAGAAAAAGAAATAAACAGCATCCAAATTGGAAAGGAAGAAGTAAAGTTTTCTCTTTTCACACCTGTTATGATCTTATATATAAAACCCTGAAGGTTCCACAAAAAACTATTAAAGCTAATAAATAAATCTGGTAAAGTAGAGGATACAAAGTCAAAATACAAAAATCAGTTCATTTCTATATACTAACAATGAACAATCTGAAAAGGAAATTATGAAAATCCCATTTATAACAGCATCAAAAAGAATAAATACTTTGGAATTTACTTAATCAAGGAGGTAAAAGACTTGCAAAATGCAAACTACAAAACATTGCTGAAAGAAATTAAAGAAGACATAAACAAATGAAAACGTATGCCATGTTCATTAACTGGAAGACTTAATATTAAGATGTCAATACTACCCAAAGCCACCTACAGATTCAATGCAATCCCTATCAAAATCCCTATCAAGGTAATATTTCTTGCAGAAATAAAAAAATCCATTCTAAAATTCATATGGTATCTCAAAGGATCCCAAATATGCAAATCAATCTTGAAAGAGAAGAACACAGCTTGAGGACTCATACTTCCTTATTTCAAAGCTTACTGCAAAGCTACAGCAATCAAAACAATGTGGTACTGGCATAAAGGCAGACATATAGACCAATGAAACAGAATAAAGAGACCAGAAATAAACCCTCACATACACAGTCAAACGATTTTTTCACAGAGAGGCCAAGATCATTCACTGGGGGGAAAGCTGGGAAAACTGTATATCCACATGCAAGAGAATGAAGTTGGACCTTTACTTAACACCATAGACAAAAAATTAACTCAAAATGGATCAAAGGCCTAAATGTAACAGCTAAAACTATAAAGCTCTTAGAAGAAAACATAGGGCAAGAGCTTCATGTCATTGGATTTGGCAAGGATTTCTTGGATACACACCAAAGACATAGGCAACAAAAGCAACAATAGATAAATTGGAGTTCATGAAAGGTTTTAAACGTTGTGCATCAGGAGATAATATCAACAGAGTGAAAAGGCAACCCAAAGAATGGGAGAAAATATTTGTAAATCATATATCTTATAGAGATTAATACCCAGAATAGAATATAGAGAGAACTCTTAAAGCTCAACAACAATCCCACTACTGGGCATATACCCTGAGAAAACCAAAATTCAAAAAGAGTCATGTACCAAAATGTTCATTGCAGCTCTATTTACAATAGCCCGGAGATGGAAACAACCTAAGTGCCCATCATCGGATGAATGGATAAAGAAGATGTGGCACATATATACAATGGAATATTACTCAGCCTTAAAAAGAAACGAAATTGAGCTATTTGTAATGAGATGGATAGACCTAGAGTCTGTCATACAGAGTGAAGTAAGTCTGAAAGAAAAAGACAAATACCGTATGCTAACACATATATATGGAATTTAAGAAAAAAAAAATGTCATGAAGAACCTAGGGGTAAGACAGGAATAAAGACGCAGACCTACTGGAGAACGGACTTGAGGATATGGGGAGGGGGAAGGGTGAGCTGTGACAGGGCGAGAGAGAGTCATGGACATATACACACTAACAAACGTAGTAAAGTACATAGCTAGTGGTCAGCGGCCGCATGGCACAGGGATATTGGCTCGGTGCTTTGTGGCAGCCTGGAGGGGTGGGATAGGGTGGGTGGGAGGGAGGGAGACGCAAGAGGGAAGACATATGGGAACATATGTATATGTATAACTGATTCACTTTGTTATGGTGCAGAAACTAACACAAATTGTAAAGCAATTATACCCCAATAAAGAGGTTAAAAAAAAAAAACTCAACAACAACAACAACAAAATTCAAAACTGGGCAAAGGAAGTGAATAGACATCTCTCCAAGGAAGATATACAAATGGCCAATAAGCACATGAAAAAATGTTCAACATCAATGATCATTAAGGAAATGTGAATCAAAATTACAATGTGAGGCCACCTCACACTATTAGGATGGCTGCCATTAAAAAAAAAAAAACCACAGGAAATAACAACAGTTGGCAAGAATAGAGACAAATGGCAACCCTTGTGCACTGTTCATGGGAATGTAAAATGGAAATGTTATGGAAAATAATGTGAGTTCCTCAAAAAATTAAAAATAGAATTACCATACAATCCAGCAATTACACTTCTTGGTGGAATTGAAAGCAGGGATGAAAAAAGGATTGAAGGGTATCAGTGTCTTGAAGAGATATTTGTACACTCATGTTCACAGCAGCATTACTCACAATACCTAAAATGTGGAAACAACCCAAGGGTCCTTTAATGAATGAATGGATAAGCTAAACGTGGTATAGATATGCAATGGAATATCATTCAGCCTTAAAAAGGAAGAAAATTCTGACATATGCTACAACATGGATGAACCACGAGAACACTGCTAAGTAAAATAAGTCAGACACAAAAAGAGAAATACTGTATGATTCCCTTATATGAGATACTGAAAGTAGTCGAAATGATAGAGACAGAAAGTAGAATGCTGGATGCCAGAGGCAGGGGAAAGTAGCAATGGAGAGCTATTGTTTAATGGATAGGGTGTTTTGGTTTTACAAGATGAAAAGAAGTATGGAGGTAGATAGGTTTTATCATATGTTTTTTAGGTTCTTTCTCCTCTTTAAAGAGACTGAAATTTAAAATTATGATAAAGCATACAGGCATGGTTTATATAAGAAATCCATTACTGAACTCTACTCACTGGATTCCCTACACACACAAAAAGCTATGGCCCTTCATTAAAAGATTGGTGAATAAGTATGCATTTTTATGTTCCAAGCTAAAATAAAATGTTTAAGTATATACTTTTTAATGGTTTCCCTCTTTAACTTCTGACTAAACTAACAAGCTCAATCTCCCTCATAGATAATTTGATAGCAATATTCTTTTCCATGTAACTAACTTTGTCAATTCTTTCCAAAGCATCCAAGTTAAATTTACAGAGAAATAACTTTCCTCCATTGGGCTCTGCACAATTTTCTACTTTCCATTTTCTCCAATAACAAATGCATACCAATTAAAAAGTCAAGTAGTGCTATAAAAATTATTACCAAATGTCAATAATCCCCCAGCACTGTCACATTTCTTACTCCCCAGAGCCAACAACTATTAGTTGATTTCTTTAACTTCTTATGATGAATTAATCTTAGGCTTACAGAAAGTTGCAAGTATAGCCAGAGTCCTCATATACCCTTCACCTAGCTTTCCCTAATGTTAATATTTTATATAACCATAGTACAATTATCACAACCAGGAAATTAATGTTGATACAACTACCAAACCAAGAGTTTGACAATTTTTAGTTATCTCATGACATATTATTTAGCTCTTTTTCACAAACACAGGCATACTTTTCATGCACCCATCTTCCCAATGCAATTATATCACCATTTTTATTAGACATCATGTAAATGTTATTAATAGGTGAGCAATATAGCACACAATACTATTTTTCCTTTCTCTCCCTGAACTGATAAGAAGATCTTTGTGCAGCATGTGTGTATGTGTTTCCTTCATTTTCTATGTATTTATTAGCAAATTCTTCCTATTTTCCAGTTGTGCAAATATCAAATACATTAATCAAATGCACTAGGCATTTGAGTTCATCATCTTGAACAAGGCTCTGCTGTTCTGTCCCTTTATAATGTCTTTTGAATAACAGAAGTTTTTACTTTTTATGTAATCAAATTAATCAGTTTTTTCCTTTATGGTCTATCCTTATTGGGTCTTGTTTAAGAAAGCCTTCACTAATACAGTCATTGAGATCTTATCTTATATTGTCTTCTAAACCTTCATAGTTTTGCATTTTACATCTAAGTCCTTAAACCATCTGAAATTAATTTGTGTGTGTAGTGTGAGGATCCACTACTTTATTTGCACGTGGATAATAAATTGTCCTACCATCAATAGTCTGCAATGCTAGCCTTGTCATAAATCAGGTTTCCATATATATATGTCTGTTTCTGGACTATTTGATTCTACTAGTTTATCTGTCTATCCTTGAGCCAATACCAAACAGGGGGCATATACTGCAGTTTTATAATAAGTCCCCGTATCTGGCAGCGCAAGTCCCCTGTGTTTTCTCTCTCTTCAAGAGTGTCTTGCCTATTCACAGGCCCTTTGCTCACCTTTATAATTTGTATATTCAACTTGGTCATCAATTTCGACAAGTGGACTTCTGACTGGATTTGCAAGACTATTAGAAGGAACTGAGATTTTTAAAAAATTTAGTCTTCCTCTCCATGAACATCATTTGTTTTCCAATTATTGACATTGTGAAAATCTTTCAATAAAATTTTAGAATTCTTTTCCTCTTGAAAATTGTACATTTTCTTTGTTAGGTTTGTTCCCAGGTACCCTGTATTTCTGAAGCTATTTGTATCTTTTTTTATGATCTATATGAAGTTTATTATAAAATTATCATAAACATCAATCTATATTAAAATCTATAGTTGATATAAAATGTGATATCATCCAGTATACATTCACCAAGGATTTGGCAAAAAAATTATCAATGTTGATAAATAATAATAATAGCAACAATCAAGTCTGTCCTGATAGATTCTGAATTCTTCTTCAACTTTTTACTTTTTTATTTTTTTGCGGTACGTGGGCCTCTCACTGCTGTGGCCTCTCCCGTTGCGGAGCACAGGCTCCGGACGCGCAGGCTCAGCGGCCATGGCTCACGGGCCCAGGCGCTCCGCAGCATGTGGGATCCTCCCGGAACGGGGCACGAACCCGTGTCCCTGCATCGGCAGGCGGGACTCTCAACCACTGCCGCCACCAGGGGGAAGCCCTTCTTCCACTTTTTAAACCCAAGGATATTCTTCAAAGTTTACACCATATTACTCTTGCCCCATATTGGTATACACCAAAATTCCAATTCATGAGAGTATTCATTCACACGCTCATTAGACAAAAATTTACTTTATGACCCCTAGGTGCTAGAGACTGGGATAGGCCCTGGTAAAACATCAGTGAATGTCAGAGATATGGTCTGATGGAGCTTAAACTCCAGCAGACAAGAGAGATAGTGGTCTTAAAAAGGCTTATTCTGTCTGCATAGTCTATGAATGAAAATTTTTTTAACACCTTTTATTGGAGTATAATTGTTTTTACATTGTTGTGTTAGTCTCTGCTGTATAACAAAGTGAATCACCTATACATATACATATATCCCCATATCCAATCCCTCTTGCGTCTCCCTCCCACACTCCCTATCCCACCCCTCTAGGTGGTCAGAAAGCCCTGAGCTGATCTCCCTGTGCTATGCAGATCCTTCCCACAAGCTATCTACTTTACATTTGGTAGTGTATGTATATCAATGATACTCTCTCACTTCGTGCTAGCTTACCATTCCCCAACCCCATGTCCTCAAGTCCATACTCTACATCTGCGTCTTTATTACTGTCCTGCCCCTCGGTTCATCAGAACCACGTTTTTTTTTTTTTATATTCCATATAAATGTGTTAGCATACGGTATTTGTTGTTCTGACTTGCTTCACTCTGTACAAAAAACTCTAGGTCCATCCACCTAACTACAAATAATAATTTCGTTTCCTTTTATGGCTGAGTAATATTCCATTGTGCATATGTGCCACATCTTCTTTATCCATTCATTTGTCAATGGACACTTAGGTTGCTTCCATGTCCTGGCTATTGTAAATTGTGCTGCAATGAACATTGTGGTACATGACTCTTTTTGAATTCTGGTCTTCTCAGGGTATATGCCCAATACTGGGATTGCTGGGTCATTGGGTAGTTCTATTTTTAGTTTTTTTAAGGCACCTCCATACTGTTCTCCATAATGGCTGTATCAACTTACATTCCACCAACAGTGCAAGAGGGTTCCCTTTTCTCCACACCCTCTCCAGCATTTATTGTTTGTATATTTTTGATGATAGCCATTCTGACTGGTGTGAGAAAATACCTCATTGTTGCTTTGGTTTGCGCTTCTCTAATGATTAGTGATGTTGAGCATCCTTTCATGTGTTTGTTGGTAATGTTTATATCTTCTTTGGAGAAATGTCTATTTAGGTCTTCTGCCCATTATTTGATAGGGTTGTTTGTGTTTTTCATATTCAGCTGCATGAACTGCTTGAATATTTTGGAGATTAATCCATTGTCAGTTGCTTAGTTTGCAAATATTTTCTCCTATTCTGAGGGCTGTCTTTTTATCTTGTTTGTGGTCTCCTTTGCTGTGCAAAAGCTTTAAAGTTTCATTAGGTCCCATTTGTTTATTTCTGTTTTTATTTCCATTTCTCTAGGAGATGGGTCAAAAAGGATCTTGCTGTGATATATGTCATAGAGTGTTCTGCCAATGCTTTCCTCTAAGACTTGTACAGTATCTGGCCTTACATTTAGGCCTTTAATCCATTTTAAGTTTATTTTTGTGTATGGTGTTAGGGAGTGTTCTAATTTCATTCTTTTACATGTAGCTGTATAGTTTTCCTGGCACCACTTATAGTTTACTCCATTGTATATTCTTGCCTCCTTTATCAAAGATAAGGTAACCATAGATATGTGAGTTTATCTCTGGGCTTTCTATCCTCTTCCATTGATCTATATTTCTGTTTCGGGGCCAGTACCATACTGTATTGATTACTGTACCTTTATAGTATAGTCTGAAGTCCAGGAGCCTGATTCCTCCAGCTATGTTTTTCGTTCTCAAGATTGCTTTGGCTATTCGGAGTCTCTTGTGTTTCCATACAAATTGTGAAATTTTTTGTTCTAGTTCTGTGAAAAATGGCATTGGTAGTTTGATACGGACTGCATTGAATCTGTAGACTGCTTTGGGTAGAAGAGTCATTTATACAATGTTGACTCTGCCAATCTAAGAACATGGTATATGTCTCCATCTATTAGTATCATCTTTAATTTCTTTCATCAGTGTCTTACAATTTTCTCAATACAGCTCTTTTGTCTCCTTAGGTAGGTTTAGTCCTAGGTATTTCATTCTTTTTGTTGCAATGGTAAATGGGAGTGTTTCTTTAATTTCTCTTTCAGATTTTTCATCATTAGTGTATAGGAAGGCAACAGATTTCTGTGCATTAATTTTGTATCCTGCTATTTTACCAAATTCATTGATTACCTCAAATAGTTTTCTGGTGGCATCTTTAGGATTCTCTATGTATACTATCATGTCACCTGAAGACAGTGACAGCTTTACTTCTTCTTTTCCGATTTGGATTCCTTTTATTTCTTTTTCATCTATGATTGCTGTGGCTAAAACTTCCAAAACTAGGTTGAATAATAGTGGTGAGAGTGGGCAACCTTGTCTTGTTCCTGATCTTAGTGGAAATGACTTCACTTTTTCACCACTGAGAATGTTTGTGGCTGTGGGTTTGTCATATATGGCCTTTATTATGTTGAGGTAAGTTCCCTCTATGCCTATTTTCTGCAGGGTTTTTGTCATAAATCGGTGTTAAATTTTGTCACAAGCTTTTTCTGCATCTATTGAGATGATCATATGGTTTTTATCCTTCAATTTGTTAATATGGTATATCATATTGATTGATTTCCATATATTGAAGAATCCTTGCACTCCTGGGATAAACCCCACTTGATCATGTTGTATGATTCTTTTAATGTGCTGTTGGATTCTGTTTCCTACTATTTTGTTGAGGATTTTTGCATCTATGTTCATCATGATAATGGCCTGTAGTTTTCTTTCTTTGTGACATCTTTGTCTGGTTTTGATATCAGGGTGATGGTGGCCTCATAGGATGACTTTAGGTGTGTTCCTCCCTCTGTTATATTTTGGAGGAGTTTGAGAAGGATTGGTGTTAGCTCTTCTCTAAATGTTTGATAGAATTGGCCTGTGAATCCATCTGATCCTGGGCTTTTGTTTGTTGAAGATTTTTAATCAGAGTTTCAGTTTCAGAGCTTGTGATTGGTCTGTTCATAATTTGTATTTCTTCCTAGTTCAGTCTTGGAATGTTGTGCTTTTCTAAGAATTTGTCCATTTTATCCAGGTTGACCACTTTATTGGCATATACTTTCTTTTAGTAATCTCTCATGATCCTTTGTATTTCTGAAATGTCACTTGTTACTTCTCCTTTTTCATTTCTAATCCTGTTAATTTAAGTCTTCTCCCTTTTTTTCTTGATGAGTCTGGCTAAAGGTTTATCAATTTTGTTTATCTTCTCAAAGAGGCAGCTTTTAGGGGGATTTGAGAAGATGGTGGAAGAGTAAGATGCAGAGATCACCTTCCTCCCCACAAATACATCAGAAATACATCTACACGTGGAACTGCTCCTATACAACACCCACTGAACACCGGCAGAAGACCTAAAACATCCCAAAAGGCAAGAAACTCCCCACATAGCTGGGTAGGGCAAAAGAAAAAAGAAAAAAGAGAGACAAAAGAATAGTGACGGGACCTGCACCAGTGGGAGGGAGCCGTGAAGGATGAAAGGTTTCCACACACTAGGAAGCCCCTTCGTGGGCGGAGACTGAGGGAGGCGGAGGGGGGAGCTTCGGGGCCACAGAGCAGAGCGCAGCAACAGGGGTGTGGAGCACAAAGTGGAGAGATCCCCGCACAGAGGAGCGGTGCTGGACAGCACTCACCAGCCCAAGAGGCTTGTCTGCTCACCCGCCGGAACGGTGGGGGCTGGGAGCTGAGGCTTGGGCTTCGGTCGAATCGCAGGAAGAGGACTGAGGTTGGCAGCATGAACACAGCCTGAAGGGGCTAGTGTGCCACGGCTAGCCGGGAGGGAGTCCAGGAAAAAGTCAGGACCTGCCGAAGAGGCAAGAGACTTTTCTTCCCTCTTTGTTTCCTGGTGTGCGAGGAGAGGTGATTAAGAGTGCTGCTTAAAGGAGCTCCAGAGACTGGCGCGAGCCACAGCTATCAGCGCAGATCCCAGAGACGGGCAGGAGACGCTAAGGCTGCGGCTGCAGCCGCCAAGATGCCTGTGTGCGAGCACAGGTCACTATTCACACCTCCCCTCCTGGTAGCCTGTGCATTTCTCTGCCAGGGTCCTGTGATCCAGGGACAACTTCCCCGGGAGAATGCACAGCGTGCCTCAGGATGGGACAACATCACGCCAGCCTCTGCCGCCGCAGGCTCGCCCCGCATCTGCACCGCTCCCTCCCCCGTGCCTGAGTGAGCCAGAGCCCCAGAATCAGCTGTCCCTTGAACCCCGTCCTGTCTAAGTGAAGAACAGACGCCCTCAGGCGACCTACACGCAGAGGTGAGTCCAAATCCAAAGCTGAACCCCGGGAGCTGTGCAAAAAAAGAAGAGAAAGGGAAATTTCTCCCAGCAGCCTCAGAAGCAGCGGATTAAAGCTACACCATCAACTTGATGTACCTGCATCTGTGGAATACCTGAATAGAAAACAAATCATCCCAAACTGAGGAGGTGGATTTTGGGGGCAAGATATATTATTTTCCCCCTTTTCCTCTTTTTGTGAGTGTGTATGTGTATCCTCCTGTGTGACGTTTTGTCTATATAGCTTTGATTTCATCATTTGTCCTACGGTTCTGTCTGTAAGTTTTTTTTTCTTTTACTTTTGAAAAATGTTTTTCTTAATAAGTATTTTTTATTTTAATAACTTTATTTTATTTTGTTATTTTATTTTATGCTCTTTCTTTCTTTCTTTCTATTTTTTCTCCCTTTTATTCTGAGCCGTGTGGATGAAAGACTCTTGGTGCTCCAGCCAGGCATCAGGGCCATACCACTGAGATGGGAGAGCCAAGTTCAGGACACTGGTCCACAAGAGACCTCTGAGCTCCACATAATATCAAACGGCGAAAATCTCCCAGAGATCACCATCTCAACACCAAGACCCACCTTCACTCGACAACCAGCAAGCTACAGTGCTGGACACCCTATGCCAAACAACTAGCAAGATAGAGCACAGACAAATCGATTAGCAGAGAGGCTGCCTAAAATCATAATAAGGCCACAGACACCCCAAAACACACCAGCAGACGTGGACCTGCCCACCAGAAAGACAAGATCGAGCCTCATCAACCAGAACACAGGCACTAGTACCCTCCACTAGGAAGCCTACACAACCCACTGAACCAACCTTACCCACTGGGGAGAGACATCAAAAAGAACAGGAACTAAAAACCTGCGGTCTGTGAAAAGGAGACCCTAACACACTAAGATAAACAAAATCAGAATACAGAAAAACACACAGCAGATGGAGCAAGGTAAACACCCAACAGACCTAACAAATGAAGAGGAAATAGGCAGTCTACCTGAAAAAATATTCAGAATAATGATAGTAAAGATGATCCAAAATCTTGGAAATAGAGAAAATGCAAGAAACATTTAACAAGGACCTAGAAGAACTAAAGAGGAAACAAGCAATGATGAACAGCACAATAAATGAAATTAAAGATACTCTAGAAGGGATCAATAGTAGAATAACTGAGGCAGAAGAACGGATAAGTGACCTGGAAGATAAAATAGTGGAAATAACTACTGCAGAGCAGAATAAAGAAAAAAGAATGAAAAGAACTGAGGACAGTCTCAGAGACCTTTGGGACAACATTAAAAACACCAACATTCAAATTATAGGGGTCCCAGAAGAAGAAGAGAAAAAGAAAGGGACTGAGAAAATATTTGAAAAGATAATAGTTGAAAACTTCCCTAATATGGGAAAGGAAATAGTTATTCAACTCCTGGAAGCACAGAGAGTCCAATACAGCATAAATCCCAGGAGAAACACACCAAGACACATATTAATCAAACTATCAAAAATTAAACATGAAGGAAACATATTAAAAGCAGCAAGTGAAAAACAACAAATAACACACAAGGGAATCCCCATGACAGCTGACCTTTCAGCAGAAACTCTGCAAGCCAGAAGGGAGTGGCAGGACATATTTAAAGTAATGAAGGAGAAAAACTTACAACAAAGATTACTCTACCCAGCAAGGATCTCATTCAGATTCAACAGAGAAATTAAAACCTTTGCAGACAAGCAAAAGCTGAGAGGGTTCAGCACCACCAAACCAGCTTTACAACAAATGCTAAAGGAACTTCTCTAGGCAAGAAACACAAGAGAAGGAAAAGACCTACAATAACAAACCCAAAACAATTAAGAAAATGGGAATAGGAACACACATATCGATAATTACCTTAAATGTAAATGGATTAAAGGCTCCCACCAAAAGACACAGACTGGCTGAATGGATACAAAAACAAGACCTGTATATATGCTGTCTACAAGAGACCCACTTCAGACCTAGGGACACATACAGACTGAAAGTGAGGGGATGGAAAAAGATATTCCATGCAAATGGAAATCAAAAAAAAGCTGGAGTAGCAATTCTCATATCAGACAAAATAGACGTTAAAATGAAGACTATTACAAGAAACAAAGAAGTACACTACATTATGATCGAGAAATTAATCCAAGAAGAAGATATAACAATTGTAAATATTTATGCACCAACAGAGGAGCACCTCAATACATAAGGCAAAATCTAATAGCCATAAAAGGGGAAATCGACAGTAACAGAATCGTAGTAGAGAAATTTAACACCCCACTTTCACCAATGGACAGATCATCCAAAATGAAAATTAATAAGGGAACACAAGCTTTAAATGATACATTAAACAAGGTAGACTTAATTGATTCTTATAGGACATTCCATCCAAAAACAGCAGAATACACTTTCTTCTCAAGTGCTCATAGAACATTCTCCAGGATAGATCATATCTTGGGTCACAAATCAAGGCTTGGTAAATTTAAAAAAACTGAAATCATATCAAGTATCTTTTCCTATCACAACGCTATGAGACTAGATATCAATTACAGGAAAAGATCTGTAAAAAATACAAACACATGGAGGCTAAACAATACACTACTTGATAACCAAATGATCACTGAAGAAATCACAGGGGAAATCAAAAAATACCTAGACACAAATGACAATGGAAACACGATGACCCAAAACCTATGCTATGCAGGAAAAGCAGTTCTAAGAGGGAAGTTTGTAGCAATACAATCCTACCTTAAGAAACAGGACACATCTCAAATAAACAACCTAACCTTGCACCTAAACCAAGTAGAGAAAGAAGAAAAAAAAAACCCCAAAGTTAGCCGATGGAAAGAAATCATAAAGATCAGATCAGAAATGAATGAAAAAGAAGTGAAGGAAACGATAGCATGAATAAAATTGAAAGCAGGTTCTTTTAGAAGATAAACAAAATTAACAAACCATTAGCCAGACTCATCAAGAAAAAAAGGGAAAAGACTCAAATCAATAGAATTAGACATGAAAAAGGACAAGTAACAACTGACACTGCAGAAATACGAAGGATCACGAGAGATTACTACAAGCAACTCTATGACAATAAAATGGACAACCTGAAAGAAATGGACAAATTTGTAGAAATGCACAACCTGCCAAGACTGAACCAGGAAGAAACAGAAAATATGAACAGATCAATAACAAGCACTGAAATTGAAACTGTAATTAAAAATCTTCCAACAAACAAAAGCCCAGGACCAGATGGCTTCACAGGCCAATTCTATCAAACATTTAGAGAAGAGCTAACACCTATCCTTCTCAAACTCCTCCAAAATATAGCAGAGGGAGGAACACACCTAAAGTCATCCTATGAGGCCACCATCACCCTGATACCAAAACCAGACAAAGATGTCACAAAGAAAGAAAATTACAGGCCATTATCATGATGAACATAGATGCAAAAATCCTCAGCAAAATAGTAGCAAACAGAATCCAACAGCACATTAAAAGAATCATACACCATGATCAAGTGGGGTTTATTCAAGGAATGCAAGGATTCTTCAATATACACAAATCAGTCAACGTGATACACCATATTAACTAATTGAAGGAGAAAAACCATATGATTATCTCACTAGATGCAGAGAAAGCTTTCAACAAAATTCAACACCCATGTATGATAAAAACCCTCTAGACGGTAGGCGTAGAGGTAGCTTAGCTCAACCTAATAAAGGCCGAAAATGACAAACCCACAGCCAACATCGTTCTCAATGGTGAAAAACTGAAACCATTTCCACTAAGATCAGGAACAAGACAAGGTTGCCCATTCTCACCACTATTATTCAACCTAGTTTTGGAAGTTTTAGCCACAGCAATCAGAGAAGAAAAAGAAATAAAAGGAATCCAAATTGGAAAAGAAGAAGTCAAGCTGTCACTGTTTGCAGATGACATGATACTATACATAGAGAACCCTAAAGATGCTACCTGAAAACTACTAGAGCTAATCAATGAATTTGGTAAAGTAGCAAGATACAAAATTAATGCACAGAAATCTGTTGCCTTCCTATACACTAATGATGAAAAATCTGAAAGTGAAATTAAGAAAATACTCCCATTTACCACTGTAACAAAAAGAATTAAATATCTAGGAATAAACCTACCTAAGGAGACAAAAGACCTGTATGCAGAAAATTATAAGACACTGATGAAAGAAATTAAAGATGATACAAATAGATGCAGAGATATACCATGTTCTTGGATTGGAAGAATCAACATTGTGAAAAGGACTCTACTTCCCAAAGCAATCTACAGATTCAATGCAATCCCTATCAAACTACCACTGGCATTTTTCACAAAACTAGAACAAAAATTTCACAATTTGTATGGAAACACAAAAGACCCTGGATAGACAAAGCAATCTTGAGAACGAAAAATGGAGCTGGAGTAATCAGGCTCCCTGACTTCAGACTATACTACAAAATTACAGTAATCAAGACAGCATGGTACTGGCACAAAAACAGTAATATAGATCAATGGAACAGGATAGAAAGCCCAGAGATAAACCCACACACATATGGTCACCTTATCTTTGATAAAGGAGGCAAGAATATACAGTGGAGAAAAGACAGCTTCTTCAATTAGTGGTGCTGGGACAGCTGGACAGCTACATGTAAAAGTATGAAATTAGAACACTCCCTAACACCATACACAAAAATAAACTCAAAATGGATTAAAGACCTAAATGTAAGGCCAGACACTATCAAAGTCTTAGAGGAAAACATAGGCAGAGCACTCTATGACATAAATCACAACAAGATCCTTTTTGACCAACCTCCTAGAGAAATGGAAATAAAAACAAAAATAAACAAATGGGACCTAATGAAACTTAAAACCTTTTGCACAGCAAAGCAAATCATAAATAAGACCAAAAGACAACCCTCAGAATGGGAGAAAATATTTGCAAATGAAGCAACTGACAAAGGATTAATCTCCAAAATTTACAAGCAGCTCAATAACAAAGAAACAAACAACCCAATACAAAAATGGGCAGAAGACCTAAATAGACATTTCTCCAAAGACGATGTACAGACTGTCAACAAACAAATGAAAGAATGCTCAACATCATTAATCATTAGAGAAATGCAATCAAAACTACAATGAGATATCATCTCACACTGGTCAGAATGGCCATCATCAAAAAAATCTAGATACAATAAATGCTGGAGAGGATGTGGAGAAAAAGGAACACTCTTGCACTGTTGGTGGGAATGTAAATTGATACAGCTATTATGGAAAACAGTATGGAAGTTCTTAAAAGACTAAAAATAGAACTACCATACAACCCAGCAATCCCACTACTGGGCATATACCCTGAGAAAACCATAATTCAGAAAGAGTCATGTACCAAAATGTTCTTTGCAGCTCTACTTACAATAGCCAGGACATGGAAGCAACCTAAGTTTCCACTGACAGATGAATGGACAAAGAAGATATTGCACATATATCCAATGGAATATTACTCAGCCATAAAAAGAAACGAAATTGAGTTATTTGTAGTGAGGTAGATAGACCTAGAGTCTGTCATACAGAGTGAAGTAAGTCAGAAAGAGAAAAACAAATACTATAAGCCAACACTTATATATGGAATCTAAGAAAAAAATAAGGTCATGAAGAACCTAGGGGTCAGACGGGAATAAAGACACAGACCTACTAGAGAATGGACTTGAGGATATGGGGAGGGGGAAGGGTAAGCTCTGACAAAGTGAGAGAGTGGCATGGACATATATACACTACCAAACGTAAAATAGGTAACTAGGGCTTCCCTGGTGGCGCAGTGGTTGAGAGTCCACCGGACAATGCAGGGGACACGGGGTTCGTGCCCCAGTCTTAGGAAGATCCCACATGCCGTGGAGTGGCTGGGTCCGTGAGCCATGGCCACTAAGCCTGCGCGTCCAGAGCCTGTGCTCCGCAACGGGAGAGGCCACAGCAGTGAGAGGCCTGCGTACTGCAAAAAAAGAAAAAAAAAAAAAAGATAGCTAGTCGGAAGCAGCCGCATAGCACAGGGAGATCAGCTCGGTGCTTTGTGACCACCTAGAGGGTTGGGATAGGGAGGGTGGGAGGGAGGGAGATGCAAGGGGGAAGAGATATGGGAACATATGTATATGTATAACTGATTCACTTTGTTATAAAGCAGAAACTAACACACCATTGTAAAGCAATTATACTCCAATAAAGATGTTAAAAAGAAAAAAAAAAGCAGCTTATAGTTTTATTGACCTTTGCTATAATTTCCTTCATTTCTTTTTCATTTATTTCTGATCTGATCTTTATGATTTCTTTCCTTCTGCTAACTTTGGGGTTTTTTTTTCTTCTTTCTCTAACTACTTTAGGTGTAACGTTGGGTTGTTTATTTGAGATTTTTCTTGTTTCTGGAGGCAGGGTTGTATTGCTATAAACTTCTCTCTTAGAACTGCTTTTACTGCATCCCATAGGTTTTGGGCCGTCGTGTTTTCATTGTCATTTGTTCTATGAATGACATTTAAAGTCAAGTGGGCGGAGACAAATAGTCAATTATGCGATAACTGTTGAAAGATATAATCTTACAAATATGTAAACCAACTACTCTTGGCCAATAAAATGAGGAATGCTTAATTCCAATTAAAGAGAATGGGATAAACTTATGAAAGAGGCGACACTTTAAGGAATAGGCTGAATCTTTTTTTTTCCATTTCTGTATAATTTTTTTAAATTAATTTTTTTTGGAATATAGTTGCTTTACAATATTGTGTTAGTTTCTGCTGTACAGCAAAGTGAATCTGCTATACATATACATATATCTCCACTTTTTTGGATTTCCTTCCCATTTAGGTCACCACAGAGCATTGAGTAGAGTTCCCTGTTGTATCTTTTTTAAAACTGCATTTTCTCTTTATTGCTAGTATATAGAAATTTAATTTTCTTGTATATTAATCTTATATCCAGCCACCCTGCTAAATTCCTGTGTTCATTTTAATAACTGTTTTATAGTTTTTAAAAAATATTTATATGTAAATAATTATATTTTCTTCAAATAATGACAGTTTGCTTCTTTTATTTAATTTCTTATTCATGTATGTTATGTGTTTGAACTTACTTTGCAGGTTAGGAGTGCCTGTATAATGTTAAATAAAAGCTGTGAAACCAGCCTCCTTCTCTTAGTCATAATTTTAAATGGAATGTTTTTAATAGTTCACCAGTGAGTATGATTCTTGCTATATAGTTTTTAGAGATACACTGTATCAGGTTAAATAAAATTCCCTTTTGTTCCTAGTTGGAGAAGAGTTTTAATCCTAAGTGGTTGTTGGGTTTTGTAGGATGTTTTTTTGGCATCTTTCTGAATTATAATAAACTATACTTTTTCTCCTTTAAGCTGCTAAAATGGTGAGTTACATTAACACATTTTTTTCTAATGTTGAACCAAACTTGCTTCTCTGTATTAAATGCAGTTTAATCACAGTATAGTTGTTTAATACAATGTTGAATTTGGCTTCCTTATATTTACTTAAGTCTTTTTACATACATTAATTAGGGAGACTGTCCTGTAATTTTCCCTTTTCATTCTAGCCTTATAAGGTTTAACTAGTCTCATAAACTAAGTTGTAAAGTATTATATATTTTTCTATTCTATGAGTGAGTTTGTTTAAGACTGGAATTACTAGTTTGTGTTGGCTTGCTATCTTCATGGTAATAAAATTTTTAACTACTGATTCCTTTTAATAAATATGGAATAATCTAGATTTTCTATTTATTTCTGAATCTGTTTTGGTGATATACATTTTTCCAGGAATTACCTATTTCAAGAAAATGGTCAAATGTATAGTCACAGAGCGGTCCAAACATTTTCTCATATTTGAAACCAATGGTTGCATTTGTCAAGTCCCATCTTTAGTTCCAATTTACTTATAGGTTGTCTCTCCTTTTTTTTTTTTTTAACTCTACCTTGCCAGGCATTTGTCTAATTTATTAGGTTTTTTTTGTTGTTGTTTTTTGTTTTTGGTTCTGTTGGTCCTCTCTACTGTATCTTTGTTTTCAAATTCATTAATTTCTGCTCTTAATCATGTCTTTCCTTCTACTTTCTTTGGGTTTATTGCATTATTCTAACTTCTTAAGTTAAATAGTTATCTTACTTATTTTCAGCCTTTCTTCTTTTAAAATATAAACACTTAATGACCATTTATCTCTAAATATTATTTTAGCTTTATCTCACGTTTTTATTTTCATTATTTCCTCTTTCAACCATGAGTTATTTAGAAATTGTTTTTAATTTCCAAATGTGTAGATGTTTTTAGTTACTATTTTGTTATAAACCTCAAAATTAATTGTGTGATATTAGGGAACGTGATCTGAATGATACCAATCTTTGAAATTCACTGAAACCTGTTTCATGGGCTAGCACATGGTCAATTTTTACCAATGTTCCAGGTATATTTGACAGGAAGAGTCTATATATAGCCATTGAAGCAAGCTTATTTATAGGTAGTAATTCCTTACTTTCAGTAATACTTTTGCTTTAAAAGTCTTTAAAGTTTATTTTATCTATTAACATTACACCCACTTTCATTTTGCCTGATTTATCATTTCCAATCCTTTAACTTTTAACCTATGTATATTTTTATGTTTTAGGCATATCTCTTCTAAATAGCTTTAACCTATCTGGGTTTTGTTTTTGTTTTATTTTGGTTTTCTTTTCTCCAGTCTTACAATATTATTCTTTTAACTGAAGAGTTGTAAAATATTAATATTTATGTTGCTGATACATTTGAATTCGTATCTACTATTTTGTTTTGTACTTTCTCTTTGCTTAACTTTTTTGGGGGGCAGCCTTATTTTTTTTAATTGTGATTCTTTCCCTCATTACATTTTTCCCACTTTTAAAACAGAAATCATACACTCCATTTCTATTCTTAAAATGATTACCCAGTTATTTAAACAAATATTTAAAGCATAAAGGTAATCAATACCTCTAACTTTTCTTCTTTGAATGCTTAAAATCTAATCACTCTCCCTTCCAGGCCAATTTATATGCTATTGTTTTCCTCAATTTTAGTTCTGTCTTGGAAAACTCTCATTCTCTCTTTAAATATTGCCTCTGTCACATTTTCTCCATTATCTCCTTCTAGAAGTCTGATTAGACCTGTGAGGGACCTTCCATGCTGTCCTCCATGTCCCTCAAACTTTCATTTTTTGTTCCCCAATCTTCTCTATATGTTATATTCTGGGTATTTTCTTTTCATCTACATTCTAGTTAACTAATGTCCTCTTTAGTTGTGTCTAATCTTCTGCTTTATCTGTCCTTTTTTTCTTTTCTTTGCATTCTAACCAGAGCCGAGGACAAGTCCAGCATATATCCCAATAGCCACCAATGTAAGGAAGAGTTATTTCAATGGTCATTTATTAAGGATGTCATCCTTTGGGCATCCCAGCTTTTATATGGTGATTCTCCATTGAAACTTACTCCCTTCTTAGGTGCCAAACTTTATCTCCATTCCTTCATAAACAGACCTATAAAATATAGGCCCTTAGCCACCAAGGATCAGCAGGTAATACCTAGGTAAATATCAATTCCAATGCTCACCTATACCAATTAGCTCACACTTTCTTATTATTTCTAAGTTCTGAGAAATTCTCTTCCTTTCCTACTACCTCAGTCATGTATTGAAAAGTACTTTTTGTTAATATTCCATGTAATATTTTAAGGTATATTGTTACAAGAAGCATTTTTCTAAACATTGTCTGCCACACTGCCAGAACTAGAAGTGGAAAGCTGCTGACTTTTATTCAGTGATCTTATATCCCCCAAGATATCTTACAGAATTCTCATTATTTTTCAAGACATTTTCTGATCATATCTTTGAATTTTCTAGGTAGACAAACATATTACATAGGTAGAAAAACATATTACAAAGAATTCACGACAACTCTCTTTTCCTTTCCACCATTAATAACCCTTACTTCCTTTTCTTGTTTTAGTGCATTGGCTAAAACCTGCAGTAGCAATAGCAGCCTCATCTTGTTTTTAATGTAACATGGAAAAGATTATACCAAAATAAATTAAGAGAATCTGAGTATCATCTATTGACTTTCTTCTCCATTGAAATAGATGGTCTAAGTAGTTTGACTCTATTCAAAACAAGGGCTTAAAGTTCAAACTGGAATTAGAAATTGAAACTAGGTGATATGCACTAAATGTTTGTGGCCCCCCAAAATTCTTATGTTGCAATCCTAACCCCCAATGTGATGCTACTAGGAGGTAGGGCCTGTGGGGTGATTAGGTCATGACAGTGGAGCTCTCATGAATGGGATGAGTGACCTTATAAAAGAGACCCCAGAGAGTTCTCTTGCCCTTTCCACCACGAGTGGACACAATGAGAAGATGGTCATCTGTGATCCAGGAGGCAGGACCTCACCAGACCAGAATCAGCTGGCACTTTGTTCTTGGACTATCCAGCCTCAAGAACTGTGAGAATTGAATGCCTGTAATTTAAGCCACCCAACGTATGGTATTTTTGTTACAGTAGCCTGAATTGACTAAGACACTGGGTCAGTCAAAAGCCTTTTCACGGGACTTCCCTGGTGGCACAGTGGTTAAGAATCCACCTGCTAGTGCAGGGGACACAGGTTCGATCCCTGGTCCAGGAAGATCCCACATGCTGCAGAGCAACTAAGCCGGTGAGCCACAATTACTGAAGCCCGCATGCCCTAGAGCCCATGCGTTGCAACTACTGAGCCCACGCACTGCAACTACTGAAGCCCGCGTGCTCTAGGGCCTGCGTGCTGCAACTACCAAAGCCCACACGCCTAGAGCCCGTGCTCCACAACTAGAGAAGCCACTGCAATGAGGAGCCCATGCACCACAACAAAGAGTAGCCCCCATTCGCCGCTACTAGAGAAAGCCCGGGCACAGCAACAAAGACCCAACACAGCCAAAAAAAAAAAAAAAAAAGGTCTTTTCACAAAACCTCTAACACTGTAAAGGAACAATCTTTAATCTACTTTATTAGTATGTTAAATCCTAATCTAGAGAAAATATGTACTTTAAATATTTCTTGTACTTTAGTGAATAAGCAATTGTAAACCAAAAGTTCAGCACTGTGAGCAGATTCATCACCATTTTACTTCAAAATTCGCCAGTGAATAATGTATACTGAAACTCCTAAAAAAGTAGGGCATATACATTAAAGAGAAAGTTAAAGGCACATTCTTCACTATCTTCTCCTATGTATCAGTAAACAAAATTGATACTGCCGGAAAGCATTTTACTCTAATTAATAAAATTACCAGAATGGAATGTTGGCATAGGCTGAAGCCATACTTTTAAATTAATAGAGAAAGACTCTGAACAACAACTCATGATTACAAGTACAAATTAGTTTATTTGCCCTAGACTTTAAATTAAAGAAAATGTGAACAGCCATTCCTCCACATAAACTTAATAGAAAAACTAACAAAGTACTACTGAAAGTTTACATAGATTCTTTGGAATCCATTGCCCCATAAGTAACAGCATTTTGAAGAGACCATCATTAGCAGAACTTACCATGACACAGATCATTATTTCCCACTTCCTCATATCTTCACAGTAGCTCATGCATTGAAGCACAAAAGATTCTTACTGTAAGTCAAACTATTTCAGTTGCCACAATGCCACTCACAGAATGAATGACACACTGCCACATCCTCCTCATTCTACTACAACAAAGTTCTATCATTTCTAACAGGTGCAAATTTAATTAATGGATTATATGTCACAAGTGGATTTCAAACGGGTTTAGAGATTACTTTTATATTATAAATTAATTGTCAAGCTAGAATAGACACTGTGACCACGTCAAAATGAAAAGCTAGGTAAAAAAGAAATAGGCATAAGAAAGGCTGTTTTAAACCTTTCTATTAAAGGTGACATCATTAAATGTTCCAAGGATAATTCTGATCTAGAATCAGGTCTTCTTTCTGCAGCAATCCCACTATTCATGAATCAGCTAAATAGTAGACATTCCCATTTACTTGGTATTAGCAATAAGCCTGAAAACTCTCTGCACCTTCTACTCTGCTTCCTAGCTCCAAAAATAAAGGAAGCATTTTAAATACAGTTGAACACCAATGTCAGGAATATATGTCTTTAAAAAATTGTAACTTGGCATCATAACTAAAGGCATTAAATCCATTCTTTAAATGCAGACAGTACAGCCAAGAATATACAACCTCATTTCATGAGTTTTAAAAAATATTTAAACATAGAGTCAAGTAAATAATAGAAGTTTTATAAAAACAAGCCTTTATCCACATATTAATGAGAAGACACTCAAAGGTACAAGAACCTTCAGAAAGTAAGGAAGGACATCCAGTGCAAACTTTACAATTTCACTTTCTCACATCTACTTTCCTATTCCTTCTTTTCTTTCTGAAACCAAGATCCTTTCTTAGGAGCAATCAGATGTAAGAAAGGAGTTGCAATCACTATTTTTCTTTCAGAAGGACGTCAAGTGGCTGGGTGAGACAAAGTAGTTCTACCAATTAATAGCACCCAGGAAAGGTTTAGAATACCCTACTTGTTTACCTCGAAGAAAAGAAGGATTTAGAGAGAAAGTGAGTAAAGATGAGAATGAAATGGGTCAAAATTCAAGTGCCAACCTGGAGGGCCCATAGGCAATAATACTGCAAATAGAAGTGGAAAGGAGGGGGATCTAGAATATTAGAGCAGGGAGCAGAAAGTACGACTACAAAGAAAATTATTCAATGTTTTTACAATTGCATACCTATCACTCAATATTAAAATTTTGTTTGTCTTCGTACTTTCCATTTTTGTACCACCTTGCAACCCTACTACATCATCCCAGAAACCCACTCATCTCAGAGCTGAAAGCCATTCAGGCACATCTTTCTTAAAATCTAACCTTTTTCCCAATTAGAAAACTGCCCCTTACTTTTCCAACTCATCCCTTCCCGCAACTAACACTCTCGTTTTCTCATGTGGGTGGTTTCCATTAGGAAAAGAACCGGATATGAGTAAACCACGTTGAGAACTTAAGCTTTGTTGAGGATATAAGTATTTTTTAAATGGAAGCTGCTTCGTAGAATATAATGGAATAATGTATAAAGAGATTTTTTGAGCAATGGTTATTATCTCAAATTCTTGTCTAATCTGGGGCTAGGAGTTTCTTCATTTAGTTAACCATTCAGCAAATATTTACTGAGTATCTAGAAATATAGGGATAAACTTGGCATCCTACTTCTGAACCTTGTCAGTTTATACTGCAGAGTTTAATAGGAAGAAGTGAACGGAGGGGCTAGAAAAAAAATAGGTGATAACAGGACTATATAGGTAAGGATGATAAATCCTTGCTTTACATACTCCAACAACCCATACACCACCATCCTGGCCTCCATCCTGCTTTACACCTGCCCTCGGCATCACTAATTGAGCACTAACTGATCACATTCTTTCCTGCTGAAACCAGGTGTGGATCAGAATTTTTTCAACATTATGTTCCAGATAACCAGTTGGTATTTAAAATGAAAACTATGTGTTATCTCCATGTTAAAGGAGTAGTCAGGCATCTGTGAAAGAAAATTTAAGATGACAGAAGGAACCACTTATATTCAGTCTAGAAGAGTAACAAAAATAGCAGTTATGTGTCATACAGCACTGCATAGATACTTTTAAGATACTGTATTTCACTGAATCCTAATAACAATCCTATGAGGCAGTACTATTTCCATTTCACACTTGAGGAAAGTGGAAGGCTATCCCCAGCCTCTGCTTATCTAAATCCCTTTCTTCCATGGCAGCCTCCAAACCAGCTCTCCATAGCCATCCCCTCTTCTAATCTCCTCCAGCATCTGACACTTAACAAATGTTACACTGTATGATTATCTATCTTTTTCATGCCTCTATCCTGCCTCCCCCACTAAATACCATATTCCCCTTCCTTACTATAACTGGTGCTCAAAAATACATGTTTACACAATGGCCAAAACAATTTTGTAAATAGCCAAACAGTCGAAAGTAAATAGATATTAAAAGAAAACTGCACACCCTATATTTGGTCACCCAGGCATTTTTACTACAGTAAAATATTATTATAAGAAATTACCCACTTCTAGCTGTGGCCTTGAAAAGTTGTCTTCACATGACATATGACATGTTTATATGTCATACTTCATATAAAGTAGTTAAAGATCAGAAAACTAGACTGCCCAAAGTTATACAGCTAGCAACGAAATCACTAAGGATCTTAGTCTAGGCCTGTTTCATCCTAAGCCCCATATTCTTACCACACACATCTCCAAAGAAGCAGGTTTAAGGTCATGCCAACATACATGAGATCAAAAGATAACACACAGTTGGAAGGTTAGCTAATATAGGAGCAGATTTTTCTTCTATTGCTTGATGATGCCCAGACAAGTTCCCTGAAATAATTTAACAAGCTCTGATACACCAAGTTATTCTGTAATGAATGTGTATCATCTTTCAAGCCAACAAAAAGGTCATAGCTGGGGTTACAGCTGTAAAATTGCAGTGGACTATGTTTGGTTATTTTGATATATCTTTTAACTAAATTTCTGTAATCCCTATCTTTTTGTTTATATGGTGACATTTCCAGCCTTCTTATCAAATTTACATGACATATAACACCGGTTTTATTAGCCCACCTAGTTTCTAAAAATTTCAAATTCATTTTTAAGCAGAAACAGTGAGCTCCAAGTACAAGGGATTCAGGAGCTGTAATTTGAAACATACTAGCAATACATGCCCACAAGGCAAAACAAGAGCATTTTAGCAGCAAATTAGCAAAACAGGAGTGACCTACTGGAACAAGAAAAAGTTATCTTAGCCATGTGACAAGGGCTTAGCACAAAACTGTACTTCTTACAGTAACTAAAATACCTATTAATGTGTGTATTGTGAAGCAACAAAAAAGTCTAAACATTAAAAAATTAGACAAAATTATGACAGCCAGCATTTTAAAAAATAATAAGAATATAGAATACAATAGAGAAAATAAAGAGATGTACAGCAAAAGAGAAAACTCTGGCTTCAGTGCAGTCTTCACACAAAAGAATTACATTAAACTCAATTTGTTTTAAGAGTAAAGGAAAAGATACAAAGCATAAAAATGAAAAACCATTTTAAGAAGACTACCAAAAAAATTAGTATTTATTAAATAAAAGATAATACATCTACAAATACTGGAGGCCAACTCCTTTCTATAAACATTTTATATATACAATAAAAGCCTTACTGCACTACCCATTTAAGTTATGCTAGAGATCTGGGGACTTATATGAATGGCCCATGTATCAGAGTATCTAGATAAGAAACCAGAAAAAAAGAATTAATAGGAAGCAGAGTCACTGATGTCTGTGACCCCACAGTAAATTGAAGACTACTCAGAAGGGTAATAAACCTTTGCAATGTTAGCTAGTTTTTTATTTTGGTTACGGGATACCATTAAAGCATTTACAGAATAGTAACTGATTTTAAAATTCCATTCTCTGCCATTTAAAATTATAGGCAATTAACTTATGTAATAGCTATAACCCTAAGAAAGATTAAATATAAATTACATTTCTGTAAAAATGAGTTTTATTTTAAGGTATCAATGAACACTCACCACATAAGAGATTTCTCTCCATTCACTCTCTCATTCAACATATTACTGAGCACCTACTATATACCAAGCATGAGGTTTGGAACTAGGGATACAATGGTGAAGAAAAATAGACCCAGTATCTTCCCTCATGAAACATAAAGTCTATGGGACAGACAGACACTAATCACACAATCACTAGACAAATGTAAACTTGTAACCAAAACAAGTCTTACAAAGGAGAGCACAGAATTCCCTAGTTGCAGAGATCTTTGGTATAAAGGAAAACTTCATTATTCAAAGAAGCACCCCACAAACTTGATAGTTTTATAAAGTTTAGTTTTTATATATTGGTATCTTTTAAATCAGGGCACAGATATTGAAAATATTATTATTGGAGAGGAAAAATGCCATCAGTTATCTAAAGAGAAAGGAAACTTTAAATGTGTATTACTCAATACCTGAGATAGCCCCTTTCTCAAAAATGTCACTCATGCTAAAAAAAAGCTAAGTTAAAATTTGAGAAATAATTTAGTTTTCAAACAAATATCCAAAAATCTGCAATAGTATTAAATTTCAAAAGTTTTTAGACATAGGCATTTTTATGATATCTAGCCTTCAAAGAAATAGCCAATGGATAGGAAGTATGAAGACAGCATTCTGCATAAAAAGCTTTGTTAGGTTTTCTCTTTACACACATTTGCAGTTACTTGGACTGACCCCAATGACAACTAGTTCATGTCTTAAAGACTTCCTCTGTATACATGGCTAATATTTTTGACAACACTATCACTACTGAAAAAGTGAAGCTTTAATTTGAATCTCCTAACAGCAAAGAGCTAAACTTGTCAAAGTCTCATGAAAGATATGCAAATATTAAAGAGATTATTTACTCCCCCTTGACCACATAAAATGTATACTTAAAAGCATTTTTTTTTAAAAAAGATGTCAGCTGTCTCAACTCCGGGTGCATAGTGTGTGATGTCCTCAATAACTCCAATTATACAGTTAGGTAAATTAAGTTGCCTAAAACATTTAAAACTACATTTACAAATCAAGTAAATCGGATACTCTCAAACCTTAGAAATGCCTGACGGGGTAGCCTTACCACCTACCAAAATCATTGTAAATACCCAAGCAACAGTTGTAAATTTAATAAACAGAACTAATAAATGAAATAAATCCAATTATCTTGAATGCTCTAACACTATTTAGAAACTTAACCAAACGATTTTACATCTTTTAAATTAAAATCCTCCTAGGTATGGTGTAGCAGCAAACTGGGAAAAAACTCTGGTTCCTGAAGACCTTGTGGAATAAAACTGTCTTACCAGTCCTGTATGGATTGTGTCGTCTTATGTGAAAGAGAAATAAACCTTGTTTAAGCTAACACTGCATTGGGTTTTCTTTTACTCACATCTAAAAATAATACTAATTAATACATAATATGTTTAATATCAAAGAAACATTTAAAATTACAAAGCTAACATGACATTCTCTAATAGGTTTAATTCTCTTAAATGCTTCTAACACCTTTAAAAACAAATACGCACATATAATATCATAATGATTATAAAATTTCTTCCTAAACTTAATACAAAAATGTTAATACTAATGGATTTGATTTGTTTCATAAAGTAGCACGTTTACCAAGATATGGTGAGGGATACAGATTATCACTCAGGGTCAAACAGGGTCACAGAACCTAGGGGCTTCTTCCAGGAGAGTTCTACCTGGCTAGCATGCTAAGTTTTGTTGTGTTGTTGTTGTTTTAATGGTACTAGGACTGTTCAAGCCAATGGCTTTGCTTACAACTTGATATATCATACGTTCCTTCAATTTTTTTAAGCAACGTCCCAACATGTCATTTAATTGCCTATTTCAAATTGGTGATATTCTGTACGTTATACTCAGATTCAACTAATCTCTTTTCTGACTGACTGGATTCTGCTTTCTTTTCTTATCTTTCTCATCTGGCTCAGTGCCACAATGCTGCATTCACTTTATTGGCAGGAAAGATGGAACAGAGAAATTAGTTTATTGCTGTTGTTTTTACAAATGATAATCAACAATTAGGTATGACAGAAATCAACTCTGTAAAACAGAACCTTACATGTCTACCTATTGATTACTTGACTTCCACAGCTGGCTACTTATACAGCCTTATTTATTACCATAAAAGGTTAAAGGTAATCTTTTCAAAGGGTGACCTTTGTAAGGCCAAGAAACATTCCACACTTTCAATGGGTTTTTGAAAATGAGTATGTCTAAGTGAAGGTGCAGTATGTAAATTCAACTATCTCACAGTGACTGCAGTTTGTCTATTCCTTAAAGCTGAGGAACTTAGATTTTAGGGAAAAAATCACAGACATGCAATAGGGAAATAGATTAAGAGAATCTGATGAACACAGCTGTTTTCTTTCCAGACCATGAGAATTAGGTAAGCAGAAGCATAAAGAAGTAAGGAAGTGTAAAGAACTGATTACACTGCTTTTCCTCTTGCACTGTATTGCTCACCATTTTGTACCAGATGATTAAAAATCCATTCACTAATATCACTTCAGAATATGCCTAGAAATAATGTTCAAATCCTGCAACCTTATTTAAGCAGGATGCTGACAAAGTGACCCATGGCCAGGAAGACAATAAGAATGATAAGCATACTCAAAACTGCCTCATATGAGAGAAAGCTGAAGGCAGGAAGTTGTTTAGCTGGGAAAAAACTGATCATGGTGTACAAATATTTCACAGGTTATGAAAAGAAAAAGAATTAGATTAGTTGGTTCTCATGAGGGCAGACCTCGTAAAAGCATGTGAAAGTTATAAGAAGGCAGATTTGTGGGATGAATTGGGATATTGGGACTGACATATATACATTATTGATACTATGTATAAAATAGATAACTAATGAGAACCTACTGTTTAGCACAGGGAACTCTACTCAGTGCTCTGTGGTGACCTAAATGGGAAGGAAATCCAAAATAAAGGAGATATATGTATACAAACAGCTGATTCACTTCGCTGTATAGCAGAAACTAACACAACATTGTAAAGCAACTATATTCCAATAAAAATTAATTTTTAAAAATAATAAGGCAGATTTTTGTTCAAAATTATAATAAATAGAGCTATCACGAAACAGCAAAATCTACCTCACTGGAGGTGTTTGACAGAAGCTAGGTCATCACTTATCACACATTTGTGGATTCTGTTATTTTCAAATTCACAAACTGAGAGTTTCACACATAGCCAAAGATGCAAGGCAGCAGCCTCTTTCCCCAATGTTCCAAATTCACCGATAATTACCAAATATCATCCAATAAATGTTCTCTTTCTGTGATAACAAGGAATGACTCACACTTCCCCCAAGATTTTCTTAATGATTTATAGAAAGACTGAATTAAACCTAAAATATCCATCTATGTCTATTAACGAGTTAAAAGTGAAAGAGGCATGTAACATACAGCTTACATATAAATACAGCCTACATAAATAATTGTCACTATTATGCTTCAAAGTCAAATAAACACTCTGATATATATCAATGTTTTCTTCCTTCTCTGGATAATTTTCTTATGCACAAATACATTATGGGTTACGGAGTATCTAGATTCTGGCCTATTACCCTGGGCAAACTGGCAAACTTTATTAATTTTTTTTTTTTTTTTTTTTTTTTTCTTTTTGCGGTACACAGGCCTCTCACTGTTGTGGCCTCTCCCGTTGAGAAGCATAGGCTCCAGACGTGCAGGCTCAGCGGCCATGGCTCACAGGCCCAGCCGTTTTGCGGCATGTGGGATCTTCCTGGACCAGGGCACAAACCCGTGTCCCCTGCATCGGCAGGCGGACTCTCAACCACTGCGCCACCAGGGAAGCCCAAACTTTATTAATTTTTTATATCACCCTCCTTATCTGTAAAATAACAGAGACCTGCTGATGCCCTTCATCAAATTAGATAATCTAACATTATTTCTCCTTCCCTGCTTTCATCAATTCTCCAGTGCACACAGAGAAAATAACTTGGGAGTGACTATATATACAGAAAGGCAGAAAGATGACAATCTGTAAGTTGGATTTCCTCTCATTTCAAATCCTAGGTTTGCATCTTGAAACACCTCTGTTTCTGAGGGAGAGGGGCCAGGCGGTTACTATAACCCAGCTCCCCTGACTTTGCTGATTGTCTGTCATTTGCCCCTCCAGTTCACCCTCTCTCTGACCCAGGGGTTCTTCTATGGACTGCATCAAAAGCAGATCAGAAAGAGGAAGTGGCGGGAGGGGGGGGGGCGGTGTTGGTTTGGGTATTTCATTTCCTGGTTTTCTCTCTGTGGGGTGATCTTGGGCTGGCTGGGTGCCTCTACCGAGTGTCACTGCTCCTCCCAAGACAGCCATCTCTACAAGGACTGTCTCCTTCCAGGTTTGATATGTTCCCTCCCCTCACCTCTTCAGGCCTAGAGGTAACTGCTCAAATGTTGTCAACAGGTATTATCCTACCTCTTGTGGTTTTCCCACATTTCTTCCACATATTTATAAACAGTCCCTCTCAAATAATTTGACAAGTGCTTCTGCGTTTTTGTTGGAAAGTGACCCCAGGAAATAGATCTTTGAAATGAGATTGAGATTACTCTAGAAACTCAGGAATAATCTCCATAGCAGGAGAAAATGGGACCAAAGGGAATGCATTTAGTGTTATCAAGATTTATGATTATACAAATCAGATGAAGGGCAAAACTGGGAGATCCTGTGGTGTGATGGTTAATTTTAGGGCAATTTGACTGAGTCACAGGGTACCCAGATATGTGGTTTAACATTATTCTGGGTGTGCCTGTGAGGGTGTTTCTGGATGAGATTAACATTTGAATCAATGGACTGAGTAAAGCAGATTACCCTCCCCAGTGTAGGTGGGCCTCATCCAATCCACTGAAGGCCTGAACAGAACAAAAAGGCAGAGTAAGGGAGAATATACCCTCCCTGCCAGGCTTCAAGCTGGAACATCAGTCTTCTCCTGCCTCCAGACTCAGACTGGAATTTACACCACCAGCTCTCCTGGTTCTCACACCTTTCGACTTGGACAAGAATATACCATCAGCTCTGCCGGGTCTCCAGCGTGCTGACTGCAGATCCTGGGACTTCTCAGCCTCCTTAACAACGTAAACTAACTCATTATCCATCTATCTGTACCTCCTATTGGTTCTGCTTCTCTGAAGAGCCCAGACCAATACAAATGACCATGGCACTTAATTGCTATGAAAAAAAGGTGACTGTAAAGATTGTGGACTCATCTGACTTCCTAGAGAGTATACAGGAAGAAAAAAAAGAAAAGCTACGAACATAACTTTGCTTCTGGCCATGAAAAAGTAAAAAGCAGGATTTACCCTATAACTACCTCCCATAGCACTCCACCCCCCTGCCCCACCAACACAAGCACACTTTGAAAAACTAGAAAACTGTACCGAAACATATAAAACTACGTGTTCAGACACGGGACAACAGGCAGGAAGACCACAATCCTTGAGAGAAGGGAAACAAGAAGATGAGTCCTACGACTGCCCCAGTTTACTGCCCTAGAGGCAGTTTCCAGGTTGCAGCACAGGAAGGGGGAATCCAAACAAAGCCCAGTAACATTGCTGAACTATTCAGAGTCAGGTGAAGCCAAGGCAGCGAGAATTTACGGGGCAGTGTATCTGAGAGAAGAGAGCAACACAGAGAACTGCACAGGGGACCTGAGGAGTCTCTAGCTGGGTATTCATGTGTGAGCGAGAGGAAATTCCCTGGGACTGAGGAAAGAATCAGCAGAGAGCTGCAATTCCCAAAGATCACATGCAGTTGGAAACAGTTTCTATGCGCCCACCAACCAAAGAGGAAAGATCTCCTAATACACGGTAGAGTCCTCTGAAAGGAATCATAGCAGTTCTGGGGTAAGTTAGCCCTAGACTAAAGGCTGCTTTGGACCCACTCGAAGTTTAAAAGCTATCCTCAAAAGAATCAAACTGATTCCAAGTAACTTAATTGCATATAACAGAAACTGGCAAACTCTTTCTGTAAAGAACCAGACAATAAATATTTTAGTCTTTTTTCTATGGATGGACCTCCTGAACTGGGCAGACTGTGTCAAGATATTCATGACAATTGAGGCTGAATAAAATCACTTTCAATTAAAGAAGACACAAATACTTAGATGGGCCTTGCTGACTATCTTCCTAAAGCCAATCCCATTTATTGTATAAATAAACTAAGTCTTGGTGAATTTAAGTCAACTTGCTCAAAGTAAACAAAGGTAATAACATAGCTTGCGGTCAGGAGTTGACTTCAAGTCTCTCAGACGCTAAAATCTATGGTAACAACTATATCTTACTGCCTCCCTTGTAATAATTATTTTGCTATCCCCATCTAACTGAAAATTTCATCAGAGCATGCTATCATCTTAATTGAAGCATCCTCTGTTGCTACTGACTACTTGCAATAATGGTAAAAGGGGGTGAGCATTTACTGAGAACCTTTAAATTTATTATCTCACTTATTTTTCATACAGCCTTCGAAGTTGTAGACCTTGCCCATGCACACACAGCAGTAAGTGGTGCCATCAGAAATGGGGGTTGGGTCAGTGAGACTCCAAAGCCCAAGATCTTCCCACCACAGCACACTGTCTTAATAGCATGTTCTCCAGAAAACCCCCAAGTCCCCACAGCCCTCAGTTACAGCTACCATTTACTATCTCTGCCTGGGATTACAAAGAAACAGAAGTGGGTAGACAGGAAGGAGGAAGGTTACAGAAATGAGACAAGCCTCAGGCACATTTGAAACATAAAGGGCTATTTTGGGGTAGAGGTAGTAGAAGGTGGTAGATTATGTTGTGATTTATAAATGAAACATCCCATAGGTATTTTGCTTATGACAGATAGAAGATATCACCCACAGTCTCAATGCCCATTTTTTAACACCAAAATAAAAAAGATAGGGGCTTCCCTGGTGGCGCAGTGGTTGAGAGTCTGCCTGCCAATGCAGGGGACACGGGTTCGTGCCCCGGTCCGGGAAGATCCCACATGCCACGGAGCGGCTAGGCCCGTGAGCCATGGCTGCTGAGCCTGCGCGTCTGGAGCCTGTGCTCCACAATGGGAGAGGCCACAACAAGTGAGAGGCCCGCATACCGCAAAAAAAAAATAAATAAATAAACATAATCTTTTCATTAATTTTTTTAATATGCCCAAGTCTTTTGCTCTTTTAAGCCTTATCAGGATCCAGGGTTGGCTGGACTACATCACAGAAATATTAGAAGGTCCTCTCTGTTTGCATGGTTCTCTGTTCATAGCTTCATACGGTACTTAGTGTGCTGACATTTCCCATCACTCCCACTGTGAGCGCCTCAAGAATAGTTTACGTCTTACTCATCCTTTTTTCCCTGGAGCACAGCACAGTACCATTATAGACATACTCAATAAATGATTCCCAAATGACTGATTTCCCAAAGGCCAAATATAAATACTTTATAAAATATATTTCTTCAAGAAGCACAACACAAGTTGTACATGGATGTCTTCAAAATAGTAGTTTAGTAAATTGAAAACTTGGATATACTGTCAAATTTAAAACATAATTTTTAATTCTTATTTAGCCTCTCTGAAAATGTTGACCACTTCACCCTAAAACTCCCCCTTGGTTTCCGGGGTGCAGTTTTTTCCTTGTCTTCTTCCTACTTCTCTGGCCACTCCTTCTCAGTTTTTCTCTGATCACCGTAGGTTATCTCCCCCAAATTCTATCCTCAGTCCTATACCATACTTGACTCTCTCTAAAACTCTTTTGCGTTACCTTATCTAAATCAGGATTTCTCAACTCCAGCAGAACTGACATTTTGGACCAGATAATAATTTGTTGTGAGGGGATGTCTTGTACATTACAGGATATTTAGCAGTATCTCTGGTGTCTACCTACTAGATCCCCCAGTTGTGACAATCAAAAATGTCTCTAGTCATTGCCAAATGCCTCTGGGGAGTGGGGGGGCGGGGTGGAAAGGCAAAATCACTCCTGGTTGAGAATCACTGATCTAAACTAACAACTTCAACTATCACCTTATATACACACCACCAACTCCCAGATCTGTATCTCTAGCCCAAACCTCTCTCCTTAACTCTCAACACATTCCAATCACCTGATGACTAACTCTCTTTGGACATCAAATTCAACATAAACCTTAACTCATCACTGTTTTCCTTAAATTTATTCCTTTTTCCTATCTGTTCCATCTTGATGAGTGACACAACTATCTATCCAGTCACTCAACCCAGAAATCCTGAAGCCATCCTAAAGGCCTTTTTCTCATTCATATTCAATGAATTACCAAACCCTACTCATTCAATCTCTTTAATACCTTAGTTGGGTCCCTCTCTCTCCATTTCTAACACAGACTTAAATCAGGCCTCATTACATCTCACCTGGATCAATGTAATAGCATCTTAATTGGTTCTACCTCTCATCTAGTCCTATTACTGTTCCTCCACAATCCTGCCAAAGTGATCATCCTAGAATTCAAAACTGACAGTGTCACTCCCCTAAAATTCATGATAGCTTCTCATAGCCTTAGAATTGCACTTCAGCTCCTCAAACAAGCACAAGAAGGAATTTATGATAGTACCCTGACTTACCTTTCTGGCTTTTTCTTGCAACTCACCCACAGACACTCTTTACTTCTGCCATGCCAAACAACTTGCATTCTGTTAACACATTATAGTCCCTCTGCCTGGACTGTCCTTCTCACCTTCAATCCTCAACCCCTTCTTACAACGAACTCCTGGTTCATCCATTTTTCAAAAGTTAGCTCAAAATCACCTCCTCCGGGAAGTTTTCCCTAAATTCCCACTTTAGAGTCACCATCTCTGGGTTCACAAAAAAAGGGCTTATACTTCTATAACAGCATTTACTTATGCTTATGATGCTTACGATCACTAGCTAATGCCTTACTCTAACCTCCTGAGAGCAAGGATCAAATCTTATCTGAGCCGATAGCCAAAGAACCAAGTATTTCTCATGTCTACTAACTACATAGAAGATACCCAATAAATGTTTGCTAAATGAACGGAAATAATGTCTCCTTCAACATTTCACTTTTGATACAATTGCAAATTTTAAAAGTAGGTCTAAAATAAGCATAGTTTAAGAGCAAACATTTTTATTTTAAGCCAGTGCTAGTTAAGCTACAAGTAACAAAAATTTTAGGGATGCTTTACTTAAATATATATATATGTATATAGATATGTGCGTGTGTATGCGTTTTTAGCCACAGGATCTGTGATAAGAAAAAAACCCCAACTGTTCCTCTAATGACTATGGTGCCCACTAAAATATTCAAACGGAGCCATCTGAACTCACATCCTCCTGATGACTAAGACTGGTATCTCAATTTTTAGTTTCTGTTCTTGTCCAATCTGACAGAACATTCTTGCTTACGTGAGGCTTCTGGATCAAGTGTACAACACACAGTATCAAATTGTGCAATTGTTTGTTTGAAATAAGAAAGTGGCTTACAGCTGGATCTATCTTTATCTTATAACCAAGAGTTAAAACTTAGCCCTATTAGCCCTTCTAATAGAATACCATCCCCGTAATACTACTATGCTTAAAACAAACCAGCATTACATGTCCCCCATAAACCCTAAGCATAAAGAAGCCAAATTTTCAGATCTAGACTTTGATACTAAGCTTTCCGCCTCCATCCCCAATTTTTAGAAGCCCCACATGCATCACCCCAGGCCCTCTTAGCCTCACTCATCTCTCATTCCAGCCAGCACTATGGCAACCAGCTCTGCTTGGACTCTGACCAGTGTCACAGAGGAACTATCTGACAGTACCTTGCTTCAGGCCTATACACTGTGTGCCTCTCACCTGCCACCCCAAAACTTTTGTGTTGAAGGACAAGACATCACCAGACACCACAGGTCTCTGCCAGGACTTACTCATACAGAGCTCAGAAATGCAGGTGAATTAATACCTCCTGAGGTGAGCCTTTGGTCACTGGAAGATGGATAACATTAGATAAATTGTTCCCCTTTTCTCCCAGATAGACTGTCTTGAGATGGAGTCTACACAATCCCATGCAATCAAGCAAGCTGTCACGGTTAGCGACAGCCAGCTAGATAGCGCATTTTCATGTTGGCTCTCCCTCCCTTTCTCCTTCCTCAGTCCGGTTTGGTACTCCCTAATAAATTATTACTCTACAGGGCTCTGCTTTCTGGGGAACCCAGTTTAAGACATTCCACCACTTCAAGAAAAGTTTGTGGTTTTTACACTGCAAGGGAGATCCCAAAGCCCATTAAACTGCAAGCTGCTATTTCTGCTTTCTTTTCCTTAACTGAAAGACCTCAGAGACAGCAGAATAAAATCAAAACCTACCATCACTGCTTCCTCACTCACCATTTCTCCACACCTATTACAAATACCAACCTCCAGAATAAACAGTCTCAAATAAGATCTTTACATTAATACACTCAAATAATAATCTCTGTCCATGCATTATTTTAGCCTGGCAATGTGGATGGTCTGAGGAAAAGAATGATGGGACACTAGTTCCTTCTCTTTTTTCAGGTTGTTCTTAGTCTTAGAGCTGGCATTCTGGACACTGTCCTTTCCATCATGGCCCAAATTCAGGCCCCACAAGACTCTACCCCTTATGAGTAAGCAGATCTGTACTCAACATATCAAAACTAAAATGTGAGGCAAGACTGGCACTGTCCTACCACACTGAAAGAATGTGAGAAACCACTTCACTCCACGTAACATAATTCTCAAAAGTCAAATGCCTTAACCATATAGGTTCTTTCTCTTTTCCTAAAAATGGAAAAAAGTAGTATAAGACAGCCACTCATATATCACAACGATTAACTGCTAAGATAATATCTTAAAACTGTCCATATTGTTCATTAAAAAATATATATTATGATTGCAAATTAAGTTACTAATATATCCAAAGCAGAAACTAAAACATGCAGCTAATGTACAATAAATTTAGCAGGAAACGTCTTCATCTAAACAAGATTTACTGAGCATCTACTATATAAACAAGCATAAGCAAAACAAACCAAGCCAGAAAGCCTCTGCTCTGTGCATGTTGTATTGCCTAGTAGAGGAGATTTAAAAAATTAAACAGGGGACTTCCCTGGTGGCGCAGTGGTTAAGAATCCGCCTGCCAACGCAGGAGATACAGGTTCGAGCCCTGGTCTGGGAAGATCCCACATGCTGCCGAGCAATGAAGCCCGTGCACCACAACTACTGAGCCTGCGCTCTAGAGCCTGTGAGCCACAACTACTGAGCCCACATGCCACAAGTACTGAAGCCCGCACACCGAGAGCCCGTGCTCCACAATAAGAGAAGCCACCGCAATAAGAAGCCCGCACACCGCAATGAAGAGTAGCCCCTGCTAGCAGCAGCTAGAGAAAGCCTGCGCACAGCAACGAAGACCCAACCCAGCCCTAAATAAATAAATAAATAATAAATTTCTAAAAATAAATAAATTAAAAATTAAGCCAGATAATTCAAAAACTACCCTTGCAATTGCAATAAGGAGAGTGATGAGTCAGAGAAGGAGTCATGGAAGAAGAAACGTTAAAACTGAGACCTGATAGTAGAAACTTATTGTGGGGCAGGGGTGGAAGACAACAGAGATGGAAGGTGTCTCAGGCAGAGAAAATAAAACACACGAGGGTCCTCAGCATGGAGCGTGGCATTTTTGAGCAACAGAGGCCACTGTGACTGGTGTTCACTAAACAACAAGGCAACTTATTGGAATTGAGCCTGTAGAAGTAGAGAGAAGGCAGAAACCAGATCACAGAGAGCTTTATAACATTGGTAATGTTACAAATGGTAATATAGGTAACAATAACATTAAGAATTTTGAATATAATAAGCTCTATCACTTTTCGTGACATGAAAATGTAACTTTGGGCTACAATTCCTAACAACTTGTAGGCTAGTGAAGTTTCCAAACTGAAAATCAGAGGTTTATAGCTAAGCTTGTTAAGTCTCCCAATGAAACATCACTATTGTATTTTCTCCCAGTTCTGTAATGATTGCTCTTTTAAAGAACAGATTGATTCACTGGGTCGATACCACAAACACTTATTGAAGAGACCCTGTATTGTTTTGTCCAGTACTGATAATATTGCCAGAACAAATCTTCCCAATTTTTTTCCCATTTTTTAAAATTGTGGTAAAACATACATAACATAAAATTTACCATCTTAATTATTAAGTGTACAGTTCAGTGGTATTAAATATAATGTTGCCCAACCATCACCACCATCCCTCTCCTTAACTCTTTTCATCTTATAAAACTGAAATTCTATACCTATCAAACAATAACTCCCCATTTCCCCCTCCCCCAAGGTCCTGGCAACTACCATTCTACTTTCTGTCTTTATGAAGTTGACTACTCTAAGTACCTCATATAAGGGAAATCATACAGTATTTCTCTTTTTGTGACTGGCTTTATTTCACTTAGCATAACATCCTCATGGTTCATCCATGTTGCAGTCTATGTCAGAATTACCTTTTTAAGGCTGAATAATACTACATTGTATGTATATACCACATTTTGTTTAACCATTCATCCACTGATAGACACGTGGGTAGCTTCCACATTTTAGCTACTGTGAGGAATGCTGCTATAAACATGGGTGTACAAAATCTATCCAATCTTGATGAACAAGATGTCATTTCAATCCATTACCCTGTATAAATGCATACCACATAGACAAAATCTAGAATAGAAGTCCAAAAGGAAAGTGAAAAAGATGCCTTATTTCATCACTTTTTTCTTTTGGTAGTGTGTCTAATTTCTCTTCTCTCTTGCTAGCCTCACCAAATCTAGACCATCAAAACTTTTCATGCCTCTTAGTATAATTTCATTATTAATGACCTCTTGCCTTTTCCCATGGAGTTCCCAATTCACAGATGAATATTCCCCAAATCTTCCACCTTCAAAAGTCATTTTACATCCTGCTTTCACCGAACTACTTTCCTTTTTAAATGCTTTACTTTCCTGTTAACCCAAAAAGAAAAAAAAAAGGGGGGGGAGGAAGCAGCATATGTTTTATTAAAATATTCCTGTAACTATGAATCAGCAATGATGGGTTCTATTTTAAAATGCAAAAGTTTCAGAGACTACATGAGTAAAAATAGAATATTATAAATAAAATTGCAAGCTATCTCCCCTCACAATACCTAACAGTAGTAAGCTTCTTTTAATTTTTCTCATCTGAGAGAAGATATTGAAAATGTGCTGATAATGTTGAGAAACATTAAAAATGATCAAAAGATTAGGAAATAAGAAAAAAAACAAACATTTTTTCCAGTCTGGGACTAGACTGGAAAAGATAATATGAAGTATAAATAGCCTTAAAAGATATAGCCACATTTAAAATGTACCGTCCTATTAATCTACACATCTTAAGGGCAGCCCTCTGATATAACTCAAAAAGTGAAGGAGGCATAAAAGGACACCAGTCTTGTCGTGGGGCAGGTGCTAATCAGAAACTCAAAGATGTAAGGACTATTTGACATATACACAGATACATCCGGTCAACACCATTTGCTGCCATCCTGTGAAAGAAAACAAAAATTAACAGGCAATAGCTACTAAAATACACTTAGTTGTTCTGCAGATAAATAAAGCATTCTTCAATGACTTCATCTGCTGCAGCCCCTGGCTAAGACGGTTTGCAGCAGAGCAAGTAGAACTCCAAAAAGAGGCTGCCTATTCTTCAGCTCAGGACAGTCAAAGAAAAAAGGAAAAGGGTTTTACCACACTAAAAAGGTATTTAGTTCAGCCTATTCAGTGACCTGTGCAAGAAACAATAAGCCAAGCAAAGGATGGACTTTTGTCTTGATAAAGTAGGGTGATAGGATTCTTCAAAGAACACAGATCTCATGTCTGAGATATTTTAAAGATAAAAGTGCCTAAAGCCAGAACAAACCAAAACAACTTTTTAAGGATCCTTCAACCCTGATTTACACTTTGCCTTAATATTCTAGGTATAAAAGAGGTTGTAAACAAAATCCAGGAAGCCAGCAAGAAAAAAGTCATTTCTATAACACTGTGATTATGGAATACATCCCAGAATCTTTCCCAAAGATAATCAGAGGAACTCTAGCGTCAGATGAAACCCAAGGGTCCACAAGACAATGACCAGAAGAAGCAAATTATAAATGAGAAGCTTTGGAAGCTCCAACCACTGGATCAGAATTTAATCATCTATTTCAATAACTTCAGTAAACCCCTAACTCTCTGCCTTGGAAGGAAACAAGGTAATTTCAGGAATGAGTAGAATTCACTCTCATTCTTTATGTGCTTAAATTATCTTAAAGAAATCTTAGTCACTTCCTGGTAGTTCTTACTGGAGATGAGTGCTATTATTAAAGGTCATTTGCCCAAGCTGATTTTCCACATTTTCTCTGTCTCATAAGCCCATACACACATTCATTCCTAAACTTGGAAAATGCTTAATACCTTAGGACAGAGAGAGCAGAATACTGTGACATGAGTGCAAAATTTCTAGCCCACAACAAAAGAAAAGTGAATCCTACTCAAAAAAAAGTCTCATAGTCAATCATTAATGATCACTGTGTCATCCTCAATAAAATTACTTGACATTTCAATTTTAGTAACCTCTCTCCACAGGCCTTAACATTTTCCTACTTTATTAGCTAAGTACACTAAAAGACATTCTTTAGTAAAACTAAGTAGTAAAAAATTCACAAGAATTCTGAAGGTGATTTATCATCACAAAACTGTGAAAGAAAGCAGATTCCTACCAGTAAAAGTCACTTGAGAAAACTTAGTGAAAAATCCTCAACAAAAAAGAATATTACATTAATGAATTAACAATACATTTCTGTGTGCAACCACCATTTAATATTCACTCGCAATTTCAGTTTAAAACCTTTCTAGTCAATAATTTCTAGGACTGTACTTTGGCTATACTGTAATATGAAATCTGCATATTATGTTATTTAGAAGGTTAAAAAAGAGAAAAATGACTGGTATTTGTTCTTTAAAAAAAAAGTTAATCCACACTTAGATGATAATTTCTCAAACTACACATGGATTTTATTCTAAATTCCATTAGGTTCCCAAAGCAACTGTTCACTTGCAGCCACTATAATGTCAACCTGTCGAGGTTTCTGTACAATACTCTTTCTACAAACTGGCTAGACTTTCCATTACCATAATTTTGCACACTAACATAGACAAAACACTATTGTCATTTTAAACTGATAGAAATATTCCCAACCTAAGAAATCCAAAACTATTATAAACTTAAATTTTTCTTCAATTACTGAATTCACTTCTCTAGAATCATATGTAAAATTTCACTTGGTAATCAGGCTAAAATATCGTAAGTACAAGAAGTGTGGTTTCTCTATAGTCTCCTCAAAAAGAAAAAATATATAAGAGAATGAATCTGTCAACCTTAACATGGAGTTTTAAAATGAACAAGTTGACCAAAACTATATTACCATATGTCTGCTTAAATAATGAAGACAAAAAGACAATCCTGAAGTCCCACTGCCCCATGGTTGTCTAGCTAAGTCCAGGAACAGAGGAACATTTATAAAGCTAAGATTCTGCTCACCCATTCTATCTCTGCAAAATCTGGACTGCTGAAAACAAATCTTTTCTTATTGTTAATTAGATAATTCCACGGTGCATTGTGTTTTCTATAATAGAGAGTAATACAGGATAAATTAACTTGACAAAAATGTAAAAATGTCAAAATGATGCCAATTAGTATAATGGTGGCTGGTTTATCTAAGATTCAAAAACCAATTTAAAAGATGGGCTTTCAAGAATCCACATTCTTTTAAGTAAATGCCTTAATCGTTCAGTTTATTACTTGGGGGACTTAAGATCAGCTTGTCAACACACAAAAAAGTATTATTTTCAGGCTTTCCAAGATTTCCAGTAGCTAATTTTTACCAGAAAGCCTATTTAATGGCAGCCAATTTGCAAACATCAAATTTAAGATTACAGCTTCTGTAAAACAAGAAGAAAGACATCAAAGTTCACTTCAAGTATTTACATTGGCATAGACTGAACAGACTACTTAAGAAAAAACTGACACCAAGGGCTCCATTTTGCTATCACTCATGTGCTACATGCACTAGTTTTCACATTACTTTAATCAAGAGATAGATATAACAAGTCTATCATTTAAAGTACACAAATTCATTACTCCTTTATGTAAGTTTGACATTTTGGCTCATGGCACATATTTGCAAACTAAGTATACACTCCACTAAAAGGGCAAAGAAACTAGAATAACTTAGCTTCCTTAAGTTTATATTATAATGAAACAAGAAGACAACTAAGTGGGTGCTTGTAATGTAGGACTGCTAGGGTCAATTTTATCATCACTAGAGCCTCAAGTTTCCTTCTAAGTGATAGGGAGAATCCTTATTATCTGATAAATGGTTATTCAGAACTTAACACAACTACAGCACAAACAAAAGCACCTTAAATAGCAGACAATGTCTAATTACCTAACTTTTAATGACAATGATAAAAAAAAAACTTCTATTATGTACACAGAAAATCCAATAAATACCCTGCATTAAATACAGGCATTTTGTCCTAGATTCATGGACAATAAAAGGTATAATAAGAAACAAAAGAAATTATTCAATTTTATACTCTTACTATAATTAGAAATAAATTTTAATAAACTAATTTCACTGAAAACTATTTTTCAAGAAGAGTTACCAGTTGTTCCAATTTTTCATTTTTTGATCATAGAATTTCCCTGTTCTTAAAGCTTTATACTTAATAGCTTTGTAAGAAAATATAATAACAAGATTATTAAATAATCTTGTAATATTAAAGATTTACTCAAAATATTAAAGATTTGGTATATTAATATTAAATAATATTAATATCATAAATATTAATTTATATTAATATTAAATATATAATATTAAATATATATAAAATGTATAATTATATATATTTAGTTTTATATATTATATAATATATATTTATATATATAAAACATTAAATGTATATAAAATATATATATATTGAATATATATTAAATATATAAATAAATATAAAACAATATATTGTTTATTATGTTAATTATAAATAATATTAAATAAATATTAAAGATTTACTCAAAAAATTACTCTGTCCTATTGATGGCAGTGAAGGCTGGGGAGAGAAACTAAAGTTCTATGGTTTTTTCAAAAACACTTTAAGACAAATATAACAAATATCTGATTAGAGAAAATAATTTTCAGCTCTTCTAACACAAATATATTAGATACTTTCTATTCAAATACCCCCATACATTCACACATTTTTATATACAGAGAGGATGATGAGCTGAATCTGACCACTTGTGGTGTGCCAAGCACTGTGCTTTGAATGCACTACACTTATGACAACTTTGTAATTGAGCGATTATGTACAGCAATTCTGTCTGGTAAGTACAACTGTTAATGCTATGTACACATGGGGGTGTTGAGGCACAAGGAGGTTGAACAATTCATTCAAAGCGACACAGTTAATCAGTGACAGAGTTAGAATTTAAACCCAGACAGTCTGGCCCCGCATCTGATTTCGGAATTATATTATGGTGTGTATAAGGTACACATGGTGCGTGACACAATGCCTGACACTCCGCAGGCACTAAACAGAAGTGTAACTGTTGTCATACTGCTTCTCTCTTCTTCACTTACTCTGTGATAATTCTGGATCTCCTTTCAGATTCATCATCTTCGGAATAGAAGGGCCATACACATCCACATCTAGCAAACCAACGGCCTTTGACTGTAAGAAAACAGAATTTACCGTCAGATTTTTCCCCACTCTTCATCAAAGATAAAGTGCACAGAAACAGCAGGTCTGACTACAGAAAAGACAATCTGCAAAATACTCCAAAACCATAACCTAAACTTTCAAAGCAACAGTAAGGTAAAAGAACATAAACTGCTCAGGGTAAATATTGTTTGTTGATTTACTAATCTCATCTAGATAACTGACTAAAGAAATCCACTGCATCCACTTTAAACATTGTGGTTCAGATCTCCCATACACTCACAAACAGCCTAAGACCTTCTGATCTGAAAACTAACAAACTACTTGCACACAATGTTAAAATAATGGTTTACAACAGCAAACATAACCCCAGCAAGAAGGAGCATTAACTTTTGGAAAGACCATCTAACACACCAAAGAATAGAAAATGAAGGAAAAAAAGCATAGAAACAAGACCATAATTAAAGCAAGTGAGAAATGCTGATGCAAATCTGGCATGGAAATGCTAACGAGGATGGCAGCAGACATAGTACAGAGACAACCTCTTACGTGCCAGTCACTGTTAAAAACCCGAAGTCTTCCAGAGAATTCATAAACAACTAAAACTGTTTTCCTTGATGATCCACCCAGCTGCCCAAGGGCAGCATATCCCGACTGGTCTCTTCACTAGCTGACAGTTCATCAGCAGGTTAACAAAGAAAGACAAACAATTCACTATTCCCAAATATGTCTTTTTTTCTTCTCCCCCCACCCCACCCCCACCCCCCGCTCTTTCTTCTTTTACAGATTAAATCAATGTTATTGGTTTTTCTCATATACAAGCAAACAGAATGCTAATACTAACTATATGCCTTTGAGTTATGTTTCCCCAAGACATACAACTCTCCCCCCTCTCTCCCTGTATCCTGGCAAGATAAAACTCTTAACCTCTCAAAACAAATTTTTTTAAACTAAACAGTCTCTCACTTTCCACATTATCTACCTATTTCCAGACACAAAATTACTTGTTAAACCCCACTGTCTGGTTCCTATAAACAGACAAAACAAGGTACATTCAAATTTATGTCCCTAACTTTACAGTGACTCAAACTGCAATTCTAAGAAAATCATTTAATGTCCCTGTGTGACTCACAGAGGATTGGGATTAATATCTCCCTCTACCAAAAATCTCAGCTTACTGTAAAATAAATGAGAAAGGAGGAAGGACACATTACCTTTAATGGAATGGTGATATATAAAATTTGGGTTTAATACTTTAAAAAAAATCATTTGTAGTGTTAGTTCCCAGCTTTCTCATCAAAGTAGGTATAATACCACCTTACATGGTGGCAATGAGGAGTCAATGAGAAATGTAAATAAAATCCTTACCAGAGTGCCTGGCACCCCGGAGGAATTCAAGTGGTGGGGAGATATAATCAGGGAAAGTCTAGGTACCTATTTGGGTGATTTAGGATGGCATGTTTTTAGAGATTCTGATTTGTCCACAGAGCTGGCTGTGGAAGCCTAGTGTATCCAGGTTCTTAATATAACATTGCTGATTAACTTCCCTCCATCCTTTTCTTCCTCCCTCCTTTCCTGTGTCCCTCTTTCCCTTTCTCTTTCCTCTCTTCCTACTGATCTTCATAAGTTTCTCTCCTCTGTTTCCTTTCTGATGTATCTAAGCACTGGAACTAAATTTAGGTCAGTCAGTAGCTTTAAAAAGGTAGGAACATTCATTGAGAAATTCTCACTGATTTTAACTCCTTTTTAAACCACAAACAAAAGAATTTAGTTGAATTAAAAATAGAATTAAATTCACTACAGATAAAAACATTTGCAAATGAGGGGGCCTAAAACCTTAAGAAATGTGGATAATTGTTAACTATTATCTATGGGTCTGCTAATGCTATAACAAACACCTCTTTTCCATATGTTTTCTTGTGACACCTACAAAATTAATGCAACCATAAAATAATAATAATGCCAACAAAAACAAAAAATATTCTACAATTCTTTTTCCTTGCTCTCATTTATATTAATGTTGTTTTAGAATAACTTGAAAGGGTTAGGTCTCAGTTTTCAAATTAATCTTCTAAAAATACCTGTCAAATAAATTTAAATTTATGTTTTCATGAAACAAGAAAACAACTAAGTGAGTGCTTGCAGTGTAAGACTGCTAGGGTCAATTTTATCATCACTAGATCTTCAAGTTTCCTTCAAAATGTTAGGGAGAATTTAGCTATCATCTATCTGTCCTGTCTTCTAGAAGAAAACCATGCTTGTCTAAAAGTGAGTCCTTGGCATCATGGGGTAAGACAAAACTGAAGATCTGCCCTAAAATTTGCTGTGGTAGGAATGGATTTTACATATACCTACATAGCTGCTAATACACATTACCACATAAGAATAAAGAGGGCAGGGAGGGAGATCACAAGATGATAGAGTTCCTCTTTTTTCCTGGAGAATAGAACTAAGAATAATGGAAAATCCTCTATGTGTTAGGTTCTCTGCATACTCTCTACAAGTCTCTACTGACCAACTAAATTTAGTACCAATGCTTACATATACCAAAAAGGAAACAGAGGAGAGAAAGGTATTGAGACAGGAAGGAAAGGGGGCAGGGCACAACCATTAAAAGAATTACACAACCATTAAGAAGAAAAGGATATGACCAAAACTGACTAGAACCTACTAGGCCCAAGATAGCAGAAGATTTGACTTCCAGTATATCTTGAGCCTCATTATGCACTCATTGTAATACATTAGCATATGCTAAATGACACACCCACAGGTGCCATGAGAGTTCCCAGGCCAATTGTAAAAGGCCAAAAAGTAGGTGGTGTCCCAATTCCTGGAAATTAGAATATTCCTCCCACTCATTAGCATACAAAATTACCCAGCCCATAAAAACTAACCACCCACCACAGCCCAGCACCACTCACTTTTCAAGAGGACTCCATGTACTGCGGCCATCTTTCACCTTCTAAGATGGAGTGTGTCTCTCTCTAAATAAACCTGCTTTCATTTTACTATGGCTTGTTTGCTCTTGAAATTTTTCCTGCACAAAGTCAAGGACTCTCACTTGGTGGCCCAGCCCAGGTACTCACCCAAGAGCTGGGACATGACCAAGCTCTCACACCCCATTTTTCCTGCAACATACAAAGGTCAGCAGGAGGAGGGGAAAGAGAAAGGGAAAGAGGGACACAGGAAAGGAGGGAGGAAGAAAAGGATGGAGGGAAGTTAATCAGCAATGTTATATTAAGAACCTGGATACACTAGGCTTCCACAGCCAGCTCTGTGGACAAATCAGAATCTCTAAAAACATGCCATCCTAAAGCACCCAAATAGACACCTAGACTTTCCCTGATTATATCTCCCCACCACTTGAATTCCTCCGGGATGCCAGGCACTCTGGTAAGGATTTTATTTACATTTCTCATTGACTCCTCATAGCAACCCTGTAAGGTGGTATTATACCTACTTTGATGAGAAAGCTGGAAACTAACACTCAAAATGATTTAAAGTTTTCTTTCTTAGAATGAAGCAGAATGGAAAATTAAACACAAAAATACCAACCACATAAACCTCCACCATAACTTGAACATGATCTGTCTACAAAAGACTTAGATAAGAAGCAAGAGTCAGCATGATTCTCCCTAAAGAGCCAAATAATGGGAAATATTTTGAGAGGACCTTCAAGATGGCAGAGGAGTAAAACGCGGAGATCACCTACCTCCTCAAAAATACATCAGAAATACATCTACATGTGGAACAACTCCTACAGAACAACTACTGAACGCTGGCAGAAGACCTCAGACCTCCCAAAAGGCAAGAAACTCCCCACATACCTGGATAGAGCAAAAGTAAAAAGAGAAAACAGACAAAAGAATAGGGACGGGACCTGCACCAGTGGGAGGGAGCTGTGAAGGAGGAAAGGTTTCCACACACTAGGAAGCCCCTTCGCAGGCGGAGACTGAGGGTGGCGGAGGGGGGGAGCTTCGAGGCTGTGGAGGAGAGCAAAGCAACAGGGGTGCAGAGGGCAAAGCGGAGAGATTCCCGCACAGAGGAGTGGTGCCGACCAGCACTCACCAGCACGAGAGGCTTGTCTGCTCACCCGCCAGGGCGGGCGGGGGCTAGAAGCTGAGGCTCCGGCTTTGGAGGTTGGATCACAGGGAGAGGACTGGGGTTGGCTGCATGAACACAGCCTGAAGGGGGCTAGTGAGCCACAGATAGCCGGGAGGGAGTCTGGGAAAAAGTCTGGAGCTGTCAGAGAGGCAAGAGACCATTGTTTTGGGGTGCCGAAGAGAGGGGAATCAGAGCACTGCCTAAACGAGCTCCAGAGACAGGCGCGAGCCGCGAATATCAGCCCGGACCCCAGAGACGGGCATGAGACACTAAAGCAGCTGCTGCCGCCACCAAGAAGCCTGTGTGCAACCACTGGTCACTATCCACACCTCCCCTCCCAGGAGCCCATGCAGCCCACCACTGCCAGGGTCCCGTGATCCAGGGACAACTTCCCCGGTAGAATACACGGCACACCTCAGGCTGGCGCAATGTCACATCAGCTTCTGCCGGCGCGGCAGGCTCACCCCACATTCTGTACCCCTTCCTCCCCTAGACCTGAATGAGCCAGAGCCCTCTAATCAGCTGCTACTTTAACCCGGTCCTATCTGGGCGGGAACAGACGTCCCTCAGGTGACCTACATGCAGAGACGGGTCCAAATCCAAACCTGAACCCCAGGAGCTGTGCAAACAAAGAAGAGAAAGGGAAATCTCTCCCAGCAGCCTCAGAAGCAACGGATTAAATCTCCACAATCAACTTTATGTACACTGCATCTGTGGAATACCTGAATAGACAACGAACCATCCCAAAATTGAGGCAGTGGACTATGGGAGCAACTGCAGACTTGGGGTTTGCTGTATGTGACTGACTAGTTTCTGATTTATATGGTTATCCTAGTTTAGTTTTTAGCACTTGTTATCACTCGTGGATTTCTTTATTGGTTTGGTTGCTCTCTTCTTTTTTTTAACTACTTTTTTAAATTACTTTATTTTAATAATTTTTTAATTTTTTAATATTTTTATTTTAATAACTTTATTTTATGTTTCTTTCTTTCTTTTATTTCTCCCCTTTCTTCTGAGCTGTGTGGCTGACAGGGTCTTGGTGCTCTGGCCAGGTGTCAGGCCTGAGCCTTGGAGGTGAGAGAGCCGAGTTCAGGACACCAGACCACCAGAGACCTCCTGGCCCCATGTAATTATCAATCGGTGAGAGCTCTCCCAGAGATCTCCGTCTCAACACTAAGACCCAGCTCCACTCAATGACCAGCAAGCTCCAGTGCTGGACACCCCATGCCAAAGAACTAGCAAGATAGTAACACAACCCCACCCATCAGCAGAGGGCTGCCTAAAATCATAATAAGGTCACAGACACCCCAAAACACACCACCAGATGTGGTCCTGCCCACGAGAATGACAAGATCCAGCCTCATCCACCAGAACACAGGAGCCAGTCCCCTCTACCAGGAAGCCTACACAACCCACTGAACCAACCGTACCCACTGGGGGCACACACCAAAAACAACGGGAACTGCGAACCTGCAACATGCGAAAAGGAGACCCCAAACACAGTAAGTTAAGCAAAATGAGAAGACAGAGAAATATGCAGCAGCTGAAGGAGCAAGGTAAAAGCCCACCAGGCCAAACAAATGAAAAGGAAATAGGCAGTCTACCTGAAAAAGAATTCAGAGTAATGATAGTAAAGATGATCCAAAATATTGGAAAACAAGACAAAAAGACAACCCTCAGAATGGGAGAAAATATTTGCAAATGAAGCAACTGACAAAGGATTAATCTCCAAAATATACAAGCAGCTCATGTGCTGAATATCAAAAAACAAACAACCCAATCCAAAAATGGGCAGAAGACCTAAATAGACATTTCTCCAAAGAAGATACAGATGGCCAACAAACACATGAAAGGATGCTCAACATCGCTAATCATTAGAGAAATGCAAATCAAAACTACAATGAGGTATCACCTCACACCAGTCAGAATGGCCATCATCAAAAAATCTACAAACAGTAAATGCTGGAGAGAGTGTGGAGAAAAGGGAACCCTCTTGCACTTTTGGTGGGAATGTAAATTGATACAGCCACTATGGAGAACAGTATGGAGGTTCCTTAAAAAACTAAAAATAGAACTACCATACGATCCAGGAATCCCACTACTGGGCATATACCCTGAGGAAAACATAATGTAAAAAGAGTCATGTACCACAATGTTCACTGCAGCTCTATTTACAATAGCCAGGACGTGGAAGCAACTTAACTGTCCATTGACAGATGAATGGATAAAGAAGATGTGGCACATATATATAATGGAATATTACTCAGCCATAAAAAGAAACGAAACTGAGTTATTTGTAGTGAGGTGGATGGACCTAGAGTCTTGTCATACAGAGTGAAGTAAGTCAGAAAGAGAAACACAAATACTGTATGTTAACACATATATATGGAATCTAAAAAAAAAAAAAAAAAAAAAAAAGTGGTTCTGATGAACCTGGGGGCATGACAGAAATAAAGACACAGACGTAAAGACAGACTTCAGGACACACGGAGTGGGAAGGGTAAGCTAGGACAGAGTGAGAGAGTGGCATTGACATATACACACTACTAAATGTAAAATAGATAGCTAGTGGGAAGCAGCCACATAGCACAGGGAGATCAGCTCAGTGCTCTGTGAGACCTAGAGGGGTGGGATAGGGAGGGAGGGAGGAAGATGCAAGAGGGAGGGGATATGGGGATATATGTATACATATAGCTGATTCACTTTGTTATACAGCAGCAACTAACACAACAATGTAAAGCATTTATACTCCAATAAAGATGTCAAATAAAAAGAAAAAGGAAATATTTTAAGCCTTGTGGATCATTTGATCTGCAATTATTCAACACTGCCATTGTATCACCAAAGCAGCCATAGACAACATGTAAATGAATGAGCATGGCTATGTTCCAATAAAACTTTATTTGCAAATACAGGCAGGATTTAGTCCACAGGTCATAGTTTGCCAACGCTGATTTAGAAAATAAGCTTTTCCATGACAAAGTTATTCAATCACCCAACAATGTAATTTTTGTAAAGCCAAGAGCAGACAGGACACAATCATCTCTTTTCGTGTCAGAGGAGCTACCTCAGTAAAGATCTACTTCCTCATCCTTAATTGACTAGTTTTCAAAAATAATAAAGAGCACACTTTTCAGGCTGTTTCACTGGAACTAAGTTAGCATGCCTTGCTTTAATTTTATATATTGTGAATAAAATCAGTGTCCATTAAGTAGAAACACCAAACCCTGTATTAATTAAAAAATACTGTACTTTAATTTGGCACAGCTACTGACTGATAAAACTACCACAATTACAAAAGCAGCCTACACATATTTTCAAGTCTAGAATTCAGTAATGTACAAAAGATGCCAAATAAACCTCATTTGTTTTTCATAATTTACTCCATTGTTTTTAAATCGGCTCCTTTTTTTTTTTTTTTTTTTGCGGTACGCGGGCCTCTCACCGCTGTGGCCTCTACCACTGCGAAGCACAGGCTCCGGACGCGCAGGCCCAGCGGCCATGGCTCACAGGCCCAGCCGCTCCGCAGCATGTGGGATCCTCCCAGACCGGGGCACGAACCCGTGGCCCCTGCATCGGCAGACGGACTCCCAACCACTGCACCACCAGAGAAGCCCATAGGCTCCTATTTTAAGTGTATAAACAGTTTCTCAATTTAAACTTTCAAACACTTTTATATTGTAGGAAAATAAATGAGCAAGGTAGAGGCTATAAATAAACATATGCAGCTGGGTGTCCAACTAAGTTTTGTGAATCCTTTCCAACTTATTTCACCTAAAACAATTATATTTAGTCAAGAAAACTCCAATCAGGGTTTTCCTTATCATTAATTTCAGCCAGGCCCAAAAGAATAATCACCACAAAAGCCTCACCAAATACACAACAGATAAAGAAAATGATTATTAGCAAATATAACTATACATGTACTATTGTAAAGTAGGATTGCCATCTTTAATGTCATCATAAACTTAACCTAATGTGTTGGTACGCTTTTTTCTGACTCTCCTGCAGTATGCAAAGTCTAACAGATGACAAAAACAAGACAGATCAAACCCCAACACACTAGATTTTGGGATTTGTTTCTTTATAATTCATAATACCCTGTGAGACCTGTAAAAGGTGGCAGAATTATTCAGAGTGATTATACTGTTTCATTACCACTGCATGAAAGCTGCAATTTGAGAGCCTACAAGTCCTATTTTTTGTGTGTTGGATTTCAAAGGCACTGACAAGAGTTTTGATACTGCTTTGTTCTTCCAACAGAATATACACTAAAGAAGATTGTAAAGCTTCATGATGTTCTTTTTATCCATGTCATGTGCTAATAGAACCCATCAAAACAACGTCTTGGCCCACCCCAACGTTTGTAAGTAAACATTCATTTAAGATTAAGACCTGGATCTGGGGGGAAGATGTCGGAAGAGTAAGAGGCAGAGATCACCTTCCTCCCCACAGATACATCAGAAACACATCTACATGTGGAACAACTACAGAACACCTACTGAACGCTGGCAGAAGACCTCAGACCTCACAAAAGGCAAGAAACTCCCCACATACCTGGGTAAGGCAAAAGAAAAAAAGAATAAACAGAGACGAATAGGGATGGGACCTGCACCAGTGGGAGGGAGCCGTGAAGGAGAAAAGGTTTCCACACACGAGAAGCCCCTTCCCGGGTGGAGACTATGGGTGGCGGAGAGGGGGAGCTTCGGGACCGCGGAGGAGAGCACAGCAACAGGGGTGCGGAGGGCAAAGCAGAGAGATTTCCGCACAGAGGAGCGGTGCCGACCAGCACTCACCAGCCCGAGGGGCTTGTCTGCTCATCCGCAGGGGAGGGCGGGGGCTGGGAGCTGAGGCTCGGGCTTCAGTCGGAGCGCTGGGAGAGGACTGGAGGCGTGAACACAGCCTGAAAGAGTTAGTGCACCACGCCTAGCTGGGAGGGAAGCCGGGTAAAAGTCTGGACCTGCCGAAGAGGCAAGACACTTTTTCTTCCCTCTTTGTTTCCGGGTGCTCGAGGAGAGGAGATTAAGAGCACTGCTTAAACAAGCTCCAGAGACCGGCGCGAGCTGCGGCTATCAACACGGAATCCAGGGACAGGCATGGGGCGCTAAGGCTGCTGCTGCCGCCACCAAGAAGCCTGTGTGCGAGCACAGTCACTCTCCACACCTCCCTCCAGGGAGACTGTGCAGCCCGCCACTGCAAGGGTCCCGGGATCCAGGGATAACTTCCCCAGGAGAACGCACGGCGCGCCTCAGGCTGGTGCAACGTCACACCGGCCTCTGCCACTGCAGGCTTGCCCCGCACAACGTGCCCTTCCCTCCCCCTGGCCTGAGTGAGCCGGGGCCCCCAAATCAGTGGCTCCTTTAACCCCGGCCTGTCTGAAGGAAGAACAGACGCCTTCCAGCGACCTACACACGGAGGTGGGGCCAAATCCAAAGCTGAAACCCGGGAGCTGTGGGAACAAAGAAGAGAAAGGGAAATCTCTCCCAGCAGCCTCAGGAGCAGCGGATTAAATCTCCACAATCAACTTGATGCACCCTGCATCTGTGGAAAACCTGAATAGACAATGAATCATCCCAAATTGAGGAGGTGGACTTTGAGAGCAAGATTTATTATTTTCTCCCCTTCCTCTTTTTGTGAGTATGTATGTGTATGCTTCTGTGTGAGATTTTGTCTCTATAGCTTTGCTTTCACCATTTGTCCTAGGGTTCTATCCGCCCGTTTTGTTTTTATACTTTTAAAAAAATGTTTTTCTTAATAATTATTTTTTATTTTAATAACTTTATTTTATTTTACTTTACTTTATTTTCTTTTATCCTCTTTCATTCTTTCTTTCTACTTTTTCTCCCTTTTATTCTGAGCCATGTGGATGAAAGGCTCTGGATGAAAGGCTCATAGTGCTGCAGCCAGGAGTCAGTGCTGTGCCTCTGAGGTGGGAGAGCCAAGTTCAGGACACTGGTCCACAAGAGACCTCCCAACTCCACATAATATCAAACGGTGAAAATCTCGCAGAGATCTCCATCTCGACACCAACACCCAGCTTCTCTCGATGACCAGCAAGCTACAGTGCTGGACACCTTATGCCACACAACTAGCAAGACAGGAACACAACCCCACCCATTAGCAGAGAGGCTGCCTAAAATCATAAGTCCACAGACACCCCAAAACACACCACCAGACATGGACGTGCCTAGCAGAAAGACAAGATCCAGCCTCATCCACCAGAACACAGGCACTAGTCCCCTCCACCAGGAAGCCTACACAACCCACTGAACCAACTTTAGCCACTGGGGACAGACACCAAAAACAATAGGAACTACAAACCTGCAGCCTGCAAAAAGGAGACCCCAAACACAGTAAGATAAGCAAAATAAGAAGACAGAAAAACAAACAGCAGATGAAGGAGCAAGATAAAAACCCACCAGACCTAACAAATAAAGAGGAAATAGGCAGTCTACCTGAAAAAGAATTCAGAATAATGATAGTAAAGATGATCCAAAATCTTGGAAATAGAATAGACAAAATGCAAGAAACAGTTAACAAGGAACTACAAGAAATAAAGATGAAACAAGCAACGATGAACAACACAATAAATGAAATTAAAAATACTCTAGAAAGGATCAATAGCAGAATAACTGAGGCAGAAGAACGGACAACTGACCTGGAAGATAAAATAGTGGAAATAACTACTGCAAAGCAGAATAAAGAAAATAGAAGGAAAAGAACTCAGGACAGTCTCAGAGACCTCTGGGACAACATTAAACGCACCAACATTTGAATTATAGGGGTCCCAGAAGAAGAAGAGAAAAAGAAAGGGACTGAGAAAATATTTGAAGAGATTATAGTTGAAGAATTCCCTAATATGGGAAAGGAAATAGTCAATCAAGTCCAGGAAGCACAGAGAGTCCCATGCAGGATAAATCCATGGAGAAACATGCCAAGACATGTATTAATCAAATTATCAAAAATTAAATACAAAGAAAACATATTAAAAGCAGCAAGGAAAAAACAACAAATCACATACAAGGGAATCCCCATAAGGTTAACAGCTGATCTTTCAGCAGAAACTCTGCAAGCCAGAAGGGAGTGGCAGGACATATTTAAAGTGATGAAAGGGAAAAACCTACAACCAAGATTACTCTACCTAGCAAGTATCTCAATCAGATTCAACAGAGAAATTAAAGCTTTATAGACAAGCAAAAGCTAAGAGAATGCAGCACCACCAAATAAGCTGTACAACAAATGCTAAAGGAACTTCTCTAGGCAGGAAACACAAGAGAAGGAAAATACCTACTATAACAAACCCTAAACAATTAAGAAAATGGTCATAGGAACATAGATATCGATAATTACCTTAAATGTAAATGGATTAAATGCTCCCACCAAAAGACACAGACTGGCTGAATGGATACAAAAACAAGGCCTGTATATATGCTGTCTACAAGAGACCAACTTCAGACCTAGGGACACATACAGACTGAAAGTGAGGGGATGCAAAAAGATATTCCATGCAAATGGAAATCAAAAGAAAGCTGGAGAAATTCTCGTATCAGACAAAATAGACCTCAAATAAAGACTATTACAAGAGACAAAGAAGGACACTATGTAATGATCAAGGGACAATCCAAGAAGAAGATATAAGAATTGGAAATATTTATGCATCCAACATAGGAGAACCTCTATACATAAGGTGAATGCTAACCACCATAAAAGGAGAAATTGACAGTAACACAAACATACTAGGGGACTTTAACACCCCACTTTCACCAATGGAAAGATCATCCAAAATGAAAATAAATAAGGAAACACAAGCCTTAAATGATACATTAAACAAGATGGACTTAATTGATATTTATAGGACATTCCATCCAAAAACAACAGAATACACATTTTTCTCAAGTGCTCATGGAACATTCTCCAGGATAGATCATATCTTGGGTCACAAATCAAGCCTTGGTAAATTTAAGAAAACTGAAATCGTATCAAGCATCTTTTCCAACCACAACGCTATGAGACTAGATATCCGTTACAGGAAAAAAAACAAACACATGGAGGCTAAACATTACACTACTTAATAACCAAGAAATCGCTGAAGAAATCAAAGAGGAAATCAAAAAATACCTAAAAGCAAATGAAAATGGAGACAGTATGACCCAAAACTTATGGGATGCAGCGAAAGCAGTTCTAAGAGGGAAGTTTATAGCAATACAATCCTACCTTAAGAAACAGGAAACATCTCAAATAAACAACCTAACCTTGCACCTAAAGCAATTAGAGAAAGAAGAACAAAAAAAAAACCAAAGTCAGCAGAAGGAAAGAAATCATAAATATGAGATCAGAAATAAATGAAAAAGAAATGAAGGAAATGATAGCAAAGATCAATAAAACTAAAAGCTGGTTCTTTGAGAAGATAAACAAAATTGATAAACCACTAGCCAGACTCATCAAGAAAAAAAGGGAGAAGACTCAAATCAATAGAATTAGAAATGAAAAAGGAGAAGTAACAACTGACACAGCAGAAATACAAAAGATCATGAGAGATTACTACAAGCAACTCTATGCCAATAAAATGGACAACCTGGAAGAAATGGACCAATTCTTAGAAATGCACAATCTGCCAAGCGTGAATCAGGAAGAAACAGAAAACATGAACAGACCAACCACAAGCACTGAAATTGAAACTGTGATTAAAAATCTGCCAACAGGGCTCCCCTGGTGGTGCAGTGGTTAAGAGTCCGCCTGCCAATGTAGGGGACACGGGTTCATGCCCCGGTCCAGGAGGATCCCACATGCCGCGGAATGGCTGGGCCCGTGAGCCATGGCCGCTAAGCCTGCGCGTCCGGAGCCTGTGCTCTGCAACGGGAGAGGCCACAACAGTGAGAGGCCTGCGTACTGCAAAAAAAAAAAAAAAAAATGCTCTTAAAATCTTCCAACAAACAAAAGCCCAGGACCAGATGGCTTCATAGGTGAATTCTATAAAACATTTAGAGAACAGCTAACACCTGTCCTTCTCAAACTCTTCCAAAAAATAGCAGAGGGAGGAAAACTCATTCTACGAGGCCACCATCACCCTGATACCAAAACCAGACAAGGATGTCACAAGGAAAGAGAGCTACAGGCCAATATCACTGATGAACATAGATGCAAAAATCCTCAACAAAATACTAGCAAACAGAATCCAACAGCACATTAAATCGATCATACACCATGATCAAGTGGGGTTTATTCCAGGAATGCAACAATTCTTCAATATACGCAGAACAATCAATGTGATACACTGTATTAACAAATTGAAGGAGAAAAACCATATGGTCATCTCAAAAGATGCAGAGAAAGCTTTTGACAAAATTCAACACCCATTTATGATAAAAACCCTCCAGAAAGTAGGCATAGAGGGAACTTTCCTCCACATAATAAAGGCCATATATGACAAACCCACAGCCAACATTGTCCTCAATGGCAAAAAACTGAAAGCATTTCCACTAAGATCAGGAACAAGACAAGGTTGCCCACTCTCACCACTGTTATGCAACATAGTTTTGGAAGTCTTAGCCACAGCAATCAGACAAGGAAAGAAAATAAAAAGAATCCAGGGCTTCCCTGGTGGCACAGTGGTTGAGAGTCCGCCTGCCAATGCAGGGGACATGGGTTCATGCCCGGGTCCGGGAAGACCCCACATGCCACGGAGCAGCCGGGCCCATGAGCCATGGCCACTGAGCTTGCGCATCCGGAGCCTGTGCTCTGCGACAGGAGAGGCCACAACAGTGAGAGGCCCGCGTACCACAAAAAAAAGGAATCCAAATCGGAAAAGAAGAAGTAAAGCTGTCAGTGTTTGCAGATGACATGATACTATACATAGAGAATCCTAAAGATGCTACCAGAAAACTACTAGAGCTAATCAATGAATTTGGTAAAGTAGCAGGATACAAACAATGCACAGAAATCTCTGGCATTCCTACACACTAATGATGAAAAATCTGAAAGTGAAACCAAGAAAACACTCTCATTTACCATTGCAATAAAAAGAATAAAATATCTAGGAATAAACCTACCTACGGAGACAAAACACCTGTAAGAAGAAAACTATAAGACAGTGATGAAACAAATTAAAGATGATACAAATAGATGGAGAGATATACCATGTTCTTGGATAGGAAGAATCAACATTGTGAAAATGACTCTACTACCCAAAGCAATCTACAGATTCACTGCAATCCCTATCAAACTACCAATGCCATTTTTCACAGAACTAGAACAAAAAACTTCACAATTTGTATGGAAACACAAAAGACCCCGAATAGCCAAAGCAATCTTGAGAACGAAAAACAGAGCTGGAGGAATCAGGCTGACTTCAGACTATACTACAAAGCTACAGTAATCAAGGCAGTATGGTACTGGCACAAAAACAGAAATATAGATCAATGGAACAGGATAGAAAGCCCAGAGATAAACCCACGCACATATGGTCACCTTATCTTTGATAAAGGAGGCAGGAATGTACAGTGGAGAAAGGACAGCCTCTTCAATAAGTGGGGCTAGGAAAACTGGACAGGTACATGTAAAAGTATGAGATTAGATCACTCCCTAACACCATACACAAAAATAAGCTCAAAATGGATTAAAGACCTAAATGTAAGGTCAGAAACTATCAAAGTCTTAGAGGAAAACATAGGCAGAACACTCTTATGACATAAATCACAGCAAGATCCTTTTTGACCCACCTCCTAGAGAAATGGAAATAAAAACAGAAATAAACAAACGGGGGGCTTCCTTGGTGGCACTGTGGTTGAGAGTTCGCCTGCCGATGCAGGGGACATGGGTTTGTGCTCCGGTCTGGGGGGATCCCACATGCCGTGGAGCAGCTGGGCCCATGCGGCTGGGCCCGTGAGCCATGGCTGCTGAGCCTGTGCGTCTGGAGCCTGTGCTCCGCCGTAGGAGAGACCACAGCAGTGAGAGGCCCACGTACTGCAAAAAAATAAATAAATAAATTTAAAAATGGGACCTAATGAAACTTCAAAGCCTTTGTACAGCAAAAGAAACCATAAACAAGACTAAAAGACAACCCTCAGAATGGGAGAAAATATTTGCAAATGAAGCAACTGACAAAGGATTAATCTCCAAAATTTACAAGCAGCTCATGCAGCTCAATAACAAAAAAACAAACAACCCAATCCAAAAATGGGCAGAAGACCTAAATAGACATTTCTCCAAAGAAGATATACAGATTGCCAACAAACACATGAAAAAATGCTCAACATCATTAATCATTAGAGAAATGCAATTCAAAACTACAATGAGATATCATCTCACACCAGTCAGAATGGCCATCATCAAAAATCTAGAAACAATAAATGCTGGAGAGGGTGTGGAGAAAAGGGAACACTCTTGTACTGCTGGTGGGAATGTGAATTGGTACAGCCACTATGGAGAACAGTATGGAGGTTCCTTAAAAAACTACAAACAGAACTACCATATGACCCAGCAATCCCACTACTGGGCATATACCATGAGAAAACCATAATTCAAAAAGAGTCATGTACCACAGTGTTCACTGCAGCTCTATTTACGGTAGCCAGGATATGGTAGCAATCTAAGTGTCCATCAACAAATGAATGGATAAAGAAGATGTGGCACATATATACAATGGAATAGTACTCACCCATAAAAAGAAACGAAATTGAGTTATTTGTAGTGAGGTGGATGGACCTAGAGACTGCCAAACAGAGTGAAGTGAGTCACAAAGAGAAAACTAAATAGCATATGCTAACACATATATATGGAATCTAAGAAAAAAAAATGGTTCTGAAGAACCTTGGGGCAGGACAGGAATAAAGTCGCAGACATAGAGAATTGACTTGAAGACACGGGGAGGGGGAACGGTAAGCTGGGACAAAGTGAGAGAGTGGCATGGACTTATATATACTACCAAATGTAAAACAGATAGTTAGTGGGAAGCAGCCGCATAGCACAGGGAGATCAGCTCGTTGCTTTGTGACCACCTAGAGGGGTGGAATAGGGAGGGTAGGAGGGAGGGAGACGCAAGAGGGAAGAGATATGGGAACATATGTATATGTATAGCTGATTCACTTTGCCATAAAGCGGAAACTAACACACCATTGTAAAGCAATTATACTCCAATAAAGATGTAAAAAAAAAAAACTCAATAATTTAAAAAAATATATATTAAGACCTACTCAAATGTGTCCTTTACATAGAGGTATCCAGTTAAGAATCACATGAGTCTCTACACATTACATTACACTTAATCTTGGACTGGCAACTAGGATTTATTCAATTTAAAGTTGAATCCAGCCTCTACTTTCTTCTCTCTCTACCTAGCTTTAAATCAAGCTGCCATTCACAAGAATTTTAATCTCTCAGTAGAGAAAAATATGTTTCTTAATTCTATTAACTAACATTTAATAAGAATCTGAATGTCAGAAGAAGTAATGGTTGTACAATGATGAGAGAACAATTTCCTACTACTTATCAAAGGACTGTCTAAATCTTCAATTTCAGTCAAGAAAGAAAGAGGAACAAGGGCAACGTAAAGGAAAAAGTTCACATGGCTGGACAGAGGGCAGAGATGAGCTCATGAAAAGTACAGAAGAATCCCAAATGATAAACTGTTTGTAAACCAGCTGGAAAAGTAGAAATGGAAGAGTATCGAATTAAAGACTATTTTAGAACAATAAAAACACCTAAGAGATCATCGTAGTCTTCTGACCACTTTTTAGTGAAGAAGAAACAGGCCCAGAGATAAATGTCATAGCTGGATCTAGCTTCCAAATCTCTTTCCAACATACCATAAAGCCTAACTGCTAACAATCACTAACCATTCCCCTTTGTCTCTCTCATCTCATCCCCTACTATTTTTCCCCTTTTCACTCCACTCCAGACACACTGCTCCCTGCAGTGTATTTAACACACCAGGTATGCACCTGCTTTAGGTGCACCTGGTTCTCTCCATCACTTCTTTCAAGTCTTGATTCAAACATCACCATGTAGTGAGGCCTTCACTCGTCACTCTATCTAAAACTGCAACTCCCTCATCATAACCGTGCATATTTCCTACTCCCCTTCCTGCTTTTTCTTTCTTCTTAGCACCTATATCAATATTTAACATACTATATATTTACTTATTTATCTTGTTTATTGTGTCTCCCCACTAGAATGTTAATTTCACTAGGGTAAGGAATTTTGTATGTTTTATTTACTGCTGTACCTAGAATCTAGAACAATAGGCAGTTGTGGAGAGACTCTATCTCAAGAAATGCTGATTCAGTAGGTCTGGGCTGGGGTCCAACAAACTGCACTGTAACACTCTGGGGTATAAGATGACCACAATGTGGAAAACAGTAATATAGATAGTATGGAAAGGCAAAGATGAAAATTTGCTATAAGGCCCCACGTCTTGGGACCAGCAGGATCAGAGTAACAGTGATCTCCAGTAATCAACAGTAACAATGAAGAGGGTTTTTTTTTTTTAACTATAAAAAAGTAGTTCACATTCTGCCATATGGGTAAATAGTCAGTCACATATTGCATGGGACATATGCATATAAAAAATTATTCGTTGTTTATCTAAAATTCAAATTTAATTGAGTGGGTGTCCTATATTTTTATTTGCTAAATCTAGCAACCCTACCCTGGCATCTCTTCTCAACAGTGCAGTGAGAATGATTCAGAGTTGAAACATAAGTCAGACCGTGTCTGCTCAAAACCCTTCACTGACACCCCCTCCTGCATTTCACTCATGAAAAGCCAAAGTCCTTACGACAATTCACCAGACCCCACATAATCTATCCAGCTCCCCATACCCCTGCCTCCCAGCCCTGTTCACTTTCCTCACCTGTTATTACTCCAGTCCACTTCTTACTCCAAGGGGCACAGTGGGCTTTTCACTATTCCTTGAATAATAAGCTAGACATGCTCCCACATAGTAGCCTTGGAACTGGCTGTTCCTTTTGCCTGACACAATCTTCCCACAGATAGTCACACAGACTACACTCTCACCTTCTTCACGTTTCTGCTCAAATGTCGTATTTTCAGTGGAGCTTACCCTATGTTAAAGTGCGAACCCCCCTCACACACAAGCATTTTCCCTCTCCCTTATTTCAGACTACTTTTCTCACTTTCTAACATAATATTTAACTTACTTATGATGTCTAACATCTATTTATTGTAAACTCCATAAGGGTAAGGATATCTCCAAGCACCTTAAACAGTAATCATAAGATAAATATCCATTTAATGAATAGATGGATGAATGGATGAACTAATGAATGAATGAACAAACCTCCATTTGTTCCTCTGTAGAGTATCAGGGTTGATTACTATATGATCCCTACGGCCCCTCTTAAGCTCTAACATTCTACGAGTTCATGAAATTCCCTCTCCTAATACCTCTATACTAATGTTTTAAGTTATAGGATTCAAAATTAACTAATGTAGGTAAAGGTTAAAATATTCTGGTGTTAAAGAAAGGGTCATAAATTTCCTTGCGGTCTATTCCTAACCACCATTTTTCCCCCAAGAAAATCCAGTGTCATCTTCATTTTTCTATTGATCTCAACTCCAGAAAAATGGAACTTCATGGAATAAAATCTAGTGCAAAGACTGGCTATAGTGGGCTGCTGTAAAAAAAAAAAAAAAAAATGATAAGAGTACAGTACCTTAAAAAAAAAAAGTACACTACCTAAATCTTTGAAAACTAAAGACACAATCCAGTATGAAAGGGCTCGTTAAAAAGAGGGCAAGGGCTTCCCTGGTGGCGCAGTGGTTGAGAGTCCGCCTGCCGATGCAGGGGACGCGGGTTCGTGCCCTGGTCCGGGAGGATCCCATGTGCCGCGGAGCGGCTGGGCCCGTGAGCCGTGGCCGCTGGGCCTGCGCGTCCGGAGCCTGTGCTCCGCACGGGAGAGGCCGCAGCGGTGAGAGGCCCACGTACCCCCACAAAAAAAAAAAAAAAAAAAAAAAAAGAGGGCAATTTTTAAACCTGCTCACTACCGAGTTTAGGTTCAATCCAGGGTTTTAAACATAAAATGGCTGCATAGGAGTTTTGGTGTGTGTGTGTGTGTTTATTTTCCTTTCCAGAGCAGACAAGCAACATCTTCTTTAACAAGAAGCAACTACCTTAAGTCTCATATTTTCATCTAGTAAGTAACAGAGAAAGTAAATGAGGAGTAAAACAACTAAGATTAAGAAAAGAAAAACCTTGAATCCTTGGCCTTCTAATTAAAGGGGAAAAAAAAGTATTGATGCTCTTAGTAAGCAGTCTTCAAAATCAGAGAAAAATTAGGAAGCCTTCTATGACCATGGTAATACAAATGCAGAGAAAGATACTTCTAGATACTAACCCCTAAAAATAATAGTCATCTTATCTGCAACATCAACCAGCCACTTTTTTGACAGAATCTAAGCCTTAAGACCTAGAAACCTAACCAAACAAGAACCTTTCCCAAATCAGATAAGGTACTGCAGCAAAAGCACTGAAAGCCAACATCGATTCCTTCAGAATGTCCTTAACTAAACTGCAGTGCAGGGAAGAGCATTCACAATTCTGATAGCAGCACTTGCAAATAAAAGCAATGCAGCAACCACAGGAATCAGATGTAAACAGAGCACATGATATACCCTCCAGACTCAAAATCACAGGAGCCAAGCAGCTGGTTTTAAAACCCATGTCTTCATGTGCCCTCTGCTCTCTTCTCAGCTACCCTTCTAACACTGCCCTACTGAGGATTTAGGGGCCTCCTTATTCCTCAAGGAGATGTGATGGGGGAAATAAATTACTGAGAAAAAAAAATTGAGAAAGGAAAAATGAATTGGTGAGAGCCAAGTTAGGGAGGAAGGGGAGAATAAGAAAAAAAGACAGACTGTTCTGTAAGAAAGATCTGGATAACTTCTTATTGTACAGAATCAGGTCATGAAATTCAAAGGATGTGTACCAGTTTTGCCACCAATATGTTACAAACTAAAGGAAACTAAGGAAGAATATACTAAATGTAAAATTTGGGTAACTGTTCTCTTTCTAACTCACAACAAATCCAGCAACTTCCATTCCATCCCAAAGTAAGAGAACGAATTACTGGCAGCAAGCTGCACTTTACCAAAAGAAATTTAAAAGGTAGGCCAAAGGGTGCTGAGAAGGAAACACACAGCCAACAGCTTCTTAAGAGCTATTCAAAACAAAATTGCTACTGCTTCTAATGGGAAATTTCAAAGCACATTGTGCATAATGCTTTCTACCTAAAACCACACAGAAAATAAAGGGGAAAGGCAGTTTGGGGCTTCTACCTTCTGAAAATTACCTTATAAAACCGTACTGTTATTTTATTGTGCTTGGTAAGTGTGGTGCGTGTGTCTGTGTGCTTATGGAGGAGGAGGAAGAGTAAGTAAGGAAAAATTCCAAACACAAGATGGGCTTTAGAGTCTAGTTACACACTCCCAACCCTCTGTTGCACAATTAATTAAAAAAAAAAACCACGGCCTTATCTTTCACTTTCATATTTGACATTAAGTTTCTTACTCAGTACACTGAATTATTCTTATAAAAGATACCAGAGAAGTAGACACACACGTCTCAAGTCAATTAATACTATTTATATACATCAGTGGTGATCTGTTAGCGAGCAAAACTGTTTATATATTCCATAAAATGTATGAACCTTGAGGATTTAGATAATTCAGTTAATCACAGATGCATCCATATCATGAGTGAAATAAACAATTGTATTCAAATATTTATATTACTACACAACAAATAAAAATAAAGTTCAAAAACTATGGAAAACCCTCAAGGTACCATTATGATCATCAAGTATAAAATGATGTATTACCTAAACCCAAGTAAGTTATATTTATATAATTAATTACAATTAAATACCTACTGTAATATACAGTATACTTTATATGTTTTTTACAGTATATATTTTTTTCATTATTTTTTTTGTGGCTGAGTAGTATTCCATTGGATATATATCTTCTTTATCTATTCATCTATTGATATTAATGGATACTTAGGTCGCTTCCATATCTTGGCTTTTGTAAATAACACTGCTATGAACACTGGGGTGTGCACATTTTTTCAAATCAGTGTTTTTGTTTTCTTGGAATATATACCCAGCAGTGAAATTGCTGGATCATATGATAGCTCTATTTTTAGTTTTTTGAGGAAACTTCATACTGTTTTCCACAGTGGCTGCACCAATTTACATTCCCACCAACAATGTGCAAGGGTTCCCTTTTCTCCACAACCCTTGATGCAAATTTTTTTTTTTTTTTTTTTTTTTTGCGGTACGCGGGCCGCTCACTGTTGTGGCCTCTCCCGTTGCGGAGCACAGGCTCCAGACGCGCAGGCTCAGTAGCCATGGCTCACGGGTCCAGCCGCTCCACAGCATGTGGGATCTTCCCGGACCGGGGCACGAACCCCCATCCTCTGCATCAGCAGGCGGACTCTCAACCACTGCGCCACCAGGGAAGACTGATGCAATATTTTTAAGTGAGGATCAATGAAAAATGATTTACAAACTATTAACACCTAACTTGAAGTTCAAAAATGGTTAATCTATTAATTCTATTCCCAAGTAGCAAAAATGTTTTTTTGATAAATGAAAAACAATGTTACTTAATACCATATGGGGACTTCCCTGATGGTCCAGTGGCTAAGACTCCACGCTCCCAATGCAGGGGGCCTGGGTTCAATCCCTAGTCAGGGAACTAGATCCCACATGCCACAACTAAAGATCCCGCATGCCTCAGCCAGAAAAATAAATATTTTTGTTTAAATACCATATGACTCACATAAGTAATTATTATTTTTAGGATTTTTAAAAAATAACTAATTTATTAAAAGCATAGTAGAATGCACAAAAAAGCTATCTGGGATTTGCATCACTAAATAGATGGGCAATTTAGCTAAGTTACTAACCTCACCAAACCTCAGTTTTCTTACCTACAAAATAAAGATTAAGAAGATACATACCTTACAGGATTTTTGTGAGACTGCAGAACAGTGTGAATTTGTGAAACCTAAAGAACAGTTAACAGTTATATAGAACCATAAGCCACGTACTTCCTAAATACTGTAGGTATGTTAGCTTATGTAATCCTCACAACTACTTCATGAGGCAGGTGTACACTATAATGTCAAGGCACAGCAAAGATTAGTAATTTACCTAAAGTCACACAGCTGTAGTGCAGGAGCTGGGATAGGAACCCAGGCAGTATGCCTTCAGAGTCCACAGGTACCCCTACAGCACGGTGCCCCTCTCCCACAAGACATATTAAGTCAACTTCCTAGCACAAAGTAAATACCCAATGTTAGTGTCTTTTCTCCCTTTCACCAAGACCTCTTTATGTACTGAAACAGGAAAAATGAGCATTCATTCTCAGTGAGTCGTAATTTATCACACAAGACAATCATCCACAATAACATTCTAATTATTAACCCAGGCAACAAGCTTTGAGAGTAACAAAATGATCCTTAATGTGCACTTACTGCTTTTATCCGAATTGTCTGTTTTTTGTTTTATAAGAGAAAGAATCCTGCCTAGTTTAAGGTTTTATATGAGATTACTGTGAAAAACAGGCTCTACTAAATATTAAGTAATGTATTTCACAGAAATTGGATTAGAGATTTTGGTATACTCGCTGATTTTCAAATTATATACTTATATAGATTACACAGAACAGACACAGCCAAAAATGCAGTTAAGAAAATAAACAAAGTTTATATGCTCAAGCTTAGAAGATGTTTGGCTGGGCCAAAAAAAATCAGCTATTGATTACAATGGATACTAAGCAACAAGAAAAGCAATTTATTATATTTGCTTCTTATTTTCTTTTTGTTGTAGCTTTACAGAAATTTGTTTCTTTGCTAAATCAAATACCCAGTACTTACTACAGGCTAAGACATATAAAAATAGCCAGTTACTGAATCCTTACTATATGCCAGCATTTATGCTAGACACATTACATATATACTGTATATTTCACAAAAGCTATGTAAAGTAGCTATTATTGTTGTTGTTACACATTTCACAGATGAGGGACCTGAGCTCTGTGAGGTCAAGTGCCTTGTCCAAGTTCACACAGTTAGTAAGCGAAGAGTTGGGATTTAAATTCAGGTTTGCCTAAAACCAAAGTCCACATTTTTCCTACCAAATATACCTAAACCTAGCTGTGTATCAGAATTACCTGGGGAGCTTGTTAACAAAATTGATGGTCAAATCCCAGACCTAAAATAATCAAATTCTCAGAGATTCTGATTTATTTAACAAGCTCCCCAGGTGATTCTTATGCAGCAAGCTGGCACTGGTCCAAGGAGTAGCCCTTAAAAACCACTGAACTGGGTCGTATGGTAGTTCTATTTGTAGTTTTTTAAGGAACCTCCATACTGTTCTCCGTAGTGGCTGTACCAATTCACATTCCCACCAGCAGTGCAAGAGTGTTCCCTTTTCTCCACACCCTCTCAAGCATTTATTGGTTCTAGATTTTTTTCCAGCAATCCCACTATTGGGCATATACCCGGAGAAAACCATAATTTAAAAAGAGTCATGTACCAAAATGTTCATAGCAAGCTCTATTTACAATAGCCAGGACATGGAAGCAACCTAAGTGTCCAACATCAGATGAATGGATAAAGAAGATGTGGCACATATATACAATGGAATATTACTCAGCCATAAAAAGAAACAAAATTGAGTTATTTGTAGTGAGGTGGATGGACCTAGAGTCTGTCATACAGAGTGAAGTAAGTCAGAAAGAGAAACACAAATACCGTATGCTAACACATATATATGGAATCTAAGGGAAAAAAAAATGCCATGAAGAACCTAGGGATAAGATGGGAATAAAGACACAGACCTACTAGAGAATAGACTTGAGGACATGGGGAGGGGGAAGAGTAAGCTGTGACAAAGTGAGAGAGTGGCATGGACATATCTACACTACCAAATGTAAAATAGATAGCTAGTGGGAAGCAGCTGCATAGCACAGGGAGATCAGCTTGGTGCTTTGTGACCACCTAGAGGGGTGGGATAGGGAGGGTGGGAGGGAGGGAGACGCAAGAGGTAAGAGATGTGGGAACATATGTATATGTATAACTGATTCACTTTGTTATAAAGCAGAAACTAACACATCATTGTAAAGCAATTATACTCCAAAAAAGATGTTAAAAAAGAAAAAAAAAAACACCGAACTACTCCTCCCCAGCCCATTAGGTTGGTGATTAGAAGGTAAGATATCAGGATACTAGGCCTATATTAATAGATAAAGGAGTCAACTCAATTTTAGATAGGGAAATACATTTTGGTAAATGGCATTTCAATCTCTTCATTCACCACCAAACCTACAGCCAATCTTTAATTCTTCCTTCCCTTCTAATCTGTCTCTTAAATCTGTTCCTTTGCCTTTTTACTACTAAATGGAGGATATTAGCATCTCCAAACACTACTCATTGCTAACCCCTGAGAACTCCTACTCCCACCTGCTGTTTTCATAGGCAGAGCTCACCTCCCACTGTAAAGGTGGAAAATATCAGACTCCCCACTTTCCCAGTCTCCTCTGCAGCTAAGTCACAGTCATGAGATCCAATCCTGATCGGTGAAGCTAGGAGTGCCTGGTCAGTTTTCTTCTCTAACAACAACAAAAAACAATAAGAGAACCCACCCTTTTTCTTCCTGTTTGTGAATGAATAAGACCATTTTGTGGCCATAAAGATTAAACCAAGAGAAATGCAGAAATGCCACCCCAGAGCCCTGATATAGTTGGGCAGCTTTTTAACCAACTCTTTAACTTCCAGATTTCTTTTATGTGAAATAATAAACCCCTATTTTGAAGCCAATTTAAGTTGATAAGTCTGTTCTCACCCTTGCTATTGCAAATGCCTCCCTTACCTCCAATATGTCTCTAATTTGTTCTTCACCAGCACTATAAATCTTACAGCGCAGATTTTATCACGAACTGTACACTAGCAGATAACTTTCTAAAGTATCCCACTGACTACAGGACAAAATCCAAAGTCCTTTACATGTCATATGCATCCAGTCTATCTTCAGCTGGATCCCCCATGAGTCCTCTCGTCCCAATATACCCTAAACTATAACCATACAGACTACTTCTCATTCCAAACTATAATTCCTGCTTCCATGACTTTGCTCACATAGTTCCTTCTATCTAAAATTTTCTTCTTTTCTGCTATTTTTCTACCTGCCAAAATTCTACCTAGCCTTCAAATTACTGCCTCTGCTTAAAACGGGAATTAATTTCTCTCCACTCTGGTATTAACATACTCTGTTTATACTCACCAACTGCTACACTTGCCACATTCTTCCTTATATGTAAATAAATATGTGTATCTGTCTCCCCCACAAGGCTAGAAGCCTTTGTGAAGGTAGCCCCCATGTAAACACAGTAAACACAGTGTCTGGTACAAGATGGTCCTTGGATTGTTCAATTTTGAATTTGTCCAAAATCAGTCAGACGTTCTCAACTACGCTGCTTAGGAGCCAAAAGGGATGAAGACTGTATTTTAAAGAGAAAGAAAAACTATCACAAAAATATTTAGGGTATTTGTGAAAATTATTTTTGTGTAACCTGAAAACTGTTTGAACCTAAGGTACAAAATAAAATGTTTTAACTGTTAACTGCTAAATGAGAACCAGAAAGACAATGCAAAGCCTTAGAAAATGCTTAAAATAATTACTTGTATATGCCAATTCATCTCTACTCTCTTAAATTCTATGCCAGCCAGTAAATTGCCCTGCTTCTATCTCATTATCATTTTAGTCCAATAGAAACACTGTTGAGAAACGCAATTCAAAATCACAATGAGAAACCACTTCACACCCGAGGATGACAGAAAATAAGTAAGTATTGGTGAGGATGTAGAAAAACTGGAGCCTTTGTACACTGCTGGTAAGAATGTAAAATGGTATACCACTGTGGAAAACAGTCTGGCAGTTCCTCAAATGGTTAAACAGAGTTGTCACATGACCCAGCAATTCCACTGCTGGGAATATCCCCAAGAGAACTGAAAATATATGTCCACATAAAAAACTTACATACACATACACACAAAAAAAAACTTATACACAAATATTCACAGCAGCATTATTCATAATAGCCAAAAAGTGGAAACAACCCAAATGTCCATCAACTGATGAAACAGATAAATAAAACGTGTTATATGCATACAATGGACAATTACTCAGCAATAAAAAGAAATGAGGAAATGAAACATGCTATGACATGGATGAACCTTGAACACATTATGCTAAGTAAAAGAAGTCAGTCACAAAAGACCATATATTGTATGATTCTATTTATATGCAATGTCCAAAATAGGCAAACCTATACAGACAGAAAGTAAATTAGTGGTTGCCTAAGGCTGGGGTACATGGGGAGATTGAATAATGGCTAAGCAGTATAGGGTTTCTTTTTGGGGTAATGAAAATTTTCTAAAATTGATGGTGATGGATGCACAATTCTGTGAATATATTAAGAGCCACTGAATAGTAAACTTCAAATAGATGAATTGTATGGTATGTGAATCATACTTCAATAAAACCATTAAAAAATCCTAGGACTCCAGTCAGTTATAACAATTAGCAAGCCTGAAACAAAGACATAGGTTACTCCTTAGTAGGTAAAACAGTAAAGACTAAAAAAAAAGTATGTGCATTTCTATCTTGACCAAAAGTTGACTGGAAAAGTTCAATATATTTGCTGAATTTTCACAATCAGGGCAATTCTACTGTATATCAAACTTGAAAATGCATACGTTGTTTTTCAAATGCATTGGGAAAATGTATCTGACATCAACTCAGTTGTACAATCAAGAAACCTGGAATGGAGGTCATCCAACTTCTTCCTCTCCTCTCTCATATCCAATCCATTGTCAAGACCTACCAATTTTACCTTCTCCTCCATTTCCACCACCAAAACACTAGTCCAAGACATCACCATGCTCTCCTACTTAGGGTTACCATAACAGCCTAAATTGTTCTCTTGTGCCCATTCTAACATCTCCTCCATTCTCCATGCAACATTGAAGTAATTTTTAAGCAAATCTGATCATGTCCATCCCCTGCTTAAAATTGCTTCCCATTGTCCTTAGGATAAATTCTAAAATTCCTGACATGATCTCCAAGGCTGCTACTCTCTTTCTCATACTGAGCACCACCTCACTGGCCTTCTTTCGGTTCCTCCAGCTCCCCATGCTCCTTTCCATTCAGAGTTTTCTGGCACAAAGGTCCTTGCTCTCCAGGAGTTTCCATTCTAATGTGGGGGGCAGGGGCACATAGGGGAGTCAGAGGAGGAGACAAGAAGGAAGAAGATAAATAAGAATTTGTGGCAATAACAATTATTGCCATGAAAAAAATAAAACAGTAATGGGACAGAGAGTAATGGTGGTTGTTGGAAAGCAGATATGACTGATGTTACTCCCTCAGGGAAGTCTTCCCTCAACCCGCAGATTAGAATCAGTATCCTGTTGTATGCTTTCCTGAAAACAGAATTTCTCCTTTGCAGTACTTATCACAGATGTAAATAAACAAGGTGAACTGTCTTATTCACCACTCTATCCAAAATACCTACCACAGTGTCTGACATATAGCAGATAGTTAGTAAACACACTTTAAAGGAATGCCTTGGGCTCTCCAGTTTCACAAACTGAATCATAAAACCACAGACCATGTGATGTAATCAGTTAACCTAGCCAACTCTGGCAGAACCAAAACAAAGAGTTACCAAGAAAATCGAGAGGTTATCTGCCCCACCTCTGCTCCAGGAGCCTCAGCAATACCCTCTCTGCAACCTTTGATTTACTATTGCCTGTGTTATAGTCCCTGCAATGATTCATAAGACACACACTTAAAGAACATCTGGCTTCCATCTTCCCTATCTAATCAGGTATAAAAATAAAACATTTATATTATCACAGTCATTTCCACGGGAAATATGAAAATGTCAGAGCCCTAATTCAACGACTACAAGCAGAGGTAGCAGCTTTGCACGGGATTTTGTCAAAGGCAGATGTTAGCTACTCAAGTTCCAATTATAGGACTTGTTTCCAAGCAAGCCTATTCTTTCCTGACTTAAATTTCCTCCTTTAAAAATGACATTTCATAGACTCCCAAATTTCCCTTTTTCTTTTGATTACTTATAACATCCTTCAGTAACATGAAATCAAACTCCTTTCTCTCCATTATGAAAACAATTTCTACTACCAAACTACTTTTGCAAAAATCTGATGCTCAAAACATATATTACTTATAATGGGGAAAAATTTTTTTTAAAGATTGGTATTCACAGCTCTCTGGTGTGACCACTGTAAAGACAAAATTGGGAGCTAATTAAGCTCAGTGGTTCTCATTAAATGGAGAAAAACAAGTAATATTAAGATTTGGCCCTTGAGTACTTGGTCAAATGCCTATGAACCACAGTGCTTAGGGAAAGTTCTAGCCACGTATTGTTGCAAACATTCCTCTTATTCCAAATATGTCCTCCACCCCAACCTCACCCCACCAGAGTGGGCTGATCCTTCCTTTGAAACTTAATCCTTTTAAAAGAAAAGAGATCAGTAGTCTAACTAAAGAGGCTCTCTGATGTTTAAAAAAAAAACCACAAATTTTCCCCCAATGTCCTTCCCCTGGATGAGTGCCACCCTTAGTCATGCACAGCTGGTGTTTGCTCACTTAAATACTCCATTCAGAAACAAGCCCCCTCTATCCTATTATCACTAGCAACTATTAATTTTCAAATTGTCTCTACCATGATAAAATTTCTATGCTATGTAGCTTTTGGAAATAACCAGTACCCAATTCATCCTGACACTTTTTTTTTAATTCCTCAGAGAAATCCTTAAAGAATGAAGCTTACCACTATTTTAAGCCAAACAGAGTACGGGAATTGGCTAATAAAATAACAAGTAGGCAACTGTTTAAAAGCAATGTACAATACCAATTAGGACATTTAAAACCAAAGTCAATTTTTTAAACTTTCTAGAGGTTTAGCAACTTAGATAAGTCTTAAAATACATGCATTCCACTATCACAATCTTAAAACATACTACTTGTTAAAAGGCCATTTTCCCAAATCTACTCTTACTTCCCAGATGATCTTATTCAGTTTCATAGCCTTAACTACCACCTATCAACTACTCCTCTGAGCGCTGTATTCCTCAGTGTAACCTTTCAGGTGTCTACAAAGCATTTTAAATTTAACATATGTAGAGAGAACTGATTTTAACCCCTAATCTCTCCTTCAGAAGTCTCCAACTCAGGCTTTGCTCCTGGCCATACTTGAGGATAAGTAGGTAGTCTGTAACCCGAAGAGAGTTCTCAGCAGAACTGATCATGCTTGGCACCTTGATTTCAGACTTCCAGCCTCCAGAACTAAAAAAAGAAATTCCTTTAGTGTTTCACAGCTTCCGCAAGAAGTAAATATAACTGGCCGCCCATATAGAGGATGGAAAATCTACTAAAAGTGCTTTGTATGGGAGATCTTCAAGATGGCGGAGGAGTAAGACATGGAGATCACCTTCCTCCCCACAAATACATCAGAAATACATCTACATGTGGAACAACTCCTACAGAACACCTACTGAACGCTGGCAGAAGACCTCAGACTTCCCAAAAGGCAAGAAACTCCCCATGTACCTGGGAAGGGCAAAAGAAACAAGAAAAAACAGAGACAAAAGAATAGGGACAGGACCTGCACCAGTGGGAGAGAGCTGTGAAGGACGAAAGGTTTCCACACACTAGAAGCCCCTTCGTGGGCAGAGACTGCGGGTGGCCGAGGGGGGAAGCTTCGGAGCCACGGAGGAGAGCACAGCAACAGGGGTGCAGAGGGCAAAGCAGAGAGATTCCAAACAGAGGATCAGTGCCGACCAGCACTCACCAGCGCGAGAGGCTTGTCTGCTCACCCGCCAGGACGGGTGGGGCCTGGGAGCTGAGGCTCAGGCTTCAGAGGTCAGATCTCAGGGAGAGGACTGGGGTTGGCGGCATGAACACAGCCTGAAGCAGGCTAGTGTGCCACAACTAGCCGGGAGGGAGTCTGGGATCCCAAAATCTAGACCTGCCTAAGAGGCAAGAGACCATTGTCTCGGGGTGTGCGAGGAGAGGGGATTCAGAGCACCACCTAAACGAGCTCCAGAGACGGGTGCGAGCCATGGCTATCAGCGCAGACACCAGAGACGTGAAATACTAAGGCTGCTGCTGCAGCTGCCACCAACAATCCCTTGTGCAAGCACAGGTCAGTATCCACACCTCCCCTCCCAGGAGCCTGTGCAACCTGCCACTGCCAGGGTCCCGTGACCCAGGGACAAATTCCCCAGGAGAACACATGGCGCGCCTCAGGCTATTGCAGCATAACGACAGCCTCTGCCGCTGCAGGCTCGCCCCACATTCCGTAACCCCTCTCTCCCCGCCGCCTGAGCGAGCCAGAGCCCCCTAAACAGCTGCTACTTTAACCCCGTCCTGTCTGAGCTGAGAACAGATGCCTTCAGGCAACCTACATGCAGAGGCGAGGGCAAATGCAAAGCTGAACTCCAGGATCTGTACGAACAAGACAAAGGGAAATCTCTCCCAGCAGCCTCAGAAGCAGTGGATTAAATCCCCACAGTCAACTTGATCTACCCTGCATCTGTGGAATACCTGAATTGACAACGAATCATCCCAAAATTGAGGCAGTGGACTTTGGGAGAAACTATAGACTTGGGGTTTGCTTTCTGCATCTCATTTGTTTTTGGTTTTATGTTTATCTTAACTTAGGATTTAGAGTTGATTATCATTGGTAGATTTTTTTATTGATTTGGTTGCTCTCTTCCTTTTGTTTTTTATATATAGATTTTTTTTTCATTTTTCTCTTTTTCTGAGTATGTATGTGCATGCTTCTTTGGGTGATTTTTTCTGTACAGTTTCCCCCTCACAATTTGTCCTAGGCTTCTGTATGTATGTTTTGCTTTTGTTTTGTTTTGTTTTCTTTTAGTATAGTTTTTAGAGCTGGTTATCATTGGATTTCTTTTCCGGTTTGGTTGCTCTCTTCTCCCTTTCTTTCTTTTTCTCTTTTCTCTATTGCTTTATTTTTTATTTTAATAACTTAATTTTACTATTTTCTTTCTTTCCCTCTTTCTTTTTTTTCCCTTTTCTTCTGAGCTGTGTGGCTGACAGGGTCTTGGTGCTCTGGCCAGATATCAAGGCTGAGTCTCAGAAGTGGGAGAGCCGAGTTCAGGACACTGGACCAACACAGACTTCCTGGCCCCATGTATTACCACTCGGCAAGACCACTCCCAGAGATCTCCATCTCAACAATAAGACCCAGCTCCACTCAACTACCAGCAAGCTACAGTGCTGGACACCCTATGCCAAACAACTAGCAGGACAGGAACATAACCCCACCCATTAGCAGAGAGGCTGCCTAAAATCATAGTAAGGTCACAGACACCCCAAAACACACCATTGGACACAGTCCAACCCACCAGAAAGACAAGATCCAGCCTCATCCACCAGAACACAGGCACCAGTCCCCTCCACCAGGAAGCCTACAAAACCCACTGAACCAACCTTACCCACTGGGGGAAGACACCAAAAACAACAGGAACTACAAAACTGCAGCCTGCGAAAAGGAGACCCCAAACACAGTAAGTTAAGCAAAATAAGAAGACAGAGAAACACAAAGCAGATGAAGGAGCAAGGTAAAAACCCACCAGACCAAACAAATGAAGAGGAAATAGACAGTCACCTGAAAAAGAATTCAGAGTAACGATAGTAAAGATGATCCAAAATCTTGGCAATACAATGGAGGAAATACAAGAAACGTTTAACAAGGACCTAGAAGAACTAAAGAGCAAAAAAACAATGATGAACAACATAAATGAAATTTAAAACTCTTTAGAAGGAATTAATAGCAGAATAACTGAGGCAAAAGAATGGATAAGTGACCTGGAAGATAAAACAGTGGAAATAACTACTGCAGAGCAAAATAAAGAAAAAAGAATGAAAAGAATTGAGGACAGTCTCAGAGACCTCTGGGACAACATTAAACGCACCAACATACGAATTATAGGGATCCCAGAAGAAGAAGAAAAAAAGAAAGGGACTGAGAAAATATTTGAAGAGATTATAGTAGAAAACTTCGCTAATATGGAAAGGAAATAGTCAATTAAGTCCAGTAAGAGCAGAGAGTCCCATACAGGATAAATCCAAGGAGAAACATGCAAAGACACATATTAATCGAACTATCAAAAATTAAATACAAAGAAAAAATATTAAAAGCAGCAAGGGAAAAACAACAAATAAGACACAAGGGAATCCCCATAAGGTTAAGAGCTGATCTTTCAGCAGAAACTCTGCAAGCCAGAAGGGAGTGGCACAACATATTTAAAGTGATGAAAGGGAAAAACCTACAAGCAACACTATTCTACCCAGCAAGGATCTCATTCAGTCGACAGAGAAATTAAAAGCTTTACAGACAAGCAAAAGCTGAGAGAGTTCAGCACCACAAAACCAGCTTTACAACAAATGCTAAAGGAACTTCTCTATGCAGGAAACACAAGAGAGGGAAAAGACGTACAGAAACAAACCCAAAACAATTAATAAAATGGTAATAAGAACATACATATTGATAACTACCCTAAATGTAATTGGTTTAAATGCTCCAACCAAAACACACAGACTGGCTGAATGGACACAAAAACAAGACCTGTATATATGCTGTCTACAAGAGACCCACTTCAGACCTAGGGACACATCCAGACTGAAAATGAGGGGATGGAAAAAGATATTCCATGCAAATGGAAATCAAAAGAAAGCTGGAGTAGCAATTCTCATATCAGAAAAAACAGACTTTAAAATAAAGACTATTACAAGAGACAAAGAAGGACACTACATAATGATCAAGGGATCAATCCAAGAAGAAGATATAACAATTGTAAATATTTATGCAGCCAACATAGGAGCACCTCAATACATAAGGCAAATGCTAACAGCCATAAAAGGGGAAATCGACAGTAACACAATCATAGTAGGGGACGTTAACCCCACACTTTCACCAATGGACAGATCATCCAAAATGAAAATAAATAAGGAAACACAAGCTTTAAATGATACATTAAACAAGATGGACTTAATTGATATTTATAGGACATTCCATCTAAAAACAACAGAATACACTTTCTTCTCAAGTGCTCATGGAACATTCTCCAGAACATATCATATCTTGGGTCACAAATCAAGCATTGGTAAATTTAAGAAAATTGAAATCATATCAAGTATCTTTTCCGACCATACTATGAGACTAGATATCAATTACAGGAAAAAATCTGGAAAAAATGCAAACACATGGGGGCTAAACAATACACTACTAAATAACCAAGAGATCACTGAAGAAATGAAAGAGGAGATCAAAAAATACCTAGAAACAAATGACAATGAAAACTTGATGACCCAAAACCTATGGGATGCAGCAAAAGCAGTTCTAAGAGGGAAGTCTATAGCAATACAATCCTACCTCAAGAAACAAGAAACATCTCAAATAAACAACTTAACCTTACACCTAAAGCAATTAGAGAAGGAAGAAACAAAAAAACCTCAAAGTTAGCGGAAGGAAAGAAATCTTAAAGATCAGATCAGAAATAAATGAAAAAAAATAAAGGAAACAATAGCAAAGATCAATAAAACTAAAAGCTGGTTCTTTGAGAATATAAGCAAAATTGATAAACCATTAGCCAGACTCATCAAGAAAAAAAGAGAGAAGACCCAAATCAACAGAATTAGAAATGAATAAAGAGAAGCAACAACTGATACTGCAGAAATACAAAGATCATGAGAGACTACCAGAAGCAAATGTATGCCAATAAAATGGACAACCTGGAAGAAATGGACATATTCTTAGAAAAGCACAACCTTCCGAGACTGAACCAGGAAGTAACAGAATATATAAACAGACCAATCACAAGCATGACATTGAGACTGTGATTAAAAATCTTCCAACACATAAAAGCCCAGGACCAGATGGCTTCATAGGCAAATTCTATAAAACATTTACAGAACAGCTAACACCTATCCTTCTCGAACTCTTCTAAAATATAGCAGAGGGAGGAACACTCTCAAACTCAGTCTACGAGGCCACCATCACCATGATACCAAAACCAGACAAAGATGTCACAAAAAAAGACAACTATAGGCCAATATCACTTATGAACATAGATGTAAAAGTCCTCAACAAAATATTAGCAAACAGAATCCAACAGCACATTAAAAGGATCATACACCATGATCAAGTGGGGTTTATTCCAGGAATGCAAGGATTCCTCAGTATGTGCAAAACAATCAATATGATACACCATATCAACAAATTGAAGGAAAAAAACCAATGATCATCTCAATAGATGGAGAAACAGCTTTCGACAAAATTCAACACCAATTTATGATAAAAACCCTCCAGAAAGGAGGCATAGAGGGAACTTACCTCAACATAATAAAGGCCATATATGACAAAGCCACAGCCAACATCTTCCTCAATGGTGAAAAAATGAAACCATTTCCACTAAGATCAAGAACAAGAAAAGGCTGTCCACTCGCACCACTATTATTCAACATAGTTTTGGAAGTTTTAGCTACAGCATTCAGAGAAGAAAAACAAATAAAAGGAATCAAAATCGGGAAAGAAGTAAAGCTGTCACTGTTTGCAGATGACATGATACTATACATAAAGAATCCTAAAGATGCTACCAGAAAACTGCTAGAGCTTATCAATGAACAATCCTAAAGATGCTACCAGAAAACTGCTAGAGCTTATCAATGAACTTGGTAAAGTAGCAGGATACAAATTTAATGCACAGAAATCTCTTGCATTCCTATACACTAACGATGAAAAACCTAAAAGAGAAATTAAGAAAACACTCCCATTTACCACTGCAACAAATAGAATTAAATACCTAGGAATAAACCTACCTAAGGAGACAAAAGACTTGTATGCAGAAAACTATAAGACACTGATGAAAGAAATTAAAGATGATACAAACAGATGGAGAGATATACCATGTTCTTGGACTGGAAGAATCAAACTGTGAAAATGCCTATACTACCCAAAGCAATCTACACATTCAGTGCAATCCCTTATCAAACTATCAACGGCATTTTTCACAGAACTAGAAAAAAAAATTTCACAATACATATGGAAACACAAACGACCCCAAATAGGCAAAGCAATCTTAAGAAAGAAAAACGGAGCTAGAGGAATCAGGCTCCCTGACTTCAGACTATACTGCAAAGCTACAGTAATCAAGACAGTATGGTACTGGCACAAAAACAGAAATATAGATCAATGAAACAGGATAGAAAGCCCAGAGATAAATCCATGCAGCTATGGTCACCTTATCTTTGATAAAGGAGGCAAGAATATACAATGGAGAAAAGAGAGCCTGTTCAGTAAGTGGTGCTGGGAAAACTGGACAGGTACATGTAAAACAATGAAATTAGAACACTCCCTAACACCATACATAAAGATAAACTCAAAATGGATTAAAGACCTAAATGTAAGGCCATACACTATAAAACTCTTAGAGGAAAACATAGGCAGAATACCCTATGACATAAATCACAGCAAGATCCTTTTTGACCCACCTCCTAGAGAAATGGAAATAAAAACAAAAATAAACAAAGGGGACCTAATGAAATTTAAAAGTTTCAAGACAAAAAGACAATGCTCAGAATGGGAGAAAATATCTGCAAATGAAGCAACTGACAAAGGACTAATCTCCAAAATTTACAAGCAGTTCATGCAGCTCAATATCAAAAAAACTACCAACCTAATCCAAAAATGCGCAGAAGACCTAAATAGACATTTCTCCAGAGAAGATATACAGATTGCCAACAAACACATGAAAGGATGCTCAGCATCACTAATCATTAGAGAAACGCAAATCAAAACTACAATGAGGTATCACCTCACACCAGTCAGAACGGCCACCATCTACAAACAATAAATGCTGGAGAGCGTGTGGAGAATAGGGAACCCTCCTGTGTTGTTAGTGGGAATGTAAATTGATACAGCCACTATGGAGAACAGTATGGAGGTTCCTTAAAAAACTAAAAATAGGACTACCATACTACTCAGCAATCCTACTACTGGGCATATACCCTGAGAAAACCATAATTCAAAAAAAGTCATGTACCACAATGTTCATTGCAGCTCTATTTACAATAGCCAGGACATGGAAGCAACCTAAGGGTCCATCATCAGATGAATGGATAAAGAAGATGTGGTACATATATACAATGGAATATTACACAACCACTGAAGTAAATGAAACTGAGTTATTAGAGAGCTGGATGGACATAGAGTCTGTCATACAGAGTGAAGTATGTCAGAAAGAGAAAAACAAATACTTTATGCTAACACATATATATGGAATCTAAAAAAAAAATGGTTCTGAAAAACCTAGGGGCAGGACAGGAATAAAGATGCAGACATAGAGAATGGACTTGAGGACACACAGTGGGAAGGGTAAGCTGGGACAAAGTGAGAGAGTGGCATGGACATATATACACTACCAAATGTAAAATAGATAGCTAGTGGGAAGCAGCCATATAGCACATGGAGATCAGCTTGGTGCTTTGTGACCACCTAAAGGGGTGGTATAGGGAGGGTGGGAGGGAGATGCAAAAGGGAGGAGATATGGGGATATACGTATATCTATAGCTGATTCACTTTGTTATACAGCAGAAACTAATACCCCATTGTAAAGCAATTATATTGCAATAAAGATGTTAAAAAAAAAAAAAAAGTCTCCAACTCAGGAAATACCACTACCATCCACACAGTTGCTAAACCAAAACCAAGGAACCTAAAAAGAAATATAATTCTGGGACTTCCCTGGCAGTCCAGTGGTTAAGACTCCATGCCTCCACTGCAGGGGGTGTGGGTTCGATCCCTGGTCAGGAAACTAATAAGATCCCACATGCTGCGCGGTGCAGCTTAAATAAAAAAAGCACATAAATAAAGGTTTCTATATTTAAAAAATAAAAAAAGAAATAAAATTCTGATACATGCTATAATATGGATTAACCTTGAAAATATTATGCTAAGTGAAATAAGTCAGAGATAAGAGGACAAATATTGTAGGACTCTACCTATATGAGATACCTAGAATAGTCAAATAGAAAACCAAAGTAGAATGGTATGGGCTCCCTGGTGCCTCAGTGGTTAACAATCCGCCTGCCAATGCAGGGGACACAGGTTCGAGCCCTGGTCCGGGAAGATCCCACATGCCGCAGAGCAACTAAACCCGTGTGCCACAACTACTGAGTCTGTACTCTAGAACCCGTGAGCCACAACTACTGAAGCCCATGTGCCACAACTACTGAAGTCCGCGTGCCTAGAGCCCGTGCTGCGCAACAAGAGAAGCCCCCACAATTAGAAGCCCACGCACCGCAACTAAGAGTAGCCCTCACTCGCCACAACTAGAGAAAGCCCACACAGCAACAAAGACCCAACACAGCCAAAAATAAATTAATTTTTTTTTTAAGTATAATGGTAGTTGCCATGCGCTAGCGATTGGGGGGGAGGGGGCGTGGCGAGGAACGAGGAGTTATTGTTTAATGGATGCAGTTTTGGTTTGGGATGATGAAATAGTTCTGGGGATGGGTTTGGAACCTTTTTTTTTTTTTTTTTGCAGTATGCAGGCCTCTCACTGTTGTGGCCTCTCCCGTTGTGGAGCACAGGCTCTGGACACGCAGGCTCAGCGACCATGGCTCACGGGCCCAGCCGCTCCGTGGCATGTGGGATCTTCCTGGACCAGGGCACGAACCTGTGTCCTCTACATGGGCAGGCGGACTCTCAACCACTACGCCACCAGGGAAGCCCTGGAACCTAAGTATTTATATCACTACCTCCACCACCAACGTAGATGCCAGTCCAAGTTACCGTCTTTAGCCTAAACTCCTGCATTAGCTACTAGCAAGTCTCCCTGCTTCCACTGTTATTCCCCTACAGTCTAGGCTCTACAGTGCAGCCAGATCCTTCTAAAAATTAAGTAAGATCACATAACTACCCTGGTTTAAAAATCCACATCATACCCAGAAAAAAAGTCCAAATTTCCACCATGGCTTATAAGGCTACATGACATGCCCCTGCCTACCTCTCCCCTGGTCCACTCTAGTCACACTGACCTTCCTCCTATTCTTTAAACAATCCAAGTTGAATCCACCTCAGGGTTTTTGATCTTCCCCTGGCCCAATTTCTCAATTCATTGTGGTCTCTGCTCTAACATCTTCAGAAAGCCTCTTCCTGACAACCCTATCTAAAACAGCACCTCCCATCACTTTCTATTTCCTTACACTGCTGTGTAGTCTTTCATAACTCTTACTACTACCTAAAAGTATATGTTTATTTATTATACCTCTTCCACCAGACTGTAAACTCCTTAAACTCAGAAACTTGGACTTTTTTACCATTATATCTCCAGGACCCAGAAAAGTACCTAGTACATGATAAGTACTTAGTGAATACTTGAGCAAATGAATGAAAGTATCTCTATTTGTAGAAGCACCGAGTATTATATCCCTCATTTTCCTTTTTTTTTTAATATTTATTTATTTGGCTGCACCAGGTCTTAGTTGCAGCACACGAGACCTTCGTTGCCACATGTAGGATCTTCGTTGCACCATGTGGGATCTTTAGTTGCAGCATGCAGGATCTTTTAGTTGCAGCATGCAGGATCTTAGTTGCAGCATGTAGAATCTAGTTTCCCGACCAGGGATCAAACCTGGGCCCCCTGCACTGGGAGCTCGGAGTCCCAGTCACGGGACCACCAGAGAAGTCCCTACCCCTCATTTTCATATCATACAGATAGACTTTATTGAACATTAAAGGAAATCATGTTATTTGAAACAATCAAGAGGAGCCTCAACCATCCAAGTTACCATTTTACATTTTTGATCGGAATCAGACCTTGAAAATGGAACAATGCAGTCAGTGTGGCTCACAACACAAAACTCTTCTATCAATGTGAATTTCACCTCAGTTTCTAAAATTAACTGATTTTTTTTTAAAGGCTCTTCTATTAGCATTAGGTAAGTCCCCAGACAGTTTCTGCTCAGATCTTCCTCCTCTGTTCACCAGTCCCCCACTGAGGAAATATGACTGTCAAAGCTCAGACTTCTAAAGATTATCATAAATATAAAGCTCTTCCTAAATTTAGCTACATATTGATCATTTCAGATGATGTATTACATGTCTATAATATCTGAATACTTAATTACCTTAATTGCTCACAGATGCTTTTAACTTTTATGTCTCTGACACCATAACTTAAACCACATTTCACTTGGCAATGGTATGATATAATAATACTCATACAAGTCCCTCTCCATCACTAAGCAGGTAAATGGAAATTTAGCATTTGTTGTTCTATTGCATATATAAGCATAGAGGCCAAAAGACAAAATCACAAACCAATGGAATTATGCCCATCCAAAATGAGAATTTTCATTAATGTTTCTTGGCCAGAATACTCTTCAGCTACATAGAATGTTTTAAATAGCCTAACAGAAATAGGATACAGATACCCTATTCTCCCTTTAGTAAGCTGTATTTTTAATCATTTTTAAAGAAAATACATATGTGGAGAATAGGATTACAATTGTTGGTTATCTTTTATTTAAGCCACCCCAAATAGCCCAAAGGATAGGACTAGATAGAGCTTTGGTCAGTTTCCATGGTGACTGGCAAAGAGCCCCATCACATTCCAGATAACATTCCAGCACAAATTTGAGAGCAAGACTGTTCCAGTGTTTGGAGAAACCTTATGTGTCTTATTCTACTCAGGTAAAATCTAAACAGAGAGCAACCCTATCTCCATGCAGGGCATCTAGGCTGCCTTCCAAGACTACCTGAGTACTTTCCTACCTTAATTTCAGAATGTTACATTGTTTAAGAGCCACAGGCAGTAAACCAACTAGTCATTTATTGCTCTTACAAAATCCCAGCTTGTTATCTGTCCTGACAATAATAAAATCATCTTTTAAAGGAACAGTAGGATAGAGTTCTTCCTTCCAGCTCAGTTGAAAAATAGGTGGTTGTACTTTATTACTCAAGTAGAAAATGCTGCCTGCTCTCTTTAAGTGGCCATTTCAGACGTTTATAGACGTACAAAAGAGACTTATGTCCTTTTGGAAGACAAGAGAGGAGAGAGACTTTCTGAAGAAGCTTCTTAAGGATAACAGCTAAAGAACTATTTAAAACAGCAATCCATTTTCTGTAAAATTGATTGATGTGGTTAATTTGGCAAGGCATTTGAGAGATGAAGGAGGAAGCAAGAACACAGTGAGAGGTTCAAGCTTGTAATTATTTTGTCTTATTACACCAACAAGAAATAAAGACTCTTTAAAAGTTTTTCCCTTTCATCTGAATGCTCATTGACCCATTTCTGCAGAGCAGTGCTAACCCCAGCCCTTTCACACAGTGCAACTGCCAAACGTGAACTATCACACGTTCCTGACCAAAAAGAAATAGGCTGGAAAAAATCTGTAATGTGAAATATTGCAAGGCCGAAACTGAAGCTTTAAAATGCCACAATCGAAAACAATACTGTTCTGATTTCAACTTTGTTCTCATAGTTTTTAACCTCATCAAAGCTTCTTTTAAATCTAATCCTTGCTCACTTCCCTAAATTTTCTGGCACACAATAATAATATTTCAAGTATAAGTTTTTTGGTTTTGTTGTATATGTTTTAACTGAAATAAAATGTCGATACACAGAATGTAAACTCCCTCACTTCAAAGCTTCTCTAAGCATAACTCTCCCAAGGCAAAAATGTCTCCCTGGTAATTTTATAAACATTTTAGAAAGCCCAGTAACTCATTCAAACCTTTAGAGAATTCCACCAAAGTGTAATCTGTTTTCAATCACCTAGCAAGCATTTACTGAGTACATAATGATAGGCCAAGCAATAGTGGCAGATGGTTTAAGACATAGTCCCTGACCTTGTGGAAGCTATGGTCATTCTAATGGCAGGAGATAAACATATGAACTAATGAGGAAGAAGTGACATTATTTGAAGCCACTAAGAAGGCTTCAGAGAGGAAGTGATTGCCAACATGAGACCTGAAGAATGAAAGGAACTGGGCAAAGAAAGCAAGGAAGACAGTTAATGCAAAGGAGCAGCTGAAGCAAAGCCAACTGCAGAGTGGAAATTTAGGTAGACCCAGCCTTTAAGAAATAAATTAAGCAATTTGGACATAGACCTGTATGCATTAAGAACTATCCTACAATCAATGTAAGGAATCATTATTTAATTCAAGGTGGGAAAGATTATATAGACCAATTAAGAGGTTTCCTCTAAGTGAAAGGTAATAAAATTCTTACCTAAGTTCATGATAATGGAGAAAAGGAGACATTTCTCAAATTTAAAAAGGCCAGCACTTAGTAACTGATATATAAAAGTGAGTGGGTTTGGAGAAATGAAAGAAAAGGATAATATCAAGGTTTTTAAGTAGGACACCAACAGATCTGGTGTGATGTTTTTAAAACACGGCCACATACTTACTAATACCCCTCCCATTATGAAGTGAGGTCTATGTCTCCTCCCCCTTGAATCTGGGAAGGCACGTGAGTCCTTCAATCCAGAACCCAGCCTGACTACCAAGGCTAGGTCACAAAAGGCCATACAGCTTCCTCCTTATTCAATGGGACATTAACTCTCGAAGCCCTGAGCCACCATGTAAGAAGTCCAACTGCACTGAGGTGAGGAACGCTGTGAAGAAGCCCTTGCAATATGGAGAGGCCGTGTAAAGGCACTCCAATTAACAATCCCAGCTAAGCTCAGCCTTCAAATCATCCCAGTCCAAGTACCAAGCATGTGAGTGAGAAGCCCCAGATAATTCCAGTTCTTAGCCATTTCTGTCTTTCCTGGTGAAGCCCCAAACATCATAGAACAAAGACAAGCCATCCCGGCTGTGCTCTGTCCAGAATCTTGTCCCATAGAATCTGTGAGCAAAATAAAATCGTTGTTGCTTTATATGACTAAGTTTAGGGTAGTTTGCTACACATCAATAGATAACTGAAATGGGTAATGGTAACATATAAGTGAATTATCAAAGAATACAGGAACAGGCGGTTTAGAAGAGGAAGAAAATTATGTGGTTCCATTTCGATGATTTAAATCTGACATATCTGTAGAACACCAAATGGAGATGTTGAGCAAACTACTGAAAATAAGGGTCTAGATCTTTAAAAAGAGATAGATGAAGAAGCAGTATATGAAGACAAAGGGAAGACATGTAAGTATGAGGGAAAAAAATTTTAAATATAGGAATGGAGCAATATGCAAAGTTAGAGAGGAAACTGAAAGGGTCAGAGAAAGAGAGAAGAATCAAGAGAATGATGTAAAAGCCAGACAAAGATTCTCTAAGAAGTCAGCCCCTGTGGTCAGCAGTATCAAATGTGGGAGGAAATCAAGTAGAATCAAGCAATTTGGACAGAGAATATATATTTGGTGGATAGTTGGTAACTACAAGAGGAAATTCAACAGCATGGTAATAAGAAGTCAAATTACAGAAGTCTAGAAATAAATGAGAATTGGGTAAACTGACACAGCCAGTGTAGACTATCCTCTCAAATATGGCTGTAATGGGAAAGTCAGAGGGGGCAGAAGCTTGAGGGGACCCAGGGGCTAAAGAAGATCTGCTGATTCATTCATTCACCTAACAAAGACACATTTATATTTCTCAGTGTGTATGAGTAAGATGAGTAGACCTCTAGACCAAGGGGAAGGAATTAGTAATGATAAACTGAAGATAACCAAAAGGAATGAATGAGCCAAATCCTAGGATCAAGAGTTCAGGTAGAAGTTTTGGGTCTGAAATCACTTTCTCTGATGCAGGAGGGGAAGGAGGTCATGATGACCATAGAAAGATACACTTGATAGAGGGAGAGAATAGTAAGTAAGTTACCAATGAAAAGTCCATTTTTCACCTTGAATAGGAGGCAAGACCATGTGCTGGGAGTGAAGAAACTGGAATGTGGTAGACAGCTTGAAAATGGGAAAGATTTGGACGAGCATCTGTGGTAAATGAGAAAAGAAGCAGACTGGAGACAAGTCAAGGCATACAGAGATCCTGCCTCCAACTGAAATGACAGTCTCCCAAACAAGCACTCAGGCTGTAAATTAACTAAGATGAGGACAGGGGCAGGGCTTTTTCAGCTCTGTATCCCCATGTCAAGCAAAGCACCTAGGAGATGACAGGCCCTCAACAAATGTTTGATGAATGAATGAATGAACAAACCTATATATGAAGGAATAAGATAAAAGTACTTCATTGGAAACCTATTCATTCTTTTCATTGATTACAAACTGATAATTCCCCACGAATGTATGTATGAATATGTGTAGCTATTACAATTATCAAATATTTGCAAGAAAAGTCATTATACGTAAATTTATTTATAACTGTTATAAATAAATCCATTTCTTATCCTAAAAGAAATTCTTAGTTTTAATAAAGACTTTTGCTCTAGTTACAAATGTATCTTCGGAGTCTCTCTCCTCAGTAAATGTCAAAATTTGTGAATTCAAATTCACTTATAAAACACACTTCTTACCAAGAATTACTTTTGAACTGAAGAACAAAAAGGAGCAAAAATAACGATTTTGCAATTGTTCCTTCTGGATCTCTCGCCCTAGTTTCCCCTCTAGCTTTAAAATAGCTATACTTTAAACACTAATGGTGTACCCTTCCTCCAAAATGGCTAACCATAATAACAAAACATTTTTTCCTAAGAAATGTATAATACTACCAAGCTATGATAAAAACATTAAGAACAGGTTGCTGTAATATAGAGTTATTCCTCTACAACACTGGCATTAAAGAAATATGAGCCCAATCTTACAAACTTAAGCTAAATAGTATTCATCAGGATTTCCCATCAATTGTGAGAAACAGTTTCATCCATATTTAACCCAAATTCACATCGTAACTAATATTCCAGATTATAATAATGTGTCCAGGCTGGCATTTGGAGTACTAGAACAGCTTAATAAGAGGAGCTCTTATTGGCACTTACTATGTGCCAGACACTGTGCTAAGTGCTTTATATGCACTATCTCCTTTAATACTCACAGCCTTAAGAGGTAGGTACAGGCAAAAGTTATATGGTTTGCAAAAGGCAGAGCCAGAATCAAGCCCAGGTCTGTTTGATATCAAAAAGCTAGAATGTTAACTGCTATACACATAACTATTAATGAAGAAAATCACAGTGTTTTTTTTTTTTGGGGGGGGGGTTGTTTGTTTGTTTAATCACAGTGTTTTAAGTGGCAGTACATAACATGTTCTGTTCCCAAGGTCATTGAACTTTTCAAAAACCAAAACCTAAATCTTGAACTAAAACTTCCCAGTTTTTCCTAACACAATCACAGAACTTCAAAGGCTTAAGATAATCTTAATTATGTTTAAAGAGCCATTCATAATAATTTGTGAAAAAGAGCAGTACATCTGCAAAGAATAAGTATAAAGACATTACGTGATCATGGGGAAAAAATAAATATTTTGAGATAAACATCAATGGAAAAAACTAACCAAAGAAACACAAACTCTTTAAAGATAATACTACTTTCTTTTCCATCTTTCAGTCCAATTAAAATTCTACTTAATGATGCATTCTAGCAAAGAAGAATAAGTAAAAACTTAAAATAAGTTTTTGTTAAAATAGTCAAGTAAGTAAAATGCCTATCCACTTTTATTTTGAGATATTACTTGCAAAAAGATTTTATTTAGCTACAATACTAAAAGTGACTTAGAACTTACTATGTATCAGCCATTGTGCTAAGCACTTCACATTATCCCACTTAGATTTTAATTTCACTTGCTCAGGGGAAAAAAAGACATAATTTAGCATTGAACAAACGATAGATAGCTTATCCAACACTTAGAATCTACCACATATATGAAATATATAAGTATATATATTCACAACCACTCTTCACTTAACACGTTCCACTCTCATTACCAGCATTTACCAAGAGCCTACTATATACCATCACTGGACTAGGCACTGAGGATAAAAAAAGAGAACAAGACTAACAGCATTGGCCCTAAAAGGTTCACAGACTAGCACAGGAGTTAAAAAAGTAAACAAACCTCTAAAATAATGTGGGAAGTACTAGTCCTTTCCTCAAAGCATCATAGCAGAGAAAATGGAGAGCAAGAATCACCTCATAGAAGATCCATAAAAAGGGTCTGAATAAGACAGTGGCATTAAGGAATTAAATAAGAAGACATATTCTAGAAAGCTTTGAGTGCTAGAAGCAGCAGTAACAGGTGACTGATTTGGAGGTGGGAGGGAACAACATGACCCTCATAGGACAAAGACAGTTATAGGAAAGAAGAGATTGGTTCTACACATGCTGAGTTTGAATGTTTGTAAAGCATTCAAGTGTACATCTACAGTAGATGAGAGAGCCAGGTCTGGCACCCAGGAGAGATATCCAGGCTGCTGATGCATTTGGAATCCAGGGCACATGGGTAGTAACTGGGGCAGTGGGAAAAGATGAGATTACCGGATAGAGTTTAAAATAAGAAAAGGGCCAAGTAGAATCATGGAGCACACTATCTTTTAAGAAACAGGAAAAGAACAGTGTGCAGGCCACCAAGCCACAAGAAGCCCTTGCATCCCACAGCACTCCTCAAAAACCAAAGCTAAACAAAACAAAACTTTGCACTCACATACTATTAAACCCATCTATGCACGCAAATCATCCATGTAGCAAACATTTGTTGTCTATTTCCTAAGTCATAAATCACTGTGCTAGCTGCTAAGGATAGCCAAGAATGAAGACGACACAGTTCTGAATCATAAGAATCTAGACAACATAGGAGTGGTATAACAAGTAGGTTAAGAGCACAGGATCTAGGCTGCATTCAAACCTGGCTCTGCCATTTACTTCCTGGGTGAGCTTGGGCAAAATACTTAGCCTCCAGGTGCTTCTGCTTCTTATCTAAGACAGGGATCATGATAGTATCTATTCCTATATGGTTGCTATGAAGAATAAAAGAGGGCTTCCCTGGTGGTGCAGTGATTAGGAGTCCGCCTGCCGATGCAGGGGACGCAGGTTCGTGCCCCGGTCCGGGAAGATCCCACATGCCGCGGAGCGGCTGGGCCCGTGAGCCATGGCCGCTGAGCCTGCGCGTCCGGAGCCTGTGCTCCGCAACGGGAGAGGCCACAACAGTGAGAGGCCCTCGTACCGAAAAAAAAAAAAAAAGAAAAAAAAAAAAAAAGAATAAAAGAATTAAGAACCATGTCATGAGGAACAGTGCTTGACATATTATAAATGTTCAATAAATGTTAGTTTTATTATTTGTTATTATAAAAACGGCCAGAATGGCTACATGGGTACATAATAATAGTAACAATAAATAGTGCTATTGGATTTCACAAGATGGAAAAAAGACCCTCACTTGGAGGGAATTCAGGGGAGCACTTCACTAAGCTGCCTCTCAGGGTAAGGCTAGCTCATACAGTGCCTCTGTGTGAATTAGAAAGAAGTCTGTGGGTGCACATGAAGAGGAGGGTAGCCCGGATTTCTGTCATCACTCAATTCCCTTGACAAGTACTCTTGGGCAGGATATAACCAGCATAGCCATACATGGCAGCCTGGAGGATAGGACGTGTAAAGCTGAAGAAGTAGTAGAGAACGCTCCAGTAGAAACACAGAAGAAAGGCTGTGAGCTATCAAGAACATAATATATCCAAGCCCAAACTGGCAACAGCAAGTAACCCTGACTTGCTAGAGCACAGGGACCATTTAGAAGAGCTGAAGATAAACCCAGAAAGGTGGATGGGAGCCAGATCATAGAGGATCTTGAATCCCAGCAAAGGCATTCAGCAGTGACTCTGAGTGGGGAGAAAATGAGGTTCCAGTGGTGCTTAAGTAAGAGTAATCTGGCATTATGTACTGAATGGATTTGAGCTTGGGCAGGTAAGAGGTCACTGCAGTGGTCTGCTGGTCTGTGAGTCCCTCAAAGGGGCTTATTCATTTCTATGTCTTATTCATTTCTAAATCCTCCAAAGTAGCAAAGTGCTTGGGAAGGAGCAGGCACTCAATAACTGTCTGAGGTATAATCCAATGAATGAGCCAAAAAGAAGTAATGTGACCCTTAATTAGAGTGGGAACAGTGAAAATAGAAAGATACATATTGGAAAAATATTGCAGAGACTAAAAAAGTTTATTTGCTGGCTGATGAAATGTGACAAGGATTAGGGCAGAATCAATAAGACTGTAAAACTGATAAATACTAAGTGCACTGCATTACAGGGTTCTGTGAGAGGCAAATACAATTATGTTCACGAACATGCTCTATGAAAAAAGACTGCTTTTCTCTGGAATAAAAGTTAGTCACCTTAGACAGAAACACTATTACATTTGACCTTGAACACAGCTCATCACTTTAAGACATTTATCTTCCCCTTGTCTTTACTAGATTATAAAAACTTTAAGAGTACACAGTGTGTCTACTCTGTTATAAAGCACAATAAAACCTTATTAAGTATTACTTTAATTTACACTTACCCACAGGAGAAACTATTATTAAACCTAATTCAGCTATAAACTACCAAAATACACAAACACAGACATACACAGAGATATATACACGTATAATTATATATACACACACAAAACACTGTTTTGTGAATGTAGCCTTAGTAGGCATGTTTACTTTTCTTTATACCCAGGGTGTCTGGCAATGAGTGTTACAGGCACTCAATAAATGTCTGTTGAACTAAAATGAACAGAAATAAATTGACTTAGGAATCTCACAGAACTTATCAGTAGTTTCTGGTGACCTTTACCTTTCCCTCTCCAGCTTCAGCGTGCTTCTCACTGTTTATTAAATTTATACTGTAGAAAAATGAGATCCATAATAAAGGTGGTTAAGAAGACAGAAAAGAGAAAAACTAAAATATATGACTGTCAATATGTATGACCAGTGGGTATGCCAGTAAATGTTTAACAATGGCCCAAGGTGAGGAGGGGAGTCTAATTTTCAGTATTTTCCGATTTCTATGGTTTAAATACTCCCACCATGGCCTATTTCAAGTTAACAACGTGATATCAACTGGTTGGCAAAATTCTTGGAAATTTAACAATCAGCTCTCAGAACAAGCATGAGCCAGCTCCAACATACCATGGGATATAATATTTAGATGCATGGCACACATGACATAATTCCAAATTCTTCTCTGCAATACTACCTTCTACATCCTCAAAGGAAAGTACAAAGGGCAAGGAAAAGGCAAGGAAAACCCACACCCTACTCCTATAAGGCCTTTACCTCCATCTACAAAGTAGTCTTCTTTTCAACTGGCGTATGATCCAGCACAGAAATCCCTTTAGCCTAGGCCAGTGACACCCAAACTTTTCTGATCATGCACCCCAATCAGTAAAACATGTTTAGGTATACAACCTCAATATACGTTAAGATATCTGTTGGTATTTATTATTAGAGCTACTATACTAATTTAGTATAAATTAATGAGTATATACAAAAACATAAATTTTAAAAGATAAAAATTAATAAAAAGAAAAATTTCCACGTGTGCTCACTCCCTCTTGCGAGAGCACCAGAATCACAACTAACTGCTAAACAATCATCGACAGGAAGACACTGGAACTCACCAAAAAAGATACCCCATATCCAAAGACAAGGGAGCAGCCACAATGAGATGGTAGGAGGGGTGCAATCACAGTAAAATCAAATCCCATAACTGCTGGGTGGGTGACTCACGGACTAGAGAACACATACTACAGAAGTCCACCCACTAGAGTGAAGGTTCTGAGCCCCACGTATGGCTTCCCAAGCTGGGGGTCTGGCAATGGGAGGCGGAATTCCTAGAGAATCAGACTTGGAAGGCTAGGGGGATTTGATTGCAGGACTTCAACAGGACTGGGGGAAACAGAGACTCCACTCTTGGAGGGCACGCCCAAAGCAGTGTGCACATCGGGACCCAGGGGAAGGAGCAGTGACCCCACAGGAGACAGAACCAGACCTAGCTGCTAGTGTTGGAGGGTCTCCTGCAGAGGTGGGGGGAGGCTGTGGCTCACCTCAGAGACAAGGACACTGGCAGCAGAAGTTCTGGGAAGTAGCCCTTGAGTGGGCCCTCCTGGAGTCCGCCATTAGCCCCACAAAAGAGCCAGGTAGGCTCCAGTGCTGGGTCGCCTCAGGCCAAACAACCAACAGGGGGTGAACCCAGCTCCACCCATCAGCACACAAGGGGATTAAAGTTTTACTGAGCTCTGCCAACCAGATCGACACCCAGCTCTACCCACCACCAGTCCCTCCCATCAGGAAGCTTGCTTCTTAGATAGCCTCATCCACCAGAGGGCAGACAGCAGAAGCAAGAAGAACTACAATTCCGCAGCCTGTGGAATGAAAACCACATTCACAGAAAGATAAACAAAATGAAAAGGCAGAGGACTATGTACCAGATGAAAAAACAAGATAAAACCCCAGAAAAACAACTAAATGAAGTGGAGATAGGCAACCTTCCAGAAAAAGAATTCAGAACAATGATAGTGAAGATGATAGAGGACCTCAGAAAAAGAATGGAGGCAAAGATCAAGAAGATGCAAGAAATGTTTAACAAAGACCCAGAAGAATTAAAGAACAAACAGAGATAAGCACTACAATAATTGAAATGAAAAACACACTAGAAAGAATCAATAGCAGAATAACTGGGGCAAAAGAACGAGTAAGTGACCGGGAAGACAGAATGGTGGAATTTACTGTCGTGGAACAAAATAAAGAAAAAATAATGAAAAGAAATGAAGACAGCCTAAGAGACCTCTGAGACAACATTAAAGGCAATAACATTCGCAATATAGGGGTCCCAGAAGGAAGAGAGAGAGAGAAAGGACCTGAGAAAATATTTGAAGAGATTATACTCGAAAAATTCCCTAACACGGGAAATAGCCACCCAAGTCCAGGAAGTGCAGAGAGTCCCAGGCAGGATAAACCGAAGGAGAAACATGCCGAAACACATAGTAATCAAATTGACAAAAATTAAAGACAAAGAAAAATTATTGAAAGCAACAAGGGAAAAATGACAACATACAAGGGAACTCCCATAAGGTTAACAGCAAATTTCTCAGCAGAAACTCTACAAGCCAGAAGGGAGTGGTAGGACATATTTAAAGTGATGTAAGGGAAAAACCTACAATGAGAATTACTCTACCCAGCAAGGATCTCATTCAGATTTTGCTGGGTAGAGTAAAATTTCTCTATGCAGAAATCAAAAGCTTTACAGACAAGCAAAAGCTAAGAGAATTCAGCACCACCAAACCAGCTCTACAACACATGCTAAAGGAACCTCTCCAAGTGGGAAACACAAGAGAAGAAAAGGACCTATAAAAACAAACCCATAACAATTAAGAAAATGGTAATAGAAACATACATATCAATAACCTTAAACGTGAATGGATTAAATGCTCCAACCAAAAGACACAGGCCTCACTGAATGGATAAAAAGACAAGACCCATGTATATAGTGTCTACAAGAGACCCACTTCAGACCTAGGGACACATACAGACTGAAAGTGAGGGGATGGAAAAAATATATTCCATGAAAATGCAAATCAAAGCTGGAGTAGCAATACTCATATCAGATAAAATAGACTTTAAAATAAAATATGTTACAAGAGACAAGGAAGGACACTACAAAATGATCAAGGGATCAATCCAAGAAGAAGATATAACAAATAAAAATACATATGCACCCAACATAGGAGCACCTCAATACATAAGGAAACTGCTAACAGCTATAAAAGAGGAAATTGACAGTAACACAATAATAGTGAGGGACTTTAACTCCTCACTTGCACCAATGGACAGATCATCCAGACAGAAAATTAATAAGGAAACACAAGCTTTAAATGACATAACAGACCAGATAGTTAATTGATATTTATAGGACATTCCATGCAAAAACAGATTACACTCTCTTCTCAAGTGCACACGGAACATTCTCCAGGATAGATCACATCTTGGGTCACAAATCAAGCCTCGGTAAATTTTAAAAAACTGAAATCATATCAAGCACCTTTCCAACCACAATGCTATGAGATTAGAAATAAATTACAGGCAGAAAATACGTAAAAACCACAATCACATGGAGGCTAAACAATACATTCCTAAATAACCAAGAGATCACTATAGAGATCAAAGAGGAAATCAAAAAATACCTAGAGACAAATGACAACGAAAACACGATGATCCAAAACCTATGGGATGCAGCAAAACCAGTTCTAAGAGGGAAGTTTATAGCAATACAATCCTACCTCAAGAAACAATAAAAATCTCAAATAAACAATCAAACCTTACACCTAAACAAACTAGACAAAGAAAAATAAACAAAACCCGAGTTAGTAGAAGGAAAGAAATCATAAAGATCAGAGCAGAAATAAATGAAATAGAAACAAAGAAAACTATAGCAAAGATCAATTAAACTAAAACCTGCTTCCTTGAGAAGATAAAATTGATAAACCTTTAGCCAGACTCATCAAGAAAAAGAGGGAGAGGACTCAAATCAATAAAATTAGAAATGAAAAAGGAGAAGTTACAACGGACACCCCAGATATACAAAGGATCCTAAGACACTACTAAAAGCAACTCTATGCCAATAAAATGGACAACCTGGAAGAAACGGAACCAGGAAGAAACAGAAAATATAAACAGACCAATCACAAGCACTGAAATTGAAATTATGATTAAAAATCTTCCAACAAACAAAAGTCCAGGACCAGGTGGCTTCACAGGTGAATTCTACCAAACATTTAGAGAAGAACTAACACCAATCCTCTTCAAACTCTTCCAAAAAATTGCAGAGGAAGGAACACTCCCAAACTCATTCTATGAGGCCACCATCACCCTGACACCAAAACAAGACAGAGATACTACAAAAAGAGGAAATTATGGACCAACATCACTGATGAATAGAGATGCAAAAATCCTCAACAAAATACTAGCAAACAGAATCCAACAACACATTAAAAGGATCATACACCATGATCAAGCAGGATTTATGCTGGGATGTAAGGATTCTTCAATATATGCAAATCAATCAATGTGATACACCATATTAACAAATCGAAGAATAAAAACCACATGATCATCTCAGTAGATGCAGAAAAAGCTTTTGACAAAATTCAACACCCATCTATGATAAAAACTCTCCAGAAAGTGGGCAGAGAGGGAACCTACTACAACATAATAAAGGCCATAAATGAAAAATCCACAGCAAACATCATTCTCAATGGTGAAAAACTGAAAGCATTTCCTCTAAGATCAGAAACAAGACAAGGATGTCCACTCGTGCCACTATTACTCAACATAGTTTTGGAAGTCCTAGCCACAGCAATCAGAATAGAAAAAGAAATAAAAGGAATACAAATTGGAAAAGAAGAAATAAAACTGTCACTGTTTGCAGCTGACATGATACTATACATAGAGAATCCTAAAGATGCTACCAGAAAACTACTAGAGCTAATCAGTGAATTTAGTAAAGTTGCAGGATACAAAATTAATGCACAGAAATCTCTTGCATTGCTATACACTAACAACAAAAGATCAGAAGGAGAAATTAAGGAAACAATCCCATTCACCATTGCAACAAAAAGAATAAAATACCTAGGAATAAACCTACCTAAGGAGGTAAAAGAACTGTACTCAGAAAACTGTAAGACACTGATGAAAGAAATCAAAGATGACACAAACAGATGGACAGATATACCATGTTCTTGGATTGGAAGAATCAACATTGTGAAAATGACTATACTACCCAAAGCAATCTACAGATTCAATGCAATCCCTATCAAATTACCAATGGCATTTTTTACAGAACTAGAACAAAATATCTTAAAATTTGTATGGAGACACAAAAGACCCCAAATAGCCAAAGCAGTCGTGAGGGAAAAAAATGGAGTTGGAGGCATCAGACTCCCTGACTTCAGACTAAACTACAAAGCTACAGTAATTAAGACAATATGGCACAAAAAAACAGAAATATAGATCAATGGAACAGGATAGAAAGCCCAGAGATAAACACACGCACATATGGTCAACTAATCTATAACAAAGGAGGCAAAGATATACAATGGAGAAAAGACAGTCTCTTCAATAAGTGGTGCTGGGAAAACTGGACAGCTACATGTAAAAGAATGAAATTAGAACACTCCCTAACACCATACACAGAAATAAACTCAAAATGGATTAAAACCTACATGTAAGACCGGACACTATAAAACTCTTAGAGGAAAACATGGAAGAACACTCTTTCACAGAAATCACAGCAATATGTTTTTTGATCCAACTCCTAGAGTCACGGAAGTAAAAACAAAACTAAATAAATGGGACCTAATGAAACTTGAAAGCTTTTGCACAGCAAAGGAAAGCATAAACAAGGTGAAAAGACAACCCTCAGAATGGGAGAAAATATTTGCAAATGAATCAACGGACAAAGGATTAATCTCCAAAATATATAAACAGCTCATGCAGCTCAATATTAAAAAAACAAACAACCCAATCCAAAAATGGGCAGAAGACCTAAATAGACATTTCTCCAAAGAAGTTGGCCAAGAAGCACATGAAAAGCTGCTCAACATCACTAATTATTAGAGAAATGCAAATCAAAACTACAGTAAGGTATCACCTCATACCAGTTAGAATGGGCATCATCAGAAAATCTACAAACAGTAAATGCTGGAGAGGGTGTGGAGAAAAGGGAACCCTCTTGCACTGTTGGTGGGAATGTAAATTGATACAGCCACTATGGAGAAGTGTATCGAGTTCCTTAAAAAACTAAAAATAGAATTACCATATGAGCCAGCAATCCCACTACTGGGCATATACCCAGAGAGAAAACCATAATTCAAAAGGCACATGCACCCCAGTGTTCATTGCAGCACTATGTACAATAGCCAGGACATGGAAGCAACCTAAATGCCCGTCGACAGACAAATGGATAAAGAAGATGTGGTACATATATAATAGAACATTATTCAGCTACTAAATGGAAAGAAATTGGGTCATTTGTAGAGACGTGGATGCATCTAGAGACTGTCAAACAGAGTGAAGTTAAGTCACAAAGAGAAAAACAAATATCGTATATTAACACATATGTGTGGAACCTAGAAAAATGGTACAGATGAACCGGTTTGAAGGTAGAAATAGAGACACAGATGTAGAGAACAAACGTATGGACACCAAAGGGGGAAAGTGGCAGGGGGTGGGAGTGGTGGTGGGATGAATGGGGAGATTGGGATTGACATGTATACACTAATATGTATAAAATGGATAACTAATAAGAACCTGCTGTATAAAAACAAATAAATAAAACAAAATTAAAAAAAAAAGAAAAGATAAATTTCCCTTCTACATTCCAATGGCCTATCTTGCATACCCCTTGGGGTTTACATAACCCAGTTTAGAGATCATAAGGCCAACATTAAAAGTAAAATGAATAACTTCCTAGACCTGTTTCCCCTAGACCAACAAATTAATCTTATTAGATCTTCCCACTCCAATGCTGAAAAGGGGCAAGCACCAACCCAAGGAAAATAGGAGAAAAGGGTTAGCAAGGTCTTTGGCAAAGTTGGCCTAAGCACATGGAAGCAACCTAACTGTCCATCAACCGATGAATGGATAAAGAAGATGTGGCACATATATACAATGGAATATTACTCAGCCTTAAAAAGAAACGAAATTGAGTTATTTGTAGTGAGGTGGATGGACCTAGAGTCTGTCATACAGAGTGAAGTAAGTCAGAAAGAGAAAGACAAATACCGTATGCTAACACATATATATGGAATTTTTTTTTAAAAAACTGGTTCTGATGAACCTAGGAGCAGGACAGGAATAAAGACACAGATGTAGAGAGTGGACTTGAGGACGGGGCGGGGGCGGGGGGTTGGGGGGGAGGCGAAGCTGGGATGAAGTGAGAGTGTAGCACTGACATATATACACTACCAAATGTACAATAGATAGCTAGTGCAAGATCAACTCGGTCCTTTGTGACCACCTAGAGGGGTGGTATAGGGAGGGTTAGGAGGGAGGCTCAAGAAGGAGGGGATATGCGGATATATGTATACATGTAGCTGATTCACTTTGTTATACAGCAGAAACTAACACGACATTGTAAAACAATTATACTCCAATAAAAATGTAAAAAAACAAAAGTTGGCCTAAGGGTAAGCAGGTCAGCGACCCCTCTTACAATATAAGCTCCATGCAATTAAGACTCCATGGGAATGAATCACTAGATCAGCTCCAAAGACACCATCCTAACTGGAGGTTTTCAGCCCATAAAGCAACATACCCTAGTACCATGTCCCAATAAATGTCCTTGGACATAAGCCATCTATATATATCAGCTCAGGCAATGAGAAGGGCTTGGAGGAACCTTGAGTTTTCCCTGAAGACCAAACATGTCCTCGAAATAAGTGTAATATTAACAACATCTTAAGTTGGGCAATACAGATTATAAGACTGCCAGATACATATAAATCATATATTTATATATGATTTATCTTCTTTTCTATACACAGGCAGTCCTCTGGCAGATCACAGTTTAAGCCAAACATGCTGCTCCCAAATAAAAACACTATTAATCAAGTATACATGCTGTATAAAAGTGATCTTTCCTAAGTATATATAGATTAAGAGGACAAGACAGTAGCCAATTGTAAAACACTGTATGATGTCAGATTATCTTTGAGTTCCATAGCATGCTGCTCAAATTTCCTGGCTATCTTCTTTTTAATTTCTAAACTAACTTTGTTACAAAATATCAAGAAATGAAAAAAAAAAACCTTCATCTGGATAACAGAATACTTAAGCCCTTTCTAAAGTAGATTTTACAAACATATTTAAAAACACTTAAGGACACTAAAATGCTTTCTGAAAAGCTGGCCCAGGGAAAAACATTGCTTTTCCTTCCTTGTTGCTTATTTCCCTGTCATACATCTAAAGCATTAAATATGAAGCTGACCATCCCTGCTCCCTGAAAGGGAAAAAAAAAGAAAAAAGAAAAAAAAAATCTGAGCTACCATCTCATCAAAACTAGCAACATCTAACATGAAGGAATCAACCCCTTTTTAACTATTCTTTTCATCCTTTGATTGCTTCTTATATAATTACTTCGCATTGTCTTAAGAATCAAAGCTTTGGCTGAAATGATAACCAAATTAAAAGATCCCCACACCTATGAATTTATTTACCTTCTCATCCATTGAATTTTCCTTGTTTCCTCCCTTCTTTAAGGAAGATGGGGTCCCTTCTCCAAGATAACTAAGTACTCTAATAAAAACTATTTTTTAAAAAGTATTACTGGCGGGACTTCCCTTGCCGTCCAGTGGTTAGGACTCTGAGTTTCCACTCCAGGGGTCAATGGTTCGATCCCTGGTTGGGGAACTAAGATCCCGCATGCTGCAGGGCGCAGCCAAGAAAAAAATATATTACTGGCTTTTATTTCAATAAGGTTGCCTAAACATACATGAATATCTCTCTTCCAAATTCCCATTGAAACAAGAGGAAAAAATAGCTTAAAACTAAATTAAAAATATAATCACAGTAGAAAACAAAACAGGATGCCATCAGCAATTTAGAGTTTTAAAAAACAATACATCCATGGTTCTGAAACTTTAGCATGCATCAAAATCATCTAGAGGGCTGATTAAAACAAGACTGTAGGACTCCACCTTCAGGGTTTCTGATTCAGTAGGTCTGGGGCTCAAGATTTTGTATGTTTAACAAGTTCCCAGGTGATGCTGATTCTGCTGGTCTGAGGACCACATTATAAGAACCACCATGCTAAGTAAATAGAGATCATTAAAAGAAACATTTTTTATTAATTCTAATTAGCATCCTCAGAGAGACTCAAACAAATGGTGCAACCTTTTTTTTTTTTTAAGTGGATAGCAATTGGAAAATAAAACAGTTCTGGAAAACTGGAAAAAATATCATTTCCAAATTAAAAATAAAAATTGGAAGGGCTAAATAACAACTACAACCCAATATAGCAGTGTGGAAAATGGTCTAAGACATCTTCCAAAACACAGAGCAAAAGACAAGGAGATGGAAAACATGAGAGAAAAATTAACAAGCATGAAGGGTCAATATCTACCTAATAGGTTTCTGGAGAAAGAACAAACACATCACAAAAAGTAATCAATGAAGAAATTCTCCCTGAGCTGAAAAAGACTCAAGCCTTGTACTGCTTGGCCAATTTCCAAACAGGTAAAAAAAATGTAAAGCCAACAACCAGACACATAATCTAAACTTAAAAGACATAAAGAAAACTCTTAAAAGCTTTAAAAGGAAAAACACAGGTTATTACAAAGCAATATAAATCAGACTAGCATCAGACATCTCATTAGCATGCTAGAAGAAAATGGAATATTGTTTTCAAGGTTCAGAGAGGAAATTATTGTAAACCTGGAATTCTACATCTAGTCAAACTATGATATATTAAGGCAAAATAAAGACATCTTCAGAAATTTAAGAACTAAGAAAATTGACTTCCTGTATCAGTTTCCCATTCCTACTGTAAGAAATTATCACAGAAGTTCTAAATAGGTTTCAATGAGCTAGAATTAAGGTGCTGAGAGGATTACATACCTTTTGGAGGCTCTAAGGAAAAAGCCATTTCCTTGGCTTCTAGAGGCTGCCTGAATTCCTTGACTAGTGGTCCCCTTCCATGTTCATCATCATTATTAAATATAACCAGTACTTATGGCAGATTTTTGAGTTCCTTAAAGACATGCAAATGACTAGAGCTACACTATATGCCCAACAGAGTAAACGAAAAACATCAGTATGCTCTTAATCATTGCCTTAAGAAACATTTTAATAAATTAGTATTTCTATTAATAAACACCTACCGAATCATTCGCTGATAAAGCAAGTGCAAGGTTCACTGTAAGAAACAAAAAAGTAATTAAATTTAGTAACTTTCCTTCTACTAAAATTCATTGTCTTTTAATATGTTCAATGTAACAACCAAGGCAAATAAAGTTTTAATATATCTCCATTATAAAAAACAAGGACATGGAGAGAATACAGAAAGTAAAAAACACAAAAAAGAAAGTAACATTTCAACATAAACAGTAGATGTCTGCCCCCAAATTATCATTTTAATTAATCCATTTATTATCTGTTACAATTGTATTTAAATAATCCAAGTTATTTTTAAATGATGTTAATGGTATATATCATTCAATTATTTTCAAAAATATATTTTGAGGAAAAATTACCTACTTTTTAATAAATAAAAATGGATGTGATCCTATTGCTTTTTAAAAATAAATGCTGGTAATGCAGGAATTCCAAATATCTAACTCACAAATACCCACGTAAATGAAAGGTTGGACCAGAGAGCAGAGGAAAGAAAGGAAGGTAAAAGGCAAGGCAGTGAAACATTTTCCCAAAAGTGCCTATTGTTAGTGAATCTCAAAGACATAAAGGGGGAAAGCAGTAGTCTCCAAAACCACCTTTAGCCCAGAAATAAGGATATGCTACATCTGAGATGAAAAAGAGGTTCAAAAGTAACACATTCCCAAAACTGATAAATAAATAGACCCTCATACTGTGGATCACAATTCCTTACAGAACAGTGTTATAAATGATGCCGATATTGTTTCCTTTAAAGTATTTAAGAGCATAAACTTTCAAGGATGACCTGGTTCAAACCCCAGTTTCACCACTCTCTGTTTTATAATCTTGAGTAGAATATTTTACCCCAAGCCTGTTTCTTTCTCTATAAAATGAGGTCCTATTTCATAACTGTTGTGAGAATTAAATCAAATACTGTATGTATTATAGTATTATGTCTAAGGCATGGCACTTGACAAATTAATTTTTATAAATTATAAAATAATTCTGAATTTCAGGTTAAACATAATCCAACTTTTAGGCAGAAACTTTTAGAGAGTAATTCATTTTAATGTGAGGGTCTTTCTGCATTTACACAATAGAATCACAGAGCATGCCTGTATTAATCAAATGTCATCATTTTAATCCAAAATATCTCCAGCATACATATTCAAATAGGAAGTATTCTGAGATAGTTTAGAACAGGAATAAATACATATAATGGAAAGAAATAGAATACCAACAGAGTTACATAGAAATAATCTATTTCTAAGGCTTATGTATGCAGATAGAGCTGTTATGAAACAATATAGGCCAATTATTTGGGACAAGTGGTATGATGCTAACAAAGAAAAAAACGCAAGGAAGGGACACTTACTGAAGCACTTATGTGTCAAACACTGTACATTTTCTCATATATTTTCCTGTCTAACTGCTGTCACATTCCATGGTAACAGACGATCTTACAACCAAAAACAATAAACAATTTGTTTTACACAAGTGCTAGCCTACAGACCCAACAAATTATATTGCACAAAACCCAAAGAACTTATAGCTATTATCACGAAAACACTTTCCACCTTTAACCAGTCCAAGCAAACACAGAGCTTGCAAAAGGATTCACACCACTGAATACAGGTAAATGTACTCTGAATTTTCAAAACACAAGTAGAGGTGGATTCTAGAACCAAAAACTAAGATCTTCCAAATTTTAAAAACAAAATACCAAATAGGTGGATTGTAGATCCTTAAGAAAGAAAGCCAAAATGTGTAGGATATAGCATAAATTCATTAAGAACAATCACTAGCTAATTATTTTTAATAATAACATAGTATCTATCAAATAGTATATCAGGGGTCTATCATAACTACAATACTTAGTAAATCTTAATTTCTTCAAAACATCTGAAAAACTCTTCCACAATTACATTCAGGTCAAAATGGGAAAAAACTGAGCTAATAACACTATACAGTTGGATTTGTAGCTGGTTGTACAACTATAAAACGGCTGCATCTAGGAATTACCAAATATGGCTTTGAGTCAAGACACAAGATCTCTAGTGAAAGTCACAGAACTCTGTACCTGGCCCTTTTTATTTGGAAATGTCATTGGTTTCAGTGGAACTAAGGAATTTTAAGGTACATATATGCCCCAACTTTAGGTTACTATCTGAGAAAAAGAAAAAAATTTAGAGATCTTGGGGGGGCGGGGCAAGATGGAGTAGGTAATTAAGAGGTCCAAACTACTAAGTATAAAATAAATAAGCTACAAGGAAATATTGTACAACACAGGGAATATATCCAATATTTTATAATAACTATAAATGGGCTATATAACCTTTAAAAATTGTACACTATGTTGTACACCTGAAACTTATATAATATTGTACATCAGCTACACTTCAATTTTAAAAAAATGCAGAAATTTGAGTCAAAAGCTAAAAAAAAAAATACATACATAAACGATCTTTAACAGCGCAGAACTGTGCCAAAATTAACAAAATGAAATAAGGATGGTTACTTTTTTTAAATCAACTGCAAAAAAGATAGGTTGGATAAGACCTGAATTAAGCCATTCCTATTAAAATGATTGAAAATTTTAAATGAGGCAACAATAAGGCTTGAGAGCTTTATGACTCCAAATTAATAATACAAGTTGCCTCTGTTGAGTTGAATTGGGAGGAGGGGAGTTACCTTTTTACATTATTACCCTGAAAATTTTTGTTAGAAATAAAAAGTTTCTTTTGAAGACATCTGGGAATACCTGGTCATTAGTCTT